>NC_044986.1:26028789-26709766 GCF_008728515.1 Papio anubis | reverse complement strand
AACCAAGCTGGGCAATTTTTATGTTACTTAAACTTTGGTGATTTGACCCAGGGTATTTTCTTACCTGTCTCCAGGTGTTTCCTGCATCTGAAGAGACAAACATGCTGATGTCAGTGTCTGACAATTCAGAACCTATATTACCTAGAAAGAGAAAGATGACATTAGTGAAAAGAACTTTCTGCAAAAGCAACAATGGACTATATTGGCAGGTGCATTGCCTGAGAAAGATTTTGACTGCAAGCATTCTGTCTGTGCAGGAGTTTTCTGCAGACTTGCTTCAGGGCCAATGGCTTAGGTGCCTTTCAAAAATATTTTTAGCTTGCTCATTAAGTTCCAAGTACAGATATCTAGCTTCTTAAAATAAACACTATTTACCACAGCCAGCAAACCAGGCAAGCTTCTTACCTGATGCCACTATGATGCTTGGAGCTGTGTCTTTGCTGGCAATGATCCCTGACGTGTAGGGATTCTCAGAGACCTTCAGGTGAAGGTGTAGTGAGCAATAGGGCTGAAAAGAGAAATAATAAGTGCCACAAAATCACATAATCAAAATGGTCATTTGAAGCTCAGAATTAGATCATCCATCCATCCATCCATCCATCTAACCAACCATCCCATTTACCATACATCTATGCACCACTCCAACCACCCACTGTACCTATACCTACCCATCATCTTTCATCCCCCAAATATCTAGTGTCCACTAAGTGTAAAACAATCTTCAAGTTAGTAAAGGAAAGATCACCTTCATTTTAGGTATAATCTAATTTGGTCTTTGTCATTACAGAGCTTACAGTTTATATAGAGGGCATGAGATCCTTCTATTAATTACCATAAAAGAGAATATTTTAACAGCCATAAAAAATGTAGAGACAAAATAGTATGAGATTGTAGAAGGTAGAGATACTATGCTGAAGTTTGAATCATGAATGACTCCAAAAAGAAAACAGTGCCTGAAGCAAAGATGGATAGGTTATGAACAGTAGGTAGATGTTCAAGAGGTTAAAGAATATTCCAGGCCTGAGTAATAGCAACAACAAAGAAAAAGAAGCAGAAAAGGTGAGTAGCACAGTATGTCATCAGGAAAGACTGAAGAGGAGAAATGGGATACGAAGCCAGGAGAGAAGGTCAAGTCAGGTGGGAGGATTTTGAAAAAGTAGGTTGGCATCTCTTAGTCATCCTCCATTTGAGACCTTGGTCTCAGTTGTATAGAAAAAGTATATGAAACTATCCAAACACCCACCAAACAACTGACCCAGCATCTCTACCAGGATATTATCAGAATCAGAATCATTCAATATAAAAGTCATACTTGTAAACAAAATGCACTAGTAGTAAAAATTTAAATGAAAATGTAAGGGACTTGTTTATCTCTGCAGAAACCTCAGTCAAATTATCTGATTGAGATATCAACAGTTTTCAAGAAAAAATGGACACTAAATCTTATATGAATTTTGTTTAAAATAGTTCTTGTACTGAGTTGTCAAAAAATATAAGTTTGTGTTTGAACCCACATTTCTTTTCATCTCTCAGGAAGATTACTTTCTAATCTTATCAACTGGAGTTTTTCGAATCACCAATGTATCTCTGTTATTACTTTTATTCTGCTCTGTAAGTTTCAGCCAGCAGACATTCAGACACCTACAGATGCAATGATTAAATTTATATAGGATGGAGTAAATGACAAAGTGAAAATGAAACTCAGGAATAAAAGCAGCCAGAACGCTGGTGAAATAAAACAGCAGATCACAATTTTCTTTACTGCCAACAAAGTAAAACTCTCAAGGTACGACAATAGTAAGAAATGATTGGTTTTGCATAAAAATTTCATGTAAATCTTTCAAAAAAAAGGAGTTTCCATTTTATAATCTTCTACAAGAGTAAAAAAGACAGCCCCTATTAGAAGAAATATTAGGCCTAGATGCTTGGCTTTTATTTGTCCATGAGGAAGACTAGAACAGATATAATTAAATGCGGTGGATGTTCCAGAACAGCATAGTACAACACTCAGATGATGTAAGACAGGATAAACCAGGAGTGCAAAACCAGTTTTCCATGAAAGTCTTCCTGATAACTGCAGCCTATCAGGGTCTCCCCTCCTCTAATCTACAACAATTTATTTCACTATGCACAATCTTGTATTATCTATTTCAGGTATATACAATTATATCCCTCTAAGAATATACTCTATAAATAAAGATAACTCATTACGTAGTGCTTTGCATCTTTTGTGAAACCTAGCATAGAATCTAAACAAGATAATAAATAGAAGCTTGCAATATCAAGTAATGCTTTTTTGTTAGGACATGAAAGATACCACTTTACTATTTTACTCAGACCAATGCCAGAAGTATGTGGGCAGGACTATAAACCACATAATCTGAATAATGTTGTGAGCATCTGTATGGCATTCCAAGAAGCAGACTACTGCTTGGGGATTATTCCTAGACATATGAGCTTAACAGAGGACATTTTGCATCACCAAGGACTTTCTGCAACAGGTGCACCTGGCTCTCCTAGCCAGGAGAGCACCCAACTTGCAATCTTAAGCCAGTTGCTTGCCACGGCTGGAAGATTTTAAAAGTTATTTTCCACCTGACCTAAGGATTATTTGGTAAGGGGCAGTTGCCATTACAAAGGAAAAATGTCAGGCCATGCATGGTGGCTCAGGCCTGTAATTCCAGCACTTCGGGAGGCAGAGGTGGGTGGATCACTTGAGGTTGGGAGTTCAAGACCAACCTGGCCAACATGGTGAAACCCTGTCTCTACTAAAAACACAAAAATTAGCCAGGGATGGTGGCAGGCACCTATAGTCCCAGCTACTCGGGAGGCTGAGGCAGGAGAATCCCTTGAACCCGGGAGGCGGAGGTTGCAGTTAGCCGAGATCACACCACTGCACTCTAGCTTGGGTGACAGAGCGAGACTCCATCTCTAATACAAAACCAAACCACACCAAAACAAAACAAAACAACAACAATAAAAACCAAAACCAAAAACAAAGGAAAGATGTCATTTTCCATTGGCTACCTCAGCATGCCTCTGTTGCTATCGCTTTCAGAGGACTGAAATCTATTAATCTGAGAAAAAAAGACACCAGTTCACGCAGTAACAGCAACATAAGAAATTATCTTTTGGTGCACTTTTTTCTCCACTCTCACATTTGTAGTACTGGATTGCCCCCAGCTGGTACAAGGAGAATATTCTGTGGCTTTTTTTCTTTCATTTTCTTCAAGGCAGTTATAGCCTACACAAATGTTTAAGGAAAAAACAGTGTGAAGTGATTCATCTTCACTTTTTTCAACTTAAGCTGCTGTACTGACCAGTTTTGGACATTTGTCCAAGTCAAGTCGTAAACAATTAATATAGTTTATATTAGTATATTTTATTATAATGCTTATCAAACCCCTCCAAGTTCCTGGAGGACACAGGACAAAGCTCTCCAGTTCTTATGCACATTTTGCCAAGGCTGGGGGCACATCATAGGCCCCTCTCTTCCTTTCTCTTGTCTTCCTGCCTTCTTTTATCTCATTAGCAAATATGTGCTGACTACCTACACAGGCTAATAGTCGCAATAGTTGTTTTTTTCTTTCCAGGGTTATCTGCAAGTCAATAGAGTCAAAGCACAGCCTGTTCCAAAGGCAGTTCTCTATTTTCCTGACCTTTCCACATTCAGAAAATGTAGAAATGTACACCCAAACCACCAATGCCAGCAGCTGACCTACAGAGGATAGAATGACCAGCACACATTATTGGAAGCTGCCCTTTGCATCCTTACACATAGTCACAGGCCATGGCATGTCAATTATCCATGGCATACCAATTCTAGGAGCAACTAGATCATTAGTCTGTAATCTTTTCTTGGTCAGGTACAAACTTTGGGCATCTGATGCAAACTAAAGACCAAGAAAAAGTGCACACAGACAAGTACACAGAGTCTTGCACTTAATTTCAGGGAGTCTGCAAACCCGTGAAACCGTAAGTGGACCTCTAGTTACTAGTTACCTTTCTTTGCCTGATTCTTTTATTTTAACCAACAAAATACTTTGGTTATTGCAAGTGTTCAATAAATGTCTGCTGAATTTAACTGATCCATTATTTTATACTTCAAGTATTTATCATTTATTCCTTCTGTCTAACTTAAACATTGTACCCTTTGCCCAATATCTCCCTATTTCCTCCGACTTCTAGCCTCCAGTGACTACCATTCTGTCTCCGCTTCTATAAGTTTGATTGTTTTAGGTTCCAAGTAGAAGAAACACAGACTTGGTCTTTCTGTGCCTGGCTTATTTCACGTAGCATAATGTTCTCCAGGTGATCCATAAATTATTTCTAGCATTGTAGATCCCACTGGGGAATTACCATATAATGGAAGACATTTCCCCATCATGTAATAAGTCAACTTTAAAGCTGTTATATTACTTAAGGGTCAACCAGCTTCAAATCCCAATTCTTTCTCCTCAGGCTCTGTATCAACTGCCTTTAGATCCTTTCTTCATGGTACCTTTATCTCCATGGTATCTAATCTGAATACTGTACTGAAAAGACACATCAGAGCTTTTGTAAAGAACAAGCTCCCAAATAGTATCCCTAACACTCTCCCTCCCGAAATACATACTCATTTGTATAATTTCTTTCTCTGACTTGAAATTCGAATTTAGTACATCTTCAATAAAGAGTCAATGGCAAAGAGGAAGGAGGCCCCTGGATCAACTGGCTGGGTATGGGGAATTCAGCTCCAGCCCAAATCAGCAAAATATATGGAGTCACAGACAATGGAAGAAAGGTGAAAAACAGATTCTCCTGGGGCAGCTGCCAGATCAGTTCCAATAGAAAACTGCCAGATCGGTTCCAATAGAAAACTGCGCGGTGGCTCACACCTGTAATTCCAGTACTTTGGGAGGCCAAGGTGGGTGGATCACAAGGTCAAGAGATTGAGACCATCCCGGCCAACCAACATGGTGAAACCCTGTCTCTACTGAAAACCACAAAAATTAGCTGAGCGTGGTGGCTGTGCCTGTAATCCCAGCTACTCGGAGGAGCCGAGGCAGGAGATAAGCAGACCAGGAGGCAGGAGGTTGCAGTGAGGCCAAGATGGTGCCACGCCAAGCCAGGCGACAGAGTGGGGACTCCATCTCAAAAAAAAAAAAAAAAAAGAAAAGAGAAAAGAAAAAAGAAAAGAAAAGAAAAAGAAAAGAAAAGAAAAGAAAAGAAAAGAAAAGAAAACTGCCAGACGAATCCACAAAGTCAGCGCCTCTTTCCACGAAACAGTGTGCTTTCCCTAAGGGCCCAAGGATTTGTCACAGGCTCAGTTCAGCTCACATCTTGCCTCTTGGGAGCCCAATCCTGAGGCTTTGGAGACAGGTGGACTGTGACCTGTAATATTCTATCTAATTGTACAATTCTGTCTTCAGAGGAAAGAAATCCCAGCTGGGCCCTCCAGGCAATCAGTCTAAAAGTCCTAAAAATATAGCCCAAATTACCCTAGATGTCTTATTTCTATAGCATAGATTTTTTGCCAGGAACATTGCATTCGGGCTGTAATTCTGAACTTATTCCACATCTGTAACAGTCCTGCTGGAAAAATCTCTTTTCTAATCACTAGGCTGTGCTTTCAGTGACACTGTCACTTTCCAAGTACTCACAATCTAAAATCACTTTTTATCTCATCTTCGCCACCAGCTCCCAAGCCTAAAGAAGGTTTTTAACAGTCTTCGTCTCCTGTAGCTCAAAAATTTCCTTTCCTATTTAGTGCCTTTGGCAGATTTTTGTAAAGTGATTTTGGTCTCTCCTCCCTGCTTCCCTTTGTCATTTTCCCCTTCTCACCTGCAGCCTGCTTTCTGAAGCTCAGGTTAAAACTACATTAAACAACAGGGTTAACAAAGAAAGAAGGCTGGAAGACTCCTGAGCTCCATACATCTGTATCCCAATAATCCATCTTTCTTTCATCTTAATGAGCTTCCTGCTTTTGTTAACTTTGGGTTCCACTTGAGCCCATGAGCTTCAGAAGGTAGACAATGTGACAAATCCTCCAGTGGACTCTCAGAGGGAATGAACGGCTTCCATTAAAATCCAAATGTGAAACTGTCACAACACCTTTCGATGGAGTGCATACTCCAGACATGGCACCCCTCATGTTGAGCCCCTACCACGTGGCAGGTATGATTCCTGGAGCTGATTCTTTGGAATGGTCAAAAAGACAGGCACCGTCCCTAGGCTCATGAAGCCCACACTTCAGAAGATAAGATGGACAAGAAAATTAAGCAGTACACCTGCTGATTTCAGATAACAGTAAGGACCATGAAGAAAATAAAAAGAGTAAAGACAAATACAACTTTAGGGAATGCTCAAGAAAGTTCTCTAAAATTAAGATAATGAAGCAATGATCTGAATGCCAAGAACAAGCCAGACAAAGAGAAGGACATTTTAAGAGAAATAATAACAAATGCAAAGACCCTAAGACATACATGAACATGATGAGTTCACGGTATGGAAAGAAAAACCCCTCCTCCACCTTGGCTTACATATAAGGAAGAAAGGGAGAGGGGAGAGGCTGGAGACCAGGGAGGAGAACTACACAGAGGCCAGATCACATGAAGTCTCATTGGTCATGATAAAGTATTTTTACTTATTCTACATGTATTAGAAGCCATTAGAAGGTTTAAGGAAAGAAGCGATACGATCTGATTTCAAGTTGATACCATTTACACACAATTTTAAAAAACAACAATCTATTATACAGGAAAATAAAGTGGATCATTGGTTATGCTGCGCTGAGAGTGTGGGTTCTAACTGCAAAGAGGCACAAAGAGGTATTTTTTAGGGCAACAGAAATGTTCTGTCTTGATTGTAGTAATGGTTATATGGGTATATACATCTGTCAAAATTCATTGAACTATACTCTTAAAATTGCAGGTATGTGTATTTTACCTCAAAACAAAGTTGATTTTTTAAAAAATGGTCCCATTGGCTGCTGTCTAGAGAAGGGACTGCCAAGTAAAAGTGGGAGGACCAGTTAGAAGCCTGTCGCTGTGGATCAGGTGAGCAACGATGCTGGCTTGGATTGAGGCAGTCCCAGTAGTGATAGGGAAGTAAGTTGATACTACATTTATATTTTGGAAGTACAACAATAAGAGTTTCTGACACTGGGTTAGGGGTGAAGCAGGGAATACCTTGCTAAGTGCTTAAAAGCCATTTTTAGTGGTTCATTTCTGATGCCAGAGTCCCCAGGCAAGCCCATTTAGGTGACATGGTTAATTCTCATAATTCTCTCTCATAGGCGTTTAATCTCCAAACTGTGGAGTAGAGACCAGCTTAAGGAAGTGGCATATCCCACGCATCTTTGGTTAAGCAGCACTATGCTCCAACTTGCTATAGCTGAACTAGGAAGGTGATCCTGTTTTTTTAAAATGCCACTGAACTGTGCCTTGCATAGAGTAGGTATTCAATAATAGTTGCTACATTTACTTACTCTGTCACTGCCATTACTATAACAACTGGCCTTTTCCCCCTGTAAGTTGCCAGTAATAAGGATAGAAGCTGAGTGGGAAGCTGAATTTTAGACTGCTTCCCTGATGCACAGTGACAACTGTGATATTCTCTGCAACTAATAAGGTCAAGCTATGGCTGCTGGCATCTTCTCAACTAGGAGGGTGACCCGCCTACAGCTGTGAGAGATGAACCTGCAAAGTGACTGTCCAGACTTTACAGGATGGAAGGAAGCAAGCTGAGTGCAGATAACATCAAAGTCAGAACTGCATGAAGAGTGTGAACAACTATATACGTGTAATTCATACACACACACCCCCATCCCCTACAAGCCCTTCTTACTCAGATGAAGTGGTCCTCCCTCTAGGCTTACACAATCATCTCTCCTTTTTCTAAATTTAGACACAACTTCTGAAGTGTTTTACAGACACTGATAGTATTAATAATGTTCGCAATTTACAATTTGTCTCTTCCTCACCTCCTTCTGCATTCACTCAGTACTTATCTGTGTGTCAAAATTGGGGCAGGCATCAGAGCTACTAAGAGGAATGAGATGTGACTCTGCAGTCTTCCATTTATTAATCTAGTCACATTCAAGTAGCCAAGTAGACTGCAAACTCCTTGAAAGCAAGATTCATCTTTGATCCTCCTTTTGGATGCCATCATATATCAAATATATAAATAAATTCCTATGAATCTATACACTGCCCAAATGTAAGGCAATTAAAAGGAAGCCATACTTTAAAGTAGGGGTCAGCAAACCCTTGTAAAGGGCCAGGTAATAAATATCAGGCTTTTTTCATGATACAGAAAATAAATACATTGGCCTTTGTTCACCAAACAGTCTCTCTCATGACTACTCAATTCTGCCTTTGTACAGTGAAAGCAGCCATCGACAATACGTGAATGAATAAGCATGACTGTGTTCTAATAAAACCCTATTTAGAAAAACAAGTGGTGGGCCATATTTTTCCCACAGGCTATAGTTTGCCAACTTCAACTTTACAGAATAAGACAAAAATGAACAGAACATATTGTAAAGAATACCAATAAGGGTATAAATCAGTGGTTCTTACCTTTTTTGAGTCATAAACTCCTCTGAAAATATGATTAAACATCTCCACAGGAAAATACACCTACACGACTCTGCATTCAGTTCATCAACTCTACAGCTGAATTTATGTATCATTAGTTCTGTAACAGGTTACTCATGAGCAAGTAGGTTGTTCGGGGTATATTATCACCAGGGATAGAAACTGTCCTATTCTCCCTCAAACTACCATTTGAGGCCCTCATCAGAACTTGGGCAGGAACCAAGGATCCTGGAAGGGCACAAGAAACTGCCCACGTTCTCCTATCTCTCTGGCACATCACATTAGGCAGTGCTGTGAGTTTTCTATACCCTTTGCCTTCACGCCCCTCCCCACTCCCTTTTGTTCATGAACTGAGCAAAAGTCCCAGAACTATCCTCATCCTCTCTTAAATATCCATTTCTGTCCCTCTACTGTGTGAGGCATTCTGCTTCAATATGAAGACTCACCAGCAAGCAGTGCACGGGGTCCCCCCTTAGATCCGTGTCCGGTGCCTGCAGCAAACGCCAGTCTCTGCCTTTGTTGTATGTGATGAAAGTCTTCACTTGGTTGTCAATCTTCTTGTTAGCCAAGAACATTCCCTTTATCCCTGCTACCTGGGAAAAATTGACATGGCTGAAAAATACATCAATGTGAGAAGCGATATATTTGTTTACTTAAAAAAAAGAAGGCTGTCAAAGTCAGCTGAGAGCACTTATCTTGGAGGAAAGAAAGGTTGGTGATGGGGGAAGGAGGTGACACTCAAGGTATAATGACTTCCCAGGCTTCTGGACAAACAACAACAGATTGGTGATCCTTATCATATGGGGGTCACAATAAGAGTTTGATAGCGACTTCTTATTACCCCTAACATAGGCTGACAGGAGCCTGCAGTTGCCAAGAGATAAATTCTCATGGTTTCAGCTCTGTTGCTTGGTAAGTAATAATAAATAAATAGGGGTTACTTTTATTGTATGCTAGTGTAGCACCCAGAATCTCAAATACTTGATCTCACTTAATCCTTAAAACAGTCCTCTTTGGTATCGTTTATTCCATTTCACAGATGAAGAAAGCTCAGGCTCATCCAAATAAAGTGACTTGCCTAAGGTCACACTGCCCAAAGGAACACAGTAAGTATCAGACTCAGGATTATCAACTCACAACTCTGTGGCTTCACAGCTTATGCTCTTAATGCCTACCTCAATTATCAAGCTATCTGCAGGCTAGGGCAATTAAAGCTCCTGATCCAATTACTGTTGCTTTATTTCTGTGTAAGATCTCTCTGTTAAGCCACCAGAATGCACTGAATATAAGAGGACAGCTTTTAAATTTAAATAAATGGTGGTTTTCCTAAATCATCAAATACTCCCTACTTTGTTTTTAAAATACCGTTGTTCTCAGCCTAAACAGATGCTCTTAATTATTTGCCTCTGAAATGACTGTCTCTTCTCTTCTATATGTTAAGTAAGAAGTAATCATTAGTAAGTTGTCAAAATCTTGCAAAAGCAAATAATTGTGCATTATATTTTTCTTGTGTTTTGGAGTTTATCAAACACATTCATGCACATTTTACCCTGCTTGAAATTGTAATTGTAACAACCCAGGAGAACAGGAGGACAGTGAGGAAAAGGACTGAAACATGTTGAGTAATGCATTCCAACGCTGCATGTACATTACCTCATTTAATACTCAGAATAACCATGGAATAATTATCATTAGCCACATTTTGAGGATGAGAAAATAGACACTTTGACTTGGTGGCTTTCGGGAACACACCTAGGGAGTAAGTGAGCAGGCTAACAAGCATATTTAAACCTACTTAACTTGGGCCCTTTACAACATGAAAAATTTTTAAGCAGAATAGTGAGGCAATAGCTGTCACCTCTTCAGACTTCGCCAAACGCCAAGCACTATGTCCAGTATTTTATTTATAAAACCTCTAATACTTACTACAAACCTGCACCTGCAGCTTTTACCCCAATTCTACAGATGAAGAAACTGAGATCACACAAAGTTGAGATTCACACCCAAATCTGCCTGACTTCAAATACAGCTTGAATCTGTCAATTCTAAGAGGTTGGGTTTCAATCGATAGAAGACACACATTTTTCCTTTGCTTTTGACAGTCAGACCTCATTAGTGTGTACCTGCTGATCTGGCATCTGGGATAATTTACAGTTGGGCCACATTTGTACTTTTTTGAAACAAGTATGTTAAACAACTAAATGGTATAAATGAGTTGTGGAGAGGAATACTTTGAACTATTACACTCAGGAAACACGGTGCATTCTGGGCAATCAATAGCAGCCAGAACAATTTCTTGTGCATTGTCTAACCTCAACAAATGTGGAAGGCATAAACTCCAGGAGCACTCTACCTCCCAACAGCAGTGCGTTAATTACAAATAATATTTAGTAATTCACTGCACCAGCTCCGCAAGGGCTGCCCACCAGGGAACTCCATATTGGTTTTGCATATGTTCAAGAAGCTGTTACATACTTAAATATGAATATACTGCCAGTTCTTTAAAAAATTAAATTACGTAAATCACAATTTCACAAACTCATACTGGTCTTTCCTCTATACCATTCCCAGGAATAAGAAATGACCCTGTCTTAACCATTCAGCACTCAAGAGGGTGACAATAAGTGCAGAAGGAATAAAAATGTTACCTATTTCAGTAGTTTCATTGCCCATTTTCCTTCCTGCCCTCTCCCTCTTCTGGCAAGGGTGCCAGCGCCGGGTTATGCATGTTTGGGAGCTGGTTCATTTGATTTGCAGAAGTGGCGACTTTATTGGCCCCCAACTGCTTGGCATTATCAAATGCCACTTGAGCAAAGCGCTGTGCTTTGTAATTCATCTCTGGCAGCTTGGCCTTCAGGTTTATTTTGAGGAATAAAAACTTGGCAAAGTAAAGGGAATGTGTATCAACACAGGATAGAGCTGGAGAGGGTCTGCTTATCGCTTATTTTCCTCTTGCAGCCAAGGCACTTTATCCATTTAAGGTAGGATTTTTTTGTTTTGTTATTTTCTTTTGCTGCTTTGGCCTGGTCTGCAAAGGTAGTCAGCCCTAGTCTTAGGTTTTTGTGCTATTCACTGTTCCTTTCACTCTGAGCTTGAGAAATCCATCTTTCTGTGTGTCTCACGGAAACCCCTAGGCATGCACGAGCCACTTTCTTCCAGTGCTCTATTCTAAGGTCTCATCCTATGTTTCCTGGAACCTCTACCCTCTCACTGTAGGATTTCAGATATCAACGGGACTAATACCAAGCATGAGTGCCCCAAATGTGGAATGTGCGTGGGTGTACATGTGTGTACCTGCCTATGCATGTAGTATATGTCTCTCTCTGTGTGAGTGTAGGGTCTGAGGTTCCACTGAGAATGAGGGGGCATGTTTATGTTTCTAGATAACCTCTCTGTATCCACACTGCATGCATATTTATGGAATAGAGTGGAGCTGAGGGATGGGGTACGGTGGGGTAAAGCAGTATTTCCTGCGGAAGCCATGTCTTCCCATAGACACAGAATTTCTGATGACGAAACTCTCATGGGAATGGTACATCCCACTGCTGGAAGTCTGTCCTCCTTTGGGAGAAGAATTGTTGCCTTTACTGCCCGTCTGAATTCTGTATAAAGATCTTTAAGAATTCTGAGTGTGCTGGAAAGCTACTTTAGTCTTTGCTTCTCATATGGAGAAATGTGCTACCAGATATCTCAAAAGTAATTAACAGTTATTTCTTATTTAATATAAGTCAAGATATCATTTTAATTAGACTTTAAATATGAAGTGTTACAGCTCAAACCTTAATTCTAACACAAAGTACATTGGTGCATTTCCTGTTGCCAACATGATGGTCTCAGAACACTTTCTTCCCTTCTCTTATCTGACTCTCTTTGTTCACAAAGGTTACCCCCAACTCCCTTGGACAGCCTCCTGATATGCCTCTACCCATTCATCCCTCAAGATTCAGCTCATAAACCTTTTCCAGAAACCAGAATCTCTTTTCATCCTGATTATCCCGACACTTATTCTCTGTTCTTTAATTTGTCTCTCATACAGATGGTACCTGTATCTTGGCTGTCAACAACTGTGGGATCTTCCTATGGGACTCAATCTTCCCGTAAACATCTCTAGCACTCCTTATACTCTTTATCATATATTAATTCCAATTTTGTCATCCCCTGTGACCTCTCACATTATGGTCTCCTACTCTAACACAACCTTCAGATTGTCATTCACTCTACCAAGCTACTCTTTAAAATTAGTAATAGTAAAGTAACTTTCTACAAAGAACCCTGGTTTTTGTTTGTTTGTTTGAAACAGGGTCTCTCCCTGGCACCTAAGCTGGAGAGCAGTGGTGTGACCACAGCTCACTGCAGCCACGACCTCCTGGGCTCAAGCGATCCTCCCACCTCAGCCTTCCAAGTAGCTAGGACAACAGTTGCACGCCACCATGCCCAGTTAATTTTGGGGGTTTTGTTTGTTTGTTTGTTTTGTTTTGTTTTGGGTAGAGATAGGGTTTTATCACATTGCCCAGGCTGGTCTCAAACTCCTGGGCTCAAGCAAGCCACCTGCCCCGGCCTCCCAAAGTGCTGGGATTACAGGTGTGAGCCACCGCGCCAGCCCCTGTCTTTGTTCCTACTGAAATAGGCAGTGAGCGTTCTGCATTAGAAGGTGCGACACCCAAGCCTCTGGTAACCATGACCGGGGAGAAGATGCGAGGAGGAGAAACGGGGAGTGACTACTAATGGTTGTGGAGCTTCTGTACTGGATGATGAAAATGGCCTAAAATTGTGGTGGTGGCTGCACAGCTCTGTGAACATACTAGAAACCATTGGATTTTACATTTTAAGTGGATAAATTGTACGATATGTGAATTATATTTTAATAAAGCTGTTTTGGAGGAAAGATATCACAATAATGGCAACCCAAATGTATTGATTATTAAATTTCAGGTACCAGAGGTTGAACATCCCTAATCTAAAAATCCAAAATGCTCCAAAACTTAGAATGTTTTAGCACTGACATGATGCCATAAGTGAAACATTCTACACCTAATCATATGTGATGGGTCACAGGCAAAACACAATCAAAACTCTAAAGAAAGGAAAAATATGTAAGGTGATGAATAATCTCAAGTACACTAATATGTTATTTACTAATTATATAAATTACATTATTATATATACCCTGAAAATGTGTGCCTATTATGTACCAATAAAACATAAAAAATAAATTTCTAGAATACAAAAACTTTCCTGCACAAAATTATTAAACATATTATTTAAAATTAACTTCAGGCTATGTGATAAGGTGTGTATGAAACATAAATTAATCCTGTGTGTATACTTGGGTCCCAGTTCCAATATATCTCATTATATATATGTGAATATTCCAAAATCCAAAAATATCTAAAATCTGAAACCCTATTGGTCCCAAGCATTTCAGATAAGGTATCCTCAACCTGTACATGAAAGGCTTTGCAAACAGGAACTTGTGAATATCTGCATGCATTAGAGTTCATATTATCCTCATTTACAGATGAGAAAACTGAAGTTCAGATGTGGCTAATCACTTGCCTAAGGTCATCCCCCTGGAGAATCTTAGATCTGGACTCCGAGTCAGTCTGTCTAACTACAGAGTCTATCTACACCCTTAGGCCTGTGGCTATACTGCCTCTTTGAACTTCTCCTTTTATCCTAGAGAAATATCGCATCAGAATGTTCTACTCAAATAAATTGTATTTTATTCAGTCATTAGTACATTTACTCTAGTCATTCAGTAAATATTTTCTGAGCATCTACTAAGTATCATACGATCTGCTAGGCACTTGCAGATATAATACGTAGAATATCTCAACAACTACATTTTTTGAGAGTTAGAATGTGCTAGGTGCTGGGAATTTCTCCCGTGTTTTTTAGGTTTACTTTCTGGATGGTTCTGTCCTGTTCTTAAGGGAATCAGGAATCTTCTTATAGACATCTCTAGTACTCCTTATACTCTTTATCATAAATTAATTCAAAGGAACTCATGTATTTGTGTAAGAAAACCCTTTGTAAGCTCCGTGCAGAGGCTAAGTTGGGAAGACTCCTGTGCAGGTGTTTTTGCTTATTTCTGCCTTGAATGCTGACTAAAAGATGAATACTACCACCCTCTCAGTCTCAGATTTAAATTACAAATCCTAAGTGCCAAAATTTGAAAAAAAAAATTAAAAAGATGAAACAACAACTGTGGCAAGAAAGAGAACATATTCATGCCCACAATTTCTTTGGGCTTTGTGGATGGGATATTTTTCTCTTCTCAAGAGAGGATAGCAGGAAGGAGAGACATGAGGCCAGGGGTGCCTTCACAATCAGGGAAACCATTGGCCAAGAAAAACCTAAATGTTCTTTCCTTCTCTGTTGCCCCAAGCAAAAAGCACTCTCCTCCTCAAACAGCACTCTCCTCCTCAAGAGACAGTAGCCTGAAATAATAGGACATTCTTTTATTTTATTATTATTATTCTTATTACTATTATTATTATTATTTTTTGAGGAGGAGTCTCGCTCTGTCGCCCAGGCTGGCACCATCTCGGCTCACTGGAACCTCCACCTCAAGGGTTCAAGTGATTCTCCTGCCTCAGCTTCCCAAGTAGCTGGGACTTCACCACACTCAGCTAATTTCTGTATCTTTAGTAGAGACAGGGTTTTGCCGTGTTGACTAGGCTGGTCTCACACTCTTAGCCTCCGGTGATCCTTCTGCCTCCACCTCCTAAAGTGCTGCGATTACAGGCGTGAGCCACTGCACCTGGCCAATAGTACATTCAATATCCTGTAATAAACGTATCTTCAATAGGAGAGCATTTTTCTTCCCTACCTCCTAACCTAGATTGTAAGAGGCAGTCTTTCTCCAAGAAATCAAGGTGTATGCTATATTATTATAACCGTTGAGTTTTCTCTTTTAAAGAGAGGATACAGAAGACACTGTGTGTAACAGAACATGCCCTGGTCACTGGCTGTCCTTCATGACACCCACCAGGGCTCACTCATGTATGCACACATTCTTGTGTATTCTGAATTTGTCAGCCAAGTGGCTTCACTCCCAACACAACCCTTTGCATTCAGCTGGGGTGAACTGTCATTGTCTATTAAGCCAAAGTGCTCTTCATCATCATTAATTAATATTCCCTTCCCAAAGGAGAGAAGGTGTCATCCAAACCTGTCAGGCTCCCTCTCATCATCCACACTACACAAATACATCAGGCATCACTCTTCTCAGATACACTCAGCACATTTCTTTTGCTCTGGCCACCACCAGACATGCAGTCTTCTGTTCCCCAACCCACACGATGCCACTGGAACATTCATTCTATTCAGGTGTGATAGAGTTTTAGGACACTTGTTTCCAGGCTGTTCTTACACAAATACATCCACCCGACAAGACTGCGAGCCATGTGTCAATATGGCCTGAACTTAGCTGTAACTCAGCACTTGGTACTAAAGGCGCTGCATAGATAGGTCTCAGGCAATCAAACTTCTGATTCTCTTTACATTGACTTTCATCATTTTCTTCTTCCAGTCTTCTGTTTTCAACTGGTATGCAAAGTCTAACTCTATTTACCCTGCCCTTCTATGTTCTTCAGTCTTAATGCTCGTATCACAACCAAATACGAGCCCAGATGCGGATCCTTCAGGGAAAACATGACAGTCTATAGTTGAGAGTTTGCATACTCTAGGGTTTAGGTCCTAACTCTGCCACTTACCATCTTTGGGGGCTTGCAAAAGTTGCTGTATTCTCTCTGCCTGCATTTACTTATATTTGAAGTGAAAGTGACAACAGTTCCTACATCATAAAGTTAATGTATGCATTGAATGAGATCGTTACGGAAGGTTTTTTACACCATGCCTGGCACAAAGTGGCCCAAAATATTAGACATTATTAATATCAACAAAATCCATTTCTAGTATTTTTGTTCTGAGGCCAACTTTCTTGTCTCATTTCTTGGCTCTCTTGAATGGAGTCCAATTCACACTGATGGAAAATTCTGGTATTTCAATAACTAAACCATATAAGGCTGTACCCCCAACACTTTGTCTCTAGCATTTCTCTCTCTCATTCCATATACACACATAGTTCTAGGGTAGAGAACACAGAATCTGTATCCAGGTTCCAACGTATGTGCAAACAAAATACTTAATTTTAATGAGCACAGTGCTTCCTTCTGCATTTTTTACAAAGACCCATCAGCAGTGCATATCCGTGACGCACAGACCCATCTACATGTTTATACATTATACAGTTCACCTCTGCTAAAATAGCCTGAAGAGCTCACAAATGCAGGAATAGCACATAATTGGCATGCAAAAGCAAACAAAGAACAAAGGCCATCCTCCTCAGTCACCCCAAATGTGAGCAGACATGCACTCCATGTATGCTGTCTCTGTAACCCCCACCTCATGTGTTGCTCATCTTTGCTCCTTAGTAATTCATTTATGGATTTTCTTACTTCTCATTTATCTCTAAGCTCTCATCATTCATTACAATTCTACTGGGAAATTCATGCTGGATGGCTTTCAGCTTCCTGCTAGCCAGAACAATCAGATTTAAGGGAACATTTGTGCCAGGCTCCGTGTCAGCCAATATTCTTTCTATCTAGGTAATCAGCAGATACGGCACTGCCGTTCTGATCACATCAATTTCAATTCAAGTTGCCGTGAACTGTCAGGCTAATAAAACAAAGACTCCTCTCTCCCAGCCCCAGGATGCAGAGCACCTTTACACAATACAGTCATACCACTGCTCAAAATGATGATAATAAGAGCCAGCAGTTTCCCTACAGATAGTCAACTGCAAAAGAGGCACAAAGGGGAAGCACAAGATTAACAAAGCAATGTTTGGCATGTCCAGAGGTCGCCTTGTTTCCTCTTTTCATTCCATACCTGTTACTGATGTTTGAATTCAGAAAACTAGTCATGAAAAGAGTTGCAAATAACAAGACATTGCAAAGTCATTCCTGTCTAAACTTGTCATTTTTTCATCATCAAGGGACCAATTAAAATGGTTTTTATTTCTGGCAGCAAACAAAATTTATCCAGAGAATCAATTCCATATTGACTCAAAAAGAGGGAAGAGGATAATCAGGAAGGGGAAGATGGAACCTGAAAGTCAGAACATGTTTTTGGGAGATCAAGGATAGAATGAGGGCCAGGAAAGAAAACTGGGTGATTAAGCTTGGGCAGTTGCTTTGACTTCATGCCAGTGAATGCTCAGAGCATGCTCAGTGTTGAGTCAAGGCAAGAAAATGCATGACATTTCAACAAAACACACTTCAAGTTAAAATGTTCATAGTCTATTGTTTATAGTCTATTTACCAATGAAAAAGAAATGTGGTAATTTACACTTGTTTATAAGAAGACAACTACTGTAATCCCAGCACTTTGGGAGGCCAAGGCAGGCGGATCACAAGGTCAGGAGTTTGAGACCAGCCTGGCCAATATGGTGAAACCCTGTCTCTACTAAAAATACAAAAATTAGCTGGGCGTGGTGGTGGGAGTCCCAGCGACTCAGGAGGCTGAGGCAGGAGAATAGCTTGAACTCAGGAGGCAGAGGTTGCAGTGAGCCGAGATCGTGTCACTGTACTCCAGCCCGGGTGACAGAGCGAGACTCCATATCAAAAGAAAAGAAAAAAAAAGACAACTACTTGATATGAAGAATGTCGTATGGCTGCACTAATTGCAATATGGGAAGATGTAGGAATCCGAAATAATAAAAATGTTTTGGGCATTTAAACAATGTGGGTAGATGTTAAGGCTATGAGAGTAGAACACTGCAGTGGTGCTTGAACACACTGGAACATAATATTAATGATGCTATCTATAATTTGTTGAGCATTATTGTATTTTAAGCACTGTGCTCCGTGCTTTGAAAGGATTAATTCATTTAATCCTCAGAAAAATCACATCTAGTAGGTATCATATTTATCTCCATATTTTAAGCAAGGAAACTGTGGCTCAGAAGTTACTGGATTTGTCTCAAGAATACATACAAGTGGCATTGCTAGGATTTAAGCTTAGGCAACCTAAATCCAAAATCTGTACTCTAAATTAAATTTTATTCAACATGAAGTTGAAACTAAGTCATCACAATATGTAAATTTCTTCTAGAATACAGTTTGAGGTTGTCATACATGATACTGTATTTATCTGAAACATGGGCAGAAGAAGAAGTGGAAAACCTTGTGAAAGTATGAAAAAGTTTGCAGTAGAATTTTCTAAACATATACATATAAACTAGACCCTATGCTAGTCTGCCATAATTTATATTACAAATACCTGGGCTCTAACTTTGGCATACAGTTTACTAATATGCTTTTATACATACATAAAAGTTTAGATACTAGAAAAAAATCACTAAGAACCTCTGAAGGAGGAGGAAGATAGAACACATTGAAAGGGATTACAATGACAGGTTAAAATTTCTTAAGTGAAGTTAGTTTCTTTCATACTAGATATATCCTTACTTCTTAGACAAACAACCTCTTGACTCACTGCGCTTATTCTTGACTAAATGATAGTGTCATTATGACTGTACATATCTGAATCCATTTTAGATTTTTTTTTTAGATAGAATATAGGTATATTGTTGCACTTCCCAAATTCTGAATGTTTTCAAATGGCTTATTATAACCTATTATAAATCTTTCGTAGTGCATGATAAGACTGACGAATGGATAAAATCCATCCCAAGGCAGCAGTTTTCTTTCTAGCTAACTGTGCCTTCAATGGCAATTAAAGCATTGGTATTTATCATGAAAGCTAACCAATCCAACATACATGATTTTCTTTTGAATCTTAGCCATCTTGAGAAACAAAGAGTCTGCTAAGCTCTGTTCTTGTTGTAGTAGTTGTTTATTTTATTTTTCTGGATTTAGGAGACAGACACCTGCTAATCTTATCTCACTCTCTGGCCCTGTGAGAAAAAGGCCATTAGCCAAGGGAGCTTATTTAACCAGAAAGGTCTTCAAGTCCAAATGAAGCGTCTTCTGACTGGATGCAGGAGACCTGATCCCCTTCATTCTTTCTTCTGAGAGACAAGGGAGTGCCATCCATCATCCCTTTACTCACGGCCCTGTCTGCCTTTCAAAACTATGTCCAAACATCGCATGCAGGCCACTCTCGTCAAACCCTGTAATTGGCTGCCTCCCCAGACATTCCGCAAGTCCGCTAAGCCTTCATGTCCTGTGGAGTTTGTCAAAAAAGAATCTCTCCCAGAATCCCTCCCAGAGATGTTCTGTGGATTGCAAATTAACTAATAAAAATGTTCTGCAAATCTCTCCATTTCCCAAGAGAAATGAGGCCACATAAGGAACTGTATTAAAATGACCAGGAAAAGAGTCCATGCGGGGCTTCCATCAGCCAGCTGGGCATTGCTGTGGCTTAGGACCACATATGCCTCGTGACATACCTCATAGAGGTCGATCATGATGTTGCCCTCAGGGCCTCTGCTGCTCTGGACATTCTCCAAGGCCAGGGTGAAGTAGACACCACGTGTGTCTGAGATGTAGAGGTTGTACGTGTCATTCTGGTTCCATTCTTGGACCGCTGCGAACACCTGATTCTCATCGGTGCTGATAACATGCATATCCTGTGAAAAGACACAAGGTCGTGAAGAGGGAAGAAGAGTTTTACACGTTAACCTGGCAGGCATCCAAAGAGTGTGGCATCAAATGAGGAATACCAGAATGAGTACTTTAATAGAAGGTAGCTTCCTTTTGCATATATGAGAAATAATAATTAGTTAAGCATTAATCATATATTTCCTTTGTCACTTGTAGGGTTAGGCAATAAAGTCATTAAAAAATAGGATGGAGGGATGTTTGATAGATCAGTTTTAAATGCCTCATTACATAATTTGAAAAATACTTTCTTAAATATGTATGATTTGGAGAATCAAGCACCCTGATATTTTTGCCAAGCACAAATATGATACTTGCTCAGAAGGCATATATGGGGCAGACATGAGGAAAAGCTGGAGGGACAGAGAGAAAATAGACAAACCCTGCATCTCTCAGCATGGCTCATGGACCAGCAGCAAGGACATCACCTGTAAGCTTGTTAAACACATAGAACCTTGGGCCTCACCTGGTGAATGGAAATCTGCATTTTAGTAAGATTGCTAAATAATTACCATGCATATTAAAGTTTGAAAAGCACTGCCCTAAGGTTCAGCAACCCCCAGCCAGTCTCCTCTACCCTCCGCCCTAAGAAAATATTCACCAGGGAAACCCAAAGTACTAATCCTCCTGTTAATGTGTTCAAAGACTTAGCAGCTTATCAAAACCTAAACTGAGAGGTTCTGCAGGAATCCTCCAGTGAAAAAGGGCAAAAGATAGTCTGCATAACTGACGATGTTTTCAGATCCTGGTGGTCCTGGAAGACAGAATTAAAGCAAAGGCAGCATGGAGGCAGTGAGCAAATGCCCCCGGGGTGGGAATTTCAAATTCTTTTCCTCCATTCGTAACTCTAGAGAAGAACAATGGAAGCTACCACAGTCCGAAGCTTGCTGACTCAGACCAAAGCCTGCTTTCTTCTTTAGGGGATGTCTGTTAATATGTTCTTGGCTGCATTTTACCCTTTGCTCAAGACAGGAGACATAAAACAACTTCCAAAAACCAAAAATTAAAGCTAAGTAACCAAAACAAAACAAAAAAAAACAAAGATTGCATATAACCACAAAGGTAGAAGAACAACGTAGAACAATTCTTGTTTTTGGCATTGCTTAGTACTCTAATCTTTCCAGATGCACCATACTCTATTTTTGAAAAGCTTTAGGAGATCTGGCAATCTTCCTGTTAACAATTCCAGTGCAGGGAAATTCTACCTAACTACTAACCTAAATTTCTCATTGTCATGTATGCCCATGTTCTCAATTAAGCAGCATTTCAGCTCTGACTCTGCTCTAGATGTTTAGGCACAAGATTCCCTCTCCTCTTTACCCTTTATCACAGTAAACTCGATCCCAGAGGGAGAAGTCCATATCCAAAGAGCTTTATATTCCTCACCTCTACTCAGGCTCAATATGACATACTCGAGTTTGGTAACATTTTTGTAGAAAGAACCCCAACTGGAGAGGCCAACAAATGAATCCTGCCCATTAATTTAATGTGTGCTTCTATCCACTGAATGTCTATTTACATTTCTCCTGGTAATTACAGCTCTCTCTAGGTATCTGCAGGGGGATTGGTTCCACAACTGTCCTCAGATACCAAAATCCACAGAAGTTGAAATTTCTTATATAAAGTGGTATAAGATCTGCATGTAATCTATGCACATCCTCCTGTACACTTTCAATCATCCCTGGATTACTTACAATACCTAATACGATGTAAAGGCTATGTAAACAGTTGTATCATTTATTTAATTCGTATTACTTTTTATTATATATTTTTTAATATTTTCAATCTGATGCAGAACCTGAGGACATGCAGGTCCAACTGCACGGATTGATGTGTTTTGAAAAACAGCCGCATTCCTCTCAGGTATATTTCTATA
This sequence comes from Papio anubis, assembly GCF_008728515.1. Lineage (NCBI taxonomy): Eukaryota > Metazoa > Chordata > Mammalia > Primates > Cercopithecidae > Papio > Papio anubis. The sequence goes on along the minus strand of NC_044986.1, from coordinate 26,687,681 downwards.
TTTCATCTAAACATTTTTCTGCTTTCTTCTACCAGCAGCACAACAAATGAGCTTTTAGAACTGGCATTCAGAATATTCCATTTCTCTGGCAACAGCAACTGAATAGGTGATGGGCAGGTGACCCACATAAAGTCAATATGACATGTTTCTAGAATGACTGTGGAGTCATTAGGGAGAGACAAAATTAGTATCTCACTATTGGTTTGTAAGCAGTAAGAATAAAAGAGAAAATTCCACATCTGCTGGAGACATATCTTGGAGGTAAAGGATGAAACCAATCCTTATGAAAACAGGGTCAGAGGATGGAGAGAGATGGCCCAATCCTGTGACATTTTTTGATCCCTAAATGTGGACATTTAAGCAGCTGATCCCACTGCCAGACTTTTCAGTTAAAGAAGACAGTCTAGCAAAGTGACTGAAGAATGGACTTTCGAGTAAAACTACCTGAGTTCAGATCTTGGCTGTATAACTTAGCCACGTGAACTTGGACACTCTGTGTCTTATAATTTCAACCTGCAAAATAGAGACAAGGATAGTAGGTTCCCCATGGAGTGGTGAGGATGAAATCCATTAATAAGTGTTAAGCACTTCTAATAGTGTCTGGCACTTAGCATATGCTCTAGGTATGTTAGCTACTCTCAGTTAAGTGAGCCCTTACATCCCTTTCGTTGATTAATCCAGGTTCATTTGGCCTTTCTGTTTACTGCAAATACTCAAGTCCTAACTACATACACGAGAAGAAGTGGTTCACCCAAGTGTCTTTGTTGTTGTTTAAAATAAAATTTTAAATTCTTTGAACTGGGAGAAGCTACACCCAAGTGTTTGGTTTCTTTCTAATGGAGAGAGATGTCTGTGGAAATTAGCTCCAGAGCTGTTCCTGCATTGATGACCAAACCTTCCATGGCTCTCCATCCTATAGGGCAAAGACCTAAATCCTTACCTTGACATTGAGAAGCATCAAACAACTGTTCCCAATTCATCTTCCCTTCCTTGTCAGTAAGATGCAGCATAATCCCTGAAGCCAAGTTAAAATATTTCAACAATAACCTGACCGCATAGCTAATTCCCACTTCTGTGATTTACAGTGAATTTCTGCACTGGTGAACCTCTGAGTCTCACAATAGATATTTGATTAAATAATCCTATGCTGGAAGAGTAAAGTGCATCACCTGTACTGGTCACTTCTCCCAAGCCTTTATTTTGTAGATTTGGAAAGGAAAACACAGATGCACCAAATATTGTGGTCTAGGTCACTTAGAGAACTAATCACACAATGATAACAGATTAAAATGACCATCTCTAGATATGGGCTGAGTTCCAATCCTTCCTTTGTTTCATATAATTATGTTGAACAGCCATTTTCAAATGATATTGGTCTTAAACATTTTAATTGAAAAGTTTAAAATATTTATATAGCAACTTTTTTCTCCTTCCCTAAACCCTGTTTCTATTGGGAAAAATGTGCTTTTTCTCCCAATGTGGCACTTTATGTTGAATATTTAACCAAATCACAGAATTTGAGAGCAACTGTGATCTTACAGATTTTGTATTGAAGCATTTCTAAAGTCTGTTCCGTAGGACAACAATGTTGTAGGCCGGGCACGGTGGCTCAAGCCTGTAATCCCAGCACTTTGGGAGGCCAAGACGGGCGGATCACGAGGTCAGGAGATCGAGACCATCCTGGCTAACACGGTGAAACCCCGTCTCTACTAAAACAATACAAAAAACTAGCCGGGCAAGGTGGCGAGCGCCTGTAGTCCCAGCTACTCGGGAGGCTGAGGCAGGAGAATGGCGTAAACCCGGGAGGCGGAGCTTGCAGTGAGCAGAGATCCGGCCACCGCACTCCAGCCTGGGTGACAGAGGGAGACTCTGTCTCAAAAAAAAAACAAAAACAAAAAACAAACAAACAAAAAAAACAATGTTGTTAGGATTTTAGAAGACTTGAAAATTTTCAAGTTTCAAGTTTGGAAAACTTGAAAAATGTTTTACCACTTTAAAACGGTAAAACATTTTAATTAACAGTGAATTAAAGAGCTTTCTTGCTCATTGGACATTCTAAACCTTCAACATACCAGCGAGCTACTGTTACTCTCTAGGCAAGAAACACAGAATGGAGTTTCTTTCTTTTTTCAGACATATTTGACCACACCACCAAATTCTCAGGAAGGATTACTAAGGACATTTTATTCTAAGTAACACACATGAGAAAATATTGTTGTGAATCTAAGCTCCTTATTTAAAAAAAAAAAAAAAATGAAGAAAAGAGGCATTGACAAACCAGCCCAAGGTTTCAAAGCAAGTTAGTGACAGATCTGGGTCCCTAATCCAGGTCTCCTGCTGCAAATAAAGCAGCCTTCACATCACCTGCATCTTGGTCCACATCGATCTTCCACCATGGAGACAACTAGATCCATACTAATAATAATATTACCTTGCTTTTATAGAGTATCTGTCCTCCAAAATGCTCAAAGCACTTTCGTATGTATTGCCTCATTTATCTCACCTGAGTAGCTCAGAATGGGTTCCGAGCAAGTTAAGGAAGACTGTCACTACGTTTGCCTGTCTGGAGGGCCACGTGCTCTTAACGGCAACGGCAATATTAAAATCTCCCTACCGCCTATCATTCTTTACTATTATATTATTAAACATTTTTTTGAGCACAGCTCGGGGTGACTATGATCTTTCAGGAGCTGATACAATGGTAGTGGGTGATTAAAGAAAATTGAGCATAAAAGTGCTGGTTTGTCTCGATTCCTTCGGTCGGCATGAAGCGTTGTTCATTTCCAGTTGCACCAGCCCTGACTCTGACAGAAGGCCATGAAATACATGCACCTTTGTCGCAGACCACTCCACCCAAGCTGGGGTTTCTTTTCGAAGGTATAATGGGATTATAATAAAGAATCTCATTGCCTTAAATAATAAACACCCACCTGGATCAAATAATACATTCGTTTGCTGTACTAGCCCCTATTTTTTCTGGTAACAAGCTAAATTAATCACTGCATTCTACCCTCAGAACCCAGATGAGACTGAGTAATGGAACATGATCTTCTGGGAGAACAGGAGGAAGAAGACAGACGTAAATTCGGGTTCAAAGTAAAACGTTTTCCTTCCATATTGGCTAGATGCCACTAGGGGCAACTGTCAGCAATGATCTGTGAGATGGCTATGAACAAGCAATGCAAAGTATCTGTTTCCCCAACCTCCAGCAATGACTCTACAAACGTTTCTTTGATTTTAAAGTATGATTCCTGGGGCTCCTTAAGTCAATGGGATTTTCTTCTTAATGCTCCTGACAGTATATGGAATTTTGAGGAGGTGATGATGCTATGTTTTAATAACAGAAGCTATAAATTTACCTTCAAGGTAAGAAAGTATAATATAAAAAATACACTACCTTGAGAGCCAGGAGACTTGAGTTCTAGCCTCAGTTATGCTACAAATAGCATTTGATTTCGACCGAAATTTATGTCACTTAAAGAGTTTATACCCCGCTAGGCGCGGTGGCTCACACCTGTAATCCCAGCACCTTGGGAGGCTGAGGCAGGTGGATCATAAGGTCAGGAGTTCAAGACCAGCCGGATCAATATGGTGAAACCCTGTCTCTACTAAAAATACAAAAATTAGCCAGGCTTGGTGGCATGCGCCTGTAGTCCCAGCTACTCGGGAGGCTGAAGCAGGAGAATCGCTTGAACCCAGGAGGCAGAGGTTGCAGTGAGCCAAGATTATGCCACTGCACTCCAGCCTGGGTGACACAGCGAGATTCCATCTCAAAACAAACAAACAAACAAACAAACAAAAAACAGTTTATTCCCAAGAGTACACATAAGATGAGGATATGGTCTCCATTTCCACATCCCTCTTGAACAGCAGCAGCATGTCATTGCATTGAGGATAATTCTTTTTTTTAAGGTGCAAATCCTGCAAGTCAACTACTTCATTTATTAGTCAATCAAAGAAACAACAATTTATTTCAATGCTCAAGAGGAAAAGAAAAAAGAAAAACCCGGCACTGTTGTATTTATTGAGTTAACACGTTCATTTCTGACAAACCTTCCCAAGAGATTATCAGGGGTAATTTGAACAACATTCAGTTTTCCTTTTACATAGTGATGTTATCCAATTCTTATCTAAGGCACAACTTCAATGTTGTAAATTCGTGTTTTATTGGAAAAAAAAGAAAAACACTTAAGCCAAATCAAGAACAAGAACTTAAATGTATCCAGACACAGACATACATACAGTTCCGGATAACTACCACAGTCATCAATCGCTCAGCAGCTGAAAATAACAACTACAAGCATAGCTATAGTTCTTTGGAGTTAATAGTGCAACTCAATGTGTGTTATTACCTCTAATGGACTGAGGCTTACAGCCCACCTTTCACTATGTTAGGGTTAGGGTAGGGTGGTAGCCAAGAGAGAGAATTCAGCCTGGAGAAGCCAGAATAATCTGTCACCACTAGCTCTCCCGGGAGAGGAGGTCTGCTGTGCCCTTGTGTTATGTCTATTATATGACTTCCTGGGCAGCTATCTGGTGTTGGTTCAAGTCAACATACTACAAAGTCATGGATGAAAATATAAGAGAAAGAGGCATGGAAACTCAATTAAAAAAAAAAAAAGTTATGTATGTTCTTTGTACAACCCAAAGTCTTCCAAGTTGAGCTAGAACTCTATTTAAACCTGCAGAGTCCCTTTCTTATAGCCACATACATCTCCCTTGCTCTAAGATTAAGGCACAATACATTTACAGTTCCTAGTCACTTCAAATACATCACAATGGCAGCAAGATCGCAAACACACAGCTTTGAGCTCCCAAGTCAGTTTGACCTCCACTAGGTGGCGCTCCATATTAACGCAGTTCTTCAGCACCTTCTGGAAAGACAGCCTGGTGCTGTCAACAGTTGAGGGTCTTTAACTTTTGCTTGTCTCTGTCTTCCAAAGGGTATGCCTTTGGGAAAGTCTAAAAAATTAGCTGCGCCTCAGAACTCTAAAGACAACCAGTCACATAAGTTTACAGAGAGCTGATTGGCTGAGAGAGAAAGCAAAGGCTGGTGCCACGTCACAGCATCGCCGCTCAGTAAACAACTGATAATCAAACCAGACAGAAATGGATTGCAGCTGTTGCACTGATACATAACACATCCAAAAAATATTTTCTGTCTTGTTAGAAAACCAATACAAACGGCTTGAAAATCTTTACTACTGAAAATCAAATCAATTATTAAAATTCTTATGAATGCTCCTATAGCAACAATCCCAGAGAGAGAGAGAGAAGAAAGAGAAAAAGAGAAAGTAAGATGAAAGAGAGAGAAAAAGAAAGAGAAAAGGAGAAAGATGAAAGAAAAGAAAGAATGAGAAAGGAAACAAAGAAAGAAAGAGAAAGAAAAGAGAAGAGAAAAGAAAAAAGAAAAAGAAAAGAGAGAGAGAGAGAAAGGAAGGGAGGGAGGAAATAAGAGAAGGATAATAAGAATGGTCAAAAAGACAGCAGGCAGAGCAAACGTGGGAAACAGAGATAAGAGATGTAAATAAAACATGACTATGAGAGGTTGAAAGAGTCCTTGGGAAAGGGATGGAGGCTGGCTTCTGTGAATGAGAGTCAAGAGTGAAATGAAGAAAGTGATCTAGGCCATACCTTGGGCAAAGCATATTTCGGAAGCTTCATTTGGGCAAACGCATTCCTTCGGTAAGACACGTAGTAATGTGGCCGCCCTCCTGATGTCAGCTGGATCATAAAAACAAGATTGTAAGAAGCTCAAGCTATGATGACAGACACAGGTCACAGAACAGCGACCTGAATGGAAGGAGGTAGTTTCCAACACAACAAATGGCATTAATGTCTACTGCAGACACGTGTAAAGAATTGGCATTCAGTTCAAACACAACTTATAAGGAGTATGTGAGCTGGTCAGAGGCCCAAACTGAATCTACTGGACAAAAATACAATTCTTAAATTTGCACTGTGGCTCAGATGCCAGAAAACATTTTGAGTTATTTTTTTCAAATGATACTAACCTTGGCGTACACTGGCTGATTGCCATCACCAGCCCAGGTCTCTAGACCCAAGTCTATGACCCTACAAGTAGGTAGGTCCCTGTGCCATATCAGAATGAAACGGCCCAAGTCAAACAGTGGCAGAGCTGGAGGCTCACATTTCTGGGCACTGAATTCCAGTTTGATGGTGTTACACTGATGATTATGGGCACATGGCACAGACAGGAGTGCTGGCGTATCAGACACAAAACCAGGCTAGGATTGTCGTCCAAATTCAATGTAGGTCTCTTCTATTTAATTTTATTTATTTATTTATTTATTTATTTATTTGAGATTAAGTTTCACTGCTGTTACCCAGGCTGGAGTGCAATGGCACCATCTCAGTTCACTGTAACCTTCACCTCCCAGGTTCAAGTGATTTTCCTGCCTCAGCCTCCTGAATATCTGGGATTGATTACAAGCCCTTGCCACCACATCCGGCTATGTTTGTATTCTTTTAGTAGAGATGGAGAGTTTCACCACGTTGCCCAAGCTGGTCTCGAACTCCTGACCTCAGGTAATCGACCCACCTCGGCCTCCCAAAGTGCTGGGATTACAGGCATGAGCCACTGCGCCCAGCCTTTAAAAAATTTTTTTAAAGCTAAATCTCACTGTATTGCCCAGGGCTAGAGTGCAGTGGCACAATCATAGCTCACTGCACCCTTCAACTCCTGGGCTCAAGCAGTCCTCCCCAGGAACTGAGACTAAAAGCAGGTGCCACCACAGCCAGCTCCCCTCCAATTTTGTCCAAAGCATGCAGCTCAATGAATCCTGGTGGGTGTGAGAGAAGGCAGGAAGGGGTGTGGTCTCCAGCCCAGCATATGAGCAACCTGCAGGGCACAGTGTCAAGGGCACCACCACCAGTCTCTCTTACTCCTTTGCAGCCACCCTTAAACTCTTTAAATGCTTGGAGTTTCAATGACAGCTGGAGTTTGCATACCCAGAAGGTCGGCAAATGTGCATGTTCATCACATTAGGAATGTGACTTGGAAAGTTATCATCTTCACTGTCATGTGGCCAGATCACCTCTTAGGTCTAGTGAGGGGCTACAGGATGTTCATGGTGGCATGGGTAAAGACTGTATGAAATTCCAAATGCAGAATTGATTCTCATTTGTAAGTCATAGATGTGGATCACAAACTGTTATTAGAAACCAGAAAAGGTTCCTGGGAGCGGCACTGATAACAGAAATGAATTATTATAGACAGAACCAATACGTGTCACTATTCGAATGTCCCTTGACAACTTGATGCTGAAATTGTCCGAGTATTAATTACTAATTTTCCTGAAGAATAAAGAAATGGGGTGTGTGTGTTTGTGTCTGTGTGAGATCACATGTGAAACATTTTAAAAGTACACAGGCCAATAGGCACTTAAACAAATGGCCTCCTCGAAGCATGTAATTAAATATTCTAAATTCCAATTTCTTGTCGAAATAAATGTATTACTGTCTAGAATGGGTCTTTATGTATAATTTTATATATACATATAAGCTATTTAGTAATTGTACCTTTGTCATTTTTAACATGGAAGGCGGTAACTGAGTTTTTAAATGCATTGTCCAAACAAGCTTAAATTTCTCCTTGAATGCTGAAAAGCAGTGCAGCATATTTGCTGCTTGTCTCTACTAACAACTCAGGAAACTTCAGCTTCTTAAACTGTTCTCCACTCTCCTGGGAGTGAAAAACCTGGCTGAATATATCTGCTCTGAAGTGTCTTTATTCTAATCACAGTTGGTGCATGACAATAAAAGCTGATTACTCACCCCCTGGCCTCTGCCTCCCACTATCTCCAGCCACCCCACAGCTTCCCTTCCCATTCCTGCTTCTCCACTTTTAAAGTGGGTATTGGGGAGGGGGCTGATTGGCTGACCCTTCCCCAGATAGAAAGAGACTGACATATTTGTTCAGTCCCTTTGATAACTGGAAGCTTCTTTGGAATGCAGGTGTAGGGGACAGATCGTACTGTGCATCATCCTAGAGACAATCTCACTCCTCTCTGTGATGCCTTCATGACCCCACATGGATAAGATCCTCCTGACACAGCCCAAAGAAACTCATTACTATTCTGTTACTACAGAAGATTCCACATTCAGTAATTATCCTTTTGTTGAAAAGATAGTGATTTTCCCCTCTCTCCCTACCTCCTTCCCTCCCTCCCTTCCTCTCTTTTTGACTCTTAATGGAGTGTAAAGCAGGCAAAAGGGACTGCAATAGGGACAGAAACAAGGAAAATAAAGGTTTCTGAGACAATCAACAGAAGTGGATTTTTCATACCTGAACAAACACATAATGATCCTGAACAATCAAAGAGTCTGGGTCAATGTAGCCTGGAAAAGGTTGATTCCTGTTGGCCTCTGTACAGTTCTGCATTCGGCAAGTTAGATAATGTGAATCTGAAAATACATAAATAAATAAAAAACATGGGGTTAAGGGAGATATACAGATAGAGCTTTAGAGTCAGGGTGGACGTTTGCTATTTCCCTTACCATTTCCAATTTTTTTTTTTTTTTTCTTTTTGAGACTGAGTCTCGCTCTGTTGCCCAGGCTGGAGTGCAGTGGTGCCATTTCGGCTCACTGCAAGCTCTGCCTCCCGGATTCACACCATTCTCCTGCCTCAGCCTCCCAAGTAGCTGGGATTACAGGCTACCACCACCATGCCTGGCTAATTTTTTGTATTTTTAGTAGAGACGGGGTTTCACCGTGTTAGCTAGGATGGTCTTGATCTCCTGACCTCGAATTCGCCCGCCTTGGCCTCCCCTCCCAAAGTGCTGGGATTACTGGCATGAGCCACCGCGTCCCGCCACCATTTCCAATTCTCTAAACAAGTCTCATAATCTTTGTTAAATACATTATTGTCATTGTTACTATTATTTAAATTATTATCATTATTATTTTACTCACTTGCTCTCAATACCACCTACAACATCTCCTGGTGTTTCCATCAAGTCTTGATATCCTAGAATACTAAATTCTTGCTAATTATTTCTTTTCCTCCCAAACCCAAATGAAAATATTTTTTAAAAACTGGCAATAATACTTGCGATTTCATGGTCAATTTTTTCTCATTAGTAGGTTTCACCTTCACACTTTGATCTTTGACAAACAGGAAAACACACATACATTTAATCATTCATCATCTAATGATAAAAATGATGTTGTTATAAGATTCTAGGTTAAGATAAGGGTTTTTCTTTCATAATTCATTCGAAGTAAAATAGAGCTGGGCACTGTGGCTCATGCCTATAATCCCAGCACTTTGGGAGGCCAAAGCAGGCGGATCATGAGGTCTGAAGCTCACAACCAGCCTGGTCAAGATGGTGAAACCTCGTTTCTACTAAGAATACAAAATTAGCTGGGCGCGGTGGCAGGCGCCTGTAATCCCAGCTACTTGGGAAGCTGAGGCAAAAGAATCACTTGAACCCAGGGGACGGAGGTTGCAGTGGGCCAAGATCACGCCACTGCACTCCAGCCTGGATGACAGAGTAAGAGTCCGTCTCAAAAAAAAAAAAAAAAAAAAAAAAGCAAAACTGATTTGGGAGGAGTTCCCCTTGAGTCAGGACTTTGCTTTTATTTTATAATTGGATCGACTGAGACCCTGGATCTCACCCGATCATCTGATGATAAATACAATATCATTAATGAGAACTCTTACATCAGTTTGATCTCTATTACTGGAAATATATTTTATGAAGGAGGCTATTCCTGTTTTTTGAGCACACTATCCTGGTCTCTATCTAATCAGATTATGTTACTCCCTTACGTAAAATGCCTTTTGCCTCATTGCCTTGAGAATAAATTCAAACTCTCCACCACCCACCACGCCAACCCTCCAACCTCCCCCACTTCTCATCACGCTAATCTCTTCTTCTCTCTCTGTAATTCTTCTAATCCACCCTACTTTATGTTCAGGAAGTTGGCCAAACCTTCTACCACTTTAAAGACTCTTTATTTGTATTCCCTCTGCCTAAAATGCTTCTCCCCAGGCTGTTCTCAAAGCAGGTTCTAGATTTTTGGCTAGCTCACTGTTACATCCGAGGATCTTCCATGATTATTCTTTATCACGCACCATCCCATTAATTCTCTCTATGGAATTTATCACAATATAAAATTACCTTGTTATTTCTTTCTTACTGAGCCCTGCTCCCATTAGAATGTAATCTCCATAAAGACAAATGCCTTTTTTGTTTTGGTTGTTGCTGTTATTCACTGTCGTGCCCACCAGATCCTAATACTGTTGCCAGCACACAGTAGCCAATAAATGAATATTTGTCGGAACATGCCACTTATTGAAATATATCCTTTAGAGTATAAAAAAGAAGTTATTTTACTTGTTTTTGATGCTTAATGAGTAGGTGGGTTTGATTTTAAGATACCAGAGACTTATGCAGAAATCCACTTTTCCAAATGAAAATATCAGAAGATGATTATTTACATGAAATTGAGGTGGGAAATAGTATGTTGAGAGACAGATAAACTAGATATAAGGATTCAGTAAAGATTTCTCTTAAGAAAACTAGGAAGGCGAAGTTGTCCAGGACCACCTTTACTTAAGGAACTTGTGTGTACCTGTATTCTGCAAAGAGTGCCACTAGGGGTCGGCATACTCTCTTGCTCCCTCTGACCAATGACTGATGGGGTTTCTGATAAACTCTCAGGAGACAGTGGAGAGCCTTACACACCATCTTCCTTCACCCCGCTGCCATTTCCCAAGATGGGGATAGCTCTCAAGCGCTTTAACCTGTCTAGTCCTGGTGTGAAGCCACCTCCAAAATTAAATTAGAGTCCTCTATTCTTCCTTCCTCATCTCCTTTTTCAGGCATTCCTGTAATTTCATGTTAGAGCAGAACACAGGATCTTTTTAAAGACAGTTTCTGGGACTCATCCCTTCCCAGAACGATCCTCCCTCTAGCACACAAAATCTTTACCTCACAATTTTACACTCTGCCAGACCATTTTACAGCTTTTAAGTGACTTCTGTTTTCCAAAATGTAGCTTGGGGGTCATAGAAACAACGGAGATTTATGACAATAAGAACTGGGCTTGAATTCTGGTGTGGTTTATTTATTAGCTGTGTAGTTCATAGGAAACCCTTTCATCTTCCCGAGCCTTGCTGTTACTGCAGTGCTAACCAATGTTCCGTCTTGGTTTATCTGTTCGTGGTACAGAAAGCTAATCACTGAGACAATGAGTATTGCTAAGGAAGAAGACTTGAATTAGGTGCCACAGCTGAGGAAACGGAAGATCAGTCTCAAATCTATCTTCCTGACAAACTAAAATTAGGAGTTTATATAGCAGGGAAGAAATGTAACCATGTGTGGGAAAATAGGAATTAAGGGGTGTAAGGAAGAAGAGCTGGTCAACAGCAAGCAAGTTGTCAGTTAGGCAATCAGGATGGGTGAGGGATCTGGTGTCTTATTGTCTAGATGCAGTGATCTGGTAAGCTTAAGTTCCTTGATGATATCTGGGAGGCCTGATGGTTGGTTTCCTGATAAAGCAACTCAGATGAGAACTCGGACAAAACAAATGTAACTTTCTCAAGTTTGAAGACTGGGAGGATCAATTTCTGTGTTCATTCAAAAGAAAGCATAAACATCATGTTCTATGGGACAACTGGGCCAGTTTCACTGCTTCCTTCATCTATTAAAGGAGGATGCCAATATCAATTATCTTGTACTTTAGCTGTAAGAATTAAAATAACATATATGCTCAATGTTTTGAAACTCAAACTCATACAGACGTTAGTTGTTATGATTAAGAATGATAATACTTCTGTTTTCTGTTTTGCTACCTTTCATAATGATGAGAGCTTTGGGAACACGCTTAAAAAGACTAGTTAAGCCAAATTTAAATATTCCAGTTGTATTTCTGAATCAGGTACTTTGGCGAGCCGCTGAACACCCATTTTTCTCTGCCTTTTTGCTGAAATATCCAATATTGGATCTGTCAGCTCATCTTTTCTCCATGTGACTCAGAAGTTCCCATATGCAGGAATGAATGTTGTCACTCTAAACCCACTCAAGCCTTCCTTCTCCACTTGCCATTGGTTGTTTTAGAAGGGGGCATTTAAACCTAGTATTGGTACATGAGAAGTGAGGAGAGAGCTTTTAAGGGGAAGCTGAGAGATATCAGGAGATACAGCAGAAGATCTTCTGCCTCTGTAAACACTGTGTCTCAATGTGAATGGCTCTAGGCTTCTGGTTGCCCAAAGGAGCCAGTCTTACAGTCAAGCTTACACAATGAGTATGACAACTAGATGGAAAGTACCCATTCCCTAATGACATCATTGAGCTGTTGATGGTACTGAGCCTCAAGCTGCCCAACCTCTGTGCCTCTTGTTATGTGAGATAATGAACAAAAAACAATGGCTAAACACAATAAGAACTTGATTAGGAGGTCTTGAGCTTCTAATTACAAATACAATTTCCAACTAGAACTTCTAAGACTGACACCTAATGAGGACTTGATGCATACACAATTCTTGTTTTATTTGTATTAATGTCTGATGGCTCTTTTCTTTTCCTTAAGACCTAAATCTCCTCTTCAGAGGTCCCTGTACAAACATAAGATGGAAAATAATAACATACTCCTTTCATGTTTCTAACTCATCTATATAGAAATTATTATCTAAGGGATTTTAGGGAGAAAACAAAGATGGAATCTAACATTTGTTAATCATCTATGAGCCAGGCAGTCTGAAACATGTTCACATAGCTATAGTACATTTAATATTCACAACACTACAGAGTATATCAACTGATTTTGCAGATAAAGAGAATGAAGCTAAAAATTAGTGATTTGTAGAAATGGCAGTATGTGGTTGCAACATGGTTAGACTGACTCCAACTTTGGTTTATTTCTACTATACTATGTTATATGAAAAATCCCAGTGAGTTTGGGGCCAATCTTTGTTAAGTCTGGCTTCTATCTAAGGTTCAAACAGATACCCCTAGATACAAAACATGAACACCTTAACATTTTTGAGTGGTAATTTGGCAATATGAATCAAGATACTCAAAAATGTGGTACCAGCCTGACCAACATAGTGAAACTCCATCTCTACTAAAAAAAACCCACAACAATTAGCCAGACATGGTGGCATGTGCCTGTAATCCCAGCTACTTGGCTGGGAGTCTGAGGCAGCAGAATCACTTGAACTCAGGAGGTGGAGGTTGCAGTAAGCCGCGATCATGGCACTGCACTCCAGCCTGGCAACAAGAGTGAACTCTGTCAAAAAAAAAAAAAAAAAAAAGAAAAAAAGAGATACCCTTTGACCTAGGGTTTATTTCTGAGAATTCTATGTAAGGAAAAAGTCAAAGATCAATGCAAAGATTTAACAACTAAGATATTTATTAGTGTTATGTATAATAAAAAATTTTGGAGAAAACATAATGGTCAACAATAGAAAAAGAACTTAATAAACTATGGAACATTTAGAGTTTGCTATTAAAATCTTGCTTTTATGAGGGAATGCTGAATATATTTTATATTATAGAAGTAGGTTACCAATTAGTAATATTATTCCAATGTTAATTTCCTAGCTTTGGAAAATATACCATGGTTACGTAAAACGTTAATGTTAGAGGAAGCTGGGTATAAAGTACATGTATTCTGTACTATCTTGGGTACCTTTTCTGTGTATCTAAAATTATTCCAAAATAAAAGTTTTTAAAAACTAGGTTACCAAAATATGTGCATTATGGACCTGAGGTTTTTTTGCAGGTTGTATATATAGATATCTATAAATGTATGTTTGCACAGGAAAAATGAATAAAAGATATATATGAGATGTCAACAACAGCGGAGAGGCACTAATGTGAAAGAGTTGGCAATCTGCACAACAAATCCCTAGTCCAGCCCCTCTATAGCCGGGCAAGTAGGGGAGGGGGGAGTCAAGATGGGCTGTGAGATCAACTGTCTCTCTCTGCTTGTTCTTTCTCTACTTCCCATGCCGCATATTGCTATTGAGCTGTGCAATAAGGCTACCTTTGGTCTGAGAATTACCAAGTGTAAAAGTCAGGACACAAGAAAAGACCCGGAAGAGGTCTTCAAACCACTTCTTCCTCTGAGTGGCTCAAAGTGAAATTTGCAAGCTGAAGGGGAAATGATCCATTTTGAACAGTCTGCCCCTGGTAAAGTGTTCCTGGTTTGTTCCCTTTCTCCTTCTAATGGAAACAGAAAGAAATTGGCTGCACTTCATAATGAGGGACCAATCACTCTTATTCCCCCTGGGGCTTGCTGTAATAGCATTAAGTATGATGAACTCTTTCCATATTCAATTCTGGTGAGTGTATGATGTGATTCCATAGGAAGTATCTTGTAATTTGGCATTAATTAATGTCAATTAATGCATGCAACTGCTAGACATTAGAATTAATTTCATTACTTTTCCTACACAGATGTTTTCCTTGCCATAGGTAATTAGGACACTGTGCTGTTCTTTTCAAGCATCTTCACTCTCCGCAACAGCTGCTGCTTAGAATAATGCAATCCCCATCCACCCAAAACCTGTGCTGTTCTAGAAAAGGGAAGCTGCTTTTAAAAAGGTAGGCTTTGAACAGAGGATCAGAGGTTTAAATGCAGGCTCAAGGCCTGCTAGCTTAGTAAATCACTCCACATCTCCAAACTCTGATCTACAAAATGGGAATAAACAATATCCATCTTGCCAGAAGTTATGACATTTGATTGCCTTAGTCCTGAAATGTGTTGAGTCTAGCACCAGGTTAGACTGTACTCACATAATAGTAGCTGTAGTTGGTATTTAAGTCCTCTCTCTTCAATCACCAATACTGCTCACTGTGTCTCAAGCTAACCACCTGTAAAGTACTAAGCATATTTCTACCTGAGGCAGCTCCTCTCTTCTCTTCTCCCCTCCCCTACCCTCCCCTGCCTTCCCCTCCTTTCCTTTCCTTTCTTGACAGTCTCACCCTGTCACCCAGGCTGGAATACAGTGGCAGCAATCTCGGGTCACTGCAACCCCCCGAGTTCAAGCGATTCTCCTGCCCCAGCCTCCCAAGTAGCTGGGACTACCATGCCCAGCTAATTTTTGTATTTCTAGTAGAGATGGGGTTTCACCATGTTGGTCAGGCTGGTCTTGAACTCCTGACCTCATGATTCATCTGCCTCGACCTCCTGGGATTACAGGAGTGAGCCACCACACCTGGCCACTTCTTTCTTTTTATATTCAATTTTTATTTGGGTTAAAGATTTTTTTCTTTTAAGTATGTTTTTAAAAACACCATGAAAAAATATTCTCCTTGTATAATAATTAATACAAATACAAATCTTCTGCATAGGCAGTACAGTGTGTGGCAGTGGTTAGCAGACAGCACTGCAAAATAAGTAGGGCTACAAGGAGAATGTGGAAGTCACCTCTGCACCCAACACACAGGGCCAATCAGTGGGTATGGCAGGTGTTCCGTCTTCCTGTTGGAGGGATCTTCTGGGTCCTAGTTCCATCTCCAGCATGGCGTGTGACTCTGAGAAGGTCACTGACCAAGCTCGGTTTTAGACTATTTCTTTCCATAATGAGAGTTATTAGAAGCTTAGAAACAAAAAGGATGCTACAAATCAGACTATGACTTTAAGATCCAATAAATCTTTACCATAAATTATCCACTGAAACCTGTTTCCTTCCCACTGCTGCCAAAACAAAACAAAGCTCTGTGATGTTGCTGGCAAGTCTGTGTCTTGAGGGCTTCTGCTATTTCTAAACGGCATGCTTATTCCTGGCTGACTCCCTATGTTCATTCAGAGAGTTCTGCTGGTTTCAACTGTCTTTTCCTTTCCTGTTACTCAGTCCAAATACTTCCTAGACCTTCTTCTGTGAAGTTTTTCCTGGGGCTTAGACAAACCTTTCCATCCCCAGAATGTCACTGATAACAGCAGCAGCAGCATTAACCTCCAAAATAACCAGAGCAACCTTTCCTCGGGATCAGGAACTGTGCTAAGTGGATCACATGTTTTTTCTCTCTTAAACTTTGTTTAAAATCCAGGCTGGGCTCGGTGGTTCACACTTGTAATCCCCAAACTTTGGGAGGCCGAGGCAGGTGGATCACTTGAGGTCAGGAGTTCGAGACCAGCCTGACCAACAGAGCAAAAAAATATATTACAGATCTCTGGGACTCTATCCATCCATTCTATCATTCAACACATATTTATTTAGCACCAAATACTTTAATTTTCCCTAATATTGCAGAAGTTTAATTATAAACAAAGCTAGAAACGATGCAAGCAAGCATAAGCACTTTAAAACTCACCTATTCCTCATTGTTTCCACTTGGAAACAATTTAAATCAGCAATTTAAGCAATCTGTTTAAAAGCAGAACAGATTGTAAAGCCCATACAAGTGCATATAACTTCTCCTTTTGTTCTACTGCTCTATTACTTGTTTTGAAACTTTTGTATTAAATGTACTCACTCATCTCACACACACACACACAAGTCAACACGCTGCTGTTCATATACATTTAATTCCTATCATTATTCTAGTGCCCTCTGTCACACGTACCAGCTAGAAATTGAGAATGTCAAAAGTGAGATTCTAGTCTTAGCTCCAGAAAGTCTACACAGAGGACAAGCTACTTCTGTAAAAATTATAAACTGACATCAGATGTTCTAGCTTGGCATGATGAGTTTGTGATTTAGCATTGCTTTCTTCTATGAAATTTCTTGATTTGGGACCAGTGTAATTGACTAAATATTGTATTTTATTGTTGGCCTTTAGGCATTCAGGAGGCCATGACTACTACAGGGAAAATTCTGGGATCATCAAATTTAGCCAAGCGTGAAACTAAAAACTGGGAACACGAGAGAGAAAACGAAAAGCATACTATTAGGTTGGTGCAAAGAGTCATTGTGGTAATTGCCAAAAACTGCAATTACCTTTGCACCAATTTGATAATATAAATACAGAAAGTTCCCTGTCCAATTACAGTGCAGCATGATGAGAGCATCCTAGGAGGAATGGAAGTGCTATAGGCTTGCTGGTGAGACATTCAGTCCTCCTACCTCTGCACAGATGTTTTGCTCTGTCCTAGAAACTTTTCCTGTGACTCTGAATTTATTTCACTTTGTATCACACAGAGCTGTGGACTTGTTATTCCTCCATGGCCTATTTAGTCCTCGTTAGGCTACAGACTATTTTACTATTCAGTCTATATTATAGAGGGAATTACTAATGTCAGGGATGGGGACATTATGGAAGAGCTGAGGGAAAGCCTAGAAGGCTGCCTGGAATGATGACAAGGATAACTCATCATTCCAGAAAGAAGGAGCACTGGGCAGGAGCACACAGGCATGAGAGAATGTGAGATGTGTTTGGGGAACACTGGCTGTGTGTTTTGCAAGAAAGTCCTACTGGAAACCCACACTAGAACCTAGTTTAGTTGGATAAAGACAGAAAATTATATACAAGGTCACACTCAATCATGGAGAACTGAGAAGCATATCACATAACTTTCCAAATTAAGTTTACAAAGACAGTAGGGGGAAAGGGAAGGAGTTAAAGAGAGGCAGAGAGAGAAGGATAAAAAGTAGGAAAAAAAGAAGCAAGCAAGCAGGAATGAAAGTAGAAAGCGGGCAGGAAGAAATAAAACTGTTTAGCTCATGGAGGAGAAAGCATACAGTTTCCAGTTTCTTCTCCAGGTGTTTTATTTTTATTTTTGGAAGGGGAAGAGAGGGGAGAGGGTGTGCACATTTATTTAGATGTGTCTACATGCTATAAGATTAATTTCAGAACAGAGAGACACTGCCTTTAAGACACGTGGACACATTCAATCAACAATTTCTTCTTTTCTCTTCTTTCTCTTTCTTTCTTTTCTTTTCTTTTTTTGTTTGTTTGTTTTAGATGGAGTCTCTCTCTGTTGCCAGGCTGGAATATAGTGGCACCATCTCGGCTCACTGCAACGTCTGTCTCCCAGGTTCAAGCGATTCTCCTACCTCAGCCTCCCAAGTAGCTGGGACTATAGACAAGTACCACCACGCCCGGCTAATTTTTGTATTTTTAGTAGAGACGGGGTTTCACCATGTTGGCCAGGATGGTCTCAATCTCTTGACCTCATGATCCAGCAGCTTCAGCCTTCCAAAGTGCTGGGATTACAGGCGTGAACCACCGCGCCCGGCCTCAATGAACAATTTCTTAATTATTTTTATCACCCTCCATACCAGCTATCATACCTGAAACACAGGAGATGCTCAACAAAGAACAGTATGGCACAGTCCTTGTCTCAGTGGAATAAAGACAGATGACACGTTTGCCCGCCCCTCCCTCTATTCCAGCCACCTGGCCTTCTGTTATGCCTCAGCCATGCTAAGTATGCTCATATCCGTACCCTTTGCATGTACTCTTCCCTCTGTCTGGAATGCTCTTCCAGCAGGCAGACACACAGCTCTCTCCCATATTTCCATATAGACTTGGCTTAAATACCAAATGCCACCTTATCTGAGATTTCTTCCTTGATGGCCCTCTTTCTCTGATCACTCTCTATTCTCCCCACTCTGTTTTTCTCATACATTTGTAGCTCCACTTCTCATACAAATGCTTCATACATTTTTTATAACATCTTCCCTAACTAGAAGGTAAACTTTATGAGAGCAGAGCCTTTGCATCCATTCCTAATCATCCTTCATTCATGCCTAGAAGAGCATCTGATGTGGTGTAGATGTCCAACAATATTTTTTGAATGAATGAATAATAATAGGTCCAGAGTGAAACAGACCTGGCTTTAAATCCTAACTCTGAAACAATGGAAAAAACACTTAAATATTTGTAAGCCCCATTTCCCCATCATTAAAATGAGGAAAACAAGAATAGTATCTACCTCCAAGGGTTGTTATAAGTAAGGCAGCTGAAAAGTACCTAGTGTGCTCACACCAGATAAGTAATAGGAATATAATGCATGATCCTAGCATCACTGTTGCTTGAGCATTTAGAGGACAAAGGAAGAAAATATGTGAGTGAATGCCAGGGTCTTTATGATGCTACTATTTTTAAGCAGGAGTCAGAAACATTAGACATTTTTCAACACTTGGGGATTGCCACATCTGCATCTTATATGGAGTGCTGCTATAGTATTCCGAGGGATCCCAAGGACCCAATAGACGCCTAGATCTTTGTCCTAAAGTTAAGGTCTGTGAGTGAAAAGTTTTTTGTGCACCTTTGTTCTCTCAGCCTCAGCATAGAATATAAGGGCACAGACCTTCATGCAGGTGGGTGGGCACCTGGGAAGCAGAAGAAGTGGCATATAATGGCTACAAAGAACCCAATTTGAAAGCTGCCCAGCAGAGCCTGTTGTTGTACTGTCACTATCAGGCTTTTCAATGCTGTGCTAGGAGGCCCGTGTTATCTTATTTCATGCTTTTCTGGTTGGTTGTTAGGGCTGTCTTCAGGTTACTAAATCAGAGAGGTCAAGTGGATGTCACTAGTCATTGAAATCAAGAGCCTTTTGCAATATGAAATATGGGGTCAGAGTAACACTGCTAGAAAAAAAAAAAAAAAAGCATAGTACTAGATTCTGGCTATACCAGCTAAACCTTGTTGCTTTATTTGGGGATAGAAGAGAGGTGAGAATGTGCATTTTCTCAGCATGCTGGGAAGTGGTAAGGATCTGTCAGAATCTGAAGCTGACCAGAAATGGAAACGTCTAACCTCTTCCAAGCTCTACCTTGGAAGTTATTAATAAATTGACTAAAAAAAGAAGATAAAGGAAGACTATGAAATGCGAGGTCTAATAATGGCAACTGTTGTGCTAGCGTTGGAACTTTGGCCAAAGTGGGGGGTGCCAGTTTGATATTTTTAAATGTGTATATCAGTGCCAAAGGTTTCATATTTTCTATTCAAGAGATTTGATTTTTTTAAAGTTCACTGAAGAAGAAATAAAGGTAGCGAAGAAAAACAAAAAAAATTCTCAACCTCACTCCTAATTAAATAAATACAGATTAAAACAATAAGGAGATGCCTTTTTAAAATTTGCTCTCAGATGGGTTATATTTGAAAAGTCTTCAATAATGTCCAAGATTGTTGAGGGCTTGCAAACACAGGCATTCTCATACTGAGAGTCTATTCATTGTTGCAAATATTTCAGGAGGCAATTTGACAATGTCTACAAAAATTTGAAATATATATACTTTCTGACTCAGGAATTTTCCTTCATCAAATTCTCTTTCAGTAGTGTTTGCTGCGTACGCGAGCTTGAATGCTTACTAACCAAATAAATAATATGTGTGTATATGTATATATTTGCATTGTTTGAAATAGCCAGAAGTCTCTATATCTACAAAGGTCTCTATAATTTAGTAATTACTAAATATAGTTGACTTTGTAATGGGGTTCTATATATCAATTAACCATGAAGTTGCTAAATGTATATGTGCTGATATGAAAAGATTTTTAAGTTGCATTTGTATTCACAAACACTAAATTTGCCATAATTGTTCAACAAGAACACTCATGTAAGTATATGTGTGTGTATACATATACATAATCATCTGTATAAGCCTAAACAATTTCTGGAGAAATATAGCATATATATATATATGCTGTATTTCATATATGTTATATATGTATATACACATACATATATAACCTCTTGGCTTTTTATTGTTATCATTGCTATTTTTGTTGGTATAAAAGTAAGCTATTTTCATAGTAAAACCACTCTATAGCTGAGATATTGAAGACTTTGAGAACTGAGGTCTCTATTACCTCCCCAGAGCATTTCAGCAGCACTTACCTTATCCAAATTTTGACACACTTACTGTTCAATATGGAAACTAGGTTGGAAAGCTGGCAGATAGGATGTAGAAAATGAGATTTCCAGTTCTCACCCAAGACCAGAATTAGTGGGATGCATAGTTATATAAAGTTGTGAGTTACTTTTATTTTATTTCTGCCTGTTAAAATGCTAGTTTGAGGCTCATTTCACAGAGTTCTTGGGCAGTCATTTTCACAGCTGGTTAAAGGGCCAAGGTTTGTTGTTCCCCAGTGTATAAGATTAGTCCTTGGGAAACTTGTTATGAGGTTACTCACTCATGCAAATAAACATTGGGACCAATAATTGTCCCCTGTCCCCTGTTCCTGCTGGCACAGATCACCACCAGTACAGAAACATTTGGGCCTTTTATTTCAGAAGTAAAAGGGAGAAGCAATAATGCCAAAGATGGTACTGCAGGTTCTCTTACAGATGACCATAATATACAACTATATATCCATGTGAAATTGCCATGTGAAAAATTCTGATAAAAGTTATGTTATTTTCCTCCAAAATCAAATATGCATAAAATGTGGCACCCAGTTTCAGGGAGTTAGTAAGTCTCTTGCATTCATCTGTTAGTGCTACAGGGCTCCACAGACCCAGTAGTTAAAGATCCTTCTTTCAGTAGATATACCTAAATAGTGACACACTAATATATTTATTAATTCAACAAATATTAAATGTTTCATCTGCGGGTGGTGGCTCATGCCTATCCCAGCACTTTGGGAGGTCAAGGCAGGAGGATCACTTGAGCCCAGGAGTTTAAGACCAGCCTGGGCAACATGGTGAGACCTTATCTCTACTAAAAAAGTAAAATAAAATAAAAATAAAAATAAATGTTTTGGGATCTAAGTTATATTTTGGACATAGAATGGAGATTAAATAAGATACAACTTTTCACACAGCTTTCAATCCAACAGTTTGGTCAATGTTTTCTCTTTAACTACATGCATGACACACACACATACACAAATGCACCTATGTTAGGTAAATCAATAGAATGTAGGTTTCCTTTTTAGTATTTTAATGTACTGGGCTCCTACAATGTATACACACACACACACACACACACACACACACACACACACACAGAATATTTAAACAATAAAGTATTTGCTTCCTGGATGAGAACCTGTCAATTTGTCCTCTTTGAACTCAGGCCAACAATAAATGCCACATCCAATAAATATGTTCAAAACTTTCAATACATCCTGTGATTGACTGTAGTTGAGCCTGCTCTTTTCAGCTCACCTCCCAAGGCAGAAAGTAATACAAGAAAGAATAACATCCTTGTCACAGATGTAAACTACAAGATATCTACATATAAGAGGCTAGCTGGTAAGAAACATCAGTGCCAACCATAGACTCTCACAGTACAAAAGCTTTCTAGAGGATCTAAGATAATGTACTAGTTTATATAAATAACCACACATTCCTATCCAGACACTTGTTTTGGGGGCAAAGTTTCAGAATCTGTGCCATGGACCCCATCAGCAATCTGAGAAAGCCTGTGGACTCATTTTTTCAGAATTTTTTAAATGTATAAAATAAATTACCCAGAACAAACACAAAAACTAATTCAATTAAATTTAAATAAAGTTATTAAAAGATTAAAAAACAAGTATTTAATACCCTTGTATGTACTTTTTAAATTAATATATTATATATCAAGATCTACTGGCAGGTCTGATAACTACTACAATTTTGAGGAAAGAATGAGTATAAATAATATTTTCAGATATAATGACTGTATTATTATATAAAAATTTCTGCGATTTCTATTGCGACAAAGTCGCTTATATTACTAATACTACCACAGTTTATTTCCAACCGTTATAATTGAGAGTAATCTTGTAAGTTATAAGGTTTGTAAAAATAAATATATCATTTTTTTTTCTCATGTAAAAACTAAAGCTTTCCAGAGCTCACCTCCCCTCAAATATGGGAACTTCAGTGGAAACAGAAATTATGTATAACATGTAATCTAGGGACATCTGAAGTAGACCAAGAGTAAATTTTGAATAACGAATCCAGATAAGGATTCACAACACACTCCATGGGGAAGAGCTAAACTGACAAGTGAGGGATTTTTCCTGTGTCAAATGTCTCAGTGTCTTGACTACAGAATATGTGAACACACTAAGGTCAGAAAACAACTTCTTGTTCAAAGTCAAAAACATGATGGCCAGGTGTGGTGGCTCATGCCTGTAATCTCAGCACTTTGGGAGGCCAACGTGGGTGGATCACTTGAGGTCAGGTGTTTGAGATCAGTCTGATCAACATGGCGAAAACCCATCTCTACCAAAACTACAAAAATCAGCCGGGCGTGGTGGTAGGTGCCTGTAATCCTAGCTACTGGAGAGTCTGAGGCAGGAGAATCGCTTGAATCCAGGAGGCAGAGGTTGCAGTGAGCTGAGATCGCACCACTGTACTCCAGGCTGGGCAACAGAATGAGCCTTCATCTCAAAAAAACAAAACAAAACAAAAAAAACATTACATTATTGTAGAGTATATTTGGCATATACTCTACAAGATGTACAACCTAGAATAAAAACAATGGGTTCCATATATGTAAACAATGAATGGGGTCTAGCACAGTGGCTCATGTCTGTAATCACAGCACTTTGAAGGGCCAAGGTAGGTGGATCACTTGAGGTCAGGAGTTCCAGACCAGCCCAGCCAACATAGTAAAACACCATCTCTGCTAAAAATGCAAAAAACCAGCTGGACGTGGTGGCGGGCACCTATGATCCCAGCTACTCAGGAGGCTAAGGCAGGAGAATCACTTGAACCTGGGAGGCGGAGGTTGCAGTGAGCTGAGACCACGCCATTACACTCCAGCCTGGACAACAAGAGCAAAACTCCATCACACACACACACAAAAATTAATAATAATAATAATAAATGGATGGAGAAAAAAGAGGATTTCAATCAGGAAATGAGAAAGAGGCCGGCCATGGTGGCTCACGCTTGTAATCCCAGCACTTCGGGAGGCAGAGGCAAGTGGATCGCTTGAGGTCAGGAGTTCGAGACCAGTTTAGCCAACATGGCAAAACCCCATCTCTGCCAAAAATACAAAAATTAGCCTGGCATGGTGGCGCATGCCTGCAGCCCCAGCTCCTCAGGAGGCTGAGGCAGGAGGATGACTTGAACCTGGGGGGCAGAGGTTTCAGTGAGCTGAGATGGCGCCACTGTACTCCAGACTGGTTGACAGAGTGAGACTCTGTCTCAGGAAAAAAAAAAAAAAAAAGGAAATGAGAAAGAGATAACAGAGATACGGAATTCTTAGCGCAGCTGATGAGACTGTAACCTGATTTTGATAAACACACTGTCAAATTGTGGCCGCCACATTTGCTAACACCTGGCTACCCTGACCTCTCTGTGCTATTTACCTCCAACCTCCTCCTCTCTGTTTGTTGTTGTTGTTGTTGTTTTAACTGGAGCCTTGGTTATTGAGACAATCTCTTTCTCTTTTTCTCTCTCTTTTTTTTTTTTTTTTTTAACACCGTGACAGGTCAGGTGTTATGCTTAGACCCTTTAAATCAATTGGTAGGTTTTTTTTTTTTTTCTGTTTTGTTTTGACAGGGCTAACTTTTCAAATTAAATCCTTTTATTGAATTTTCACCCTTGGATAGTTTCTGAAGATGCTGCCTTTGCAAAAAAAAAAAAAAAGGAAAGTAAAATAAATAAAATTAGAACTGATATATTTCATGCCTTGTGAAAGCTAAGCCTGAGATGACAGTTTGGCATTATCAACCGCCATGCCTTCAGGGAGCACAGGAATAATGCTGGGTGTATGAAAATGTGCAGCTCACAGAGAGTGATGGCCTCATTGTTTTTAGGATACAGTGTCATGTGCATTGGATGCCACAAGCCAGAAAGCAGCAGCATATGCCCAAAAGCTTGAAAATGAAAGCAATCCGGGTGCTACCAATTCCATCCAGAGTTTCCTAAACTAGGGGTGCGATCATGGGAGACAGACCCTCAAGCTCTTTCACTAATTTTCTTAAAATTAGTGAAAAGTTGTGGAACTTTGCTACTCAAGCATGTTTCACAGACCCGCAGCATGGATATCATCCAGGAGCTTGTGAGAAATGCAGACTCTCAGGCCCCTACTGAATCACAATGCAGATCTCAACAAGGTCCCTGGGTGGGTAGCATACATGCTAAGGTTTAAGATGCGAGGCTCTAACATTTTCAGACAACTTGGTAAGTGAGGTGAGATAGCCAACTGGTAGCCCTGACAACTGGTCAGTCAGGTCTGCGGTCACTCAGCATACACTTAGTGAGATCTCTCTACATGTAGATGCCGTGGCATGTGCTGGAGACATAATGTTTTTGTTTTGAGATGGGATCTCACTGTGTTGCCCAGGCTGGAGTGAAGTTGCTATTCACAGGTGTGTTCATAGTGCACTGCAGTCTTGAACTCCTGGGCTCAAATGATCCTCCTGCTTCAGCCTCCTCAGTAGCTGGGACTACAGATGTGTGCTACCATTCTTGGCTCTGGAGATACAATATTGAATATGACATACATGGTCCCTGCTCTCATAAAACTTACAGACTGGTGGGGAGAAACGGTTGTGATCGAATAATTATGTAAATAGAAAGTATAATTTCAAACAGAGAAGAACGTGATAAAAAAAAAAAAAACTTGGTTGTATAAAAGCAATCAAAATAAAAAACTCATTTAGATTCAGAGTTTACGAAAGGCTTTTCTAAGAAATAGGCGAGTAACCTGAGGTGTGAACCATCCACAGTAATCAATTATGCTTGATTGGTCAGGGTACGGGCAAGAGAGCAGGATATTCCAGATAGAGAAAACAGCAAGTATCAAGGCTTTATGGCAAGACACATACCCCTGTATGTTCCAAGAATTGAAAACACGCCTAAAGGCCTGCAGACAAGGAGCGAGGAAAGGGCAGAGTAAAATTAGGCTAAGGGAATGGGCAGGCACAGGTTATGTTGGAGCTATAGGTCAAGATGAGAATTTAGCTCTGTATGATCAAAGCAATGGGAAGTCAGCAAGACCTTTTTTTTTTTTTTTTTTTGAGATGGAGTCTTGCTCTGTCGCCAAGCTGGAGTGCAGTGGCGCAATCTCAGCTCACTGCACACTGCAACCTCCGCCCCCCGCGTTCGCGTGAGTCTCCTGCCTCCGCCTCCCAAGTAGCTGGGACAACAGGCGTGTACCACCACAGCCAGCTAATTTTTTGTATTTTTAGTAGAGATGGGGTCTCATCATGTTGGCCAGGATGGTCTCTATCTCTAGTAAGCAAGACTTTTAAACAATGATGCATTTACTTTTGCATTAATAAAATATTGGTCTCTGTTATGTAGTAAGAACTGGACCTTGGAGTCCAAGATAACATCATCTGCTCCAGGGAAACGGAGAGGTCACCACCAGAGTGAGCCCACTGAGGAGGTGGGAAAGCCGCTCTGACCTGCTGAGCTCATTCTGTGTCAGGCACAGTGCTGGGCATGTCACACATGGCAGCTTTGCCTGAGTTACACAGGAGGACGGTCAGCCTTAACCCCTGACCTGTGCCCCTACTGGCGCTGTCAAAAAATATATTCACTCCCCCCAAAAAGGTAAACAAAACCGTTAGAGATGAGAAATCTCATGGAACATGCACAGTAATAAAAAAAAAAATGTGTGGTTTCTGGGGAGTTTGGGTTGTAGGGGTGACCTGCTTTGTTTGGCTGTACGCTGGTAAAGTGCAGGATCTTCTGCCTTTGTGTTCAGAAGAGCTAAGGACTGGTAGACAGGCACAAATGGCAGTGATTAGGGTGCTTTTGAATTGTGAGGGATATTTTAGAAACTGGGAATGTCTTGGAAATGAGATGATCCCTCTTTGGGCCAGCGCTGGGCAGCCTACACCAGCCTCATTGCTCTGTGGTAACTGTGGATAGTCCATTCTCCTCCTCTCCTCTACATCTGAGACCTCTTTCTTTCTCCCTATCTTTTCTTCCCCCACCCTCTTCTATCTACAGTTTCTCCCTTTTCTCATTTTCTTTTACCCCTCTCACCTGGAGTGCTCTATCCTAGGTCCAGCGGTACCCTCTCAAATGCTTAGCCCTTCTGAGGATCCTCCGTGCCAGAGAAGGGGAAGGAAACATTCATCACTGGTGTTAGTAGGTCAGGCACTGTGTGAAGTATTTTATGTGCATGGATTTCTCGAATTCTCACCTGGATGGGCTTTGTGAGATAGACATCACTGTCCTCTACTTATTTACCATAGGAGCTTACGTTTATTATTACTTAAGCTTTCTATGCCTTTGTTTCTTCATATGTGAAATGAAGAAAACAACCTACAACATTGTCATGAGGCCAAGAGGTGTAGTCCTGTCCTTCACTGCAGCATAAGCACCCGGAGGTGATGAGAACTACTGACGGGTGAGCAATTCACTCAACTGACTCTCCTCCTGCTGCCTCTGATAGGGACACACAGAAAAATTCTCTCTCTCTCTCTTTTTCAAAATTCTTTCCAAGTGTTTTGTGAATCTCCGAACAAGACAGTGAGGGATGGCCTGGATGGTATCTGACAAAATAAGGAGACTGAAGAAACAATTCAACACAAAACAGTAGCAGCAGCAACAACAACAAAACACTTTAGGAATCAAGAGTTTGGAGGTATTCTCTTTACCTGGAAAGACACTTTGATTGGATGAGAGGGCTGTGCTGGTGTCACCACTATCCAAATATACATATTTCTGGATAATGTATATATTTATAAATATATACGAAAATATATATTTATGAAAAACTATTAAGACTATTTTGCATTACTGAAGACAGGAGATGTCTTCATGCCCAAATCACATGATTATTGCCACTGTGCCACTGTACCTACCTACCTATCCTTAGCTCTTCTAAACAAAAGATACCTGCACTTTACTAGCTTAGAGTCAAAAGAAGCAGGTCACCCCTGCAACCCCAAATCCCCAGAAACCACACATCCACTATTACTCTGCATACACCATGAGATTATCACACAGACTCAGTTCATGACAGAGTCATAGAACTAATATGACTAAGAATATTGTGGCAAAGTTGATTTACTTACGACCATCCACAGTTCTGGCCTCAAGATGCACAAGGTCTGGTTCTTTATTTGACCCCATCACAGACCTAAAAAATGGGGAAACATGAAAAGAAACATCCATATTAACGACTTCACATGTGCCTTAGAGGAACTCGGCAGAGCCCCAGACTACTAATATCCACAGGCATCTAAACCCACAATCTTTAGAATATATCTACTCAATTTATTTATACAGCCTGACAGTAAAATTTCCACTTAAAATAAAAATGATAATGAAAACTTCACTTGATGAAAGGCAGGCTGCATTCTAGCAAGGATGTTGTGTGTTATTAGCTGAGACTTGCATACAGGTCCTACACATGCTGCATGTGTACTCTAGCAGCAACCCCAGTGACAGTGTATTAAACTTTCAAACCTTATGAGGCAGATGCCAGGCATGGTGCTTCAGCTGGGTGACTTGAACAGTGATTTCCATAGTACACTGATCTAATTAATTTTTTCACTGAAATTTGCCAAACCACCTACTACTGCCCTGTGAACAAACCCTGTGACGCAACCCATGCAGCAGCAGTTACAGCAGTGATGATTCTCTGTATTGTCGAACCCGTGTGAAGAGAAATAGATGCACTTCACTTTCTGAAACGTGCCTGAAACTGTACGTGTAAGCAAAATAAAAGCTTATTTAAAATGCCCTGGAGACACATATTATTTTGTGTAATCTTGCAGTAAGCTATATTAAATAGAAAATAATTATTATTCTGTAACATAAATAATATGGGCAATCACGCTTTATCTCTACGATTTTTATACAATGAGATTAATTAGACTTGGGAACATCTGCACTTTAAAAAAAAAAAAATCAGGCTTTGCAGAACTTTAATTCATTCCATTTCGACACAGAAAACAGCAAAATGCCTCCAAACTGGTCCCCAGCCACTCAGCCCAGCCACTCAATCAAGGCTAAAAAATGCAAATGTTAAAACTACTTATCCAGGGCCGGGCCAAGCGTGGTGACTCACGCCTATGATCCCAGCACTTTGGGAGGCCGTGGCGGGTGGATCACGAGGTCAGGTGATCGAGACCATCCTGGCTAACATGGGGAAATCCCATCTCTACTAAAAATACAAACAATTAGCCAGGTGTAGTGGCGGGCGCCTGTAGTCCCAGCTACCCTGGAGGCTGAGGCAGGAGAATGGCGTGAACCCAGGAGGCGGAGCTTGCAGTGAGCCGAGATCGCACCATTGCACTCCAGCCTGGGCGACCGAGTGAGACTCCGTCTCCAAAACAAAACAAAACAAAAGTACTTATCCCTCCAGAGCTTAGTGTGGTATCCATGACCCTACACCGACTGGGTCCATCTCACTTTTGCTGCCTTATCTCCTGCCACACTGAAAGATGTTGCCATTGCCTGAAAGTGCCACATTCAATTCCTCCCCCCAACCCCGTGAGCCTCTGTAAGCTTCTGCCTTCAGCTTAAGATGCTCTTCTCCAGCTTCACCTAACCCCTGAATCGTAGTTTAAGACACAACTGAAAATTCACTTGCTCTGTTAAATATGCCTCATTTACAACAGGGAAAGCCTTTTCCTCCTGTCAGCAAGTGCTTGTTATAAATCCTGTAAGATCTTTATCAGAGTTTGTTATAAAGAATTATTTTTGTGTTTTTCCAATGTGAAGGCATCCCCTTCCCCCAAGAGAGACACACAAACACCCAAATACAAAAGAACACACACAGAGATACTCAATGAAGCTACTGGAAGGTCTTCTCTTTACACACTTTCTATTCATAGTATAGTTCCTGGTCTATAACAGACAGTCAAATGTGAAATGAAAGAAGGAAGGAATGAAGGAAAGACTAAAGAAATGGAAAGAAGTTAGGAGGAAAGGCAGGAAGGACAAGAGGGAGGAGACAAAGAGAAAGATAGCAAAGGAGCTATAAAGGTCTGTGGGTTTTCTGAAGTAAGTACATTAATCATTGTCCTAAGGGCATTCCCAGAAGTCTACTTATTTAAACTCATTTTCCCAACTCAAAGAATCTGAGGGCTACCTGGCTTAATCACTCTTCATCTGTAGTAAAGAAGTCTCCTTAAGGCCCTGTTATTGCTGTTAATAAGTTTTCTCTGATTGATACATGGCCTGAAATTCAGAGCCTATGCTTGAAACATTAAATCCTACTTTCTTCTTCCACTAGGAAGCAGATAGTTCCTAAAAAGGGTTTCATAACTTCCCTCATATAGACGTGGGATGTGCATTTGGACATTTTAATCAATAGAATCTGCTTGAATCCAGGCAGAAAGTGACCCTTTCATCAGCATTTCAGTTAAGTACTGCAGCGACTACTAGGCTTTGGGTGGTGACTCTCCCCACACTGAAGCATTAACTGGATCCACAGGTGACCTCTTCTGACAAGACCAGTCATGAGCATTAAAAAAGAAAATGAGTTGCTTGACAAGCCTAAATCCAGAAAGCTCAGCAGTTAACTGTTTTATTTCAAAATGGGCCATTACATGTTGTTCAACTGTCCACCTTGTTGTAAGTTTCATCCTTGAAATGACTACCACCATTTATTCCCAGGAGAAACCCAGCACCCCAGAAACACAGGGTTAAAACTAGCATGCAAACCTATCTGCTCGGCTTATGGCTAGTGTCAACGGGAGGCAAAATAATTACCCTGGATTCAGTGTAGCTTTCCACGTGCTTATGGCCTCAAATAAATAGTAGCAGTTTTTTTTTTTAAATCTTGTATTATCTTTAATGGCAAAGCTGTTGTTTCCAGTGACATCCCCTACTGCCTTATTAACAAACAAAAAAAGATGCAAGGTCAGGTGTGGTGGTTCATGCCTGTAATCCCAGCACCTTGTGAGTCTAAGGCAGGCGGATAATGAGTCAAGTGATTGAGACCATCCTGGCCAACATGGTGAAACCCCGTCTCTACTAAAAATACAGAAATTAGCTGGGTGTGGTGGTGGGTGCTTGTAGTTCCAGCTACTCGGGAGGCTAAGGCAGGAAAATCCCTTGAACCTGGGAGGCAGAGGTTGCAGTGAGCCAAGATCACACTACTGCACTCTAGCCTGGGCAACAAAGTGAGACTCATCTCAAAAAAAAAAAAAAAAAAAAAAAAAGAA
The DNA here is from genome assembly GCF_008728515.1 of Papio anubis. NCBI lineage: Eukaryota > Metazoa > Chordata > Mammalia > Primates > Cercopithecidae > Papio > Papio anubis. Next base: position 26,656,733 of record NC_044986.1, on the reverse strand, counting down.
AAGAAAAAAGAAAAAAGAGGCAAGAGCAAAACAGAGTTCTTTGTTCTCCCCAAATCTACTGTGGCTAACAAACCTCCTTATTCTGCCTACATGTTTTCTCATCTAAAGGAAAACAATTACAAACTACAAAACAAAACTTTACATATGAAAGTCAAACCACAGTGTTTCCAATAATTTTTATCTGATGATGTCCTCATTCCTAGACCTGTGGTCCAAGAGTATCTCTAGCAGTCACATATGATAAAGAATTATTGCTGCTTTTACTTTATGGCCCTAGTGAGTTCTTAATTGCTGAGGCCAATCAATGCTAAATGTCTGTGTAAGTGCTGATTTTAACAGTCCTGTCATTGACCAGATACCTTGGAAAAGCATATCATTGTAGTTAACCCAAATGATATTACTCTAGCCTACATATGCTCCTAAATTTTAGCTGGAGCTATGGAGTTAGGAGGTATTCTGTGTGTTTTGAGACCAACTACGGGTGTCATCATCATCCTCATCATTAAACATCACCATCATCATCATTATAATCATCAAAGAAAAACAGCATCAACATAGAATTTAATACAAAATGAACTCTTCATGTTCTTACTTGCAGAATGAGATCTTGAGAGTGATACTCAAGCATCTCTATCCAAAGACGTTGGCAAATCTGACTTCTAGTATTAAGCATAAGAGATTGGGCACCTTTGCTTTATGCCTCTAGGTTAGCCAGCACATATCACTGTCATAGTTCATAATGATTTGCTACATGTCTGCATAAATGACTCTCTTACTACACTGGACTCCCAAAGGCAAATGTTCTGTCTTTTATCACTGAACTCTCTATGCTTACCAAAGTACAGAGAAGCAAGTTTTCTCAGTAAATATAATACAACATTTTTGTACCAGTCAGTATTTACTAATGTCCAATATAGGATGTTATTCATTTCTGGGACTCAGAACCTCTCTATAAATATACAATAAAAATTTTGTCTAGGATATTTTAATTATAAAAAAAGGTAATAGGTAGATGTATCTTGTATACCTTTATATTGCCTTTATGTTGAACCAGGAAAATGAACTCCCTTCTTGAACTGAATTTTATGGAAGGGAAAGGGAGTCTTTCTGTGCACATCCTGGTGTCTGCCTGGGATCTCCTCTCATCCTTCTTCTGCCTTCATAACTCTTATTGCTGTGGCTCAGCTGCAGATGACTGAAGTTGAAAACAGGCTTCTCAGCAGGGGTGCCACTTAAGCCAAGTTGGTTATCCTTTCTGAGACTTTCAGAATGATGAACATACTTTTGCACAGAAAAAATTAGGCCATGTTACAATTGGTGAGTCATTTGTCAATCTCCTTTACTGACAGACTCAAACCTTTCTGTATCTCTGTGCTAGGCACCTGCACGCCACAGACAGATTATCAAAAAGCATTAACTGAATGGTTTTTGAGAAAAGAGAAGTGCACAAACCAGCCATATCAGCATGTATTAATTTATCTGTATATGTAACTTTCGTTAAGTTAGTTAACATCTGTGCTGTCACTTTTTTAGTCTTTAAAATAAGTTAACATAATTTTTCCTATATTTTTCCTATAATATACATCTTTAAGTACCTAGAAGATTACTGGCACACAGCTAGGGCTCAGGAAAAATAGTTTATTTATTTATTCTCTTTTTCCCCCTTTTTATTTCAAGAAATGGGTGGGGGAATATTAATACCTAAGAAATTAAAATTTATGTTGGTATTAAACAATTCTTGGCCAGGCGCAGTGGCTCACACCTGTAATCCGCGGATCACCTGAGGTCAGGAGTTTGAGACCAGATTGGCCAACATGGTGAAACCCTGTCTCTACTAAAAGTACAAAAATTAGCTGGTTGTGGTGGCGGGCGCCTGTAATCCCAGCTACTCAGGAGGCTGAAGCAGGAGAATCGCTTGAACCCAGGAGGTGGAGGTTGCAGTGAGCCGAGATCGTGCCACTGCACTCCAGCATGGGCAACAAGAGCAAGAGTCTGTCTCAAAAAAAAAAAAAATAAAAAAAAAAAAATTCTTGACATATCATGGATGTCTAACAGAAATGATTTATCAAAATTATTTATTGTCATAAGTCAATAGACAGAAAATGAGTCAGTGGTTCAGAGATCAATTATATGAATATATAAAATTTAATTATTCATTCATTTATTTAGTCAGTGAAACATTCCAAACCCCTACTATGGAATAAGAATGAGAGCTCCATAATTACTGCATTTAAGAGCTTTAGAACTACAGAAGAGGCAGTGACCCAATGAAGCAAGGGTTCTAACATTCAAGGTGCTATTTGAAGACACAGGAGGAATGATCTTTCACCTGCATATGGAAACCCAGAGGAAAAGCAAGGTCCAGGAACCCTTTGGAGTAAATGAATCAAATCTTCAAGTATATGCAGCAATAGGATCAATGGACAGAAGGGGTGAACAGCATTCTAATTACAGGAAAATAGCAGGTACTGGGGCCCTAGTTCAAAGAGAGGATGACCCATATAGGCATCTATTGTAAGTCAATAGGCTGGATCCAGTGTTCCCAAAGTAGGTTAGTAAAAGAAAACTGGAAAGATACCAGGGTTCCAATCAAAAAGCACCTTTTGCATAATGCTAAGGTTTTGTATTTGATCCTGAAAGCCATGAGATGGCACTAAAGAAAGGTAAGCATATACATTTATAAACAGGTGAAAAGAACTTCAGTCCTGGTCTACGTGTGGTCCTCGCTATTGAGGGAGTATGAGGTGAAGTTGCACAGTTCATCTAGCTGAGTTTTGTTGATGACAACAAGACAAAGCCCATTGAAGCCTCCTGCATCTATGCTTCCAGTATCTTCAGTAGGTGTTCACATTTAGGAGCTATTTTGAAACAAAGCCTAAAGATCACTGAAGACAAGAATATGAAGAAAAATAAATCACACCCTGAAATAGTATACCAGTGATGTGAGCAGTGCAACATCAGCCTTCTGAAATACAATCGGCCAAATGCAGCCTGTGTAGACATTTTCTACAGAGAAACTCAGAAATGTCACTAGTTTATCATTTGCCTGGCATTTTGTCCAAGTTTATACCAGCTTAATAGAGTGCCTAATAAATGCTGCAGAGCCACAAAATGTCCTGATGTAGATAACTGCTGAGCAAGTATTACAAAATAAATATCATGATATGATAGCACCTATTTATTCAGATTCAGAATTGCAGTTAATAGTATATGGGAAGGAACGAGGAGGGACCTGCAGAGGAACAGGAGCTGGAAGGATAGAGACCCCTGCCTTCCTCTTCATGTTCCCACAGCGCCTCTTCATAAACAAAGCCCATGAGGGCAAGAGGTCCTGTCTGCTACCAAAGTGCCTGGCAGGTATTGGCAGTGAGATACCTTGGTTTCCTCTCCTACAGTCAAGGGTTTCCCCATCACCTGCCACCATAATTAGCCCTCAGACAAACATCTTCAAGATAATCCTGGTTAAGGCCACAGCTTTTGTCTTTGAATACAGCATCTTAGCCTGCGGTCTCATCTGCTGTCCAACAAGGGCAAATGGGCCAGATAATCTACAAAGCAGCCTAAGGTGCCATTTAACCTCCCCCTTAAGCCAAAGAAACATGTCTGCTTTCTGCTTTTATTCCCCTGGCCCCCCCACACTGTCACATTGGTTCCCCAGAACCAAAGGTACCTACTAAAAATAACAAATACATAGATCAGTAAATAAACAGACAGATAAAAGTGATGCTTAATCTCTTCAATGCATCATGGCCTACTGAGAATCAGCATTGCCAGCATCCTGAAGCCCTCTATATGCTGCATTTTGTCATCTTTACTGCCCAAAGCAGAAGCCCAAGTGTTTATTTCTATGATGTCTGCAGCAAAGTGTGTGTGTGTGTGTGTGTGTGTGCATGTGAGTGTGTGTGTGTAGGTGTAGGGGAGCAAAGTGAGGCATGCAAGTCTGACCTGGAATGAAGAAATACATAAAGCTCAGGAGGGCAGTGAGGAGGTGAACATGTTTATTGAGCAAAGGGCTTGGTAAATAGGACTAAAAGTTTAAACAACAATGACTTTGCTTTTTCCATCAGTGTTTGCATTTTTGTGTTTCCTTCTTATTTCTCCACTTTTATGCTTCCCTCTCTTTGTTGTTTCTTAAAAAAAAAATATATATATATATATATATATTATATATATATATATATATTTTTTTTTTTTTTTTTAAAGAGGAGGATGGTGCAGGCATGGTGGCTTACACACTTTAGGAGGCCGAGGAAGGTGGATCACTTGAGGTTGGAAGTTTGAGATGAGCCTGGCCAACATGATGAAACTCCATCTCTACTAAAAATACAAAAATTAGCCAGGTATGGTGGCACATGTCTGTAATCCCAGCTACTCAGGAGGCTGAGGCAGGTGGATCGCTTGAACCCTGAACCCGGGAGGTGGAGGTTGCAGTGAGCTGAAATCATGCCACTGGACTCAAGAAAAAAAAAAGGATAAAAGTATGTGGGGGTCCAGAGAGGGACCATGCCCAGATCAGTGCTCCTGATCCCCACACAAAAATCACAATGCCAATGAGATACAGAGAAATGCATTTCAACTGATCAAAGAGCATGAGATTAAGGTAAAGGAAAAGCTTAAAATATTTTTAATAAGGTTTCTTTTTATCTTTTTAAACTTTAGTGGTATCATACCCTGCGTATTTTTAGCAACTTGTTAAATGTACTCAATAATATATCTTAGAGATGGTTCCACACCAGAACATAAAATTAATGAGATAAATCTCTATTTTATTGCAACCTATTAAATGAAAATATCCAATTCATTCAGTCATTGTCTATTGATGGACCCAAAGAAAAAATATACATAAATACGAAAAATAACTGGAGATACACATTAAAAATTCATAATTGTAGTCACTTTTGGTAGAGTTTGGGGGTTGTGGGTAATAGTCAAAGGGATCCTTATCCTTATCAGTAATTTAAGAATTTTTATAAGGAAGATGTATATATGCAATACTCTAATAATTAATACATCTGTACTATTAATAAAAAGAAAATATTCTCCATCTGGAAAATAAAGTCTAAGTGGGTAGTAAATGTGCACAAATCACAAAGGGAGAGAAAAAAGGATAAGTGGCATTTCCGTAGGGAGGAGACCTGGGATTTTCTTAAATCTTGAATACTTACAAGTCTGACACCATCTTAGTAAGAGGGCCAGGAAGGTGAAAGCCTGGAAGGGTTCTGGTCAGAGAAGCAGTGCTAAGGACCTCCTGGAGGGGCATGCTTGTGTTGACGTTAAATTCAGCAGAAGAAAGGAGGCTGGAGACCCTGCGTGGGGCCAGAGGGGCCACAGTAACAGAAGACAGGGAGAAGAGAGAACCTCTCCACTTCCCCTCTCTTTATCCATTTCTGTTAAGGACAAAGAACTTCAGACTACAGGGTAGAGCAAATATAAGTTTAAAGGAATTGATCAGTGCAGTGGCTCACACCTGTAATCCCTGTATTTTGGGAGGCTGAGATGGGAGGATTGCTTGAGTCCAGGAGTCTGAGACCAGCCTGGGCAACAAAACCAGACCCCATCTCTATTAAAAAGGTTTTAAAAGTCCGGGCACAGTGGCTCACGTCTGTAATCCCAGGATCTCACTATACTGCCTCAGCTGGTCTTGAACTCCTGGACTCAAGCAGTGCTTCCACTGTGGCCTCCCAAAGTACTGAGATTACAGGCGTGAGCTGCTGTGGCCAGTCAGGGACTGTTTTAAAAGGCAAGGTTAGTGGACTAGGTATTTGAACTATACACTCACTATGGATGACCAAAAAGGTTGGGTAAATATTTAAAGTAATAAGAGATCTACCAAGGAAATAAAAGAATTATGAGGCCAAAAACTGAGAGAAGATGGAAATTCAGAGAAGGAAGTCCAGAGTTTGGCCCACTTTTCCCCTGGGGAAAACTGCCATTATCTTGGCTACGCATGGTGGCTCACGCCTGTAATCCCAGCACTTTGGGAGTCCAGGGCAGGCGGATCACTTGAGGTCAGTCTGGCCAACATGGTGAAACCTCGTCTCACTAAAAATACAAAAGCTATCCTGGCATGGTGGCACATACCTGCAATCCCAGCTACTCGGGAGGCTGAGGAAGGAGAATCGCTTGAACCCGGGAGGCAGAGGCTGCAGCGAGCCAAGACTGCACTACTGCACTCCAGTGTGGGAGACAGAGAGACACTCTGTCTCAAAAAAAAAAAAAAAAAAAAAAAAAAGGAATTGAAAATTTAAACAAGGCCGGGCGCGGTGGCTCAAGCCTGTAATCCCAGCACTTTGGGAGGCCGAGGCGGGTGGATCATGAGGTCAGAAAACCGAGACCATCCTGGCTAAGACAGTGAAACCCCGTCTCTACTAAAAATACAAAAACAAAATTAGCCGGGCATAGTGTCGGGCGCCTGTAGTTCCAGCTACTCGGGAGGCTGAGGCAGGAGAATGGCGTCAACCCGGGAGGCGGAGCTTGCAGTGAGCCGTGATCGCGCCACTGAGCTCCAATTGGGCAACAGAGCCCGACTCCGTCTCAAAAATAAATAAATAAAAAGAAAATTTAAAACTGAGCATTTTGCTGCTGGAGATAACCTGACCCCATGGAAATAATATTCCGTAAGAGAATTCCAGAACAGCTATCTCCACACGTTTTGTTTGAACACCTCAAGCAAGGCGGGGAAAGTAGGCACACCCGCTACATGATGGTTTCTTAGATGTACGTTGTGGAAATGCAGTACAGTACTTACATGCTAACTTTAGAAAATATACACAAAATAGAAACTAAAATAGGCGCAAAGAATAATCAGAAAGTATCTTTTTCCCACACCTCAGTAAATCACCAATTACCCCACTAGGGTACGGGTGCAGGTAAGTCACCATAGAGACTATTGCTCTAAACTGAGGATTCCTGGGATATCCTTAATATTTAACACCAGGCATGGCAGATGGTTGATTCTGAATTAATTTTTTAATGAATAAATTTTTGAATATGTTTACTGAGTAACTACAAATGCTAGATGTAGTTCTAGGCATTAGGGGTTTAGCACTGAATAAAACAGAACAATCCCTGTACCTCATGAAGCTTACAATTCAATAGGAAAGACAGGGAAATTAAAAATAAACATGTCAGGTGATGCTCACAATACTTCTCGAAAGCTGTGTTAGGAAAAATATATAAAATACAAAGCATGTTGCTATATCAGAAAAAAACAAAAAAAAAACAAAAAAAACCACATTGTTCCATGGTGTCAATCAATGGCTGGTTTCCATCTATTAAGTGTGAGATTGATGTCACACAGGGCTGCAAGGCTGTGCTCTTGTCGGTGTCCTGCTCATCAATTGTCAACAACTTGGATGAAAATACATGTTGTATGCCTAGAAAATTCACACATGACACAAATTCAGGAAAAATAATGACAAGATAAGAGAAAGACAGTATTATCTCTGAAAGTAATTTACTTGCCTAAGGGCATATGGCTAATAAAAGATACAATCAGACTGGAACCTAGGCATTCTAATTTCTCTAAGGCTCCATATGCCACCTGTAAAAAGGGTAGAGATAATAGTACCGAATAATACGATTGTCGTGAAGGTAAAAGACAAAATATGTGTAGCTACTACTGCTGTCAACAGTATGAATTAAGGAATCCTTTAGAGACAGAAAGTCTGTTAGAGAGTAACTAGTTCAAACACCTCCTGTAAGAAAGCCCAGGCTTCCAGAGAGCAAATACCACGTCCAAAGTCATACCACTCCGAGTGTATCAAGGTTGGAATTACTAACCCAGGTCCTTAACTCATCTCAATAATTCTTTTCATGGAAAAATAAAAAATTACCCTTTAGTGTCTGAGGCAAGACGGTGTTAACTAGGAAGGTAATGTGCCTGTCTTACACACTAAAAAGATAAGGAGAAGCTGGACATGGTGACTCACATCTGTAATTCTAGCACTTTGAGAGGCTAAGGCAGGTGGACTGCTTGAAGCCAGGAGTTCAAGACCAGCCTGGTCAACATGGCGAAACCTTGTCTCTATTAAAAACACAAAACTTAGCTGGGCATGGTGGCATGCACCTGTAATCCCAGCTACTTGAGAGGGTGAGGCAGGAGAATCACCTGAACCCAGGAAGCAGAGAGGTTGCAGTAAACCAAGATAGTGTCACAGTAATCCTGCCTGGGCGACACAGTGAGACTCTATGTCTCAAAAAAAAAAATTATATGTATACATACGTGTATGTCTCTCTCTCTGTCTCTCTCTCTCTCATATATATATATATATATATATATATATATATATATATATATGGAGAAATAATGGAAAATCCTGACATTTCAACATCCTGCAAGCATTATATGTATTGGAAGTCATGAGCCTGGACATATTTGAGGGGTCCCATGTCCCAGAGATGGGAAACAGACTAGATATTAATTTCTTCAGCTTAGACGTTAAATAGCAGGGTTTCTAAGTTTGAAGGTGGCTTTTTTGCAGTCACTTGCAAAATGACTAATAAATTCTTTCCCTTCTCAGAAAACACAGTGTCATTTTTTACATGGACAGTCAGTGCCTGGCCTGTAGGTAAGGCTGGTTTAGCTATCCTTATAGTCGCTTTTCCATACTTCATCAGATTATTATGACACAAAGCCTTCTCTTGCTTTATTGTTGGGTATTGGTACTTCTGCAAAAATACACTAAGAGGCTATTGCTCTCAAATTCTTCAATTGAGAAGGAAAAGAGATCCAGTCAGTAAAGCTTGGAAGGGAGTAAGAATAGAATTGGGTTAGACATAGGAGGAAATTAGATTGATCTTCATCGCAGAGGCAATTTCTGGGGTGTGAAATGGCAGCTGCTCTCCTTAGTAGAGGTTGAGCATCCCCTATCTGAAGTACTTGGGACCAGAAGGTTTCAGATTTGGGGTTTTATTTTTCAGATTTTAGAATGTCTGCATATACATACCAAGATATCTTAGGGATGGAACCCAAGTCTAAACACAAAATCCATTTATGTTTTATAACACCTTGTACGTATAACCAGAAGATAATTTTATACCTTTTTTTATTTTGAGATGGAGTCTAGCTCTGTCTCCCAGGCTGGAGCGCAGTGGCACAATCTCGGCTCACTGCAGCCTCTGTCTTCTGGGTTCAAGTGATTCTCATGCCTCAGCCTCCCAAGTGGCTGGGACTATAGGCGCATGTCACCACACTTGGCTAATTTTTGTATTTTTAGTGGAAATGAGGTTTCACCATGTTGGCCAGGTTGGTCTCAAACTCCTGACCTCAAGTGGTCCGCCCGCCTCAGCCTTCCAAAGTGCTGGGATTACAGGTGTGAGTCACCATGCCTGGCCAATTTTATACAATATGTTTAGTAGTTTTGTGCATAAAACCAAGTTGTGACTGCATTTCGACCAGAACCTATGGCACGAAGTATGGTATGAAATTTCCCACTTCTGACACTATGTTGTCACTCAAAAGGTGTCAGATTTTGGAGCATTTAGGGTTGGGATTTTCAAATTAGGGATGTACTACCTGTACTTTGTTTGTTGATGAATAATTCCTGGAGTTCTGAGTACAAGGTGTGAAGGGATTTGGGCCTGGGCAAACACAGGGAAGCTATTTTGTGAAAATACTTTGAAGGCTGTGCCAGTTTGCTTTTGAACTCATATTAATTGCTTGGCCAAGGAAACCAGTGTGATGACAAAAAATGAAAACCATACCTTTTCATTTATCTCATTTTTGGGTTTGTTTTTAAATCAGTAGTCCACTATGAATTCCTAAAGCTGGTTTTGAAAATATCTCAATGTGACAAAGAAAAGAGAGAAGGGGAGGAGGGAAAGGGAAGGAGAGGGAGTAAAAGAGAACATGGAAAACAGAGGATAGGAGAATGAGAAGAGCAAATGAAGGCATTGGAGATGGAATGAGGATAGAAAGGGAGGAAAGAGAAGCCAGAGAAAGGAGACTTTCTTCGCTGTGACTATTCCACAGGGGTCACCATGCCCTCCTGCTGCCTGGCTGCTACCAATCCCACCACAGCACCATCCATCTGGAAACCATCCATCTGGAAATATGCTTGACTGCTTTATTATTATCATTATTTGTTTATTTTATTTTACTTTACTATTTTATTTTATTTTATTTTATTTTATTTTATTTTATTTTATTTTATTTTATTTTATCGAGAAGAAGTCTCGTTCTGTCATCTAGACTGGAGTGCAGAGTGCAATGGTGCGATCTCAGCTCACTGCAACCTCTGCCTCCCAGGTCAAGCGATTCTCCTGCCTCAGTCTCCTGAGTAGCTGGAACTACAGGCGTGCACCACCATGCCCGGCTAATTTTTGTATTTTTAGTGGAGATGGGGTTTCACCATGTTGGTCAGACTGATCTTGAACTCCTGACCTCAAGTGATCCACCCATCTTGGCCTCCTAAAGTGCTGGGATGATAGGTGTAAGCCACCACACCCGGCCTGTGTAATTTATTTAAATAGCACGCTTTAAAAATAACACCGCTTTGAAAAATCTGACTGCAAAAGGAATATATATTCATTGAAAATATAATATTAAGTATACAGAAGTATAAAAAGGAAAGTAAAACATTCTTACAATCCCTCTATCTAGAATTAACCACCTTTAATATTTTGCTGTTGATCCTTCAGTACTTTTTCAGTGTTTGTGTAGGCACTCCTTTTTCTTTTTAAGACTTTTGCATCATATCATGAACAGAGCATAACACATAATGTAATATTAGAATGCACTGTCATTTATTTATTTATTTATTTGAGATGGAGTCTCACTCTGTCGCCCAGGTTGGAGTGCAGTGGCACGATCTCTGCTTACTGCAAGCTCCGCCTCCCGGATTCATGCCATTCTCCTGCCTCAGCCTCCCGAGTAGCTGGGACTACAGGCACCTGCCACCACGCCCGGTTAATTTTTTGTATTTTTAGTAGAGACGGGGTTTCACCATGTTAGCCAGGATGGTCTCAGTCTCCTGACCTCGTGATCTGCCTGCCATGGCCTCCCAAAGTGCTGGGATTACAGGCTTGAGCCACCGTGCCCGACCATCGTTTTACTTTTAGACATGATGCTGCACTGATGATCTTTGTAGGTAAATATCTGTATGTGTCTCTAATCTCTCTCGTTTTTCAACAGGAAGAACTGTTATAGGAGGAAATATTGCAATCTTCCCTTATTCATAAGGTTTAAGTCCATAAGGTATAAGAGTGCTTAAAATGTTTAGAATATTTACCTTATTACTATACTGTATTTTTCATGTATTTTTTTAATCTGTCAATTTAGAACCTTCATTCTTTGTTTTGGGAATTAAAATGACTTAAACACAGAGGTTAGTACCCTTCTTACAGGTCTGTTTGTTTCTCAGGAGCAGCCAGGCTTGCTTTTTTCCTTGGCTAAGACAGAGGAGAGACAGGAAAAGGTAAAATAGAGTGTGACTGTGAGTGTGTGCGTGTGTGTGTGTGTATGTGTATAACATCTTCCTTTTGGAAAAGATGTGTGAGTTGGCCAACTGAACAGACAGGAGAGCTCAGAACTATTGGGAGAGAACCCTGCCTCCGTGGTCAACCAAGAAAATCAGTCACAGAGAAAGTGCATTTTCTTCTGACACCTCCGTTTCAGGTCAGACTCTAAAACGCTCCTTAAAAAAAGACAAACAAAAATTTTATTAACCCAAAAGTCTTGCCCTTAATTAGTAGGTCAACAGGGATCCTCTGGACAACGGCTCAGAGCCAGGGCAGAGGGACACCTAAAATGAGAAAGGGACATTAGTAAAAACAAAGGCCAGGTACGGTAGCTCACGCTGTAATCCCAGCACTTTGGGAGGCTGAGGCAGGCAGATCACGAAGTCAGGAGATCAAGACCATCCTGGCTAACATGGTGAAACCCCATCTTTACTAAAAATACAAAAATTAGCCAGGCATGGTGGCGGCCACCTGTAGTCCCAGCTACTTGGGAGGTTGAGGCAGGAGAATGGCGTGAACCCGGGAGGTGGAGCTTGCAGCGAGCTGAGATCGCGCCACTGTACTCCAGCCTGGGCGACAGGGCGAGACCCCATCTCAAAAAAGAAAAAGAAAAAAAAAAAAAAAAAAGAAAGAAACAACAAAACACAATCCAGAATTGAGCTTATTCACCATTTTTGTTGGTCTCTTCATTGACTGAGCAACTGAACAAAGGTATAATAAATAAAAGGTCAAGGAGGAACAATTATTCCTTCCAGAACAATTCCAGTTAGTAGAAAGAAATGATAAAAATAAAGACAAACTTCATTAGCACACTATAGTAATAATTGCTGTAGGCAAGATTGGCGAATACTAAAGTTAGTGGCCAAACCCATGTTCTCAAAGTATCTCTCCAAAATCTTAATCAATTTTCTGGTTATATTAACATATGTTCACACACTTTTTGATACTTATCCTGCCAGGAGTTAGAGCTTAATTCTCCTTCCCTTGAGTGTGGGCTGAACTTAGTTACTTGCTTCCAACAGAGTATGGGACAAGAAAAAGAGTAACTTTCCAATGGAGAAATCTGGGAGTTTCCAACAAATAAGAATATGGGACAAGAAAAAGAGTAACTTTGCAATGGAGAAACCTGGGAGATGCCACCTTCACCACGTGATCAAAGTTAATATCATCAGTAATAAGACATATTGTTATCTTGTACTCCTTGATATGAGGTGATGACAAGGGTACATCATTTCTGTGATATTCTTCCCAACAATCTATAACCCTGTAATCATGAGAAAATATCAGACTAACCCAATTTGAGAGGCATTCTACAAAATACCTGACTAGTACTTTTCAAAACTGGCCAGGTCATCAGAGACCAGGAAAGACAGAGGAACTCCCATGGATTTGAAGAGACTAAAAAGACATGAAAAATAAATGCAATTTGGGATTCTGGATTGTATCCTGGGTCAGGAAAAAAGAAAAGCTGGGGGTGGGGGGTGGTATTAGTAGAAAACCTGGAGAAATCCAGACAGTCTCAATTTTAGTTCATTGTTTTCTACCAATGTTAATTTTTTAATGGTGAACACTGCACCATGGTAATGTAAGATGTTAACATTAGGTAAAGCTGGGTGAATAGCGTATGGGAACTCTCTGTATTACCTTTGTAATTGTTTTGTAATTCTAAAATTATTTTTAAATAAAAGAGGAAAAAAATCCTATGCCCAAATCTTATTAAGGACACGAATTAGAGCAAAGCCACAATTTCCTTCAGAGAGGAGAGTAATCTGTTTAGTAAGTCAGCCTCATCACATGGAATGGACTGGGTATGCTGTCATTAAAGCAGGTAAACAACTGTATCACTTCAGCTGTCCTATATTTATGATTCAGGCATTTCAACAATCACAAAAAAATAAAGCTACTTCATTTTTCAAAAAAAGGTTAAGGTTGTTATAGTGGCTCTTATTTCTGGGATGTTCTTATTTTTCATTTATTCATAAGTAGAAAACAATGCTGACACCCATAGTTCTTATTTATTCTAGGGCTTCCCTGGTTACCACAGAAAGAACCTGATAGCAGATGACAACCTAAAGATGTTGGGTCCAGGAGCTGCTGAAATGTGAGGTCAAATGTGAGGCTTATACCTGATGTGGTTGTCTGCTATGTCTCTTTTGGATTCCTCTCTCTCAGGCATCTTGCTTTCCTTGGCTACTGAATTACTCAGGAAGGCCAACTGATCATAGAAGGCAATGGAAGAGCTGGTTTGTTCTCTCGGATGGTGAAGCAGAAGCTATCCCAGGCGCATAAATATTCTAACAAGTTTCATCTGTCACAATAGAGTCATAAAGTTGCTCTGCTGAGCACATGATAATGGCTTTGTAATTCAATTATTGGTAGTATTTGTCTTCTAGGATTTATCTGCCTTAAACTTAAGCACTCATGTAAAATCCTTTACCATAAATCTCATAAATGCAGGTTCTGTCCCCCACCCCAGGGCACATCTTGCTATGCCTGTGAAAACCTTGACAGCTTTCTCTAAATTATGTAATTGTTCTCTTTAGAGGTGTTGATGTTTTAAGTGCCAAAGTCAACGATAAAAAATAGTGGGACAGATCCATTTCCTCTAGTGTAGAGGAAGAGATTCTTTAGAGGAAGAGAATCCTGACAGACCAAGTTCCATTCTCAAACTAAAACGATATTTTCATCCATTTCTCTAGCATTTTTTAGAAGAGATTCCTGCAAGTCATAGGAGATCAGATGAGATGTCTTCTAAGTTCTATTTGATCCTGAGATTCCGATGCCTAAATACATCAGGGCTTGTCACCTACATAGGTTCACTAGTCTTACAGTTGGTTTTAGAATTTTCCTCTGTCTACTCTGCCTTTCTTTTCTGCTTAGTCAAGTAAGTCAACCTTCAGTTTTTGGGTCTTCTCTACTCTTCTGTCTTGAATTTAGCATTCCATATCTCAGTAGTTATCTACTATGACAACCCTATTTAACCTTCAATTTGAAAATGTACTTAAAGATACAAAATGACACCTAGATAGGAAGAATAAGTGCTCTTGTTCTGTAGCACAACAGGATGACTACAGTTAACAATAATATATTATATATTTTCAAACAGCAAGAGGAGAAGATATAGAGTGATCCCAGCCCAAAGAAATGTTTGAGAAGATGGATATGCTAATTACTCTGATCTGATAACTATACATTATATGTATCCCATAAATATGTACTATTCTGTGTCAATTGAAATATTAAAATAAATAAAATGAATAAATAATGCTACCTCATCCCCATTATCTGTCCTACATTTTTCACTCACTCAGAAAATATTTATTGAGCACCTCTTCCATCCATTCCAAAATGCTATTTTTTTCTCATTTTAACATCTTGTACATCAGCAGGTATCTTATGATTGCTAAAATGTTTTACAGGCATACTTGCATACTTTCATTACACTTCATGTTATTGCTCTTCACAGATATTGAGGGTTTTTTTTTGGTTTGTTTGTTTGTTTTTACAAATTGAAGGTTTGTGGCAACTCTTCATGCAGCAATTCTATCAGTGCCATTTTTCCAAAAGTACGTGCTCATTTCATATCTCCATGCCACATTTTGGTATAATTTTTGCAATATTTCATACTTTTTCACTATTATAACACCTGCTACGGTGATGTGTGATCAGCAATCTTTGATGTGACTATTGTGATTGTTTTGGAGTGCTACAAACAACAATCATGTAAGACTGTGAACTTAATTGATAAATGGCATGTGTGTTCTGATGACTCCACAGATCACAGATGCCCCCATCTCTCTCCCTCTCCTCAGGCCTCCCTATTCCCTGAGATGCAAGAATATTGCAACATTCACTTCTTTGTGGAATGAAACTCACAATATATCTTAGATATACTTAGTGTAATCGGCAGCATTTTTTTTTTGCTGATACATAAAATAATAATTCATCTTCATTTGATGAATATTTAGACTTTATGATACACAGTACTCGCCACCACTGTTCTAGGGACTTTGCTGTCTCCGCTCTGTGGTCAATTTCTTCTTACGTGTGTGTGTGTGTGTGTGTGTGTGTGTGTAAGAATCCTTTCCTTTTGTCTTCTTCTCCCACATTTACCTATATTTTCTGCAAAACATATGTCAATATTGATTATATTGATTAATCCTACATCTCAGTATTTTGCTTTCAGGATATAGAAAGGGGAAGCATGATTCAACGAGAGGAGGAATATTACCCAAATATACGTAATGTGGCATACCCAACTGTTCTCATTTTGAGGGAAGTTATTTATCACATTTAAGTTATGGAGGAGCAGAAATGCCATCATGCTAGGTAGAAGCATAATTTTGCTTTTGTTTTTATTTGGGAGTTATACATGGTTTCAAAATACCTGCACAGGTGACAAGTTTTCAAAGGGTAGACTGTGATTTACTTCTGCCTGAACTATATTTCTCAGAGTCTCTGTGTGATTTCATATTAGAATTCGCCAAAAGGAAATATGATATTTGGAAGGCAGGAAAGGAGCGGCATTCAATTCCTTCCAAGACACATTTTAGTTAGAGGTAGTGAGAGGCAGATGCAGATGTCCCGACAGGTTCTAGTTTGTCCTTGTTCTTCTCTTCCCAATTCCATGCCCAGTTTTACTTGAGACTGCCCGCCTGTGACCTCAAGTCCCAAACCTGATTGGTTGCAAAGTCACTGAGCAGTAGCGATGCAGGGGAAATATCCTTCCGTATGGCATTGTCTTTGCAGTTCTACCTAAGCAGCTGCAAGCCCCTTTGTAGAAGGGACTGTGTTTCCTACATCTTTGCGGACAGAATTTGGCTTGTAAAATCACTCCACTGATATTAATTAAATGAGTTGGATAATATAAAATTAAGAAGCTACAGGGCCGGGCGCGGTGGCTCATGTCTGTAATCTCACACTTTGGGAGGCTGAGGAGGGTGGATCATGAGATCAGGAGATCGAGACCATCCTGGCTAACACGGTGAAACCCCATCTCTACTAAAAATACAAAAAAATTAGCCGGGCGTGGTGGCAGGTGCCTGTAGGCCTACTCAGGAGGCTGAGGCAGGAGAATGGCGTGAACCCGGGAGGTGGAGCTTGCAGTGAGCGGAGATCATGCCACTGCACTCCAGCCTGGGTGACAGAGCAAGACTCCATCTCAAAAAAAAAAAAAAAAAAAAAAAAAATTGAGAAGCTACAAAGAAAACCTTCGGCTGATTTTCTATCCATGGTTCCTGATTCTGGGCAACAAAGAAGTAAAATACATGCACACATTAAAAATTCCCATTGAAAATATAAATTATTCAATCGAATCAAAATGAGATTGCCACATTTCAGAAACACATTAATACCCAACTCTTCCCTATTCCTCTTTTTAGTAGCAGTTAGCATTTACTCATCATATATGTAACCAACCTGAATGATCTCATTTTAATTCTTACAATGAGTATACGAGGAAGACACTCTTATGAGGACCATTTTACTGATGAATACTGTAATGGTTAAAGAAGTTAATTAAAGAGCTCAATGTCAGGCCCCTTGAAAACAGGATTCTGCCAAAGGTACTCTGACTCCAGAACTCTCATTTTTACTCATTAAACACCATCTCCTATGGACTAAAGGCAACATTCAAAGTCGATGATTGAATGAACAAGGATAACCATACAAAGATAGGATGCAAACCTAGAGGCCCTTAATTTGAAAGCTAAGTGAGGTGTGATCACTAGGGCCAAGTCAATTCCTTCTAATAAAATTCTAAATTAAGAAGACACAATTATGAGGATATTTTTTCCCTCTTACCCTCATTCATGGCAATCACTCGCATTCTGCCATCATAATAATTCTTAGTGAAGTCTCGAGAAGTGACTGAATCTCTATTGTTCAAAGATAGAGAAGCTGCAGTCTGTGGGGACAGGCATCATCAAGATAAGGATGACAGGAATCAATGATGGCCATTAGTGAATGAAGGTCACATGAAAAGTGATGGGCTCACACTGCAGCAGGGGAAATTTATCTTAATTTGAAGGGAAAATTTGATAATCACAGGAAAAGATTGAGAAATGGAGGAGGGGCCTGGTGCAGTGGCTCACGCCTGTAATCCCAGCACTTTGGGAGGCCGAGGCGGGCAGATCACAAGGTCAGGAGATCGAGACCATCCTGGCTAACATGGTGAAACCCTGTCTCTACTAAAAATACAAAAAATTAGCCGGGCATGGTGGTGGGCGCCTGTGGTCCCAGCTACTCAGGAGGCTGAGGCAGGAGAATGGTGTGAACCTGGGTGGTGGAGCTTTCAGTGAGCTGAGATTGTGCCACTGCACTCTAGCCTGGTGACAGAGCGGAGTAACAGTAACAAGAAAAAAAAAATGTTGAGGAGGTGCAAAAGGGTTAGCAAACAGCATTCATGTGGAGATCATCAACAACAACAAAAAAAAAAAAAAAAAAAGAAGAAGAAATACCACGCCTCTCAAGGTAATAAAAATTTTCTTAGCTAGCACTAATAGTGCAGGCACTAGAAATGCCTCAGTACAGACCTTGGGAAGGGATCTCAGGGAAGATTCTCTGCCACTTCTCCCTGCTCCTTATCCAAACCATACAAGATTCTACTGAGAGGGCAGGCGCTCAGAATCAGGAGAGACTGCCTGGGAGAATAAGGGAAAGTGTAAAAGAAGAGTGAATAAAGTTCATTCTGAAATAAAAGAGCTTTCTGAGCTCTTCTCCTGAACTCCATATTCTGAAATGTATCACGACCTGTCAACATCAGCAGTAAAGGACAGGCTCACACTGTGAGAGCAGTCTAGGATGGGTCTTTCTGGTTTTGCTTGAATTTCTCTGGTTACAGGGATCTGATTACTCCACAGGACAGCCTAAGGAGTTAATAAATAACCTAGTGCATAGAAAAGTGTGACTTTTATGGATCTAAAATTTTCCTTCCTTCAATATATACTTCAGTGATTTAGAATTCTGGCATTTTCATGCTAGAGGGAAATACAGAGGTTACCTATTATGGCTCTCTAATTTAACTAATGAGGTCTACTCAAGATATTTCAGTCTGTGTGTTGATGGATTTATATGTGTGCACGTACAAGCATGTGTAAATCTGATGAGTTTTAGTACCCTGTATGTGTGTATGCACAAGTTTCTGCTGCTCTATTTACTGTAGTACACAAGATAAAAATATGCTAAAGGCAGAGTCTTGAACATTAAAAAACTTATCTTCTAGAAGGAAATGAAAAGAAGACAATAAAGAAATATATATGGAGAACACACTAAGTGCTAAGTTACTTAATGGTAATAATGATAATATGTCATTTTTAATTCTAAAATCAAGACTTCGTAGCAGGAAATTGAAGCTTGGGCAGGTGAAATTGTTTCTTGGAATCACCTAGTTAGTTAATAGTAAAGCTGAAAATTTACACCTGAATATGTTCATCCTAAATCCGTGCTTTTCCTACCAATCACATATACAGACCTGCAATCCAGTACATGGTATGATATATTACATTTTATCTGTGACATCATCACTTTTAAATTCAGAGAAGAAAGAGATTTATTTTGCCCCCAAAAGGAGGAAGAACCAAAGAAGGCTCCATGGCAGAGGTGGGCTTTGGTATAAGGCCATAAAGATCCACTGTGATCCTAATAATAACAAAAATCCTCAGACAGCACCTTTGTATTCAAAGACTAAAACTGTCCTGGCTTATAATAGGTGCTAAAAATTAATCATTGCTAAAATAAATAAGGACAGATGTAAGAAGTATTGACAGATCCATAGACTTACTAGTGCTTACTATTACTTACCTGGCCTCCTGGAATTTAGCATACAGAACTGGAGTGGGTAGTAGGTCAGATAAAGGACATTTGAGCCCACATTGGCAAGAACCTAGTTAGATTCTTCCTCTTCAATTTATGTTGCAAACAATGAGGAATGAGACAAATATTTGATTGGGTAGACACGGGAGTCCTTAGGCAGTGATATAGGAAGATGAAGGGAGAGGCTTTTTCATTATTTCTCGGTAGGGTATGCTGGTGGAGCTAAACCAGAGTAATGCTAAAGGAGAATGGGAGAGGAAGTGGGCAGGGATAATATTATGAGGGATGAACTGATGCAACTTGGAAATCCACATATTTAAGAAGAGGTAAGAGAGCAGAGATAAATATGACCCGAAAGTGGTCAGGCTGCGATATGAGGAATAAGGAAATATGGAAGCCTATTTTTTAAAAAGCTGATTCTAAATGGTAAGATATTCCACTGCAACCTCAACATAAAATTGAAAGTAAGTGATGGTATTCATTTTGAAGTTTTCTGTAGACAGTGACCTGCTTCATAACTTCGAGTAAGAGATGAGGTAGAGTATCTTGGAGAAAAAAAAAAAAAAGCCATACCCCCTTCCTAATATATTATCAGTATATCTGGTCATTTTTATCTAACAGAGTTTTACGGTCTTTCTCTCTGTTTTTTGTAACCTTATTAGACTTCATCCCATTTCCAGTTTGCAGAACCTGGAAAAGGAAAAATGCAGAGCCTCAGTCTCTTGTTACTGAATCCACTAAATTCACTGCAGGGTGGGAAGAGGAAAGAGTTACAGCCATCTCACGCCACATACTCTAAGCCTCTTTGGTGTGGGTGGCTTATAGAAGTCTTGGGGGTGCTGTGCTGAACGACTGGTATATATGAAGGAGGAAGAGAAATGGCCATGGTGACCTCGTGTATATAAACCAAACTATCAAACCACAATAAGAGGGATAAAAATCTGAAGTTGACTTGGCGGCAATATTCAACAAGGCCTTGAGAATGACTGGTAATGATATGAGTCAGAATCAGAGAGAGAGAGAGGCTATTTTATATTCTGGAGTGTTTTCTGATCATGGACAGGTATGTCAGCAAAAGTTTATGAAGCTGCCTCTTTTGTGTCAGCCTTGATACTCAAGGTTAGAGGAGAAAATTTGGGGCAGCGATAATAGGACAGGTATACACACAAAAAAAGTCACATCAGGGACTAGCAGTGAGGCCCGGTGGATGTGGATAAAGTATCTGGCAACGTAGGAGTTTCACGTAAGAAGAGAACTCAAGCTTAAGCCACACTTTACTGGTCCATGGCACAGTGGGGGCCATGAAGATACCCTGGAGGTAGATTATAGCATGGTGTGCAGATAACACAGGCTCTCTAGCCAGACATACCTGGGTTTAAATTTCATTACTATTGTCTACTAGTGTGAGACATTAGGCAAAATTATATAAGATAGTGTTTGTTTATTTATTTATTTACCTTATTTATTTCTCATCTGAAAAAGAGGACTGAAACATCTCTGGATAATGGATACCTCTTGTTGATGCCTTCCCATTATCCTCCCCACTTCTTTTGATAAAAGCACCTTAGTCTCTTCCCGGGCATCATATACCTTATTTTCTGTCCATGTGGTTTAGTAAAGTTGATTCTAGCCCCAGGTCTATCTATGGCCATTTTACCTAATCAGATCCCATAAGATTTAATCCTAGGAGTTTTTCTGGAACAAGCAAGAAGTACTTTTCTTTTACATTAGAGTGAACTGGGAAGATAGAAGCTTCTAGAGACCACTGCAAAGAGAAATTTTGCCCAAGTGAAGCTAAAACAGAGGAAAGGAGAGTGGAGTGATGGGGAGATATCAAGATCTGATGCATTCAAGAAGCCTATGGATGTAGTGGAGTCTAATAAAGTTCCTTCTGACTTCCCAGATCCATAAGCCAATATCTCTTTAAAAATTTTTTTCTTCTTAAAACAGGATGCATTTTTCTATCACGTATCTAGAAAGAGTCTTGATCAATAAACTATTTCACATAAATTATTTGAGGACTGATTTAAACAATATGTGCAAAAGACTTAGCACAAGTCTTGGCACACAGTAAATGCTCAACAAATGGGACTTGTTGAAAAAGATGTAGAATGGGAAGTCGTTCACATTGACTGGCATGGAACTGTGGGGAAGAATGCGAATGGGTATACATGCTGAAATGCACTGAGTATAGCAGAAGGATAAACATTTATCCTTCTGCTATGTAATACAGATGTTATATAAGCCCCAGAGGGACATCACTGAAACATAGCTGGCATTCCAAAATAACAAAGGTTCATCGCTGAGCCAACTCTTGATTTTCCATGTGTGAATTAGTCACAGAAAATATGTATCACTGTTCAGCTGTCCCTATGTCAAGTCTGCTGTCTGTATGTCAGAGTAACATAATCAATAAGATAAGGCTGAACCTATTTTTAATTAAGTGAAACAGCCCCGAGATTGCCTTGTCTTTTGCATAATTAATAGACTGCTGAAGAGTTTCTAATGAGAAATGCCTTCCATTGCTTTATACTAAACTTGACTCAGATCCTAACAAACCACATTCACTGTCCTTGAGTAGAGAATTTAGCTTTTGGCAGGAGCTTTCCTTATTTAAGGCATTTGGATGCCACTGATCGTCCACCACCATGTTCTTTGTTCAGTGTCAAATGCAGCACCTTAACTTTTACCTACTGAAGTGCTAAACTAAAATCAACTAAAATAAAATTTTAGAATTTAAAGTTTTTTCTCCTGTCTTTTATTGGAGAATGAGAAGGGAATAAGTCTTGAATTTGAGCTGATCTTTCAAAACCTGGCTGTAACAAATTATGTGTTATGTTGGATAAACTACATCACTTCACTTTTCTGTTTCATCAAAATGGGGATAATAACCACTACCATATAATCTTGTTAAGAGGATCAAATAGCATGATTATCATGTGGCTACACCAATGTAGTTACTCAACAAATACAAATCCCCTGATAGAATTTTATCCTTATGACACTCAGTTCTCCCATCTATATATATTTTCCCTAATAAGAAAACCCATCTTCCCTTACAGTAGCATAATCTTTTTTTTTTTTTTTTTTTTTCCTTCTATTCCCTTTTTAGGAATTACATTTCCTTCAACCTTGAACCATGCAGTTTGATTAGGTCTCAACCGCAGACCGTATTTCAGTTATCGGGGTAGATATGTGTCTGATCTACATGAGTAATGAATCATCTTGTATGTCCTTGATCCAAGCCAGGCCTCTCAGATTCAATCCCTGGAAACAGAGAAAAAGAGACAGACTGGCTTGATGGGATTTCCAAGCTGTTAAAATGTAAGCCTAGGTCGGGCGCGGTGGCTCACACCTGTAATCCTAGCACGTTGGGAGGCTGAGGCAGGTGGACTGCCTGGGCAACACGGTGAAACTCCGTCTCTACTAAAATACAAAATATTAGCCAGGTGTGGTGGCATGCGCCTGTAGTCCCAGATACTCAGGGAGGCTGAGGCATGAGAATCTCTTGATCCCAGGAGGCAGAAGTTACAGTGAGCCGAGATCACGCCACTGCACTCCAGCCTAGGTGACAGAATGAGACAATGTCAAAAAAAAAAAAAAAAAAAAAAAAAAAGCCTAAAGCTGCTAGTGTCCACTGCTGTCACAAAATGGGAAAAGCAAACCTGATAATGAAGACAACACAAAGAAAAACAAAATTAATAGAGATAGAAAGGTGGCTATTATGAATATTAACACTGTTAGCCAGTGGGCATTCAAGATGATTTTTAGGCACAAGGCATGTAACCAACTCACAAGAATCATCTCATTTGATGAAGTAGGTATTAATTATTTTACAGGGGGAAAAAAACTGAGTCACGCAGAAATTATGTAACTTCCCCATTAATTTTTTTTACTTAGTAAATGGCAAAGCTAGAAATTAAACCTCAGTGTCCTTGAACCCCTTGACCTGCAGGTTGTACTGCCTCCCAATATAATTGGTTTCCAGCATACGAAAGAAGAAGACCACTGTTGCTCTCAGTTAAATTAAAAGGACACCTATTCTATTAATGGTAATATTATTCTGTCTCTTACATGATGTTCTATATATGTAAATAAGTTTTAGAAATAATCTGAACTCCTTGGAGGAAAGTTTATATTTATGGTTGCTATGGTAGTATTAATAAAACCAGCTCAATACTCCCATACACTGTTCTTTTAGATAAACATAGAAATTGACCCTTCTGCTGTTAAAGCTTGAAACCTGTATTTGCTTTATCTGAGTTCCTTCCTCAGGAAAGGATCTTCAAGCCTCTCAAAAAAAAAAAGTATTAAAGAACTGAAACTCATCAGACCATGAACCAGATGTCTCCTTGCCCCTCCCTAGTTCCTGTTGTACACCCTGTTACATTGATTTCCTGCTAAAAAAAAGAAAAACCCATACTTTTAGCCAGGGAGATGGATTTGAGACTGAGCCCCCATCTCCTTGGCTGCAGCACCTGATTAAAGCCTTCTTCCTTGGCAATACTTGCTGTCTCAGTGACTGGCTTTTTGTGCAGTAGGGTCTTGACCAAACCTCTAGTGCTTTGGTAACATTATCAGAAACCACTGGGATAACATAAGAATAAGTTGTTACAGGCTGGGCATGGTGGCTCACGCCTGTAATCCCAGCACTTTGGGAGGCTGAGGCGGGTGGATCACAAGGTCAAGAGATTGAGACCATCCTGGCCAACATGGTGAAACCCTGTCTGTACTAAAAAAAAAAAAAAAAAAAAAGAATAAGTTGTTACATGCCATAATTATTTCACAATTGCTATTTATTACTTCCAGGGGTGGCATGACCATTGCTACCAGAAATAAAAATAATTATCAATGTGTTCGGTGATGAGGAAAAAATATGAATTGGTCTTCATTTCTTCTTTAGGGAAATTCTATGTTATTACCCATAGTAACTTAAAAATTTGATTTAACACTAGAGAAATCTCCCTCAGTCCCATACACACCCCCAATAGCCAGGTTCCAAGCAGAAATGATTAAAGGAGGTTTATTTTAACTATACTTTGCTGAATTATCCTAGATAGCCCCATAGTTCCTACATAATTTGAAGTAACTGGTTTCCAGAAGTGAATCTAATAAATACTGCTTTGACTGACAACTTTTCTGTCAGCTTAAGGTAGCTGCTCAGAGTTAGAAAATACAGACTATGTGGGCAGAGACCGAGATTTTCATCAACAGTCATGGTACTATGCAATTTACGAGTTCCCATGCCTTCTCTAGAAAAATCAACCAAGCTTAAGGAACCCATGTGAGCCATTTGACAAGCACAGTTGGCACTGTGGTCAAAAGAACTCTGGGTTCTCACCATTCATATGTCTGAGGGGGCTAGATTTCCAGGGCTCACAGTCCCAGACAAGAACATAAGGCTAAGAGGCAGAGACAACAGCATTTGTTGATTTAGTAGAGCACAGACTTCAGTGACAGACAGCCTTCACTCAAATTCTGGCTTTGGCACTTTCCAGCTGTGTGACTTTACCCAAATTACTTACCTTCTCTATATCATAGGTTCCCTATCTGTTAATGATGATAATCAAAAGCTTACTTCAGAAGATTGTTATGAGGATTAAATAGCCTAAGTTTAAGTAGTGCTTGTTGCACTATTCAGACTTGAATGGGCAAGATGTGTCTCTGTTTTCAAAAATAAAAGAAGGAGGTTTTATTTCTTTTACTTAACAGATCAATTAGAATTCATATACAATAATGTGTAATGTTTTTATGAAGATAATTTTATGGCTTTTGATTAGAAGAGCTTTGCTAATCAGGCTTTCACAGAGAAGATTCCTTCTTCAAGGAATAGGCAAGAAAATATTGCAATTAGCACTGGTGGAAGCACTGGTGAGGTCTGTTCAGGTTATAATAATGCATAAATAAGACCTCTGGTGACATAGAAAACACTGTATATATGTACCACTTCATCTCAGTTCCTTTTTCTTGCCCATCCTGTCCATATTTTTCATTGTTTCTTTTGGTAGGAACCAACTTCTGCCAAGTCCTCTGAATGGCTACTTCCTACCCTATAGATCTAGGCACCATGAGCAGATATTTGCAGTCATTTGAAAGTAGGACTTGAGAAAAGATTTGTCCTTCATGCTTTTTCATTAGCAAAGCAGCAACTGCATTTCCAGGATAAACTAGGAGGACAACATTCATTTATTTCTGTCCTTTATTTGCTTATTTTCTGAGGCCTTTCTATGTACCCCAAAAGGGAGAGAATGAAAGAAAAGGACATGAACCTTCTCTTCCATAAACTAACTTTATACTTTATAGACAAAACACACAGAGATGAAGGTTTCTCATGAGTACGATACAAAATTAGTAAGAGAGGGAGAAAAAAACGCTGACCAGAGAAAGGAGATTCAGTAAGAGACAGAGTTGAGTTCCTGGAGACAGGAGATGTCAATTTGAACTTTAGAAGCAAGGCTTACACCATCCTGAACAAGAGCACCAGAGGGAGAGAGGTAAATAAGCTTCTGTGCAACAAAAACCTCCTTTAGTTACAAACGTCTCGTTTTGATAGGGGAAAAAGTGGTATCTTGCCATATAGAAGTCCTTGTGTTATTATCTCAGAGCCAGTTTGTTTGCAAATGGCCTAACTTTTTCAGGCAGTTTTGCTAGCTTTTTAAGAGATTTCTCTAATGTAGTTCTCTGGCTTTCAACTCCCACAGGGGTTTTAGGGTAGTGTTTGAAAATGAGAAAGATAAAAATGCATTCCTCTTAGAAGTTCATATAAAAGCGAAAGAATTGGAGTGGAGGTGGGAAGCTATTATGTACCTTGGTGATCTATTCTGCCTGTAACTCTAAAGGCTGATGAGAGGCAGTGTGATTTCAAGAGGAATCAAGAGGAGATACTTTCACTGCCCTCATTGCAGGGAGCTCATTGGCTCCTAAAAGGTTACTGTCACAGTGATTCTGAATGACATGAATAAAGGATATTTAAACTCCTGTCTGAGCTAGTTCCTTGTTACACAGTTTATAGTAGTAAAAATCTTGAAACAACCTGAATGTCTTTTCCACAGGCAGATTAGAGAAATTAGGGTAAGGTAGAATCACATCTTTTGGCAGGAGGTAGGATGTATATTCAAAGGTATTGATAAATATTAACACCAAAATCACACTAGAATGTTCTGTGCTTTGTTCTTACTTTGCCAGAATCTAAGACCTTGGAAACTTAAAAGCCAAAGTTAACTTCTGATATTTTCCTTGTTTTCAATTTTACTCACCCATTCCCACAGACAGAGCCACGTCTAGTTTAACTAGGGGGATGAACTGAGGTGGTTAAAGAAAGGAATGCTATTTCCTTTGTCCCTTTCTTCTTCTTGCTGCCCCCTTCTCTCTTTCTCTTCACGTATTTCTCTTTTCCCATACATATATCCCACTAACATATATAGTTTATGTTTTGCATTAATTAGGCATAAGATTTACCTCCAATCTATAGTCTTAGAGCAAAATGATATGTAGTCAACTAAAGATAATAATGTATGCATAATAAACTGCATCCCCGCCAAAAAAAAAAAAAAAAAAAAAAAAAAAAAAAGGTATAGAACAGTGTGCACAGCTACCATTTATGTAAATGTGGGTATCTCTCTCTATATATATGTTAGGGACTGAATATTTTTGTCTCCTCAAAATTCATATGTTGAAACCCTAACCCACAATGATGTGATGGTATTTGCAAATAGGGTCTTTAAGAAGTGATTAGGTTTAACTTAGGTCATGAGGATAGGGTCCTCATGATGGGATTAATGCCCTGATAAAAAAAAAGGAAGAGGTGTGGTGGCTCACACCTGTAATCCCAGCACTTTGGGAGGCTGAGGCTGGGGGATCATGAGGTCAGGAGAGTGAGATCATCCTGGCTAGCATGGTGAAACCCCCTCTCTACTAAAAACACAAAAAATTAGCCAGGTGTGGTGGGCACCTATAGTCCCAGCTACTGGGGAGGCTGAGGCAGGCAAAAAAAAAAAAAAAAAAAAGAGGAAGAGAGATCAGAGCTCTCTCTTTCTACCATGTATGGACACAGACAGAAGGGAGCCATCTGCAAGCCAGGAAGGGAGTCTTCAGCAGGAACCAAATCTGCCAGCACCTTGAACTCCCCAGCCTTGAACAATGAAGAATAAATATCTGTTGTTTAAGCTACTCAGTCTATGGTATTCTGTTACTGCAGCCCAAGCAAAGTAAGACTACACACACACACACACACACACACACACACACACACACACCCCACACACACGTTTGGCAATTCACAGAACATTTCTAAAAAGATAATTGAGAAACTAGTAATAGCAACCGTGTTCCACATGACAAGGAGAAGGCTGGCCAGGCACGGTGACTCAAGCCTATAATCCCAGCACTTTGGGAGGCCGAGGTGGGCAGATCACTTGAGGTCAGGAGTTCAAGACCAGCCTAACCAACATGGTGAAACCCCTTCTCTACTAAAAATCCAAAAAGTAGTCAGCCATGATGACATGCACCTGTAGTCCAAGCTACTGGGAAGACTAAAGCAGGAGAATTGTTTGAACCCAGCAGGCGGAAGTTGCAGTGAGCTGAGACCACACCACTGCACTACAGCCTGGGCGACAGAGTGAGACTGTCTAAATAAATAAATAAATAAATGACAAGGGGAAGGCTTACAAGATCTAAAATCAGGAATGAGAGGAAGATCTACTTTTAGACTAAATAAAACCTACTTCTCTAGACTGAAAATCTTCATTTGAATATGTGATATATGTGTATGTAATGCTTTTAATAATAAAAAGTCACTATTAGATTTTTTTTAAATGTCTCTCTCCACGGTTCCACCAAAATATAACAAAGCAATTCTCATAAAGTCCTTGCAGTTCACTAACCTCCATAATCCATTTGGGGTTTTTCAAAAAGACTGTGATAGATTTTTTAACATTCTCTTAAAGTGTTTCTTACTCTAATGTCACATCCTGCCCTGAGGGGATGTGGGCATGTCCCAGTAAGAACAGACCTTATGTGAGAGCACTGGTGAGAACAAGATTCCAATGGTCATTTACTAGGTCATATCTGACTAGATCATATCTTAATGTGCTACAAGATAAAGTGAGACTTACCAGTAGAACCTGTTTGGTACAACCCCTTCTTGGATAAGCTGCCACCTTCTCCCAAACTCAGCAGAGCTGTATAACTGTAAAGAACAGAAGTTACTCAACACTATGGTTCTATAGTACATCACATACACAAGCATCAGTTCATTGGATCAATAGTAATAATAATACCTAACATTTATTGAACACCTGCTATACACAAGGTGAGTGCTCTACATGTGCCACCTCCATTCCTTATACAAGCTCTGCAAGGCAGATTAATATCTTCATTTTACAGTTGAGGAAACTGAAGCTTAGAAGGATTAACTGACTTGTTAGAAATTACATGTCAAGTCAGTAGTTGAATGAACTGGAATGCACACCCTGTTCTGCCTGGCAATAAAGTCAGCTGTGCCACTTGACCTAGCATGTGCCGAGAATTGTGGGGAATGCAAAGAAGTGCAAAATCTAGACAAGGTTCTGGAAGAGCACGCAATGTAACCAGAACCTGGCTCACATAATGAGAAATGCACGAGGCAGCCAGTGATAAAACAATGCAGAAGACAGGAGCCAATTTAGGGATGCTTCCCAGATGCTGTGGTGAAACAGCTGGGACCTGAATGACAGCATTCAAATGGCTAAAAATAGCATTATTCACAAAGGAACAGCGTGAGTCAAAGTGGTAAGATAGACAGGGACAACATATAAATAAGCCAACTTATCTATGTAAGCTTATCTAAGTAATAATTACACATTATTCAGGCATCCAGTCAAGGAGAATCTGTACCTTTTTCTTTCTAAGTCTTTTTTATTATTCTTTTGTTTTTGCTTTTGTTTTTTTGAGATAGAGTCTCACTCTGTTGCCCAGGCTGGAGTGCAGTGGTGTGATCTCGGCTCACTGCAAGCTCCGCCTCCCGGGTTCACACCATTCTCCTGCCTCAGCCTCCCAAGCAGCTGGAACTACAGGTGCCTGCCACCACCCACGGCTATTTTTTTTTTTTTACTATGATTTTTAGTAGAGATGGGGTTTCACTGCATTAGTCAGGATGGTCTCAATCTCCTGACCTCGTGATCTGCCCACCCCAGCCTCCCAAAGTGCTGGGATTACAGGTGTGAGCCACCACGCCCAGCCTATTATTCATTCTTTGGCCACGCCTGAGGGAGACTGGTTTCCGGGGTACATTTCATGTTTAATATATTTTATAAGTGCCAAGGAGAGATGGGTGACAACTCCTCTCATAGAGATAACAGAAGATGGGACAGGTCACACTGTCTTAACTGAGAACCCAAACAGGCAGTGTATGCATGGCCTGCTTCTTGTTCCCAGCATGTCCTGAACACCTGGTATTTCACCACAGAGAATTGTACAACAGCAGCAGGCACCCAACCCGAGAGTATCCACTTCTCTCTCTCTCCCCTTTGTCTTCTTTTCTTTTTTTTTTTTTTTTTTTAAGCCTAGAGCTCTACTTCTTTCTATAAGTTTAAAGGGAGCAGAGTTCATACCGTTGTGGTGTGCCTATGTCAAACAGATATATCTGTATTTAGTAACATACAAAGATTAATGCAACTGTAAAAGTATCAGGACAGTTCAAAATAATATGTCTGGGTAACAGGCTGAACTCATATACATGCTGCAAGAATAATACATAAACTCCGTGTGCTCCTACGGCTACACCAAAGGATTGCTATTCACGTTCCCACAGAGAATTCATCTCTATGAGGAATTGTTGGGCGCCAGCATTTGTGGTTCTTTTTTTCTGTTTGTAAATTTATCCCCTAAGCTTGAATCTGGAGCTTGTGGACCACTCAGGTATGTCCCAAGACATTTGTTTATATCTTCAAAGAGCAACTTCATTATTTGTGAGCATGTAGAGGCCCCTCAAACAGTGGGTATACAAAACAATCCAATAAACCAAGCCTCTCTCATTCAGCTCAGTGAGGTTCTTTCAATTTACTCTCTCCAAAGGTACCTTTTGGTCCTGGTGGGCTGGCCCTGTCACCTTCCCTCACGCGCCTTGCTGTGCCTTCACTGAGGCTGCCCACTCTGGCAAAAGTGGCTTCAAGACTTTCCTTCTTCAATGCCAGTCTTGTTTCCAGAGCCAGATGAAAGGCTACCTCCTCTATGAACCCTCCTCTACCTACTAAGATTCCTACCGGTCTCATCTCCAAAGAACTGTGGAACAAGAGCAGATGCTATCAAACTACCAGCCACGTATTTATATTTAATTCTCTTAACAGCCTTTCAAGAGAATCTTTCATGAATGCAAGGCAGAAATTCCTTTCTATCTAAAATTACTCTAAAATTTCTAAGACCACTTCCTGCCTCTTTAATGAGATTGCAAAGCTTTTAGATGTTGGAAATCCTATCCTTCTACATGTACAGGTGCCTCAAACAGTAGATGATAAATGAAAAAGATAATGATTTGGCACCACGTGAATTTCCTAGTCACGTTTCTATCTAATAAAGCACCCAGGTTACACAATTGGTGGACAAAGAAAATTTATCAGAGGAATATATTTTAGTTCCATGGATTTATAACTAGAGGCATATACCTAAAAAACAAACAAAACACACATCCACAAAACCCTATAAATATCAGTGTATTTGAAACTCCCAAGGATTTGAAAGCAGAGTCTTGAATACTCACTTTTAGACAAAACTGCTCTGTATTCTCCACCTACTACTTCAGACATTTTCTCCCTGAAAAGTTAGTTGTCCAGTCTGGTGTTATACTGACTAAAAAGAAAACAACAACTCAGCCATTCAAGTTAACGTGTTAATTAAACCTACAGAGTCTGGCAGCAAAGTGCTCCTCCACAAAGAAGGGAATGGTATCAAAGCATTTTACCCAATGACTGTCTCAGCCACCAGTGGAAGGCTTTCCCTGCAGAATGAGTCAATGTCCTTTAATAAAATTCATAGTGTTGGCAGCACCTAAATAAGATTTATTTCCCTGCCTGTCTGTCTCTGGCTCCAAGGTTTGACCGTCAGAACACAGAACTGAGAACTATCATTACTATCTGTCACATCAGAGAAAGCAGCAGCAGCTTTCTCTAGCTATGCCAAGCTTAGAGAAAGACAGAAAGATTAAGAAGAGGATGGAAGAGTACTTAATCTAGTTTTAGGAGGCCATTGTGCCTCTACTAGTGCCGTGTCATGAACTTAAAATTGCCATTCTTAGAGGGTTTGATTTTGTTTAGCTAACACTACTATAAATGTTGAAAAAGAACTGAAGGAGCAGAAGTGTTAGAGAACAAGGAAAGATTCTAGTTATATCTGCTATAAGAATGCAACACAGAAAATCCTTCCTGTCTAAAATCATTCTAAAGTATCTGTGACTACATCCTTGTATTAGTAAATACAACTTAATGAGCACAAACCCAGCACTCACCTGTGCTCAAGATCTATCAGCAGCCTTAGGGCCTAACCCTCCAGACTGTCATTATGCTGGTCTGGAGCTATTAGCACTTCTCTCTCTTTCCTGACATGTTTCTCTCCTGAAAGGTTTTTTTTTTTTTTTTTTTTAAAGCCATCTTTCACATTGGCTTGTTTCCTTGCCATCTGTCTTTGTTTGCTTTAAGAAGAATGCAGATAAAAATACACTTAATTCCAAAGGATGAAATCGCCAGGGTTAGTTTCATTGACAGCTTTGAGCCAACTCTTAGGCATCTCTGGCGCCTTCCTCTGGATGTCTTTGGAGCTGCAAGTTGTATGGTGGGCACCGGCTATAAGGAATGATAAAGAGGGATGCCACAGCAGGACAAAATAAACTGGGGGAGGGAAAGAATGGGATGCACTGGTTTTGCTCAAGATTCCTAGTCTACGGCAGATAAAGATGGGATGAGAGAAGGGGAGCAGCCATTTCCAACTTTCATTTCCACCTTAACATTCACATTTTGGTTAAATCCCTAGAAGAGTGACAACTTGCTACTAGATAAGAAACTCAGCTCCTTGTGGTGATACACAAGCTTGCAACTGTCAGTGTCCTTAAAAAGTCTTTTCAATATTTCTAAATCGGATCAACGTATCCTCTCTTTGCAGATTGTTAGACATGTGCACGTGATGGAATTCTCTTCTGCAGCTGGGAAATGCGTGAAAGAGCATCCATTCCACAGAAATTTGTGCTAGGAGAATTCCATAGAAGCTAAGAGTTGTGATAACGTTTTAAGTCTTTGTTTCATGGGACCAGATGTTGTTCACCACAAAGCTTCCCACGGCGGCTTCCCCGGTCAGGGGGCAGTTTCCTGGGGCTCCTCCACACAGGCTCCTTAGAAGGCCTCTGCGTTGGCGGAAAACATCCTGCTGTCGGCTCTTTTCAAGGTTGCCTGCCCACTCCTCTTTCCTTCTCTCCTCTTAACATTTTGGAAGCAGGGGGCCTGCAAATTGTAGTTCTTGAAAAGGCTGACAGAAAATCCTGCCAGTTCTATTTTATTTGCCTCATCCTAATATTGCCCTGGGGATGGCCTGGGTACAAAGCACTCATCCACCTCATGACTCTCTGATTCTCACTGCTATTCCTGCATCCTTTTTAGCAAGAAAGAGATGGTACCTTAAGGACTTCATATAAATTCCTAATGCCAGGCCTGAGGCATCACAAATATCAAGTTCTTTTTTCCATCACCCTCAATAAGAAGAAAGAGAATCAGTCCAGAGAAAAATGCTGTCCTCAGAAGTATGTTCTGATGCTCTCGTTCCACGGCATAGGAGGGAGCCAGAACCCACACTAAGGGGAACCAAAATCTGCAACACTTAAAAGGATTCTGCAAACTTCACTAAGAGCTGATATGAGTCTTTACCCTGGCTGTTCAGTACAGAGAGCAGATAGTGAGAGAGCCATGATGCCCAATCCAGACCTCACACCCAACCCTGCCCCCATAAAGTTTCTCAAAGAAAATGTTAGTGTATTAGTGGTATCACAATCTACAGTAATGTCTAATATTTTGTATACAGTGTTGTAGTGGCCTGTGTTGTAGTGGCCTATGTTTTAGAGGAAAAGTTTAGAATTTGCAAAATAATTCATAGTGGGCTTTGTAGTACAATTAACATGTCTTAGAATGAAGATATGCAGAAACAGTGTTCCAGGGGAATGGGTCAGTCTGTGCAAATAAACAGAGCAGCAAAACTCAGGGTGGTGTTCTCACATTTCTTTGGTCAATAGCAAGAGACCCAGTTTGGCTGGGATGCATAACAGAGTGAAGTGGAAGCTGGGGCTATAAAGAGAGCCTGGAACCAGGCTGGGTAGATGCAATCTTACCAATACTTGTGGGGAACTGATGTAGACTGGATCCAAATGTCATTAAAGTCAAAAGATAAGAGTATCAAAGCTGAGCAGTCAGGCTTTGCTGATGAAGGCTGGGAATGATGGCCTATTGCTGGTTCCATCAATCTCTCCTGCAGTTGGATTTATCAGATTTGTCACTGTCCACTCCCTAGATGTCACTGAAGTCTGTCACAAGCCCTACAGTTGAGGGTGGTGCTCTGAAGTTTAGAAGATTAGACTACAGAACTGGAGCCGGTTGGGAAGGGCGGGTCAATATAGGACTGTGGGCGAGTTTGATTTGTGAACACCTCCTGTGCATCCAGGTCTGGAGGTATATAGGAACATGATAAGATAAAATCTTGGCCTTAAAGATTCTTATTTATTTATTTATTTATTTATTTATTTTTATTTTTTTGAGACAGAGTCTCACTCTGTTGTTCAGGTTGGAGTACAGTGACGCCATCTCGGCTCACTGCAACCTCTGCCTCCAGGGTTCAAGCGATTCCCCTGCCTCAGCCTCCCCATTAGCTAGGATCACAGGCATACACCACCACACCCAGCCAATTTTTGTATTTTTAGTAGAGCCGGGGGGTTGGGGGGGGGTAGGTGTCACCATGTTGGCCAGGGTGGTCTTGAACTCATGACCTCAAATGATCTGCTCGCCTCGGCCTCCTAAAGTGCGGAGATTACAGGCATGAGCCACCACGCCCGGCCCCTTAAACGTTCTTAAAGCCAAGTGTTGGTGGCATAGAACAGATGAAGAACTAGCTAAAAATTTGGACATACAAATACCTTTCTTTCAAAGCCTACAAAACTATCAAATAGCACAATTGTGCCTGTTCACATCTTAAACCCAATTGTTTGTTTTAAAATGTTCATTTCTCCTTATTCTTGGAGCTCTGTTTTTTTTTTTTTTCCAAATCATTAGAAACAGGCAGATCAAAGGTAGCAATTGAAAAATAATGATACAACCTGTTTAAACGTGGTATCTAAGGTGAATGCAGACCTTCCTTGTTTGCATAGGATGGCATTTCAGCTTGAGAATTTGTTTTATAAACAAGTGTTGGGGTTGACATTTAGCGAGCTCCCTGGTTTCCACTCTAATTGCCAGTTTTGTACTTGGATACTTAAATTACTTACATATTCATGAGATTAGAAATCAGCTCTGACATTGGGAAATTTCAAGCACATGAAAATCCTGCCAAACCAGCATGGTATATACTGCTCAACATATTTCTTATAAAAAACTGAGTGCCTTTTAACTTAATGCAGTGCCTTGGGGAAACATGATGACATTAGGTAGATATCAGTTTCCTAAGTGTTTGTGCTTGTGCAGAAATCATTTGAATATCCCCAGGGGGTTGAATTTCAAGGATCAATTTGTCTTTATCTCAACTCGCCCTTTTGACATTAAGGGGCTGCTAGGTCTATTCAAAAGCAAATAGAGTTAATGTAAAGATAAATACTTTAATATTTAATGGTGTTCTATTATTATAATCAATAATATTTCTAAGTACCGTATATCCATCTGTCCTGTTCCATTCATTCTGCTTTCACAGGACCTTTTAGTGATTGTCTAAAAAGGCATTTAAATTAAATTGATTAAAGTGTCTGTAGCTCTATGTACTGGAAAGACACTGGGATAAGACAGCCTCTGACTAAGACAGGCTTTCTCTAATTCCAGCTGCACCACACTGGAAGTGCTATTTTTCAGGTCTTTGGATAATACAGTGGCTGGTATCTATGCCGTTTTTGCTATGTGCCAGGCTCTGTGTTTATATTTTGCATGCGTTATCTCAGTATCATCAAATAGCCCCAGGAGCCAGATACTCTTATTATTATTTCCACTTTACAGTTGGAGAAACTACATTTAAATGACCTGTTGAAGGTCACAGAGCAGGGGTAGGACCTGACAGAGGAGACAGCTGATCCTCTTACCAGCTCACTCTACTGTCAGTCAGTGGTGAGAAACCTAAATATGACTGAGATTTTGAAAGCACTGGCATCTGTTTTCTTATTAAGTTGTCATTATTTCCCAGGGAATATTCGCCATTCAAAGCAGCCATGATAAGTATCTCCCTTCCATGAGGGCTCACTCAGGAAAAGAAAGGAACGATTGGCTGGGCGCAGTGGCTCACGCTTGTAATCCCAGCACTTTGGGAGGCCGAGGCAGGCAGATCACGAGGTCAGGAGTTCGAGACCAGCCCAGTCAAGACAGTGAAGCCGCGCCTCTACTAAAAAATACAAAAATTAGCTGGGCGTGGTGGCACGTGCCTGTTATCTCAGCTACTCGGGAGGCTGAGGCAGGAGAATCGCTTGAACCTGGAAGGTGGAGGTTGCAGTGAGCTGAGATCACAGCATTGCACTCCAGCCTGGGTGATAGAGCTAGACTCTGTCTCAAAAAAAAAAAAAAAAGAAAGGAATGATTAAAAGGAATAAAGAGAAGATTTTTTTGTTTATAGATATGTTTATAGATATACATGTAGAATAGATATGAAACTTTAAAAACATTGCAGGACTGGTAGAGAGAGAGAAGGCAGAGAACTAAAATTAGTTCTTTTTTAATAAAATTCACTTTTATGCATGTTACTAAAATTCTGTCATTGGCTGTTCATCACATTGGCAGTCCATTTTTCCTTTTCTATCAACATATGATTTTAACTGAAAGTCAGTTTTCATTTATGGAGAGAATGCTGACTGTTAATATTTAAGGTTTCCAGCCGGGCACAGGGCTCACGCCTGTAATCTCAGCATTTTGGGAGGCCGAGGCAGATCACTTGAGGCCAGGAGTTCAAGACCAGCCTGGCCAACATGGTCAAACCGCGTCTCTACTAAAAAAATACAAAAATTAGCCAGGCATGGTGGAAGGTGCCTGTAATCCCAGCTATTCGGGAAGTTGAGGCAGGAGAATCGCTGGAACCCGGGAGGTAGAGGTTGCAGTGAGCCAACATCACATCACTGCACTCCAGCCTGGGTAAGACAGTAAGACTATGTCCCAAAAAAAAGAAAAAAAAATAGATTTTCCATTATTTGTAAACAGAATCTCCCTATCAAAGCCTATTTTCCGCCTTTAAAAGAATGTTTTGGTGTCTGACACGTATGTACCAAAAAATGTTGAAGGGAAGGCCAACATACAGGCCTTAGGATTTTCTGTTTATTTCATAAACTGTGATCTTTGGAATTTAAAGAAGATCAGGAATGAAGCAAGTTTTCTACATGTTCTTACTTGGAATGTGGACTCACAGAGCTCCAAAATAAGCGAGTCAATATAAACTTACAAATATTCTAGAACTGCCACAAAATAAAGAGTGGCCCACCAAACTGTCCTAAAGGTTTTATTCTCCCTCAACAAAACCAATCATTTATTTGAATGTACTTTTTTCAAAAAATTGCAAAAATAATAATAATAACATCTTCTCAAATAAAATCAAAAGGGAAAGCCATGAACAAAGTAAAACAAAGATAATGGGAAAGAAGAAAGGACAACCACAGGGCAGCAGATGAGGTTTACTCGTCCTATGCAGTGCTTCTTTTGAAATTTTTGAGGTCATTGTTACACACATAAAAATAAGAAAATTTCACATTGAAAACAAAGCAGAATTACTTCTCTCAAAAAAAGAAAGAATTCTGAAGGTCTGGTGACATTGGACCCACCTTCCTACATGGCAAGAAGAGCAGGCTAGAGCTTGATAGCCTCCCTCCCTCCTTCTAAATGAACGCCTGCTCTCCAACTTCCCACAGTCTGGACCCAGCCTGTTTTGTTCAATTGCACTTCTTGCCTGTTTGTGTAGGAACTGCGTTCATGCTCTAGGTGGTCTTGGACGTCCACGAGGGTGGGGACTGCACAGGACAGAAGAACAGGCCTTCCTGCTCTTGGTCAGGGGCAGCAGCCCTTCTCTGGAGCTACCTGAAGAAGAGGTCTGGATAAGGACAGCAAGGGGCCTCTGCTCTCCAGCCGCTCAGCAGCCAGAGTCCTGACCGTGTTCATGCTGGTTTCACAACATGGCACTCTCCACTTTACAAATACTTCTCCATTGCAAATCCTAACAGAGGCACCAAGAGCCCTTGCCCCGGCATAGACAGCAAAGCTGAAGTATACACAGATTCTTATACTTCTCTCCTGGTTTTTTTTTTTTTTTTTTCAATTTCCTTACAGTCACATCTGCTCTTTGTTTTCTCTCCTTTCAAATGTTTCCCAACACATCATGTTTAGTGAGGTGTTTAAGACAGACTGAGAGATGCCGTTGGAGGCAATGTTTTATAGCACAGTTTGTACACTAGTTTATTGCCAAATTAAAATAAAGATGTAATCTGGCAGACTCAGCCTTCTGCTAAGCCCTCCTTGGGTGGTTTCCTGTATTGAGGCAAGAAAGTCAGCTAGCAATGAAGTAAAGGACTATATCTCCTTTCTCTTATCAGCTCAGTTTCCAAATACAAAGAAATTTTTTTAAATGGGTAGAATGTTTGGTTTGCCTACTGTTTTATAGAAATAAAAAATAAGTTAATAAAAGAAAGCAAGATTTTGGTGCTCCTATAATAAATGCCATAGAATTCTTCATACTTTCCACAAGGATTCATTGTTTTAAAACTGTGAGGGGTGGGATTTTATACACCAAGTAGCCTCCTGTCCATTTGAAACCGAATCTCTAGAATTGTATCTATAATGTTCCTTTTTCTGAAAATTTCAGGGCTTTCCAAAGGCACATCCTCACATAGGCCCTTCAGAGGCCAAGTCCAGCTCCTATATCTTTACTCGGTAAGTCTCAGGGCAGGGTTTCCTATGTACCCAGACTATTTATTTAAGAATTACAATGGGTAAAAGGCTCCACACCTTTTCCTTTCAGTCATTCTAGTGGTACCTGGATAGCCACATCCCCAGACAAGATAGCATTTACCTCTTGGCAACTATGGTGATGGTTAATTTTATG
Source organism: Papio anubis (assembly GCF_008728515.1). Classification (NCBI taxonomy): domain Eukaryota; kingdom Metazoa; phylum Chordata; class Mammalia; order Primates; family Cercopithecidae; genus Papio; species Papio anubis. The sequence continues at coordinate 26,618,186 of NC_044986.1, read as the reverse complement.
TGTCAACTTGACTTGGCTAAGAGATGCCCGAAGAGCTGATAAAACTTATCTGGGTGTATCTGTAAGGGATTTTCTAGAAGACATTAGTGTCTGAATCAGTAGGCTGAGAAAATCCACCCTCTCCAGTGTGGGCCAGCATCATCCAATCCTTGGAGGTGTTGAATAGAAAAGGCAGAGGGAGGGTGAATTCCCTTTTTCTTTTTGAGCTGGGATATCCATCTGTCTCCCCTGGCCCTCAGACATCAGAGTTCCTGGTTCTCAGGACTTTGGACTTGGACCAGGACTTACACCATTGGTTCCACCCCCACCCAATTCTCAGGGCTTCCAACTTGGACTGAATTATACCACTGGCATTCTTGGTTGTCCAGCTTGCAGAAGGCAGACCTTGGGACTTAGGCGCCTCCATAATTGCATGAGTAAATTCCATAATCAATCAATCTCTCTCTCTCTCTCTCTCTCCCCCCTCTCTCCCCACCCCAATCTCTCTCTCTCCCTCTTTCTTTCTCTCTCCCCTCCCCTTATTGCTTCTGTTTCTTTGGAGAACCCTGAATAATACAACCACCTAGATGTTGAATATCACACACAGATTTCTCTTTCTAAGTGAAAAGAAAAAGTATCAAAAACCTTGGTTTTGTGAATTCTGAGGACATTTGGCCATACATATTTTTCCCTGATTAAAACCACCTTTTTAAATCTTAATATGACTTCCCATAGAACTGATATGCAGTAAAATTCTATCTTGGGCCAGAAAGGAACGTCTGTTCAACAAAACTCTTTGAGTCCCTTATAATGTCCACATCAAAAAGCCTCCACTGGGATTCAGGCACCCAAGATGAAACACAGTTAGAGCAGGGTATCACAGCTCATTTCGGGTCTATCCTGCAGGCCGGAGCTCCAAACTGTCCTTAGGAGCTTAAAAGTTGCATTCACTGAAGGAGAGAAGAAGCAATGTCAGGGAGATAAAGGAAAAATAAATGCGGCTATGTGTTCAAAAGACAGAGAGTATGCCTTAAATAAACAAAGAAGCCAGCAAATAAAGAAAAAGAGAAAAGAGGAAGACCCTGTTCATAGGAGTTGCCACCTCAATGGGCATTTTTTCTTTCTTTCTTTTTTGAGGCGGTCACCGTCTGTGCCCAGCCTGGGTACGGTGGCTGGCGATCTCGACTCACTGCAAGCTCCGACCCCGGGTTAAGCGCCATTCTCCTGCCTCGGCCTCCCATTGTAGCTGGGACTACAGGCCCACCACCACGCCCGGCTAATTTTTTTTTTTGTAGTTTTTTAATTTACAGGCGGGGTTTTCACCGTGTTAGTCAGGATGGTCGCCGATCTCCTGACCTGTGATCCGCCGATCTTGGCCTCCCAAAGTGCTGGGATTACAGGCGGTAGCCACTGTGCCTCGCCACTAAGGCATTTTTCTTTTTTTTTTTTTTTTTTGAGGCGGGTCTGCGGCCTCATCACCCAGGCTGGGTGCGGTGGCCGGATCTCCAGCTCACTGCAAGCTCCGCCGGGTTCGCCATTCTCCTGCCTCAAGCCTCCCGAGTAGCTGGGACTACAATGCCACCTGCAGCCGACTAAGTTTTTGTATTTTAGTAGAGACGGGGTTTCACTGTGTTAGCCAGGATGGTCTCGATCTCCTGACCTCGTGATCCGCCCGTCTCGGCCTCCCAAAGTGCTGGGATTACAGGCTTGAGCCACCGTGCCCGGCCCACTAAGGCATTTTCTAAGGGATTGTTCACCACAATTTGATGTAAAACAGCATCCAGCAGAGAGAATACTGACTAAGATCCTAGCTGGGAGATCTGCAGCAGGGACATTAGCAGCTGTCACAGAAAAACTGATGGGCAATACTTACTTGAAAGAATAAATGTTCCTGTTTCCTGGACAAGTGCAATCACTGGCCAGCCAACACCAGCACATGGTCCTCCTTGCTGCCACATCTCATTAGTGCTAAAAGCTCCATGACCCATGGGTGACTGTCAGCTTTTATTTCCATATTACTGACCCACCTGAGTGGCCACAGACCCTCTCAACTTGACTTCCAGCCGATACCATCAGCTAACAGCTGCAGCTCTCTCCCTTCAGCGAATGCCCCACTCCCTATTCTGTGATTCAAGCCTTGAGATATGGAGGTCTTCTCTGATTCCTACTTGTATAGCTGGCTATCCACAATGTGTCTTTTCCAGTTTGATTTATCCTTCATCCTTTCTTAAAGAAACAGAGAAGTCAGTAGAAAGGCTGGCTTTTACCCATCTGTTCATCTCAAAATATCACCTTCAAAAATGAGAACCCTGGTCAGGCGTGGTGGCTCACGCCTGTAATCCCAGCATTTTGGGAGGCCGAGGCGGGCAGATCACAAGGTCGGGAGTTCGAGACCACCCTGGCCAACAAGGCGAAACCCTGTCTCTACTAAAGATACAAAAAATTAGCCAGGCGTGGTGGCACACACCTGTAATCCCAGCCACTCGGGAGGTTAAGGCAGGAGAATCGCCTGAACCCTGGAGGCGGAGGTTGCAGTGAGCCCAGATTGCACCACTGCACTCCAGCCTGGGTGACAGGGTGAGACTGCATCTCAAAAAAAAAAAAAAAAAAGAAAAGAATGAGAACCCTATCAAATGTCAGGTAGCCCCTTACCCCAATTGTAGAATATCCACATGTGATGTTAATTAGTGATTTTTCTCTTTGAGAAAATTGGTTAACCTCTTAGATATTTAGATTCTTAGCCTCATACAGAAAAAAACCCAGCAACAACAAACAGATGAAGACTGCGTCCAACTCTAAAATGACAGGATTCATTGGGTCTGTGGTCACAAAGGATACCTTTTGGTTCTTTCCCTGAGCATCTGAGGCCAGGACTGCTGTAATATCATCCCAACCAGTCTTGTTTTTGACCTCATATTACCACAGTTTATACTCATAATTACTACCTATTAACCCTTGAAAGCTATAGCTCTAAATATATCATTCTCTGGACCCAAATTTCTGAAGGCTCCTAAGTAAGGAAACAAAAATTAGTTTTCCTAAAAATCAAACAGCCAAAACAGTGAAAAATAGTAAAGATTAGGTTCCAAAGTGTGTGTGTGTGTGTGTGTGTGTGTGTAAATTATAACTAGCTGTAACAAATTTTAGTTTCAGCCAAATAGAAAATTTTGCAATTTTGTACACATGATTTTTACAATTTCATGTATGTGACATTCCTTTTGTAAAAAAATTGGCCTCCCCTACTATCACAACAGAAATCCAACATACCCATTAAAGTCCAACTGAAGTCATTTTGTAAGACCTCTGGAGTAGATAGATCACCAGAGCTCCATCTCCTGAACTTTGGGCTACCAATTTAATGTAATTCATCCAGTCACTTGTATATAACATTCAGTGACAGCACTGCCTTTGTGGCCTCTCTTAAACTATTGACCAACTCATATGTGTTAATCATCTATCTCCAGATGGACAGAATATTGTTATTTTATATCAACACTGTATCATGCATGGCACTTAAAAGAGATGTGGCATCTAATATTTGTTTCTTTTTAAATCACTTTGGAAGGGTACCTACAGTTATAATTATCCATACAAACACATTTTAATGCAAAGGAAACCAACACTAAATACTGTTGACCGTTAAGTTGCTGGGTTGAAGTCACAGCCCAGGCATCCTGACTGGTCTCATATCATCCACTCTGCCACAGTGACCACGGGAGGCACTCTTTGAAGTGCTGGGACCAAAAGAGTTACATATTTGGGCATCTCCTCCAGCACAATTGCAGAGATGCAGAGTTTTTACTTAGGCAGGTAAATCTGGCCCTCGTTGTGCCTCTGGCATCAGGGGGGAGAAATTAACCAACTGTCGAACAAAATATAACAACCCTGTGGATTAAATGACTAATACTCTGTCTGAGCTGGTCAGGCTTTGCCTCTGTTAACTGCACCATCCTGGACCAAATGCACTGTGGCTTGACTCCAGAAACAAAATTGTACATTCTGCTGAAAGGGTAGCCAGGCTGCTCAAGAGGGAAAAAAAAAAAAGAATTGTAAATTCTATTTTTAGGCTTAATGTGCATTTTATTTGGCAGTAGGGGCAGTATGAATAAAACTCCAATCTTAAGAATTTTAATTTGCTTCCTTTAAAATGCTCCTGTCAGTAGAGACCTTGGGAAGTTGCTTGTACCATGCTCCTACCTTCAAAAATGCCACACATCTATGTAAACCCAGACAAATAAAACCCCAGAATATTCCCGTCACTTAGTTAAGTCCAGTATTTCTTTAAATATATGTAATTTCTAACTCATGATTCCTCTAAGGAGAATTCTCAGAATGACTTCACTGAATAATGCATTTCACAAGGAGTATTCTAGTATTTCACCAATTATCCCTCTGGCTTTTATGGCCAGAGTTTCTCTCACATTTGCCTGTGTAAATGCTACTCCTTTTTCATTTTAATTTAATTTTATTAGCTATCGCTAGCCTCTTATTCTACCCGAGAATACAAGTTTCCTTAAAGGCAGGGACCATATGTATGTTATAGTATATATGCCGTATAGAAAACATAATATATATTATAGGATGACATTTTATGGGATGTATGCACACATACACACATCTAATATCATGAGCTCATTTAATCCTTTCTCACGAAGTGACTTCTCCTTCAACCTTACCACCAAGTGAAGAAAAGTTCTGAGATGACTAGGTTCTGCATAAGGTTACCTACATACATCATTATTTTTCCTCTGGCCATTTCTCTCAGTGTTTCAGCAAAACCTTACTTCCTGTTCTTAAGCTTTTCAGGGTTATGCTTCCCTTTAAGAGTCTGAGAAAAGCCATGGGTCCTTTGCCAAGAGAAATGATCACCAATCCACTAAGACACTGTCTCCCACTCAATGGGGGTCAGAGACTCCTGACTGTCTTAAGCATCTATGCTAAGAACTGCTTCTCCACCGCGTCTTACTTAGTACACCTAATCTTTATTTGGTAAGTGGTTTCAGATATTTACATGATTTAAACAAGCAACCTGAGACTCTCCTTGCTTTCCCTTGTCCCATTAGCACAGAGGTCAGGCTACTGCTCAGAACAAAAATGATCATTGAGGTGAAATGAAGAGATAATTAAATTAGCACTATTTTCCCCGGAGAACCGTGCTTCACTGTCTCAAACAAGGTAAGCATGCTCACCTTTTGGTCTTGACTGTATGCCAGAATCCAGTCTTCTTGCTTGGGATGGAAAAGCAAGCTTTGAATGTAGAAGTTCAGCCGGTACTTTTGATAAGTTGCGCCTTCATCTGAGCTGATCAGTAAGCTGCTCTCAATCTCCGGGTCTGTGAGTAACATTATCTGCAGCAAAGAATTGTTGGAGAAAGAAAAATTAAGTTTACAAATTTGCAAAACTTGAAAATTAGCTAAATTTTGACAAGGGAAGGACAGGGGCAGGTAAATAATGCTTGGCCAAACAGGGACCTTGACTCTGTCAGGCTTATTCTTCCATCTTGGATCAGTGCTACAAAAATATTTCTACAAAGAAATGAAGGGAGTAGGAGAAGCTGAAAGAATGAGGGATGAAATAGGTAACTGTATACTCTTCTCTTTTAGGGGACTCCTTGTTTTATTTCCAAGGTTGTTTCCTAAACCTGGCACACTTACCCTTCTTCCCTTCTTCCTACTGTGCCTTATGTACTTTCCATTTTGGGGGACTAAAAGACTGGTTATAGTCTGTTGTGGGAAAGGTGGAAGAGAAAGAGGATGGAGTCCATTGTTTTTCTTCCCTACCTCAAATCCTTTCATTCCACTTCAATGATATCCTATGTCATCCTAACTTAGCCTGATTTTCTGAGTCTTAAGTCAAAGTATAGGCTCTGAAGCTTTCTCTAGGAATTTAACAAAGGCTATTTTACCCCACCACCCTCATCACCTTCTAGCTTACTACATAATTTACTTATTTATTTTGTTTCTTGTCTACATATCCTCTACTAAAAAATAAACCCCGTGAGAACAGAGATAGCTGTCCGTAGAGTTCACAGACGTATTTCCAGCAGCTAGACTAAGGTCCAGTATGTATGGTACACTGATAAATATTTGTCAAATGAATGAACGAATAGATGAGTACATAGAAAGATGCCCAGAACACTCTGAGATATGGATGGAAGCTTCACAACTTCTAAGTCCACATGAGTCTCTAAAACTCTCTGCAAGAAAAGTTGGTTGCTCTTCACAACCGGCACCACAGAAGAAGCTACAAATATGTAAATATTCACAGCTTCAGATGTTTTACACTGTCTCACTGGGATGCCCAATTTTGTCCAGAGGAATGGGATCAATCATAATAGCAGCAAGACGGAGGAGCTGCCCTCAAAACTACCTTAAATCCTCTTGTTTTATGCCTCCAGGAATCTGTGATAAATTACTTCATTCCCAACTCTCTGTGGGTCTCCTTTCACTCACTCAAAGTGTGCACCTAGTGTCTCCAGAGAGGTGGCCTTAATGCTACCCATTGACCTCTTCCCCATCAACTTATTAATTGGCACTTTCTGAATTTGGTTCAGGGAAGCATGAAATATGTGCTTAATGTGTTGCTGTATGAAGAGAAATCACTGCAGCCCAGGGTTTAAAGATTACAAGCTGAGGATGCTGCACTTCCAAGAAAGAGAGAGAGAGGGGGGAATAGAGTCATATCGTAAAAGAGCAGAGTGCCAGGCAAACACATGAAGCTTTCTCAAGCATTTGGAGGCAATCATATTAAAGCCTCTGAACAGTTAGTGTCATCTTTGAAAGTGGTGTCCTGTCGCTGTAAATGACACAAAAGGATCGCATGTCAGACACTCTGCCCAAACTCTGTTTATGTTATCCAGTACGAATTTAAGGTTCCTTGCTATTCTTTCAACATCCCCTTCTTGAAGAGGAGAAAAGGGATGTAATGGGGTGAAGGCAATGCTGTTGCTGTCAGCCACACTCCCGACAAGATGAAAAGTGCACACAAAATTGAAGACTAATTGCCTCTTGTACCATGTTCCAGGAAAGCCACTGCTCACCAACCATAAATTCTGACAAAGTTATGGATTTCTCTGTCTCACGTTCACCAAGCAGACAGCGTTCCCTCATCAGATGGCTGACAAGGAGTCATCAGGTAATCTACTAAGTACAAACTCATATGACTTCATTAAAATCTAGTGTATGCATTAAGCAAGTATATTTAGATGGCTCCTAATTCACAGGAATATTTCCAGATGAGTTCATATTTATGGGCACATAAAAGCTGTCATTTTTTGAATAACAAATAAGCCATCAAATGATCATATTGCTTTGTGTCTCTAACCACAATTAACAATAATGTAAAACAACCTTTTTGCACGACTGCCAAAAAGTCATTTCCATGATAATATGAAGAGGCTCAATTTTATAGAACATCTACTGTCTCAGGCAAGGTGATTCCCTCCCCTACTCTGATTTTCTAGTTCCCTGTTAGCCAGAATATGCTTTCCTCTTTTTCCATGAGAACAGATCTCCCCACCTGCTTCTCCTGGCAGAATACTTAATCAAAATAAAATTAAACACAATTATAAACTAGGCCTACAGAATATTCCCAAAGCAAGCTGATTTTTATCAATCACTTTAAAATATTGTTGATACTCATTTATACTCCACATGATCAGACTGCATAAGGCGTCCTACATCAGGTCATCTTGGGTGCGAGTGGCAGAGTAATGCACATGTTTCCCAACAGATGGAAACTTAATGTTATAAAAATAAAGCGACTCATATCCTTGGCTTTTTTTCTGGATATTGAAAATAGGCAGACCAAAATCTCACCTTCTCTCTGCAGCCCTCAGCTAAAACTCTCCATTTGAGAATTTGACATTTTGGAAATAATGGGAAATAGTGAGAAATTTCCCAGTGAGCTTTACAGGTATGTCTGTACTACAGAAACATTCCAGTGGTTTCTCTCTCAAATTTCTGCTCAGTTCTACCCAAAATGAACAGGTCAATCTGGATCCATTTTTCATTAGTTATTTTTCTTATTGCAGAAACAACTCCATAAGACCTCTAGTAGAATTCAAAAGGAAAAAAAAAATTATGATCCTATGTTTGTATTTCTTTCTACTTCTTTATCCACATCTCTATATCCTATTGTTGATTGAGAATTGATGATTTTTTCTTTTTTTAAGTTTGACATTATGACCCAATTTTTTTTCTTTTATTTTTTGAGACAGAGTATCCCTCTGTCACCCAGGCTGTAATGCAGTGACACAATCTTGGCTCCCTTCCACCTCTGCCCTCTGCCTCCTGGCTAAATTTTGTATTTTTAGTAGAGTTGGGGTTTGCCATGTTGGCCAGGCTGGTCTTGAACTCCTGACCTCAAGGGATCCACCCACCTTGGCCTCCCAAAGTGATGGGATTACGGGTGTAAGACACTGTGCCCGGACCCCCAAATATACATTTGTAACTGAGCCATAAACACACAAATGCACACACATTAACACGCATGACTGTAAAATCTACTCCAATTAATCACAACCTTCAAATTAATTAAATTATGATTGTTGTAATGGCTGAAACATAGTATGTACCTAATTATTAATTGAATAAGTAAAACCTTATTTAGTCTTAAATTCAAATTCTTTAATAATTTTGCTTCAAGTGAATTGGTGTTTGTCCTATCATTTTATCAGTCATAAAATATAAATAAGCTAATAAGTAAAAAATTTAATGAGATCTAAATAAAAAAGGCTTAACATATTTGAGAAACAAATACTGTAAATAAGAAATGTGATCCAGTCTTTAGACATAGATGATATTTTTCATAAATGAATAAGTCATATCTTCTCACAAGATTTTCTACTTGGAAATATTTTCAAAATAGTAAGTTCAAATTAGCAAATACTCTTCAAAAACAATAGATTACATTTCTTAAAGATGCCTAACATTCCTATTTTTGCTAGTTTAGAATGACTCTTTATCCCCTTCTGACTCTTCATGTAACTTTGAACAAATAATGTTTTGTTGTGTTTACTTCTCTGTATTCTGGAGTATGTTCTGGACAACAGAATTTTAGGAGGCCCTTCTAAAAGGCAGGAATCCAAGCTTTGCAGATTCCTAAAGTAAGCTCTCTAAAAAAGAGAGGTCATTGTTTGCCTGGAACAAAGCTTGTTCCATAGTAGGTCCACATATCACTATAAATGAATAAAGGAATGGACTAATGAATGAATGAGTCCTTTTCATTCCTGCCTTCTGCTGCCTGGAGGCCAGGGACCCCTGTCACATTGGGAGTTCCATTCCCGTTGAGCAAATCCTCGCTGTTCTACTTGAGGCAAGGAGGGTGAAGATAAGAGAAAGAGACTGTCTTTAACAGGAAAGTAATTATTCTCTGTTCAGATCCACCCATGAGTGATTACAGTCCGTTTACTTATGCCTTGCAGGGTGTGCCGACGCTGCACTGACTGCACCTGCAGATGAATTGTTTCCACAGAAGGTCAATAATGGCAACACAGGATCCTGCTACCCAACTCCAAGCAATCATTCATCACCCACTTCCAGGAGGAGGAAGAAACTTTATTTGCTTTTCCTAGAGCAGACAAATGAACATGAAATGCAATTTATAGATTTCAAATACGTCACTTCTTTTTTTTTTTTTTGGTATTAGTCCTTCTGACAGCTCGGTGCCATCAAAAATTAAACGCACTTTCACTGTCTTTGACTTGCGCCAGATTCAACATATGGCTACAGGAAGTAATTTTACAAAAGGTTGGCAGGCAGCTTTCTGATCCTTCCAAGTTGTCATCTACTGTGGACCTTCTTCCCAGAGGAATGCTGCTACTATCTAGTTTTCCAAATTATTTTCCTAGATATGTTGTTCTTGGAATTCACCATTTACTGGTTTATGTGGCATGGAGTTAATAAAGAGTTCTTCAGTACCTCTGGGCATATACTTTTTCGTACCATTTCTTTGGTCCTAATGGAAAAAGTATTTATTTTGTGTGTTGTTCATTATTTGTTTGCTCATTTGACTACTCCTTATCATAAATGGGCTGGAATCAAGCAGAGGTAATGGGCTGCTGTGTGGATATCTCTCTTGCTTTACTCAGAGCTTAATTCAGCTCCAGATGCCCATATCACAGGTGCATAATAAATGCTTTTCATAATGATAATGACAACAGCAAAGCAGAACAGCAACAGCAGCAATTAGGCACTCCAGTTATCTACTGCTACCCACTTTACTCAAACAGAAATATTTCTCTCTATAAACAGCATGGAAGTCTATTTGCAAACCTCTGACCTCAAAACTGAAAACAAATTAAGCAAAATGTAATCAGAGAAAGTAAGTCATCTGCTGACCAATGAGGGTGGAAAAGCTACCTATTCTCAATGCGGGCTGAGCACTTATCCTTTCCAGATGAGCTGAGGGAAAGAGCAGTAAGTGCTTATCAACTGGCAACTATTTGGAGGACAGTGTTAGGGAAAGTTGAACAGGATCCCAGAATGATCCATGGAAAGAAAATCACAGAAATACAAACAATGAAGGAAGGGAGGAAGAGGATTAAAAGGAAAAAAGCTCAAATCAAGCACACACTGATAGAAATGAGTCTGGTAAGAAGATGGAAATGCCAAACCAATTTTCCTAAATCCCACCCTTCCAAACTTAGTGAAGCTTACCTATGTGCTATCTTTGTTTATTAGCACAAAATCGCATCATTCAATACTAAGAGATGAACAGAACATTTGGGCAACAGACCGTCTACTTGTGACCTGCAAAGTGATTCAGTGAAATGACTGGGAAACTATGGCGTTGTATTTTAAAGAGTTTATTCTGTCCTTTTGCTTTCAAACTGGTTTTCTAGTGAGGATCCACAGACTTAGATTTTTTTTAAGGGAAAAAAAACAAACATAAAACCATTTTTTAAAGACAAGATCTTGCTCTGTTGCCCAGGCTGGAGTGCAGCTGTATGATCACAGCCTCAAACTCCTAGGCTTAAGGGATCCTCCCATCTCGGCCTCCCAAAACACTCAGATTATAGGCATTAGCCACCATGCAAAAATGGGAAGAAACATTTTTTTAAGGAGTATGTAATTTCAGTCCTTTATATGTGTGTTAATTGCCTTGCCAGGAGACCCAACCCATTAATGATTATTTGTAACAATAATGAGGAGTCATTCAGTACCTCTTGCCCAATTCCATAGAGTACATAGGAGATGAGTAAGGTTTACCAGGAATGACAACATGTGAGTTATAGTCCTTGGAAGATGATTCAAAAAAGAAAACGTATAGGACATCTCTTCTTATTTCACTTGGGACTACTGAACAGTCTTCTCCTTTGAGACAATTTAGAGAAACCCAAACTTACAAACACTATTTTACTGTGAGAATCTGCTTCCACCACTGTGAATGGCACTGAACTTCTATAAGGAAGTATCTGTCCATGCATATATTTCCATGGAGGGCTGATCTGCAGGGCTGAGCGTGGGGCTGGTGCGCCACTGACTTGTGTTCCACAGGAAGAGCCATAACCTAATCCTAAACTTGGCTCTAGTCAATGTCTCCATGAATGTGTACTTTTCCTCACAAAAGAGAAAAGAAGGGAGTGTGCTTAGTGAAGGTTATTCACACCATGAGAAGAAGGGTACAGTACAATCCCAAGAAATAGCAGGGGTCTGGGTTTAAAAGCTTGGATTTGAATTTCTTCTCTGCCATTATCAGTTGTGCCACTTTGAATGCCTTATAGCTCATTTAATCCTTTTTTGAGTCTCAGTTTCCTCATTGAAGATAGTAGTGATACCATAAACAAGTTGCCAATTATTGAGCTGTTGTGTATCAGGCTCTCTGCTAAAGCTTTAAACTAAATTATTCCATTAAACTGTTTATGAAAACTACTTGAGGTAGATATCATTATGTCCATTTGATATCGGGCTTAGAGAGATGAGGCAATTTGCTCAAGGTTGCACAGCTAGTCAGTGATAAGGTTATCTATGTCATGCCCTGCATAGATTTGGGTGAAGATCAAATAAGATTCTCTGTGCAAAAACACTGTCAGGTTTTGTGCAAATATTACTACGTTTACCCCACAAAGGATGGCATATTTAGTACTTTGTGTTCTGCTAAAATATGATAGTTGAATGCCAAAAAAGAGAGGGAGAGACATATAAATCTGGCATTGCAAATATCTCATAAAAATATTGCCTAGATTAAAAAAAAAAAGAGGCAGCAAGAAGAAATGGGGTGCAAGATAATGGAGAATTTCAGTTACAAGTGTTACTAATACACTACATTCTTGAATAAACAAAAATAATTTATTGGTTTTAAATATACAGTCAGAAGATCAAAATAGCCAGTCATGATTCATACCCCAGATTTTTCACAATGGCTCTGACTTCCTTTACCTTGTCCTTCCAGCATGATTCTCCCATAGGTTGGATTTTATGCTTTATCATAAAAATGGATGGGAAAAGAATAATAGAAACGGTCAAAAATCTCTGATGTAATGTTCTTATTGGTGGAGAAACAAACATTTTCCCACATGCTAGTTCCCAAATAATTGTATGCTAAAGCAAATAAGAACTATTACAGTGCAACTGTTTTCCTAATAAATGCATCCCATGCTTAATTGTCACTTTAAAAAAACAGACTCATTTTGCTGGAGAAATAGCTATTATTAATATCACACTGAGGTGATAGTGGGGAATATGGAATGTTAACTAATGCTTAGCATTGGGTCATCTGGTTTAAAAAACTAAACATGGGGCCGGGTGCAGTGGCTCACGCCTGTAATCCCAGCACTTTGGGAGGCTGAGGCGGGTGGATCATGAGGTCAGGAGATCGGACCATCCTGGCTAACACAGTGAAACCCCATCTCTACTAAAAATACAAACAGTTAGCCAGGTGTGGTGGCGGGCACCTGTAGTCCTAGCTACTCGGGGGGCTGCGGCAGGAGAATGGCATGAACCCGGGAGGCAGAGCGTGCGGTGAGCTGAGATCACGCCACTGCACTCCAGCTTAGGTGACGGAGCGAGACTCTGTCTCAAAACAAACAAACAAACAAAGAAACAAAGAAACAAAACTAAACATGGTATTTCAGAAGGAAAGAATGATGTACACATTCAAAGAATCTTTTTATTATTGCAGTCACTATGAGAACCGATTAAATACCTTGAGAATATTTGAGCCACCTTAAAAATCTCATCATTATCCCCTAGCCTCTGCTCCAACCCAATCAAAACACACTTCCATCGCCATTGCAAGTCCCAAAGTAACTTCTCTTTTAAATCCCCAAAGATCTATAAATGCCAAAAGGTTACATCATTTTTAAATGTTAGCTGCTATCAGAAGGAGCCATGATGCTAAGAGAAATGGACATTCATCTTCTTTGCTCATGGGAAACTTTACAAGAAATGATGTTCATTTAATGATAAGAAATCTCTTTATTCTGATAAGAAATCTCTTTATTCCACAAGAAATGATAAAGAAACTCAAGTGAGAAGGAAGAGAGAGCAGGAAAGAGAAGCTATCAGTATACTTTAACATTGATTTAAGTGAGGGAAATCCATTTTTCGTAAAATCTAAAAGTTGTGTACTTGATTTTAGAGTCTGAATAAGTGTCAAGTTGAAAGTCAGGAAAGTAAAATGAAAAATCCATAGACATTAATCCACTCTAAAAATCAGTGAACAGGATTCACCCACATTCTTCATCCCTTGCTGTATTTGTATCATCATCCTAATGAAGGAGTTCAGGAAATGCCACCCCAAAAGATGCTGCTTTGGTATACTTATTACTTCAAACTGAGGGCACTTGGGGAACAGAGAAAGCTCAGAGGAGCTTTCTCTGAGCTCTCCTTATCTGTCTAAAGACTGATCCTCCTAAAATAACTCAATTGTCATAAATTCCTTCCCCAGGAATCTCATCAACCAAAGATGAACTCAGATTACAGAAGAGACTAGAAGTTGACATTACACCCAGACTGGCTATCACCTGTTCTTCTGAGGGCCAACTGGTCTTTCCCAAAACTCATTTACTTTTCCCTAAATTGCCTACATCCCTCCTCTCCTCCCTCCTATGAAGTGAGCACATAAGCCTTTAGATCTCACTGGGTTTTTGGTATTCACTTTTCTTTCATGCGACGCCCCTGTACATGTAATACATTTGTTTACCTTTTCTCTTATTAATCTGTCCAGTGATGGTTGATGGTTTATTTCATGGACTCAATTATAAAGCACTCAGAGGGTAGAGGGAAATTTCTCCCTTTCCTACACTAACAAGTATGTTTTAATTTTACTTACTTATATTAATGCTTCACGATAGACTGGCAAATATACTAGGGTATACTGGGGAAGATTAATGAAATCTCAGCCGCAAGAGACCTTGCTAATGTATTTGACTCTTAAAGCTTTCCTGAAAAGACTATGGAGACTACGAGGGATTTCTCTTATACAGGATTTGCAGATTAGTGAAGTGAGAAGAGCCTGGTGCAGCTCTACTGCAGAGCTCTTTGGAAGATGGGCCTAGAGGGGGTCATCTAGGAAGAAGTCTCTCATGTTAACAATGAGGTCCATTTCATGTAGTATTTTCCTTCCTTCTTCAGTTATTTAATAACAAACATTGATCATCTCAAGTTGTTGTTCAGAGGTGGAAAAGGGTCAATGTGCTTAATTGACATGCCAGAGCATAATTACATCATCTGCTGCTTTCCTCTCTCTCTTTTGATTTCAGTCACAGCAGGAAAGATAGTAGTGTGGTATTTTATGCAGATTATTTTTTTCATGACTACATATTCTAGGTTTAATTCCATCTTAATATACGTACCTCAGAAGCAGTAGAACTGACATAGTATATTAAAGAGAAAAGGAGTTTTGTTCCACTTATGTATTGTAGAACAATCTATCTCAGAACAGTGGCTTCAAACAAGCATTTTGTTTTAAGATTTTGTGGGGCAGGACTTTTGGAAAAGCTGAGCTAAGTAGGTAGTCTCAAATCCACATGATGTCAACTGTGGTGGCCAGAGTTAGATATTTCACTTCCAAGATGGCTCCTTCATTCCTGTATCTGGCTTAGCCTCTCTCGTTCTCCCTGCATGGCTTCTCATCCTCCAGGACTCGCCATGTGGCTGAATATCACATAACATAGCAGTTTCATAATAGTTGAATTTCTTATATAGCAGTGGTTTCCTTCAGTGTGAATGTCCCAAGATCAAGTGTTCCAAAGGGCTAAAGTGGAAGGTGCAAAGCTTTGCATGACCCTTCCTTAGATGACCCAGGACATCAACTTTGCCATGTGTTATTGGTCAAAGAATTCTGAGTCAGATTTAATGTGAGGAAAAAATAGACTTCACCTCTTAAGGGAAGAAAAGCATGTACACGCACACACATGCAAACATAAACACATACACACAGAAGGCAAGCCGTATTGAAGATATGTAACCACAACTATCTTCTGTAAAACTTGTCACTTATAATTTTTAAAAGTATATGTTTTATATATGATATGATATAATAGATACAATAAAGAGTTGTAATTATTATGTTCAATATGAATTAAAAAGTCCTCATAATCATAGTATTCCTGCGATATAGATATCTTGAAGTTGCCAGATTTTTCATTGGGTTTTAGCTATGAAATAGCTCTTACCTTAAACTTTTGAAGACTGAAAATTTCTAATCTGTTATCAGTTTAAGGTGAGTATATTTATCGAAGACCAAGTGAATTGCATTGTTTAGTCCCTCTCAGGGACATTAAGGGACCCAAGGTTGAATAATTTCGGTGTGTGAATTTTCAGGGTACATAAATTACCCATATTAACTTATAGATGAATAGACAAGTTCAATGTTCATTAAAGTGTGTATAAGTAAGTCTAATAAGAGAATCTACATCTAGGCATTATAATCCTCTATTTAATTAAGGATCTGATACCATGAAATATGGGTTTCTTAAAAGCAAAGTAGTCCTTGTTCCTGTATGCTCACAGGAAAAGCACAAATATCATTTACAACATAAATCGGAAACTGAAAATAGGATACTTAGTGTTCCCTTCAGTTTGAAAAATGGATCTTAAAATAAACCTACTGATTTTTAGGTAGCCTTGGGCTAACAACAACAAAAGGCCATTTAGGTCTGAAAGTGAATGGTAAATGTATTCTAGAAACACACAGAAAGTTCAATTTTTATCATGCCCAGGCCCACATAAAACCATCTAAAATTTTTATTTTATTTTTTTTAAATTGTATTTGCATCCTGCTGCATAGCTCAATTCCTACTGCTGCTATGCCAACCCTATAAAACATTCATCTGCTCCAAGTTATTACCAACAGGGAATCCACACTTTAAGAAAATAACCACAAAATCAGCTCTCTTGACTTCAGTGGTATTTCTCAACACCCCAAAAGTATTTTGTATTCAAAGGGAACAAAAATGTTGCCTTCTTTAAATCTTTTCAAAAAACACGATCTTTTTATGGATCTGGGCTAGTAACTTTTATACAGCTAGTCACCACAATTGCTTATAGGTTAGGATCCTCATCAATCAGAATAATTCGTAATCAAGGGGCTACCATGAAGTCCAATTATAAAAGCTCCAATTCTGTTTTGTGACTATACAAAAGCCATTTTCAGACCCAGGTTCATATTCATGATAAGCTGAATAAGCTCATGAAGATATTATCATTTTAAAAGTTGGCTGATCTTGATTCAAGAGCTGCCTTGATCATATGAAATACAGTTCATAGGTAGTTTGACTTTCTTTGAATATGTCATGAATAGGGTGAACATACATTACACGTTAACTTTGAAAGTCGTGGCTTATTCCTATGGCACCATCATAAATATTATTACTGACATTCAGATATGACTTGGATGATAAATTAACTCATCAAAAAGTTATAAAACCAACAGATCTCATGAGAACTCATTCACTATCATGAGAACAGCATGAGGGGAACCACCCTCATGATCAAGGTCTCTCTCTCAACACCTGGGGATCACAATTCAAGATAAGATTTGGGTAGAGGACATAAAGCCTAACCACATCATTCCACCCCTGGCCCCTCACAAATCTCATGTCTTTTCATATTTAGTAACCAATCATACCTTCCAAACAGTCCCCCAAAGTCTCAACTCATTTCAGCATTAACTTGAAAATCCACAGTCCAAAGTCTCATCTGAGACAAGGTAAGTCCCTTCCACCTCTGAGTCTGTAAAATCAAAAGCAACTTAGATACTTCCAAAATACAATGGAGGTACAGGTATTGGGTAAATGCTCCTACCAAATGGGAGAAATTGGCCAAAACAAAGGGGCTACAGGCCTCACACAAGTCTGAAGTCCTGCGGAGCAATCATTAAATCTTTTTTTTTTTTTTTTTTTTTTTTGAGACGGAGTCTCGCTCTGTCACCAGGCTGGAGTGCAGTGGCCGGATCTCACCTCATTGCAAGCTCCGCCTCCTGGGTTTATGCCATTCTCCTGCCTCAGTTTCCTGAGTAGCTGGGACTACAGGCACCCGCCACCTCGCCCGGTTAGTTTTTTGTATTTTTTTAGTAGAGACGGGGTTTCACTGTGTTAGCCAGGATGGTCTCGATCTCCTGACCTCATGATCTGCCTGTCTCGGCCTCACAAAGTGCTGGGATTACAGGCTTGAGCCACCGCGCCCGGCCCAATCATTAAATCTTAAAGCTCCAAAATGATCTCCTTTGACTCTCTGTCTCAAATCCAGGTCATACTGATGCAGGACGTGGGCTCCCATAGTCTTGGGCAGCTCTCTTGCTATGGCTTTGGAGGGTACAGTACCCCCTTCCACACCAGCTGCTTTCTTGGGCTGGTGTTGAGTGTCTGTGGCTTTTCCAGGGGAACAGTGCAAGCTATCAGTGGATCTACCACTTTGGGGTCTGGAGGATGGTGGCCCTCTTCTTACAGCTACACTAGGCAGTGCCCCAGTGGGCACTCTGTGTGGGGGCACTGACCCATTTCCCTTCTGCACTGCCCTAGTAGAGGTTCTCCATGAGGCCTCCGCCCCTGCCTCAAACTTCTGCCAAGACATCCAGGCATTTCCATACATCCTCTAAAATCTAGGTGGAGGTTCCCAAACCTCAACTCTTGACTTTGTGCACCTGCAGGCCCAACACCATGTGAAAGCCACCAAGACTTGGGGCTTGCACCCTCCAAAGCAATGGCCTGACCTGTATGGTGGTCCCTTATAGCCATGCCTGTGACAAGGGGCACCAAGTCCCTAGGCTGCACAGAGCAGCAACAGTGTCCTGGGCCTGGCCCACAAAACCATTTTTCCCTGCTATGCCTCCAAGTGTCTGATGAGAGGGACAGCTGTGAAGGTCTCTGACATTTGGAGACTGGAGACATTTTCCCCATTGTCTTGGCAATTAACATTTGGCTCCCTGCTACTTAGGCAAATTTCTACAGGCAGCTTGAATTCCTCACAGAAAATGGGTTTTTCTTTTCTATTGCATTGTCAGACTGCAAATTTTTCAAATTTATGCTCTGCTTCCTCCTGAATGCTTTGCTGCTTAGAAATTTCTTCAGCCAGATACCGTAAATCATCTCTCTCAAGTTCAAAGTTCCACAGATCTCTAGGGCAGGGGCAAAATGCCACCAGTCTCTTTGCTACAGCATAGCAAAAGTGATCTTTGCTCCAGTCCCCAACAAATTCTTCATTTCTATCTGAGACCACCTCAGCCTGGACTTCACTGTCTATATCACTGATCAGAATTTTGGTCAAAACCATTCATCAATCTCTAGGAAGTTCCAAACTTTCCCACATCTTCCTGTCTTCTGATTCCTCCAAACTGTTCTAACCTCTGCCTGTTATGCAGTTTCAATTTATATCAGTACTCCACTCTCTGCAGTACCAATTCACTGTATTAGTCTGTTCTCACACTGCTCTAAAGAACCGCCCAAGATTAGGTAATTTATAAAGCAAAGAAGTTTAATTGACTCACAGTTCTACATGGCTGGGGAGGCCACAGGAAACTGACAATGATGGCAGAAGGCACCACTTCACAGAGTGGCAGGAGAGAGAAAAGGTGAGCAAGAGAGGAACTACCAAACACAAAACCATCAGATCTCTTGAGAACTCACTCACTATAATGAGAACAGTTTGAGGGGGGGCAGGGACCATCCCCATGATCCAGATCTCTCCCTCAACACCTGAGGATAACAATTCAAGATGAGATTTGGGTGGGGACACAAAGCCTAACCACATCATGGTGTCTCCTCAATTCATAAACAATTGGTACTAGACTTAATTCCTTCAATTTGTTACTGTAACACCAGAGGTTTGGTCTAGGTCCTGATACTCACCACACAGAAAGCCAATCACTGAGACGATGAGTATTACCAACGAAAAAGGCTTTAATCAGGTGTTGCAGCCAATGAGCTGGGAGTTCAGCCTCAAATCCATCTCCCTGACTGACTGAAAGTAGGGGTTTATATAGCAGGGAAGACATGTAATCGTGTGTAAGAAAACAGAAACTAAGGAAGGGCAAGGAAGCAATCAAAGTGAAAGAGGGGTCTAAGCTTCTCATTGTCAGGATGTGGTAATCTGGTGAGTTTCAGTTATTTGATACATTTTTTTTTTTTTTTTTTTTGAGAGGCTTGAAGGCCCTTTCCTAAGGAAGGAACTCTGATAAAACAAATGTAAGCTTCAAGCTTGAATTGACCAGAAAGGTCAATTTCTATGTTTATCCAAAAGGACAGTCTATGGGACTATTGGGTTGGCTTCAAATTCAGAATAAAAGAATGAAGACACAGTGCTCCTAGTGAGGCCAGGACAGGTTTTTAAGCTACTTGTCCGACGTCTAGCTCTTGCTAGGTATGAATCTTTGTGTCAAAGATACAATAATTTTGTTTCTTTTTTAGTTATATTATTTGCTTTAAAGTTTAGGTATTGTGTTCAAATATGAACAAGAAAAAATATTAATTACAGACATTTTTGAAAAATGCCCCCAAAAACATACTCAGAATAAAAGAACAATCACTTAAGCCTCACTATGCAGAGATTATTGTCACTGACACTTTGATATTTGTTTTCACAATCTTTGTTTTATGCATATATAGATATACACACATATACATAAATGTTTGTGGGTGTCAGAAAGAGACACAAAGTGAGAGAAAGGGAAAATTTATATAGCAAGAGGGTGTCACATGACACTTTCTGCTTTTTAACCTGCTTTTCCCACTGCAAAGATTTTCTACGGTATTCAATATTCTTCCGTGTTATCATTTTTATTGGTAATATAGTATTGATTATACAAATATACCACTATGTAATTAATCTATTATTTACAAGGTTTCCAATTTTCACTGATATTATGATTAATGTAGATTAATATTTCTGTATGTCAATTACTATTTCCTCAAGTAATTTCCTAGTAGTGAAATTTATGAATAAAGAATATGGATTTTGGGCCGGGCACGGTGGCTCATGCTTGTAATCCCAGAACTTTGGGAAGCCAAGGCAGGCAGATGGATCATGAGGTCAAAAGATTGAGACCATCCTGGCCAACACTGTGAAACTGTCTCTATTAAAAATACAAAATTAGCTGGGCGTGGTGGTGCATGTCTGTAGTCCTAGCTACTTGGGAGGCTGAGGCAGGAGAATTGCTGGAACCCAGGAGGCGGAGGTTTCAGTGAGCTGAGGTCACGCCACTGCACTCCAGCCTGGTGACAGAGTGAGACACCATCTCAACAACAACAACAAAAAAAGAGAATATGACTTTTGTAACCACTTTTGATACATACTACCAAATGTTTTTCAGAAGAGTATACCAATTTATAGTTCCTTGGTTGGGACATTGTAAATGCCTATCACAACACTAGGTTTGTCTGTCTTTTTATATTGTTTTCTAAGAAGACTGGAGGAAAAGATGTCTTTTGTGTCAATACATACCACTTTCATTCCTAATGACAGTGAATTTTTTCATTCCTTTTTCTCTCCCTTTATCCTTTTGTCATTTATGTTTACTCACTTGAAGTCCTCATTTGATATACTGGTCATATTTTTCTCCATTTAAAATTATGGGTATGTCTCTTTTTCTTATTGATTTATATACATTGTTATTCTTCATAGTCTGTTTACAAGTCTGCTTATGCATACTTTCTATCTTCATCTACATTTCTGGAAAAAGACAATACAGTAGCATTCTGCACATATTATAACACATAGACATGCGTGATCCCAAGTGCGTATTTCAAGCTCGAAGACAATTAAGAAATTAGAAACGCTAAACTGCATATTTCAGTAATCGTGTTCCCTAAATAAAGGAGCTGTAGAAAAACATTATTTCTCCTTTTTTTACTATGTCATCAATTCCCAGCCAAACCTTTCTGGTTATCCTTTTATCATAAATTATAAGATGTTAAGAAATAGCTCACTGCACGAGAAACTCAAATTTGTTAAACTGCTATTTTAAAAGATTTTATACTCACATGATGTTTTTCATTTAAGCATCACACAGCACTTCACAAATGTTAATTAGGATATTCCAACTGGAAATTGAAGCAAACCTCAAGAGAGCGAAATTAGGCATGGAGAGGCACAATCATTCCTCCAAGATTATTCTAGAGCATCCTTGGCATTTCCATGGCTCACACCCAAGTACTCGGTTTCCCAGGCCTGCATTTTAACCATTAGAGCACATAATAAACATGTCTTCTGAAGGGTAAGCATGGACTTATCGAGTAGCTAACCAACATTTTAAAATTTGTCTAAAACATAAGTGAAAATGTGAAATAACAGAAAGTGTCTCTTTGACACACATTACACTCAATTCATAAGTGATACACTAAATGGAACCTTATAATTTGCCTTGTCTATAAAATATTTTAATGAATATATATAAATACTCAAAAACATTAAAATTATTAGAATTCTTTTTTAGGCTTTTCAAGAACAAATAGAAAAAGAAGACTTTTGGAAAAACATGACTTTTTTGAGAGGAAACTTTCATTCTTTGTGGGATGAGCAGATGTTCGTCATTCAACCATTCATTTCATTTTTTTAAATCTAATTTAAGAAGTTTCTGGAACCAAGTGACAGTCCCTGTGCTTAAGACTTAGGATTAAATTATGAAAAAGACACTAAACACCTTATTACAACAGATAACACAAAAATAACAGATAAATGAAAGCACAGTTGCAAAGCTATTGACGTACAAAATTTTACTAGAACACGGAAAAGCATCTTTTTTTTTTTTTTTTTTCTGTTGCTGGAATAAGAGATGGAACCACAGAATATCTGACACTAAAATTAGTTTTGAAGGAAGTACAGGTGTCTAATAGAATGAGTAGGAAAGATTCATGGCAGGGGAATCATGTATGCAAAAACAGAGGAATGCAGGCATGCATTACATGTTTTGGTAATGGTAAGTTCCTCAGTTTGGCGAAAGTTAGGCAAAGCCGTCTACAGCCAAGTTGAAAGAGCCTTACTTACCAAGTAAAGGGATTTTGACTTAAATAGCAACAGAACCTATTTATTCTAGGACATACATACAGAATCAAGATTTTTAAACAGGGGAATAGAAAGAGTATAGCTCATTCAGAATGATCACTTTGGAGGTAATACAGAGATTGTGTTAAAGACAAGAGAATAGGGGGCAGGAAGTTCAAGCTAAGAGGTTATTACATTGGTTCAGCTGAGAGGAGTGTTTCAGAAACACACAATAACAGCGTTAGGCAAAATAAAAATACTCTTAAATCCAGGCAGATGACCAGTTAAGCATTACCTAAAATATGTCCACCAGGATTCCAAGCATACTTTATAGTTATTTCCAGCCAAATGTATAAGTACTGGCAATTCTGAAAATACTTTTCCAAAACACACTACTTACAAAGCTACTGCTGAGCCTGACAACCAATCCTCTTTAAGGATCTAACAGGAAGAGAGAATAAACAAAACATATGTCTCCCCAATTTAACAGTTGCCAACAATGTAAATGAGCACATGTGCCTTTTCAATGTTCAACAAATTCCTCAAGCCACAGAACGTAGAACTGCCACAAAGGAAACTATCAGGCTACAAAGAATGATTTCAGTGAGAGACTTTTTTCTTTGGCAAGTAGCATAGTGAAATGCAAACATTAGAACCCCATAGTCCACAGACTGACTCTGATCAGCACCCAAGTTCTGTTTGATGTAGATAATATTGGCCCAAAGAGCACTGTTTAACAGATTTTCCAACAATGTTCAGATGTCCTGGACATTATTCCCATATGGCCATATTCTACAAGAGCTCTAGAACTGCTATCCCCTATAGAGAGGTCATAAGCTTTCCAGGTTACCACCGCCTACATCATCTTTTGTTATCTTGTTAAAACTAAAAGCAGGTCTCTGTTGGCATTTCTTACTGATACAAGGTGAAAAAAGCATACATTCTTAGCCAAAACAAAGTACTGTATCCTTCTGGCTGTTCAAACAGAACAACAAACAGATTTAGCGGGCAAAAGCACATTAAACACTGGAAATATTCCTCACTTCCTACAACGTCCTATGCTCACTCTCATTGTTTCCTTTTCTTTTCTTATTTTTTTTTGAGAGGAAGTCTCGCACTATGGCCACAGCCGCAGTGCAGTGGCGCGATCTCGGCTCACTGCAAGCTCCGCCTCCGGCTTCACGCCATTCTCCTGCCTCAGCCTCCCGAGTAGCTGGGACTATAGGCACACGCCACCACTCCCGGCTAATTTTTTTAAATTTTATTTTAGTAGAGACGGGGTTTCACCATGTTAGCCGGGATGGTCTCAATCTCCTGACCTCATGACCCACCCATCTCTGCCTCCCAAAGTGCTAGGATTACAGGGGTGAGCCACCGCGCCCAGTCCTCATTGTTTCCTTTTCTTAAAATAAAGTTTCTGTATTCATAGAATCCCTAGTCACTCCATTCATCTACAATGACCTGTGCAAGTCAATAGGTATTTGAGTTGAGCCTCCTGTAGGAGCTAAGATAAAATAAACTTAACCAGGGGTACCAATTCTGCTCATTCACATGACCTTAGAAATCACTTACTATGTCTGATCCTTTACTTCTGTAGCTATGAGATGAGGCTAACAATACCCAGTTCACAGAATGGGTGTTCATTATCATTTGATGGAGCTAACACAATGAATGTAGCATTTTCTAAGTGAAATTAAAAGTTATAACACCATAAGAATTCAACAGTCATGTAAATTTGAGGGATATCAGAATACAGAAAACAAAACAGGTTCCTTTGGTTTATTAAAGTCTTTGGAAAGTGCATCCTGCAGCAAGAAGAGTCGAAGATAATTTGCCAAATGTATTCAAAGATATAATCTAGTTTCCCACCCCCCCCCCCCCCCCACCAAGGAAGCTTCTAGAGAACTAAGGTTCTGAGAAACATACTTTGGGATACTAGTGATTGGTTAGTATCCTTTTTTGGCACATAGCAGATACTTAAGAGTTACTAATTCATTATTAGAACTGGATCTAGAATTTCTGTAAGGTTTAGATCAAATGCAGTTTTTTCAAGTTTATCTTTGAAAACAAGATGCAAAACAGTAACACTAGGAACACTGAGGACTAGACCACGTGATGTGGGGTTGCTGGCTAAAAGAGGGGTAAGAAGCTCTGGCTATAATGAGCCTTCCTGTTTCGGGAGAGATCAAATCCACATCATTCTGAGCCATTAGAATAATGGGTGTTCGTGTGATCGTTGGTATTTATAGGGATCAAGGTATTTGCTACATATTCTGAAGTTATCCAATATAATGAAGGAAATTTGCTACAACTCTTGAATTAAAAGAGATTCAATGGGAACATTCTGTAAAGGTGGGTCAACCTCTAAGAGACAGCAGGGGGAGGCAGTGTGCCGTGGAATGAGATACGGGGTCCATCTCTGCCACTGCCTAGTTCTAAGACACTGGGAGAAAACCAGCTAACATCTGTGAGCCCAAATTTCATCATCGTCAAATGCTGAGTTAGAAGAGAAAGTTTCTAGTGATCTTCCAGTTCAAACATCATGTGGTTTTTCTGGGGTGAGAGATACATGCTAGCGAGGTTATGAGCAAATCAAATTTTAGTGAATCCAATCTTATATACCTATACATTGACATTAAATTTTCCAAAAATGCCATTTCTCACCATTAATTGATCTTCTTGTGGCACTGGATCTTAGCATTTGAGTCTTAAGTTTTGCCCTTGTTTAGCAAAACGTACAAGGACTGCCTGCTATTTTTTAAAATGTCTGAGCTGCTTCTTTGTGTAAAGTGAAGAATTTCTACATTTACATGTTGATAGTTCAGATTTTTCTAAAATCAAGGTAAACCCAGGGTGCCAAGGACACAGCAGACAGAAAGTCTGTGCTAAATGGAAGCTTTAAATTATAGAACTTCAGCATGTTTCTAAATCTAAGATCAGAAATTTTTAAGAAGATGTAGATCTTCTTGACATACAACGTTTCTCACCAGTCCCTTTATCAAATTTGTTTTTTTCCCTGAAGGTAAATTCTTCCAATGCTGCATTATACTCATAAGTCCCATCCCAGCAAGCCTCACTTGCCAATGATACTTATAAGATTATATTTACTTCTTTGAGCTAAAATGTAAAGGTCATTTTCTGTATTAAAGCTTAGCCTTTAGGCTAAATATCTTTCTTCCCTTTTCCTGGGAAAGAGTGAGAGAGACAAGGATTGACAGGGACAGGGACATTCGGGGGTGGGGAGAAAGAGAGCAAGCAGAGTTTGGGAAATAGAAACTTTTACCAATGGATTTGAAACTGGTTCCCTGGATCCTAACCAAATTTAATTTGTCTCATCCATAGTTTAACTAGAGTTTCCACTCAAACCAAAAGTAAATCTTACCTAGAAAAGAATGTACCTGGCCGGGCGCAGTGGCTCACGCCTATAATCCCAGCACTTTGGGAGGCCGAGGCGAGTGGATCACGAGGTCAGGAGATTGAGACCATCCTGGTCAACATGGTGAAACCCCGTCTCTACTAAAAAAACAAAAATTAGCCGGGTGTGGTAGTGTGCGCCTGTAGTCCCAGCCACTGGGGAGGCTGACGTAGGAGAATCACTTGAACCTGGGAGGCAAAGGTTGCAGTGAGCCGAGATCACGCCACTGCACTCCAGCATGGGCGACAGAGCAAGACTCAGTCTCAAGAAAATAATAACAACAAAACTAAAAGAATGTACCTTTCTCAGACAGGATAACAACCACTTTTTTACTTATCTTTCATCTTTATTCTAAGAGATTCAGTACGATTCTTTACTGGGAAAAACATTGTCATTTTGCTCTGGCTCTTTTTATCTGCATCAAAGTGTTTCAAAAATCTCTGAGCATTTTGGAATTCCTAGACAATGGCATTTAACCCAAATATCTAATTTTTTTTTTCAAATATATCATTTGGCTAAATTTCTCTA
This sequence comes from Papio anubis, assembly GCF_008728515.1. Taxonomy (NCBI): domain Eukaryota; kingdom Metazoa; phylum Chordata; class Mammalia; order Primates; family Cercopithecidae; genus Papio; species Papio anubis. Next base: position 26,591,843 of record NC_044986.1, on the reverse strand, counting down.
AGACTGAAAAGTAAACTACATGATGCTGTTAATTCTTGGAAATCTTGACCCCAACATCTATACTTGGGTGATTTTCATGAAAACCACATAGATTTTCTTCTGAACTCTGAATACAATCCCTTTCCAATTTAGACTCTTGCTGAGGAGTTTTTTTAGCTGTGCCAGAATACGTGAAAAACAGAGGGTAGAAACAACCAACCAGGTGCATTCATGAATTTTTAAACCAAGTCTGCCGAAAAACATGCAAAACAAAACCTCTCCAAGCACCCTTGGGGTAAAACATCAATCTGAATATTATCCAGTATCATCTCTGTGTCTATACCAGCCCCAGCAGATGGCCAATTTGCTTTTACCACCTTCAGTCCCTGCAGCCAGATGCTCCCAGATGATGGCTTTTTCAGACTGCATCTCTGATTGTGCAGTCCAGGCGCCCAGGGAGCAGGGCAACCCCAGAGTGGCGCACAGATGTAAAAAGTAAAAATAACCACGTAATCCTCTAAAATATGTTTTTAAAACTACCAGTAGGCAGAGATGGACTAAGATATAAAGCAATCTGACACAGAAAGTTTACTGGACCTTTCCTTGAAATATGAGGTATCATTTCTTATGGGTCCTGATATGGTTTGGCTGTGTCCCCACCCAAATCTCATCTTGAATTCCCACATATTGTGGGAGGGACCTGGTGGAAGGTAATTGAATCCTGGGGAGCAGATCTTTTCCATGCTGTTCTTGTGATAGTGAATAAGTCTCACGAGATCTGATGGCTTTATAAAGCAGAGTTTCCCTTCATAAGCTCTGTTCTCTTATCTGCAGCCATGGGAGACGGGCCTTTCACCTTCTGCCATGACTGTGAGGCCTCCCCAGCCCCGTGGAATTTTAAGTCCATTAAACATCTTTCTTTTGTAAACTGCCCAGTCTTGAGTATGTCTTTATCAGCAGTATGAAAACGGACTAAAACAGGTCCTTAGAGGGCAATTGCCTTCTGTCACTTTATTCTTCAATTTCCTGCAAGAAGCCTAGGATGCCTAGATTCAGAAGTGACTGAAAGCAGAACTATTATATGCATTGCCACAAACGTAAGATTTGGTTATAAAGATCAAACAGGACCTATTACGGGGGTCAGAATTGTCTGCCTGCCCTATTCTTCTACAACTTAGACCAGGCTCTTGATTTTGATGCATTGTTACAACTGGATATGTTGTCTCATTTATAATTGACCTATAGAGGGTGATACCTTCTAACACTAGCTCTAATCTCTCAAGAAAAAAAAAAAAATCTATTAATAAATAATTAAATGCACCAGTAGGACTCACCCATCATGTAAAGTAATTGGTCATGTCCATTAATCATTTTGAAAAATAAAATAGTATATGCTAAATGATACTTACATAAAATCTACATATGACTGTAATACTTCCTAAGGGTTGATATCTCTGTTTAACAGAACACTTCTAGGATTGTGTACAATACTATATGCAAGGGATTTCTGTGTCTGTGTGCTATAGTTCACCAACATACCATCAACAGCAGAGATTGAGGGGCCAAAAGATACATAGGTTCTAGTTAAATATTTTATTTTATTTTATTTTATTTTACTTTATTTATTTTTTGAGATGGAGTAAGTCTTGCTCTGTCACCCAGGCTGGAGTGCAGCGGCGTGATCTCGGCTCACTGCAAGCTCTGCCTCCCGGGTTCACGCCATTCTCCTGCCTCAGCCTCCCCAGCAGCTGGGACCAGCTAATTTCTTTTCTTTTCTTTTCTTTTTTCTTTCTTTCTTTGTTTTTTTTTTTTTTTTTTTTTAGTAGACATGGGGTTTTACCATGTTAGCCAGGATGGTCTCGATCTCCTGACCTTGTAATCCGCCCGCCTCGGCCTCCCAAAATGCTGGGATTGCAGGCATGAGCCACCACGCCCGGCCAGTTCTAGATGAATCTTAAAAAGAAACAGAGAGTCTCCTAGGCCTTCAGTGGGCTGGATTACGTGACCTTCCTCTGTCCTTCAAAAGCACCCTGGGGTTGATGCTAACCCCAAATCAATTCTACTTTGTCGTTATTTCCTTATTTGTGTATTTCCTCTTCCGGACTGGACTATCAATACCACAATATCATCGTCTTTTGTTCAGTATCTCTAGGGTCTCTACATAGTAAGTTGTTAATCAATGTCTGACGATTGAACGGACAAACAAAATATTTTTTAAATTTTATAATATTTATTCATAAATTAACTCATTATTTATATGAACACCTAATTTTCACATACTGTCATATTAAATATGTACTATTTATAATTTTAAGGAAAGTAGGAGGGACAAGGGAATAAACAGAAAGAAGAAAACAGGGAAGGAATAAAGGAAAGAGAATGAAGGAGAAAGTTTCTAAACAGTATGGTTCGGGGAATTAAGAAAAATTTCTAAATGTGCTTTATATATTAACTATAATTGGCCTATTTTTAAATATAATTTATAAAACATTCACAATAATAGCAAACACTTAATAGCCCTTACTATGTGCTAGGCTCATTTGAAGGGATTTGCACATATTAACTCATGTAAACCCATAAATCTATTGGGCAGGAACTATTAGTATAGCCATTTTTTCTTTTTTTTTTTTTTTGAGACAGTCTTGCTCTATCGCCCAGGCTGGAGTGCAGTGGTGCAATCTCGGCTCACTGCAAGCTCCACCTCCTGGGTTCACACCATTCTCCTGCCTCAGCCTCCCAAGTAGCTGGGACTACAGGTGCCCGCCACCACGCCCGGCTAATTTTTTGTATTTTTAGTAGAGACGGGGTTTCACCGTGTTAGCCAGGATGGTCTTGATCTCCTGACCTCATGATCCATCCATCTCGGCCTCCCTAAGTGCTGGGATTACAGGCGTGAGCCACCGCAGCCGGCTAGTATAGCCATTTTACAGATTAATATACTGAGGCACAGAAAAGTTTCATGACTAGCCCAAGATCACATAGATGATAAATGGCCAAATCAGGACTGAGTGTAGTTAGTTTAGCTCTAGTGTCAATGTTTTCATCCATTATGCTATGCGGCTCCCTCTTGAATTTGCAAGCATTTATCAAGCACTTTCCTTCTCAAAGTTCATGCCATTTGGTCAGGCACAGGAGGGATATACATGTCTAAGCCACTGTTTATAATATCAGTTTCTTTACCAAGTACATGTCATATCTTCTAAGATAGAAAGTAGCATATGGAGAGTAAAGACCAAGTCCCAAAAAGAGCATACATACTGTAGGAGTACAGAGTCAGAAGAAATGTTTAAGGATGATGGAGTCATAGAAAGTATTATGAGGGCGATAAGGTGAGCTTGGCTTCAGGGAAGATTTGCATACACAGAAGGCAGAGAAACATATGTACAATGGGCCACTTAGCAAAATTTGACTTTACACTTTTTTTCTTTTTTTTTTTTTTTGAGACGGAGTCTCACTCTGTCACCCAGGCTGGAGTGCAGTGACACGATCACAGCTCACTGCAACCTCTGCCTCCTGGGTTCAAGCAATTCTTCTGCCTCAGCCTCTGGAGTAGCCAGGATGACAGGCATGAGCCACTAAACCTGGCTAATTTTTTTTTTTTTTTTTTTTGAGACAGAGTTTAGCTCTTTTTGCCCAGGCTGGAGTGCAGTGGCATGATTTTGGTTCACTGAAATCTCCACCTCCCGGGTTCAAGTGATTCTCCTGCCTCAGCCTTCCACATAGCTGGGGTTACAGGCACGTCCCACCATGCCTGGCTAATTTTTGTATTTTTAGTAGATACGGGGTTTTACCATGTTGGTCAGGCTGGTTTTGAACTCCTGACGTCTGGTGATCTGCCCGCCTCAGCCTCCCAAAAGTGCTGGAATTACAGGTGTGAGCCACTGTGCCCAGCCTAATTTTTGTATTTTTAGTAGAGACAGGATTTCACCATGTTGGCTAGGCTGGTCTCAAACTCCTGACCTCAGGTGATCCTCCCACCTCAGCCTCCCAAAAGGGATTACAGGCGTCAGCCACCATGACCGGCCTGACTTTACACTATTTTTAAAAACTTCATTAAAATGCTGGTTTAATTCAAATTATGACAGAAAGGAAAGAACTATCCTTTAATCAGGAATGATCTTCTCCCTTCTGATTAGGGAGACTGGGTTACTTCTCTTTCACTTGATCACATGTGATGGTCTCAATAGTCTGTCACATATGTTGACACGACACCAACCTAGAACGCAGACCTTGGGCCCAAAGCCCTGCTCACTAGACCAAAATCAGCCAGCTTGCAATATTTGTAAGAAGCTTAACCAATGTACCAATAAATGAAAACGGTGGTTCAAGGATGAGGGTAGTATCCTTGATGAAACAGATTTATCATAACACAATTATTCATCTAAATACCCATATCTTTACAAAGAAGTATATTTTGCATTACAAAAGGGACACACACTTATATGGAAAACATACCAGGGCACCTAACCACACTTACGAGAGTATTCATTGTAAAAGGCTAGTTTTTATTGAATCATTCACCTACGCAGAGGCTTTGATGCCCAGCACTAGTTTTCATTCTCACAATACTTTGTACATTTGAGTGATTAGATTCTGTCCTCTCGATAGCATGGCTGAAGCTTGTTGGTCAGACTCCAATCTGTTCTGGGTACTGGTCATACTCAGTATCTTCTCTCCAACATCTATCAGCTCTTTAGGTCTCGTTATCTCAGTGACACATTTTGGTATCTCTCCAGCTTATATATTGTTTGTTGACTGATGCAAATAATGTAGGGAGAGTAGAACATTCTTTGAAAGTTATGAACAACTGATGAAAGAGTTTCTGAATGAAGTGTCTGTCAGAATTGTTACAGCCAAGGGATGCAATGAGATAGATTACTGTGCATCTTCTCCCTGGCTCCCAATCTAGGCTTGCAGCAGAGAATTGCTGGGAACCATTTCCTATTACAGTTGATTTCTGCAAGGACATTTTTCATATTAAAATCTCCAAACATCTATTTTTTCATATCAAAATCTCCAAACATTTACTGTACAGACGACTCATGTGAACAAAAGTGACATGCGACCATTTAACCATCAGCCTATTTTACAGGTTAAATTCCAGGAGAACATGGGGCCAATTTTCGGGGACAATATCTGAAAAAGAAAGGAATTTCAAAACTTGAGTGTTTCATTAGAAAGAGGAAGTCAGTTGGGCAAGCCACAGGTGATCTAAACAAATTGATGGGAGTGAAAAAGTACTCATTGTAATTATTGTATCAAAGAAAATCTCTTTATTATCAAAAATGAGGACAGTGTGCTTGGGGACAAATTTGGCTACTTGCCATATCAGCTGCAGCTTGGAAACATAATTAACAACTGTGTATGGAAATAATTAATCTTGTGCTCTTGGGGAAAATTTATAGTGAAATGTTTTTCAGAACAGAAAACTGAGGATTATGTTGTGGAATTTGGACATCTGTAAACATTGGTTGGGAGGGAGAAACTTCTAGGTTAGCGATATCATCAACCCGGTTTGCATATTTCTTGGGTGTCTTCTTGGACAAGAGATGGACAAATGTATTCTAGCAACACACATCCAAAAACCATGAAAGAACTCCATACTAAAAAGCAAAACAGGCCAGGCACGGTGGCTTACACTGCTAATCCCAGCACTTTGGGAAGCCGAGGCGGGTGGATCACAAGGTCAGGAGTTCAAGATCAGCCTGGACAAGATTGTGAAACCCCGTCTCTACTAAAAATACAAAAATTAGCTGGGCATGGTAGCTGGCACTTGTAATCCCAGCTATTCAGGAGGCTGAGGCAGAGAATTGCTTGAACCCCGGAGGTGGAGGTTGCTGTGAGCTGAGATCGTACCACTGCACTCAGCTTGGGCGAAAGAGCAAGACTCTGTCTCAAAAAAAAAAAAAAAAAGAAAAAAAGAAAAAGCGAAACATCCAGAGAGATCCCTGAAATCCCTCTGAAACCTAAGGTCAAGTAATATTATTCTTAAATGTAGAGGACTTTGGGTTTAAATCACCAAAGCCAAATCCTTTCACAGAAGTCTCTGAGTAAACTTTACGTATTTTAAGAGTTTTATCAATGGGAAGAAGGGTGCTTACCTCAGTCTCTACATAGCAACTTAGGAATGTGGGAATTCTTTAAATTCTTGGGTGTAGATTCCATCTGCTCTTAGCATCTTACACCACGACATTACTGATATGAAAAATTTATTTTATTTTTTATTTTCATAAACTTTAAATTTTCATATTTTAACATGCTTGACTTATGCTTTTTTTTTTTTTTTTTTGAGACGGAATCTCACTCTGTCATCCAGGCTGGAGTGCAGAGGCGTGATCTTGGCTCACTGCAGCCTCCGCCTCCCAGGTTCAAGCGATTCTCCTGCTTCAGCCTCCTGAGTAGCTGAGATTACAGGTGCACACCACCACACCTGGCTAAGTTTTGTATTTTTAGTAGAGTCGGGTTTCACCATGTTGGCCAGGCTGGTCTCCAACTCCTGACCTCAGGTAACCGCCTGTTTCTGCCTCCCAAAGTGCTAGGATTATGGGCATTAGCTATCACGTCGGACTTGACGTATACTTTCTGATCAACTCTCTTGTTTCAACCCTACAACTTCCATGACAGATATGTCTTTGTGTCTCATTCATGATGAATAATGTAGATCTTATGTTTCTACTAGGTAGTAGGTTTCCTTGGATAATTTATTTCACTCAAAGTCAGCTGCCTGGTAAATAGAAATGTATCCTCTCTTTCAGAGGTTGCTGCATCAGGCTCCCAAATACTTGCACTGCCTCCACTCCTGCTCCTCTCTGACTTTCCAAAATGGACATTTAGTTCATTTTCTGCTTAAGATTTCCAATGCATTCCAGTCTTTTTCAGCATAATATTCAAACCCCTCAGCAGGCTGGTACACAAAATCTTTTATGATCTTACTCCTGCCTCCCTCCTCAGCTACTCATAACTCTACTTCTTATATCCACAACTCCAGGTTCCCTGCTCATGAACAGTCTGTGAGCCTGTGGATTCTCTTTCTCATTGCTGTTTGCTCAGCCAGACATACTATTTTATCCCCCTCTGAAAACAGCTGAATTCTTCATTTTCTTAATCTTATCCAGAGATTATTCCCCTTGGAATCTTTCCCAACTGTCGGTCTACCTCAAATCTGGGCCAGGTACTTGTCTCATGGGCTTTTAAGGAACCCTTTCTCTTACTTGTCATAACCCCTGGAAGTTAAACATTTACCACATAATATGCATTTTCCTCTATATTGAAAACTATAGAGAAGATGTATCTGTCCATCTTACCCCATACCTAGGATACTGTCTCACATACAGTAGATATTCCATAAGTGCTGGTTGAATCAATTAAAGAGCATGACCTTGTTGGAGACAGAGCTGGGAGCTCAGCACAGGACCATAAAATTTTGGTAACTATTGTTGAGTGGCCTGAAAGTAATCTGAAAACGCATGATGTAATTTGATCCCCTCTTCAGATATATTTTGTATTGCTCTTTGAAGTCCTTTTACTCCCATCCCAGAGTGAAAACCACAAGTCACCTGGTGCATTGTCACTGGTGCAGGGATGGGATGTGAGATTAGGTCATGTTCCTTCTCCAACAGAAAACTCTTATCCAGCCCAGGAATGTCACACTGATAGAGGCAAGGTCCATCGCTGTGAGGCTCTGCCATTCACTTTGGAGGTAAAGGTGGGGATGAAAGCAGGCACAGGAAGATGGTTCCTTGTCTCTTTTTTAAATCAGAAGTGAGAAGGTACCTATTTATTTTCTCTGCTTCAGGTATATTGAGCTACTGTCCTCTGAAGATCCAATATGGAACTTCAAATATAAAAACTACTTTGGCAATTTCTGCATCCTAGAAATGTGGGTATATCAAGCTACAGTTTCACAGGTGAAGCAACAGGTGAGGAGCAATACCACCATCCAAAAGTGTTATGAGATGGGAGTCAAAAGCAAGGCAGGAAAAATGTACAGCATTTAATAAGAATGACCCTCCTTAATACAGAGAAGCTGCAGGTGTGGATGGAAGGCACTTGTTTAGAGGTCCACAGAATTATTTCACTTTAATCAGAGGCCAATTCAAAATGTAATTGTTTCAGATTAAGTATTTATAAAACATTTGTTTCTAACTTCAGATTTTAAAATTCCTTGTTAAAAGTACCAAAATGAGGCTAGGCATGAAGGCTCACACCAACCTAGAATACAGACCTTGGGCCCAAACCTCTGCTCACCAAACCAGAATCAGCCAGCTTGCAATATTTATAAGAAGTTTAACCAATGTACCAATAAATGAAAATCATGGTTCAAGAATGACAGTAGTATTCTTGATGTAATGCCAGCACTTTGAAAGGCCAAGGTAGGAGGATCACTTGAGTTCAGAGGTTTGAAACCAGCCGGGGCCACATTCTGTTTCTACAAAAAAATTTTAAAAAATCAGCCAGGCATGGTGGTGTGCACTTGTGGCTCCAGCTACTTGGGAGGATGAGGTGGGAGATCACTTGAGCCTGGAAAGTCAAGGCTGCAGTGATCCATGATTGCACCACTGCACTCTAGACTGGCTACAGAGTGAAACTCCACCTCTGAAGAGAAAATAAATAAAATAAAATAAACCTAACAAATTGAAAATCTTCACAATTTAGTTATGAGAATAATCCTTCCACATGGTAAACAGAAGCAAGAAATATCACTTAACCACAACAAAAAATAAAACAAACACACACAAATTCAATGAATAAAGTAAAAAGAAGTGATAAATATATACCAGAACCATTACAAAGAACAAAAACATATTTAAAATTCATAAAAGAAATGCCAAATATAAGATACTTGAAAAAGGAAGGTGAGAATGTAATCTAATTTTGAAATATTTTTAAGTAGAAGATAAGCTTCAGTTATCTAGGAAATCCACTTAAATTGAGCATAGAAATTTCCTAGCATGGTGCACTCACAAGCGATAGCGAAATATGTGGACCTCTTAATGAACATATATGACAGCAACCCCTGGTACAGAAGTGTACTCAGAATTAAAGCAGTTGGTCCCAGAAAGAGTATCATTGTTCCTAAAGATAGATAACCCATTACATAGGATATAAGTGCACTAAGAAAATGGTATTCATTTATATTTACTTTTGCAAACTAGTTCCTTGGTTATTCAATATTTTCAGCATGACCATTCACTGATGCCCTAAGATTACATGCAAACTATAAATATGAGAAAGTGAATTTCAAAACCATTTGTATCAACCTTAGAACCCAATTGTCATAACCTTTGAAGCCTTCCTGAGCACTACAGATTTATCACTCCCCAGGCCTTCCAAAGGATTTGAAAAGGTATTTTATCTCAATATACAGCAGTTAAGTTCATTCACTGTAATCACTTGCTAATGGACATCAGAGCTGCAAATTAAACTAAAATGGTGTTTAGAGATAACAAATCAATGAGTTAGATTAAAGGATATGATCAAACAAGTAGCAGAGAACCTGATAAGGATGGTAAGAAACTAACTAGGGAGATTTGAAAGGATTAACTTACTCCTTAAAGAGATACCTCTGATGTTGTGAGGCTTGGAATCTATTACCTTTGGGGCCCCTGTGCAGAAAGCCAGCAGCTGCAAATTACTACTTAGTTTTACAAAGTAAAGGTCAAGTAAAGAGAGCAGACTGCAGTAGACATCAAAGGAACTACAATATGTTAAGTAGAAAGGACCTCATGACATTTATAGGAGATCTTAAGGTTACTATCCATTTAACTCATTTAAAAAAGATCCTATGATGCTAAGTGCTTTATTCCCAATGCCAGGAAGATTAGACAAGTTGTCCAAGGCCACCCTGCCTGTTGACTCACTTGCCATCTATAGCTTCCAATACTGAGCTCATGCCATGAGAGAAATGATTTATTTGCCTATAAGGTATCTGGATGTGACATTTATTAATTTTTTTCTGGATATATACATATACATCATAATGATCTAAAGGAAATAGGTTAAAAAAAAAAAAATCATAGAGGTCGGGCGCAGTGGCTCACGCCTGTAATCCCAGCACATTGGGAGGCTGAGGCGGGCGGATCACAAGGTCAGGAGATCAAGACCATGGTGAAACCCCGTCTCTACTAAAAATACAAAAAATTAGCCGGGTGCGGTGGTGGGCGCCTGTAGTCCCAGCTACTCAGGAGGCCGAGGCAGGAGAATGGCGTGAACCCAGGAGGCGGAGCTTGCAGTGAGTCGACATCGCGCCACTGCACTCCAGCCTGGGGGACAGAGCAAGAGACTCCCTCTCAAAAAAAAAAAAAAAAAAAAAAAAAAAGTCATAGAGTAGGCCGGGCGCAGTAGCTCATACCTATAATCCCAGCACTTTGGGAGGCTGAGGTGGGTGGATCACGAGGTCAAGAGATCAAGGCCATCCTGGCCAACACGGTGAAACCCTGTCTCTACTAAAAATACAAAAATTAGCCAGGCGTGGTGGCAGGCACCTATAGTCCCAGCTACTCAGGAGGCTGAGGCAGGAGAATCGCTTGAACCTGGGAGGCAGAGGTTGCAGTGAGCCGATATCCCGCTATCGTACTCCAGCCTGGAGACAGAGTGAGACTCTTGTGTCAAAAAAAAAAAAAAAAAAAATCATGGAGTAGCCTCTGCCCATGGGTATAAATCCTGAGGGACTACAGCCCATCTGATGAGAGAGGAAGCCTTTCCTTTTTTTTTTTTTTTAAGATGGAGTCTCGTTCTGTCACCCAGGCTGGAGCGCAGTGGTGTGATCTCAGCTCACTGCAAGCTCTGCCTCCCAGGTTCACGCCATTCTCCTGCCTTAGCCTCCGGAGTAGCTGGGACTACAGGCGCCTGCCACCACACCCAACTATTTTGTGTGTGTGTGTGTGTGTGTGTGTGTGTGTGTGTATTTTTAGTGGAGATGGGGTTTCACCATGTTGGCCAGGATGGTCTTGATCTCCTGACTTCGTGATCCGCCCGCCTCGGCCTCCCAAAGTGCTGGGATTACAGGTGTGAGCCACCGCGCCCGGCAGAGAGGAAGCCTTTCAAATAAAGAAAACTCCACCTTCCCTATTATTCATGACAAATGCATAATTGCTTGGCTCTTTTCAACATCCTGCCTTACTCACATACTATCATGCTATAAGTGGAGCTGAGATTGTGTATTTTAATTCCCATAGTCCTGACACAATATCAATAAAGGCATGGGGAAAAAAAGCACATATGTTCACCATCCTACTTCTCGTCATAATTTAGTATAAGATTAATTCAGGGAAACCCAACTAGTTTTCCCTTTCTTTGTCTTTCTCTTTAGATTATTTCCCGAAATACTTAGCTTGTACTGCAGTGTTGGTCAATGACACTATCAAACGTTTTCTGCCAACGTAACAATCTGCTCTGAAGAAGGAAGGGAGGAAGGGAAGGAGGGAGGGAGGGAGGGGGGGAGGGGGGAGGGGGGAGGGGGGGGGGGGGGAGGGGGGGAGGGGGGGAAGGAGGGATGGAGGGAGGGAGGGAGGGAGAGAAGCAGAGAGGGGGAATCTCAGTCGGAGAATGCAAGGACTGCAGATAAAGAACTTTCTCCTCCTAATGTTTGTGTTTAGACAGAGACCACATAGCAGCACTGAATGATAAACTGACTTTTTTGAAACTTTAAACTTCTGTTTAAATGGCATTTAAGACATGATAAAATAAATTGTTTCATTCACTAAGCACAGGAACTCCCGATTACATCTCTCCTGGAAGAGCCCCAAGGCCCTATTGCCTGCCCCTGCTTTTTGAGCTCAGATGTTTGTAGATCCATGCAAGAAAAGTAATTTCTCTTGGTTGGTGATTTCTGGCTGTGGTTTTGCAGGTTTTTCACTGAGATGTAAAACAAAGGCCCTGACTACTCAGTCATTTAAGGAAGACTCCCTGGAAATTTTCTGCAAAAGGTAGTAATATTAACAGCAATTGCCCCGGCCAGAATCCATTCCAAGTAATTGCATTCCACCAGGTAGTTCGTAACAAAAGCCTCTTCCCATGCAGTCTTCTGCATCTTTGCCAAGAATACAGCAGCAGCTAAGCTCTAACTATGTTTGGGTCAAAACTGTTTCTGGAGTGAAGTCATCTAAAGTTATACCTGATGTAAATGACGAGTTGATGGGTGCTGACGAGTTGATGGGTGCAGCACACCAACATGGCACAAGTATATATATGTAACAAACCTGCATGTTGTGCACATGTACCCTAGAACTTAAAGTATAATAAAAAAAAAAAAAAAAAAGAATGCATACAGTGGGCCCCAACTGCCATAGGCTCCTTTGTCATCTGCAATGATTGCTGTATTAGTTTGCAGCATCAGTGCATTCTTTACACCTTCCCATTTGCCAAGATTCAGCCCAAATCTCTCTTCCAAAGAGTCCTTCAAAAGCCTCTCAGATTGAGAGCAACTGCACCCTTTTCTGAGTTTCTTCTTCTTCTTTTTTTCTTTTCTTTTTTTTTTTTTTGAGTCGGAGCCTCGCTCTGTCGCCCAAGCTGTAGTGCAGTGGCACGATATCGGCTCACTGCAAGCTCCACCTCCCGGGTTCACGCCATTCTCCTGCCTCGTCTCCCGAGTAGCTGGGACTACAGCCGCCCGCCACCACGTCCGGCTAATTTTTTGTATTTTTAGTAGAGACGGGGTTTCACCATGTTAGCCAGGATGGTCTCGATCTCCTGACCTGTAATCTACCTGCCTCGGCCTCCCAAAGTGCTGGGATTACAGGCATGAGCCACCGTACCCGGCCCGAGTTTCTTCTTTTTCTTCACTAATACTAATAAAGGTATTAGTGCCTTTATTTTTTTATTTATTTATTTTTATTTTTTATTTTTGATGGATATTCGTTCTTGTTGCCCAGGCTGGAGTGCCATGGCATGATCTCGGCTCACCACAACCTCTGCTCCTGGGTTCAAGCAATTTTCCTGCCTCAGCCTCCCGAGTGGCTGGGATTACAGGCATGCACCACCACACCTGGCTAATTTTGTATTTTTAGTAGAGATGGGGTTTCTCCATGTTGGCCAGGCGGGTCTTGAACTCCTGACCTCAAGTGATCCGCTCAATAAATGCACATCCTTTTGTGTTTGTGACCTCCTGGCCCTCACTCCCATGCAATGAGCTAACAGAATATGTATTATTGTCAGTATTTGGAGATAAAGAAAGAATGGCACCCAAAGCTCTGTGGTTTTGTGTGCATAACAGAAAAGAGTATATTTAAAGCAAAGTGACTGAATGTCTTTTGTTAGCTGGAGCGGTAATCAAAACCAGAGGACTCCACTGCCTTCATCCCATGTAGAGATCTTTGTTCTCATTCTGAAACGCCCTCCACTCTAGAGGTGGCAATTTCTTTGCATGTGTTTGAATAAACCAAGTCAAAATAATAACTTCAAGGTATAAGCCTCCAGGAATCAGGAAGCAGTTGTCTCTTTAACCGCCAGTTGTAAAGTAAACAAGACATGGGACTCAAGCCAAGTCATCAAACTCAGATTCAGTCTTTGCATGATGATTTTCTTTTTTCTTCTTTTTTTGTTTTGTTTTGCTTTTGTTTTTGTGGTTGTGGGGGGAGGAGTGAGAATGGGGAGTAATAGGTATACAGTTAAAAAAAAAAAAAAAAAAAAAAACCTCCCAGACTAAAAGTCTCTAAGTTCTTAGACATTGGAAACGAAGTTGACCTTGGGCTTGGCACAGGGATAGAAGATGCCAGGGATGGAGGAGCTCACTCTTCTCTTGGCTTAGATGCTCTGCAGCCAGGCTGCCCTTTTGAGAAGATGGCATGATCCAATCTGTACTGGACTCCCAGGAAGGCTCTCTCATCATGCCAGCATCCCCCTGCTAGCCCTGTACAATTCCACTCCTCACGGCAGGATCTTGAAAGACATGACAGCCGAAATGCAAAATGGAGATGAGTGACAGCCCAGCTTCGGCAGCACTGGGCAGAGGAAGGCTGAGCTCCTGAGTACAAAGGAAGGGGCTAGGAAAGGGGACATCTGGTGGTATCTGGACCATCTATTCTTCCATTAGTTCTACAGCCTTCATAGACTCCCCTTCACTATATATATATATATATATATAGATTTTATATATATATATAAAATCTCCAGAATCTGTTTGTAAGCTGATATGAGCACCTGGCGCTCTATTAAATGAGCACCTGGCGCTCTATTAAAATGAAAGAACCCTCTTCTGTGTATTTGTGTCTGTCTCTTTTCAAACAACAGTCCTCTCCTTCCCTTGTGTTTTGTTATTTCACTTTAAGGCACATCTATTGTTTGTGGATGGCAGAAGGGAGGCATTACACTTATGGAATGAAACATGTCCGTGATTAATAGCATCTTTCTGTGGGGAGGTGAAAAATGTTTAAGTTAGCTGAGAACAGTGGCCCACGCCTGTAATCCCAGCACTTCAGAAGGCAGAAGCGGGCAGATCACCTGCGGTCAGGAGTTCAAGACCAGCCTGGCCAACATGGCAAAAGCCCATCTCTATTACAAATACAAAAATTAGCGGGGTGTGGTGGTGCCTGCCTGTAATCCCAACTACCTGGGAGGCTGAGGCAGGCGAATTACTTGAACCTGGGAGGCAGAGGTTGCAGTGAGCCGAGATCATGCCACTACATTCCAGCCTGGGTGACACAATGAGACTCCGTCTTGAAAGAAAAGAAAAAAAAAATGTTTAAGTTCAGTTACAGGCAATAGCCCACTAGTCCAAGCTGTCTTAAAACTACATCAGTCCAAACTGAAAGCAATGATAACCCCCTCTTCACTCATCTTGCAGGCATGATGAATTAGAACATGTTAGAATTTTTTCCCAAATTTGTTTTTAAAAAAATACCTGCAATGTTTTAAAAACTGTTTTGCTTTCAAGGACTCTTTGAACAGCAGTTTGTATCTAATAAGCCTGTGTTTCATACCAAGACAGAGTCACTTGCTGTGCTAACGAATAAAGTTAGAACTCTGGAATAATGGAGTGGAACTTTCGAAAAACAAAATTCCAAGAAGCTCCCCTCCCTGGGCTTAACAAATGTCTTTGGATGCACCATAAAAGTGGCCTCCCAGGGCTTTAGAAAGTTCAACTGCTAGTAAGCATTCTACGCCATGAAGTAACTAAGAATTATGAATTCCAGTCCCTACTTCATTCCTAGGTGGAAGAGCAGAGGGGAAAGGGCTACCTGCTCACGGTGCTCTCCTAATGCACTCCTAAAAATTGTGGCTAGCCAGTTCCTTAAATTTCAAAGATGATCTGAGCATGTCTATGTACTCTCTTTCACCCATCCAGCAGCCAAATGCAAAATACAGCTGTCTTTCTAGGAGAGAAATCATGAGGCCAGTTTTTATGTAAAATGGACAAATGGAGAAAAAGGGTATAATTTCTTTCTTTTTTCCTTTTTTTTTTTTTTTTGAGATGGAGTCTCACTCTGCCACCCAGGCTGGAGTGCAGTGGTACGATCACGGCTCACAGCAACCTCCACCTCCGGGGTTCAAGCAATTGTCTGCCTCAGCCTCCTGAATAGCTGGGATTACAGGCACCAGCTACCATGTCCAGCTAATTTTTGTATTTTTAGTAGAGAGAGGGTTTCACCATCTTGGTCAGGCTGGTCTTGATCTCCTGACCTCGTGATCCACCTGCCTTGGCCTCCCAGAGTGCTGGGATTACAGGCGTGAGCCACCAGAAGTTTTCAAATCAAAACTTCCACTGTCCAGTAGAGGACAACTAGTTTCAAACACAATTTTTTTTTTTGTGAAACATAAAATTTTTTCAATATTTTATCCTTGCATCACCAATATCAAGAGCCTTTTCATAAAGAAAGAATGTAACCAAGAGTTTCACTGAATAATAATACCTTCCTGTTGGCACAGCTCACCTCTGTTTAGTAAAGTGTAGTACTTGATCTATGTGCAACAGAACTGTAGAGAGATGGAAAAGTGGCACATGCTTGTTAAAATGCATATTCTCAGAACTAATAACCTAGAATTTCTGAGAAATAGGCCCCCAGATCTGCAGTTTAACAAGTTCCCTAGATGATTTTCATATATGCGGAGGTTTAAGAACCTCAGTAGTAATTTAGCCACTTCATCCCACTAATCCCTTGAAAGGCAACTGGCCATATCTTTAGGATTTTCATTTACATTGGGAAAAGCAAAAGATATCAAAACATTCAAGCAGCAGCACTCTGCTATAAATGGCTAAGAAACAGAAATTACTGTTACTTCTTGCTTCATTGAGCAGTTGCTATTAACTCCCATGCACCCTTGGGGAAATAATTGTGGCCCTAGGGAGATTATACTCTTTAGTTACTATGTGGAGAATGTGAAAGTTAACCAAAGAGCTGGAGAAGATCTCCAGGTTGCCATATCCTTGCATGGTTACCAGCTACATGACCTGGACAATCCACTCATTGAACCTTCATTTCCTCAACTTGAAAATGGAGTTTATCGCACTTATCTTGATGGTTTCAGAGTTTTGTTTTGTTTCTGCATCCACTACCACCATACGTGGGAATGTTCTCAGTACATTTCACATATGCATGTCTTAGAGCTTACAGTTTATTATAATCACTGATTTGAGAAGCCAGAGCCATTGCTGTTCTATTTCTTCTTTAAAACGTGTGAGTGTGGGTTACTTTAAATACCACTTAGCTCAAAAGGCAAAGGCAGATTTCTAGTTCCAATTTAGGTCTAGTTGTAAACAGCTTTCTTTCTAATATTTTTCTTTATATCTCTCCCTGTGGTAGTTTTATTAGTTTCTTTTATAAATCTGATACAGAAAAAGTGCCTGTCACTGAAAAAGTAGGGGAGAGTTATTCACTAGGGTTCATGTGTTCAATGTTTAATAGAGCAAATGCAACATATATGTATGCATGTATGTGTATTATGTATATGTCAATAGCTATTTATACTACAGAGGAAATTTCATGGAAGAATAGGATCTCTCTTTTCTAGGGAGCTGAGAAAGACTAGTAGTTCCTAAAGAAAAAGCAAGTGCCTACAGATTTAATGGTAGTATATCTCAAAGGTTAAAGGTAACAGTAGCGCCACAAGATTTGATCAGAGCCCATGAATAAAGCTGTACAAGGGAAAGAACAAGCTCTGCTCAGCATGCACATGCAATAATGTAATAACCATTTCTCAGCTGTGGCTTCTCCAAGGAGCATCATTTAGGGCAATGGAATCTAAGCAGATCCTTGCACCAAACATCAGCAAATTGTATTGACCCTCATGACACTGGCCATAGATAAGTGAGTAGGACAGGCCCATTTCTTTGTTTGTTTCTTTTTTTTTTTTTTGAGATGGAGTCTTTTACTGTCACCCGGGCTGGAGTGCAATAGTGAGATCTTGGCTCACTGTAATGCCTGCCTCCCAGGTTGAAGCGATTCTCCTGCCTCAGCCTCCTGAGTAGTTGAAATTACAGGCACCCGCCCCAATGCCCGGCTAATTTTTTGTATTTTTAGTAGAGACGGGGTCTCGCTATGTTGGCCAGGCTGGTCTCGAACTGCTGACCTCGTGGTACTACCTACTTCGGCCTCCCAAAGAACTGTGATTACAGATGTGAGCCACCACGCCCAGCCTAACAGGCACATTTCTGAAACACAATCCCTCCAACAGAGAAAAGAAACCCATAGTAAATGAATGTACATTGTGAGTAAAGAGAGGCAGCTGCAGGCCACCAGGAAATCTTAAAGTTAGAACAAGAAATATTGTCTTGTTACAGAAATGGCATGACATCTCCCTGCCATTGAAAATCTATCTTGATTATTGTTGGCAACTCTAATCTTAGAAATATCAAGGGCCAGGCGGAGTGGGCTTGCGCCTGCAATCCCAAAGCTTTGGGAGGCTGAGGCAGGAGCCCAGGAGTTTGAGACCAGCCTGGGCGACATAGGGAGACCATGTTCCTACAAAAAAAATTTTTTTTTAATTAGCAGGCAGAGGGAACAGTGGGTAGTGTCATGTGCCTGTCATCCCTACTTACAGTGGAGGCTGGAGTGGGAGGATTGTTTGAGCCCAGGAATTCAAGGCTGCAGTGAGCTATGATCACACCACCTGCACTCCAGCTGAGGCTACAGAGTGAGACTTTCTCTCAAAACAAAAACAAAAGAAATACCAAGGAGAAAATCCATCAACTTCCTTTTATCTATTATATTCATTCATCCATGCATGTATTTACTCATTGACTTATTGGCAAGTATTTACTGAGTCCTTCCTAGAAACCAGTACTGAGACCTGGAGTTACAAGGTTTTCTTGGGATCCTCGATATAGAATCCTTTTCAGCCTTCTAAAAGCATCAAACTTATCCTATAAATCTGTCAAGGCTGTTATCCAGAAATGACAAGCAGGAGGCTGAATTATTTTACATAAGGCAACTTAAAAATATGACATATGGTTTGCCTTTACATTTTCTCTGTGCTTTGTATTTTATCTGAGATTATATAATTCATATTTAAAACGTGAAATTTATTGAAGATCTACAGAGGAATCAGCCTGAAGAACACTAGTAAAAACTAAACTTCCAGACAAGAAAACTGGAGCAATGTTTGGAAAACAGTAAACTATGACAGAAGAACATAGACCAGAAATGCAAAGATCGGGGTTCCAGTTAAAGGCAACCAGTCATTAACTAGGGCTCACATATAAAGCAGCACTGCCTTAACCTCTCCTACCCACCTCATGGTATTTTTATAAGGATGTGATGATTACACATTCACACACACGGTTCTGTAATAATTCTGAAAATATACTATGTTGTAAATACACAAGGTGGTCTTATATTCCGTCCTTTTATGTAAGTTTTATTTTTTGAGATGGAGTCTCACTCTATTGCCTAAGCTGGAGTGCAGTGGCGTGACCTCGGCTCTCTGCAGCCTCCGCCTCCCGGGTTCAAGCAATTCTCCTGCCTCAGCCTCCCAAGTAGCTGGGATTACAGGTACGTGCCACCACACCCAGCTAATTTTTATAGTTTTAGTAGAGATGGGGTTTCTCCATGTTGGTCAGGCTGGTCTGAATCTCCTGACCTCATGATCTGCCCACCTCGGCTTCCCAAAGTGCTAGGGTTACAGGTGTGAGCCACCCCGCCTGGCCTCTGTCCTTCAAATAAATGATACTTGGAAAAGAAAAAAGTAAGGAATAAAGGGAGGGAGAGAGGGAAGAAAATAAATGATAGAAGCAACAAACTAAGCAGTTGTAGATAGGTAATATCCAATTTCAGCAAGGCCCTCTCCCACATATTTCAGTGTTTTTTGTAACTCCCCTGAGTTAGGTATGTATGGGAGGAACCTAACGAACAATGGGTAAAACTTTGTATTTGTAATAATTGAAGCCAAATGGTTTGGGTTTGATAATCTTCTGGGCTTTATCAAATGAGCTTGATCAATTTCCATTGGTACCTGGGTAAGAGAATGCTGACTTGGGTCTCCAGGGAGCCAGATGGCCTCCTACTCATCATATTATACTCCCAGTCTAGACCATGAAGGCCTGTGGGGTGGGATAAGTGAGATGCTATGGCTCTTGAGAATTTTTAAGCCCTCATGCAAGTATAATCTTCACAAGTCTATAAAATTTCACATAGTAAATAGAGGGGAAGAGAAGGGAAATATAACTGCAGAAACCACTTCCTCCACAGATCAAATAATTAATTGCATTTTCTGCATGTGGTTGTTAGCACTAAAAGTGCAAGGAGGAAGTGGGAGGAAGAGGCCATCTCTACAAGAAGTGGCCAGTTCTTTCTGTCAAGCTTTAACTTACTTAGATCTGGAATTTTAAATCAAACAGGGAAAGGCAAATTTCAAGCTCCATTTAGTTTTTAGCAAATCGGGACTTCTTGTCTCAATCTGAGTATATTCAGACTTCTTTCTGGGCCACTGTGTTTATATTGTGGCCATTTCTACCAAAATAACTTGGTTGGTAGAATTTGGCTTCGAATCCCATTAAAATGTCAGCAGCATCACACCCGTAGCACAACAGAAGGTAGCGGAAATAGAAAAGTGAAAAAAGTTACAACGGGAATTATAAATGTTTCAATACTTTTCCATTTTTATTTCTCTAAATTAGCATATCTTTAAGGCTACTGGTCAGTCAGAGGTATCACTCTTGCTACAATGAACATCCGTGATTTCAGACAAACTAGTTCTGGCTCTAAATGCCCTAATCCTAAATTTGATTCTAGGAAGAAACTTATGTTCACCTAAGAGGCTACCAGCCTAGCAGTGTGTTGGTAACTCATATTATTTGACAGGTAGAGGGCTCAGTGCCTGATGTCCCACATGCTGGGACTTTGGTCTCTCTGTCAGCTTGCCATAGAGCATACCCAGCTATGCCTAGGGCAGAATAGCCCTGCAATTAGCAACAAATCATCATCAGGAAGTAATTAGAGAGCTCTGCTGTTTTTTGAAGCTGGGATAATCCCACAGGCAACTTCCCAATTTTTTCCTAATTATTTTATTTATTTAGGGTCATTATTTATGTTGACACAAAAGGTCATTTAATTGAAAATGATTGGTAATTCTGGTGGTCTGACCCTTCTTTTAAAGAAAGCATACATTTTCATTTGCAGGTCTCTCTCTTCTTGTTTGAAAAAAATAACAATAATAAAAAGAAGACTAAAATGAATGCATCCCACCAGTTGCACTGGGCATCGAGCCAGAATTACAGCAAGCACTGGCACTGCAGGGGTAAGAAGCAATGGATTTTAATTGGTGCCTAGGGGCAAAGGTCAGCTCTCTTGGAACAATGGGCATCTATGGTAGTAATTGACTGAGTCCTCTGTGGGAGTCTGTAAATGTCAGCAATGTACTTCCAAATAGAAGCACAAAGGGCTTGGGCCCAAGGAACAAAGACAGTATTAGCCAGTGGAGAAAATATGTAAATCAGCTGGTTAAATAATGCACTAATAAAGTAAAAGTGGTGGACGCACACAAACACACATCACAGAGATTCAAAAGAAAGCAGACTACTTTAATATCAAATACATGCCTTCCTGTAAGATCCAGTCTCTCTTTCCCCAGCACAGGTTCAGCTGTTTTCCTGGACAGCCTTGAATCCAAACACTTCAATTATTTGCGTCAAGTTGGATGGGTTTGGCTCCTAAGAAAAGTTACATCCATCCCAGCGAAATCTGGATGCTGATGGGGATAGCATCTGTATTTAAAGTTGTAGTTATTCTTGTTCAAGGGAATTTGGGCCCTTTTTAGAAAGTAGTAGAGAAAAAGATGAGGTACTAATCATTGGAACACCACGTCCCTCCTGCTTCCCCACAAATGCTTGGCTGTTTCTTTTATTGCTATGTTTTACTCCATTTTTCTCATTTCCTCATCGTTCCCAATATTCACCCACTCCCATGATCCAGGCCACCTCCTCAGGGTCCAATAAGTTTAGAGAGACTGTATTCTCCACATCAACAATTTACATAAACGATCCATCAAAGGAACATTTTATAAGCTTTAGGAGGCAAAAGAGTAGAATGTGTAACATATAACTTCAAATTCTTAAGATTCTAGAGAATGAAAGATATAGTACCTTTACCAGTATAAACTTGATGCTCATTTCCAACTACATACTTCTCCCTTCCTTCTGTGAGCTCTCTGCAGACAGGGCCCTGTGTTATGCATGTTTGTATCCCTACTGCCTGGCAGTCAATAAATATTGGTTCAACTAAATGGTATTTTTCTGTTGTGAATGTCATGACTTTGTGTTACGCTGATCTGCTTCACTGGTCAGCTTAAGCCCTTTTATGCTGCTTCCCTGACTATGTGAGATTACAGCCCTCTCTAAACTCTTAAAGTCTTTGTCATCTGTACGACCCACTCTACTACCTTATGTTATTTAATTGCATCCCTGAACTGGGATGGTAAACTCTGTAAGAGCATAGCAAGGTTCATGCTTCTTTTATATTCACCTTCATTTTGGCAGAGAACAAGGCACAACCCAGGTGTTCAATAAAATACATCAATTAATTTCTTCTTAATATTATACCTCCAAATTTCATCAATAGTTCTGACTGGCCAATAGTACTTAAGATACATGCTAAATACGTAAAATCTATAATAAGGTGAATTTTAGTTCTATTAATTCAATATTAATAACGTCACCACTGCCCAAATATTGATTTTATAAGCAAGACAGGAAGAAAATTTATTGTAACTGAAAATAAATTACACTATTATATAAAAACTGTAATTCAAATGCGTCATGAGGATTTTGTTTTGTTTTGTTTTTTGAGATGGGGTCTCACTCTGTCACCAGGCTGGAGTGCAGTGGCAAGATCTTGGCTCACTGCAACCTCCGCCTCATGGGTTCAAGCGATCCTCCTGCCTCAGCCTCCCGAGTAGCTTGGACTACAGGCATGCGCCACCACGCCCAGCAAATTTTTGTATTTTTAGTAAAGACGGGGTTTCACCATGTTGGCCAGGATGGTCTCCATCTCTTGACCTGTGATCCACCAACCTTGCCTCCCACAGTGCTGGGATTACAGGCGTGAGCCACTGCTCCAAGCCGGACATTTTAAGCATTTAATTAGTATAGTCAGATATCAGTGGAAATTAACATGTTTTAAGAATCAAAATAGACACTCTTAATCATTTAAATCTGAAAACTATTCCAAGATATGCATTGTGCGCTTGTACTATGGGAAACTATAGTTTCCCATACCCTGGGAGTACATACACTGAAAGAGTGTTTTCATTTTCCTTTCCCCTTCTCCTTTGACAAATATTTGCATCTCTGTGAAACTTTCCTGGTCTCCAAAGATAGAGTTCTATGTACATAGCTATCATGATACGTAAGTACTGTGCTGTAAGAGATTGTTTATACATTCATCTCCTCTACCAGACTGTGCAATCGTTAAGAGGAAGAACAATGTCTTATATTTCTATTTCCCAGTTCTTAAAAAAGATCTGGAACAAAATAGGCATTTAATACCTTCTGGATGAGTTGACAAAAGACAGCATAAAGGCATGGCCATATAATTTCAAACAGTTAAGAAGAGTAACAATGAGACTAACATTTGTTGAATGCTTGCTAGGTCTCAGGCACTGTTCTTTGCTAGTTTTGACTCTTTATTTCCCATAACTACCTTAGGATGTTGACACAATCATTATATTTTAGTTTGGAGAGGAGGAAACTGTGTCATGGACGGTTTTACAACAAACAAACCAACAAATAACATGTTGTCTAAGGGCACAGAATTAGTACGTAGCTTAGCTGGAATTTAAGGCCAGGCCACCTGGCTCCAGGGTCCATTATATTAAACATTGTTCCACAACTAAGGACGCCCCTGAGCAAAAATTCATAATGACCACTTTCAAATAACAAAGTGTAGCTCCGCAGTGAGAGGAAATACGTGCTGAGTTGGTATACGTGAGGAGTACAGAAAATACAAGGTATACATATAAATACAAGAGATCAATGCACAGTGGTATGAGGGAGTAGCGAAGAGAAAGAGCATTAAAAGGACAAAAATTCATTAAGTGTAGGCAGCAGCGATGATATTTGAATCTGCTGCAGGGGAGCTAGGGAACCTAGATCTAGGCCTGCCACACCCCCACACTTGAGTCATAATTGTGTTTTCCTTCCTGGCAAAACCAATTTCAACCACAGCCATCAACATCTTTTACCCCTTTGAAACCACTCAGGAAGAACAGAAAGATAAGGGTAAATTGTACTCCCTCTGAAAGCCTTAATAAGTTCCTGGTAAATTAGCTCTCCTCTCTCTGAGAGATCTCAAGAGATTCTTAAACTTCTACTGCTGAAAATATTTACAATTTTATTGTTTCTTTTTCTTCTACCCTCTGTGTTCATTGTGCTGGTTGTATTAGCATTCTCTCATTACTCTGGTTACTTTAAATTCTTCATAGTAATCTGTCGTCTTCCATCTCTTGGCTTTACCTCTATATCCTTCCTTCTATGCCTCTTATCTGTGAGAGGCTGTGTATTCCAGATGTTTTCTTTTTACATATCTTTTGTTTTTTGGATTCATCCACATGGTCATTTTCTCCACTACAAGCGTGGTCATTTTCTGGTGCCAGATGCTGTCAATCAAGGTAACACTTAGTATTCTACTCCCCAAACACTGCCCCAAGCAGTCAGGAAAAGATTTTTCTCTCCCAGCTCTTGCATCGTATATATCCCATATAGCAGGACTTTTCACCTATGAGCATCTAAGGCTACTTGTTACCTACGAGCTATAGTTTTTGTTCTGCAAAACTTAATTTAAGTAGTTGACTTGAAAGGTTATAAAACAAGATGCACATTAGAGGTCAAGGACCCGGTAAAATAGGGAAGCGATGCTTTGAGCAACAAAAGGACAAAACTATGAAAAGAAGATTTGGTCAAGGGAAAGGTCGGTCAGCAAAAGAAACATTTGAATAGAAACAATTTAGCCCTTGAGGCTGGTGGTGTACTCTTAATTTCTCCAGGGGAGAAATAGTGGTTTTATTAAAGATTCATCCACATTGACTTTGTTTTCATGACAGCACCAGGAGAAAGCTTGGGGCATTTCTGATACATTGGAGTGAAACATCTCCACCCTAGTAAATATGGCAAATTTCCTGTAGCGGCCAGCATTCATCTCCATCCATCATAAGAGCAGCACAGACTATTCACTAGAAACAAATGTTCTAGATACAGTATGTCAAACACAAGATGATGGAAACCCCTGAGAAACCACAGGGAGTGTGCTGGAAGCAAACTGATCAGAATGTTGAAAAGACCTCTGACCATTTTCCACAGCAGAGCATAACTTGGAACCAATGAGAAATAATGCATTTGACCTTCATGAAAGGGTAATGGATGGGCACTTAATCTTTGGCCAGCCAGACCTCAGAAAACATGAGCTCTAATAAGGACAGATGATGAGACAAAAATAAATAAATAAGTAGATAGATAACTTTAAAAACAAATTGTTCTCAAAGAAGATTACACAGATAGTCTATTATGCTTACTTTGAAGAATGGTCAGCTTCCAAAAGGTTTCCTTTTGTATTTGAGAATTTCTGATCACTTGGCCACAGAGGCAACCTATTTTCCAAGAACCACTCGGTCATATAAAAAATGTGCAGTTTCCAGATCAATGTTCATAATATTTAGAGAGTAATTCAGGCTATTACTACCTTGATTAATTTCATTTGTCAAAAAGGTATAAAACCAAAAGATAGAGTTCTACTTTTTAATGAAAAAAAGCATTATCTAAACTTAGAAGAGATTTATAGGTGGACCTATTACCTTTCTACCTATTTATTGAGCTAGCTAACTACCTGTATCTTTTAAAAATACATAAATGTAGCTAATACAATTTTGAATTAAAATGTCAATAACATATAAACTTGATCATCATACAGATATAACTTAGTTTTTAAAGTCACCAATTCATGATTAATATGTAATGTATTAGATTCTTCTTATATGTGATAGACATAATACCTTATAAATGAAGAATAACAAATGTGTTATGTTAATTAAGCAGGAAGCTTCTTTCTATCAGAAAAGTACTTCGTACTAGTCCAGGCGTGGTGACTCACGCCTGCAATCCCAGCACTTTGGGAGACCGAGGTAGGCAGATCATGAGGTCAGGAGATCGAGACCATCCTGGCTAACACTGTGAAACCCTGTCTCTACTAAAAATACAAAAAAATTAGCCGAGTGTGGTGGCAGGCGCATGTAGTCCCAGCAACTCGAGAGGCTGAGGCAGGAGAATGGGGTGAACCCAGGAGGCGGAGCGTGCAGTGAGCTGAGATTGCGCTACCGCACTCCAGCCTGGGCAACAGGGCGAGATCTCATGTCAAAAAAAAAAAAAAGTACTTAGTACTACTTAACGCTGCATAAAGTAAAACAGTAAACCACCAGTTAACCTGATCAGTTCTGAGAACCAGGCAAATTAGCAGATATGGGGAACAAGAAAAGACACGAGGAAGGAAAAAGTAAGTTTTGGAATGTATGCATTGATCAGAATTTATTGCCTGAACCTGATTTATCATTAATTTATTTGTTTTTTTATAACATCAGTGTTAGAGAGACACAGATAATATCCCAGAAAAAGCAACTAGGTACTTACTGTGTACTGTAACATATTGTATTAAAATTTAAGAGTTAGTTTTATTAGCATGTTTAAATTTATGAATGTTATAGTAGGTGCTTTGATTTATATAAACTAATACAGGATATATGGCAATTTCAGGTACAGGTCAGTGTACAGAGAGAAGAGTGTCTTAGATCAGTGTTGTTTTTCTCTATGTTCCAAAGCGCCCACGAGTTCCAGAGGCTTACGCAGGGACTTCTTGGAGTGACAAGGGGTTGTCTAGTGGGCACTGCTCCTGGCACTCCAACCCTGTTTCAAAGAGAGCATTCTGCACTTATTATTCTGTAGCTCATTTGAAACCCAGGGGATAACTGTTGGAAAATCACTCCGAGTAAAAAGACAGATGCAGCATGCTTTCTTGGATTTTATATTTTTAATGCTCAGGAAGGAAACAGAACAATGCTTCATGGACTGAAACAGTATAAACACTCAGCAGTACCCAAAAAGGATCAAAGGAGAGGACCTTTCCCTTTGGCCATCATTCCTCAGGTTAAGTGTAGGGAAGTAAGGATTTATTTACTACAAGTCACTTTTATTGAAGTTTGGAAAATGCCACTTCCACTATGTCTCTAAATTCATGCGTGGCTTTTTTTTTTTTTTTTTTTTTTTTTTTTCCGGGTCTCACTCTGTCGCACCCAAGCTGGAGGGCAGTGGTAGGATCTCGGCTCACTGTAACCTCTGCCTCCCGGGTTCAAGGGATTCTCCCACCTCAGTCTCCCAAGTAGCTGGGATTACAGGCACCTGCCACCACACCTGGCTAATTTCTTGTATTTTTAGTAGAGACAGTTTCAGCATAGTGGCCAGACCGGTCTCAAAGTCCTGACCTCAGGTGATCCACCCACCTCGGCCTCTCAAAGTGGTGGGATTACAGGTGTGAGCCACAGCACCTGGTCCATTTCTTTATCAATGAAACATACATTCTTTTTAAAAAGATTAGAGGCAAATGGATGATCTTGTGTACAAAGGGACAGATGAAAGAGTTAGGGTGGAATGAGCAAGTGTTGCTTGTCCGCCAAGGGAATGTCACGTACCCGCTTTGATGTATTATACAATACGCTAGCTCTTTTTGGCCTCGCTAGATAATGTCAAGTGAGTGCTATGCAAAGTCCTGGTATTTTAAATATTAATCATGTTCTTCTTGGTTAGAACAGACAAAATTATACATTATGACCTAGAAATGACTAAAACCTACAGAGGTTCTTTACTGTTCTTGTTTACTCACTTGAAATAATTAAATTTATAGTTAGAGAAAATAAATGAGTCAAAGCTGATTTCACAGAGCATTTCATTTAAGTTTCAGCCTAGGAGTCCAAAAGCAAACCAAAGTTCAACTCAAACACTCAGTCATGTTTTGGACACCTACTGTATACCAAAATCCTATGCTCAGCACATTAAAGAATACATAGCTGATTGAGGCACTTTATGTCATCTAGGACCTTGCATTCTAAAGGAAGGATTAGACATGGTCAAGAACTATAATCAGAAGTGAGAGTAAAGTGCTAGAAAAAAGAAAACAGATGTCTTGGAGATAAGAGGGAGTGAGCAAGTCTCATCAGGGAAATTGATTAAATTTTATGGAAGATGTGGCATTTAAGATTTACTTTCAAGGTCTAATGATCTTGGCTTATCATTCCCCAGCTGCATGTAACTTCAGACAAGTCATTAAACTCTCTGGGACTCAGTTTCCATATCTGTTAAAGAAAAGAGTAGACTTTTAATATCCCCAAAATCTTTTAGGTTCAGATTTAATGAGTATAAATACATGATTCTTCCTAAGAGAAGGTGGTGGATCCTATCAACCATTCATTCCTCTTTGCTGTCCTCAAAAGTTACACACATGGGACTGGCGTGGTGGCTCATGCTTGTAATCCCAGCACTTTGGGAGGCCGAGGAAGGTGGATCACCTCAGGTCAGGAGTTCGAGACCAGCCTGGGTAACATGGTGAAACCCTGTCTCTACCAAAAATACAAAAATTAGCTTGGTGTGGTGGTGCATGCCTTTAGTCCCAGCTACTCAGGAGGCTGAAGCAGGAGGATCGCTTCAACCCAGGAGGCGGAGGTTGCAGTCCTGCCACTACACTCCAGCCTGGGCAACAGAGCAAGACTCCATCTCAAAAAAAAAAAAAAAAAAAAAAGGCCAGGCGTGGTGGCTCATGCCTATAATCCCAGCACTTTGGGAGGCTGAGGCAGGTGGATCATGAGGTCAGGAATTCAAGATCAGCCTGACCAAGATGGTGAAATCCCATCTCTACTAAAAATATGAAAATTAGCTGGGTGTGGTAGTGGATGCCTGTAATCCCAGCTGCTCGGGAAGCTGAGGCAGAAAATTGCTTGAACCCAGGAGGCTGGGTTCAAGGTTGCAGTGAGCCAAGATTGTGCCACTGCACTCCAGCCTGGGCAACAGAGTGAGACTCCATCTCAAAAAAAAAAAAAAAAAAAAAGTCACTTACAGGATACACAAAACACTCAACCAAATGACAAGAGGAATTAAACATGCTCAGATTTAAAGAGACAAGAAGTCAATAATCAAATCCTCATTTAGAAAGTGTCACATACAATAGGGTAACTAAAACTTAAACATCTGTAGAAAACGCAAACAGTGTTTAATGCTGGTACGTACCAAGAGACGCGTAGGAATGACCAATGTGTTCTGAGGAGCTAGGGTCCTCTTTATAGAATGAAAGTCTTGGAAGAGTCTCACAGCAGGAATGATGTAAATTAAGTGGTGATAACACAGAAATGAGAAAAAATGGAGTGTGAAGGGGGTGCAGAAACATAAAGAACAAATACTGTCTATGTTTTTTCTTTGCTAGAATATAACTGTGCTGAGACCACAAGGATAAAACAACTAAAAGAATTGGCTTTTCCAAGTAAAAAACCAAAACAAAACACTTTTTATTTTCTTTCATTCCCTAGTGAATTCTACTAGTGGTTTTATATTCTTTAATCCTTGAAGATGTTACACGATCCCTTGTGAAAGGAGAACAGCTCAGGTTGGTTGGGGGTGATGGGAAAGGTATGGCTGATAAAGACACACAGAGTCTATAGAAGTTTTCTTTTTAGGCAGAATGCATGTCAACTCAGAGAGAATTTGAGAATAAAACAGAGATTTCAATTTTTTTTTTTTTTTTTTTTTTTTTGAGACGGAGCCTCACTCTGTCGCCCAGGCTGGTGTGCAGGGAGCGATCTCAGCTCACTGCAAGCTCCGCGTCCCAGGTTTACGCCATTCTCCTGCCTCAGCTTCCTGAGTAGCTGGGACTACAGGCGCCCGCCACCACGCCCAGCTAATTTTTTGTATTTTTAGTAGAGATGGGGTTTCACCGTGTTAGCCAGGATGGTCTCAATCTCCTGCCCTCGTGATCCTCCTGCCTCAGCCTTCCAAAGTGCTGGGATTACCGGCATGAGTCACCGTGCCCAACCAACTTTTTTTTTGTTTTTTTCTTTGCTACATTTGTATTAGTTCTTCCCATCACCTTCTGCATCCCAGCTGTTCCTTTCCAGTACAGGTTAAATCATCTTTTCTTATAGCAGACTGTAGGTGACCAATAAACCTCTGCTGACACAAACAAGCCTTGGGATTTATCATGAATGGGGGTGGGAGAAACTGTTCTCCCTCTGAGACATGGTGACAGCCAGCCTGCCTTTCCTCTGGCACTAGGACCACTCAGCCTTTTCTTTTGGGCCAACCTCATATATCAGCGGCCAGATGCAGGTCTCCTTTAAAAGAGAGTATGCACGATCTAGGCTAATACCTAGGACCCCTCTTTCTATCTCTTAGTCAAGATTTCTTACACTGATGTATGTTGAGATTACAGTTTTTACTGTAACAGACCTAGCCAAGAAAAGCTGCTGTAATTTACAGCAGGCTTGCAGGGAAACAGCCAATGGATGATCATTAATTTAAACTGTAAATAAGATCCTGCTTTATTCTGGACTCTGATCTCCGGTAGTGCCCCTAACAAGCTGCCTGCAAAGCCAAGGCATGAAGCCTGCTGTTTCCAACATGATGATTGAAGAACTGCTCTTGTCCACACAAACAGCTAAAAATAGCTATAAGAATGTGAAGGCAAAAAACAGGTTTCAGGGAATGCAGAGAGTTACCCTGATGTTGTCAGTTTTATTCCAGTTGCTCCCACTAGTGTGAAAAGCAGAGAGAAGTATCTGGTATAAAAGATTTTTACTTGCTAGATAGCACCCTGGAGATCTGAGAGAATTAATACAACTTTTTAAAGGAGTCTGCCCTTTTCACTGGAGGATAGCATAAGTCCTAGAAGAATTGGAGCACATTTGAGCACTGCCTTTGTTCTGCATAATTAACAGAGCCTGAAATTTCTTTTTTCTTTTTGTTTTAACATAAATTCTCATTGACTGGAGAAGATATATTCACACTTTAAAATGTTGTGCAAGTACTATCTCTTTGATTCCAATATGTCCTTTGGGTGGGCGGAATACATATTTCATGGTAATAAATTCACCTCATAAGTAGAAAAACTGTGCACAAATATACTGCTATGTCAACTTTATTGATTTGTGTACCATTGTTAAGACCTTCATCGTCCTCCAATATTTCTTAAATCTACTGGCATCTCAGAAAGTGACTATAGGGGTCTCATTTATCTATAGAGGAAAAGATCCCTTCCTTTAGGTTCACTCATAACATTGTGATTTAAACAGCTCAGGACCACCTCTGATCTGAAGGGTAACAGTCCCAGAGAAAGCCATTCCCTCATAGTTGTGCACAGGGACTTCTCTTTTTCTAGAACTAGGGAGCGTCAAGTCTTAAGATCAGTAAAATGCCCATGGCTAACTGCCCCTTTAAACGTCCTTCAGGTAACTATGGACTAATTACGCAGCCTGATTCATGGTATATTGACGTGAGTGGATTCGATGGTTGGGCTTGTTGCTGTATTATTACCTCTCTGCTTCCCTGCCAGTCTTAGCAGCTACATCTGGACTTGAGCATCTCACTCCTTAAGTCCTGCTCCTGAAAACAATCCTGGAGTTTCTGGATCATCATCATATATTCTGCAGCTACAGAAAAGCCTATAGTCAGAGTCGGTATTTGGCATCTTTTTTTTTTTTTTTTTTTTTTTCAAGTTTAACAGCATCAATGAAACAGAGAGTATCATTGATTATTCTGAGGTCTCTTCCAGGCATAAATTTATTCTGTTTTCCTATATTTCTTTACAAATGGAGAAAATGTAAATGATTCACCCAGAGCCACCTGTTAGGTGGAAGTAGATTCAAGACAGGGACTTAGATTCCTGAATCTTAGTTCAGGGATCTTTAAATTACAAAACGTCATGCCACATCTAGTACTAGAACATAGGACCTCTGAGGATGAGTTGCTGGCTTATTTCTCTTTGTATCCTACAGTGCATAGCACATTGCCTAACATACAGTTTGCTGACTGTTAAAATTAAATTTGCTAAAAATATGAACTGAAGAAAAATCAAGAGATTACAAAAATCGATACAAAGCCAACGAACAACTAAATCTCATCATAAAAATAAAAGATATAAGTTCAGTTCCTCAATTTGGGATTGCATACAGCAGATCAAAATTATTTAGACGTAATTGTTAATGAAGTAACCAGCCAGTAAAGGGAAGATAGGAATGTTTGGGGTATAGTTCTAATTTGTGAGGTTGACATTATTGGTTGTGTGGTACTGTGGCCATCAGCCACACATGGCTATATCAATTTAAATTAATTAAAATTAAATGAAATTTAAAATCCAATTACTCAGTTACACTAGCCATATTTCAAATACTCAACAGCTATAAATTGTTAATGTCTAAAGTACAGAAGAGCTTAGAAGAAAATTTCTATCATCACAGAAAGTTCTGCTGGACACTGCAGGAAGAAAAAAGAATGAAATGCAGAGAAAACATTAATTAAGCTTTTACTATTCTGTGCTAAGCATTTGAAATGCCTAATTTCATATAATCCTCAAAACTTCCCACATGAGGTAGGTAATATAACTGTCCCCCTTTTAAACTGAATCCCACTGTGCTTGGAGAGATTAAGTAAATCACCATGCTTATATATTTGGTAATCGGTTTAGCTGGGTTTTCTCTCTTCTTCTTACTCCAGAGTCTATGCTCAACTGAAAAGTTATGTTGTCTCTACTGAAGAACTTGAAATGCTTACAGCCAGAGTGAACATTACACTTTATATTAGTAGTTCTTAATCCTAGATACCTATCAGAAGCATCTGGGGAGCTTTACCAAGATATAGTTACCTAAACCCTAATCCAGAGCAACAGTGGTGGTGAGAGGTGACAACGTGCTAGCAGCCCTAGCTTGGTCTCTGCGCCTCCTCAGCCTTGGCACACACTCTGGCCGTGCTTGAGGAGCCCTTCAGCCTGCCGCTGCACTGTGGGAGTCCCTCTCTGGGCTGAACGAGGCTAGAGCCGGCTCCCTCTGCTTGCCGGAGGTGTGGAGGGAGAGGCACGGGTGGGAACTGGGCCAGCACGAGTTCCAGGTGGATGCAGACTTGGTGGTCTCTGCACTCAGAGCAGCCGGCCAGCACCGCCAGCCCTGAGCAATGAGGGGCTTAGCACCAGGGCCAGCAGCTGGGAAGGATGGGCTGGGTCCACCAGCACTGCCGGCCCGCCTGCACTGTGCTGGAATTCTAGTCAGGCCTCAGCCACCTCCCTGCGGGGCAGGGCTCGGGACCTGCAGCCCACCATGCCTGAGCCCCGCCCCCTGCCTCAATGGGCTCCCACGTGGCCCAAGCCTCCCCCATGGGCGCCACCCCCTGCTCTGCAGCGCCCAGTCCCATCCACCGCCCAAGGGCTGAGGAGTGCAGGTGTGCAGCCCGGGACTGGTGGGCAGTTCTGCCCAGGGCCAGGCACGGTATCTACTAGGCAAAGCCAGCTGGGCTCCTGAGTTGGGTGGAGACTACGAGAACTTTTCTGTCTAAAGGATTGTAAATGCACCAATTATCACTCTGTGTCTAGCTCAAGTTTTGTAAATGCACCTATCAGCACCCTGTCAAAATGGACCAATCAGCTCTCTGTAAAATGGACCAATCAGCAGGATGTCGGTGGGGTCAGATAAGAGAATAAAAGCAAGCTGCCGGAGCCAGCAGTGGCAACCCGCTCGGGTCCCATTCCACGCTGTGGAAGCTTTGTTCTTTCACTCTTCACAATAAATCTTGCTGCTGCTCACTCTTTGGGTCCGTGCCACCTTTATGAGCTGTAACACTCACCACGAAGGTCTGCAGCTTCACTCCTGAAGCCAGCAAGACCACAAACCTACCGGGAGGGACGAACAACTCTGGACAGGAGGAACGAACAACTCCAGACGCATCGCCTTAAGAGCTGTAACACTCACTGCGAAGGTCTGCAGCTTCACTCCTGAAGCCGGTGAGACCACGAACCCACTAGAAGGAAGAAACTCTGGACACATCTGAACATTTGAAGAAACAAACTCCGGACACACCATCTTTAAGAACTGTAACACCGTGAGGGTCCATGGCTTCATTCTTGAAGTCAGCGAGAACAAGAACCCACCAATTCCAAACACATTTTGGTGACCATGAAGGGACTATTGCCTATCACCAAGCAGTGAGACCATTGCCTATCGCCAAGCAGTGAGTACCACTGGATCCTTTTCACTTGCTATTCTGTCCTATTTTTCCTTAGAATTCAGGGGCTAAATACTGGGCACCTGTTGGCCAGTTAAAAGCAACTAGTGTGGCCACTGAACTAAAGACATGGGTGTCAGGCTTTCTGGGAAAGGGCTCTCTAACAACCCCCAACTCTTTGGAGTTGGGAGTATTGGTTTGCCTGGAACCAGTTTCCACTTTTCCTCTACTTCTGGGCTGAGCCGAGGGTCGACACAAAGGAAAGCCATTGAGCTCTGGGGTCCCGACAACAAGTTGGTTGACCCTGCAGCCATGAGGGGAACTCTCAAAGTCATGTCGCCCAAGCAAGACTCCCCCATCTATTCTACCTACCCTGACCCTTGTCTCCTGGATCCTAATGCCTGTCAGACAAACTTCCTCTCGCCTCTCTTCTCTGAGGCTAGTCCTTCTTCTAAAAATTGCTCCCTGTCTCTGGTGCTTTACTAGTTTCTCCCATAAGAATGATTTCTAGTATAAACTCCAGGACTCTGTTACCTTCTCTAGGCACCTGGGCTCACCAATCAGAAAGACATAATTTTTGCCCAAAGTCCCATGGTAGGGGGTACTATCTGGAATTTTAGGATCCCACCTCAGACTAGCAGGCTTAACAAAAGCTATTCCTGAAGCTACAATATGGGGAGTCTCAGAAATTGTATCCTTCCTATTCATATAAGTGAGGACAAAAGGTGTCACTCTTCCAACTCAAGATCCCTTCCCTCCCTCAGGGTATGGTCCTCCACTTCATTTCTGGGGCATAACATCTTTACAGGACATGGGTAAGGTCCCAATACTAACAGGAGAATGCTTAGGACTCTAACAGGTTTTCAAGAATGCGTCGGTAAGGGTCACTAAATCCGATCTTCCTCGGTCCTCCTTGTGGTCTGGGAGGAAAACCAGTGTTTCTGCTGCTGTGTCAGTGAGCGCAACTATTCCAATCAGCAGGGTCCAGGGACCGCTGCGGA
The DNA here is from genome assembly GCF_008728515.1 of Papio anubis. NCBI lineage: Eukaryota > Metazoa > Chordata > Mammalia > Primates > Cercopithecidae > Papio > Papio anubis. The sequence goes on along the minus strand of NC_044986.1, from coordinate 26,557,205 downwards.
TTCTTGGGCAGGGGGAGAAACAAAACAAACCAAAACCGCGGGCAGTTTTGTCTTTCAGATGGGAAACACTCAGGCATCAACAGGCTCACCCTTGAAATGCATCCTAAGCCATCGGGACCAGTTTGACCCACAAACCCTGAAAAAGAGGCAGCTCATTTTTTTCTGCACTCAGGCTTGGCCCCAATATTCTCTCTCTGATGGGAAAAAATGGCCACCTGAGGGAAGTACAAATTACAATACTATTCTGCAGCTTGACCTTTTCTGTAAGAGGGAAGGCAAATGGAGTGAAATACCTTATGTACAAGCTTTCTTTTCATTGAAGGAGAATACACAGCTAGGCAAAGCTTGCAATTTACATCCCACAGGAAGAACTTTCAGCTTACCCCCAAATCCTAGCTTCCCTATAGCTCCCCTTCCTATTAATGATAATCCCCCTCTAATCTCCCCTGCCCAGAAGAAAATAAGCAAAGAAATCTCTAAAGCACCAAAAACCACCAGGCTATTGGTTATGTCCCCTTCAAGCTGTAGGGGGAGGAGAATTTGGCCCAACCCAGGTACATGTCCCTTTCTCTCTTTTCTGATTTGAAGCAGATCAAGGTAGACCTGGGGAAGTTTTCAGATGATCCTCATAGGTACACAGATGTCCTATAGGGCTTAGGGCAAACCTTCGACCTCGCTTGGAGAGATATCATGTTACTGTTAGATCAAACCCTGGCCTTTAATAAAAAGAATGCGGCTTTAGCTGCAGCCCGAGAGTTTGGAGATACTTGGTATGTTAGTCACGTAAAGGATAGAATGATAATGGAAAAAAGGGACAAATTCCCTACTGGTCAGCAAGCCGTCCCTAGTACGGATCTCCACTGGGACCTCGACTCAGATCATGGGGACTGGAGTCATAAACATCTGTTGACCTGTGTTCTAGAAGGACTAAGGAGAATTAGGAAAAAGCCCATGAATTATTCAATGATGTCTACCATAACTCAGGGAAAGGAAGAAAATCCTTCTGCCTTCCTCAAGCGGCTATGGGAGGTCTTAAGAAAATATACTCCCCTGTCACCTGAATCACTCGAGGGTCAACTGGTTCTAAAAGATAAGTTTATTACCCAATCAGCCACAGATATCAGGAGAAAACTCCAAAAGCAAGCCCTTGGGCCCTGAACAAAATGTGGAGGAGTTATTAAACCTGGCAGCCTCGGTGTTCTATAATAGGGACCAAGAGGAACAAGTCCAAAAGGAAAAGTGAAATCAGAGAAAGGCCGCAGCCTTAGTCATGGCCCTCAGACAAACAAATCTTGGTGGTTCAGAGAGGACAGAAAATGGAGCAGGCCAATCACCCGGTAGGGCTTGTTATCAGTGTGGTTTACAAGGACACTTTAAAAAAGACTGTCCAGTGAGAAACGAGCTGCCCCCTCGTCCATGTCCACTATGCCAAGGCAATCACTGGAAGGTGCACTGCCCCACAAGATTAAGGTTCTCTGGGACAGAAGCCCCTAACCAGATGATCCAACAACAGGACTGACAGTGCCTGGGACAAACACCAGCTCATGTCATTACCCTTACTGAGCCCTGGGTATGCTTAACCATTGAGGGCCAGGAAATTGACTTCCTCCTGGACACTGGCGCAACCTTCTCAGTGTTGATCTCCTTTCCTGGACGACTGTCCCCAAAGTCTGTTACCATCCGAGGAATTATGGGACAGCCTGTAACCAGGTATTTCTCCCACCTCCTCAGTTGTAATTGGGAGACTTTGCTCTTTTCACATGCCTTTCTTGTTATGCCTGAAAGTCCCACACCCTTATTAGGGAGGGACGTATTAGCCAAAGCTGGAGCTATTATCTACATGAATATGGGGAACAAGTTATCCATTTGTTGTCCCCTACTTGAAGAGGAAATCAACCTTCAAGTCTGGGCATTGGAAGGACAATTTGGAAGGGCAAAAAATGCCCACCTAGTCCAAATCAGGTTAAAGGATCCCACCACTTTTCCTTATCGAAGGCAATATCCCTTAAGGCCTGAAGCTCATAAAGGTTTACAGGATATTGTTAAACATTTAAAAGCTCAAGGCTTAGTAAGGAAATGCAGCAGTCCCTGCAACACCCCAACTCTAGAAGTATAAAAACCGAATGGTCAGTGTAGACTAGTGCAAGACCTTGGGCTCATCAATGAGGCAGTAACTCCTCTATATCCAGTTGTACCCAACCCCTATACTCTGCTCTCTCAAATACCAGAGGAAGCAGAATGGCGCACAGTTCTGGACCTCAAGGATGCCTTCTTCTATATTCCCCTGAACTCTGACTCCCAGTTTCTCTTTGTCTTTGAGGATCCCACAGACCACACATTCCAACTTATGTGGACGGTCTTGCCCCAGGGGTTTAGGGATAGCCCTCATCTGTTTGGTCAGGCACTGGCCCAAGATCTAGAGCCATACAACTAATACTCCTACTTATAGGGTTAGAAATGGCTACTGCTATAGGAACTGGAATAGCCAGTTTATCTACTTCATTATCCTACTACCACACACTCTCAAATGATTTCTCAGACAGTTTGCAAGAGATAACAAAATCTATCCTTACTCTACAATCCCAAATAGACTCTTTGGCAGCAGTGACTCTCCAGAACCACCGAGGCCTGGACCTCCTCACTGTGGAGAAAGGAGGACTCTACACCTTCTTAGGGGAGGAGTGTTGTTTTTATACTAACCAGTCAGCAATAGTAGGAGATGCTGCCCAGCATTTACAGGAAACGGCTTCTGAAATCAGGCAACGCCTTTCAAATTCTTATACCAACCTCTGGAGTTGGGCAACATGGCTTCTCCCCTTTCTAGGTCCCATGGCAGCCATCTTGCTGTTACTCGCTTTTGGACCCTGTATTTTTAACCTCCTTGTTAAACTTGTTTCCTCTAGAATCCAGGCCATCAAGCTACAGATGGTCTTACAAATGGAACCCCAAATGAGTTCAACTAACAACTTCTACTGAGGACCCCTGGACTGATCTGCTGGCCCTTTCACTGGCCTAAAGAGTTCCCCTCTGGAGAACACTACAACCACAGGGCCCCTTCATCGCCCCTATCCAGCAGGAAGTAGCTAGAGCAGTCATTGGCCAAATTCCCAACAGTAGTTGGGGTGTCCTGTTTAGAGGGGGGATTGAGAGGTGACAATGTGCTAGCAGCCCTTGCTCACTCTCAGCGCCTCCTTGGCTTCAGCATCCACTCTAGCCGCACTTGAGGAGCCCTTCAGCCTACCACTGCACTGTGGGAACCCCTCTCTGGACTTGCCAAAGCCAGAGCTGGCTCCCTCTACTTGTGGGGAGGTGTGGAGGGAGAGGCGCAGATGGAAACTGGGGCTGCCTGTGGTGCTCCCAGGCCAGTGCGAGCTCCAGGTGGGTGTGGGCTTGGCGGGCCCGCATTCAGAGCGGCTGGCCAGCGCCTCCGGCCCTGGGCATAGAGGGGCTTAGCACCCGGGCCAGCCACTGCGAAGGGCACGGCCCGCCCGCACGGCACTCAAATTCTTGCAGGGCCTCAGCCACCTCCCCGCGGGCCATGCCTGAGCCCCTCCCCCACCCTAGTGGGCTTCCACGTGGCACAAGCCTCCCTGACGAGCACCACCCTCTGCTCCATGGGGCTGAGGAATGCAGGCGCGCAGTGCGGGACTGGCAGGCAGCTCCTCCCCCAGCCCCAGCACAGGATCCGCTAGGTAAAGCCAGCTGGGCTCCTGGATCAGGTGGGGATTTGGAGAACTTTTATGTCTAGCTAAAGGATTGTAAATGCACCATTCAGCACTGTGTCTAGCTCAAGGTTTGTAAACGCACCAATCAGCACCCTGTCAAAAGAGACTAATCAGCTCTCTGTAAAATGGACCAATCAGCAGGCTGTAGGTGGGATCAGGTAAGGGCATAAAAGCAGGCTGCCCGAGCCAGCTGTGGCAACGTGCTCGGGTCTCCTTCCCTGCTGTGGAAGCTTTGTTCTTTCGCTCTTCGCAATAAACCTTGCTGCTGCTCACTCTTTGGGTCTGCGCTGCCTTTGTGAGTTGTAACACTCTCCGTGAAGGTCTGCAGCTTCACTCCTGAAGCCGGCGAGACCACGAACCCACTAGAAGGAAGAATCTCCAGACACATCTGAACATCTGAAGGAAAAGCTCTGGACACACCATCTTTAAGAACTGTAACACTCACTGCGAGGGTCCGTGGCTTCATTCTTGAAGTCAGCGAGACCAAGAACCCACCAATTCCGGACACAGTGGGGCTAAGGCTTGCAAATTTGGGGACCACTTTTGACATGCAGCCAGAATTGAGAGTGTACCTTTTGACATGCAGCCAGAATTAAGAGTGATTGCTTAAGAGATATTTTCATCACCTTCCATAGTCCAGATGGCAAAATGCAGACCCTACCCAAGGTCACTAACAGTAGCTAATGAAAAATCTGAGATGCGAACATAGACATCAAGTGCTACCTTCATAACACATTATGGTTTAGGGTATGTTAATGAATGACACGTTTCTATTTCCTGATTAATACTATTAGTTCATGTAACCTATGTACTACTTATCAATTGTATGTCAGAATTCAGAATTTGATAATGCAAGTTTATAAAAACAAAGGTACAGATGTAGTACCACTCTCCTTCTGAGACAAATAAATGTCTTTCTCATTTAAAAGCAATATTTTCTTCCTAAAAAATGACATATCTGAGCAGTAGATAAGCTCTCTTAATAGGAGATGTATGACATAGTGGAAAAAGTATGACTGCTAACCAAGACACCTTAATTCTAGTCCTAATTATGGCCATAACTCTGCAATGGGCACAATCTATTTCTTTCCTCTGAATCTCAGTTTTCTTATCTGTAAAATAAGGGTGTTGTATATGATGATCTCCAAGGCTTCTTGCAGCTAAGATCCATGCTCAGAAGGGACTAATCTTATCACTCTTTCCAAGCTACTCTATTCTGCTAAATGCATTGCATTCATCCTGACATTTGTGTGCAGACTGAACAAACTTTAAAAATGAAACTTCATATCTGCTGTAGGGCAATGCATTCACTTAAATTCTAGTTAATCTATTTGTTCCATGTCGAGGAGAAACTGGGTCATCAGATGAAAATCCATCTTTTCTGCTGTCTTGTCAAGACTCATTCGGATTCTTGTGATTGACTGGTCAGAACTCTTACTAGAGAGTCAGCAGCATCCACCCAACAAGACTCATTCTTTGTAGCTGCCTTTCGGAAATGGTAATGATCTACCTACCCGCCTCGCCCTTTTACATTCCCAGCTGCTGATCTGAAAATTATGATGTGTCACACATTTTACAACCTTAACATCCATCAACTCATCTTTACATTTCTAATCCCAGCTTAACTATAATGGATTTTTAGGTAGCTAGAGATGTTAGCTAATCAAGACAGAAGTCACATCATGAAGGAGTAGCATACTGAATATACATTTCTTACCTTACGCTTGTTGGTAGGACACACATAGAGATAGCTCAAAATGGTTTTCAAACCAACTTTATCATTCAGCTTCTCATAGGTTGTTCCATAATCGGTTGACCTGTAATTCAAAAAGAGCATTAATGAGGACAGAAGTAGACGTCATTTGACTGCTTGTCAGTATAATGCATGTTTTACATAGTAGAATAGCTCTCAGGAGATTTCTCAATGATTCATGTAGTATATAATGATGCTTAATGATGTACACAGTAGCATCATGTGAGTGGTTAAAATCTGCATTTAAATTGAATTGGTAAAAATTAAAACTCCATCTCTCTACTGCTCCTTAATGTATGCACATTGCATAAAGAATGTGGTTAATTTAAAAATAATAAGAGATGAGAGTGCCCCTTGATTTGACCAAATAATTAAAGAGATTTTAGTTAGATATGACATTTCCAAACTTTTACTTTATGTTTGGCACAGTAGAAAAGCAAGTTCTCGTGATTTATCTACAAATTGTGTTTTCTTTCATGAGTCAGGGAATATATGGTGGATCAGTCCCTTCAAAGGTCAGTCAGTCTTATTATTTAAGGGCAAGAAAATGTCTCAATAATAAGTGAGATTTCACTAATTTCTTACTCCGTGGCCTTTTCCAGTGTTAAGCAATCTGAAGTCAGGAGGACATGACTTCTCGACACTGACTCTGTTTTTCCTATAGAGCCTCTCAACTTTAGCCATTGGTCAACAAATTATTCACACAGATTAAATAAATTGCTTTTAATTACCTTCTCTATGAAGGTCTACTCTATTTCAGAATTTTAATCTTATTGTATCATCATGACAGCTATGTACAGCAGGGATTATTATTTGTATTTGATGACAATGGCTGAGAGAACTTCAGTAACTTGTTCAAAGAAATTTAAAAATTTTCCTGATAAATGGGCAGCTAGAAATTGAATTCAGGTATTTTAGCCTAAGCCCCATGTTGCTTTCATTATACCTCAACTTTTTTTTCCCCTTTTTTCTTTTCTTTTTTTTTTTTTTTTTTTTTAATTTAAAGAAGATAGGGCTGGGCACAGTGGCTCACGCCTGTAATCCCAGCACTTTGGGAAGCCAAGATGGATCAATCACTTGAGGTCAGGAATTAGAGACTAGCCTGGCCAACATGGTGAAACTCATTCTCTACCAAAAATACAAAAATCAGCGTGGTGTGGTGGTACACACCTGTAGTCCGAGCTACTTGGGAGGCTGAGGCACAAGAATCACTTGAAACCAGGAGGCAGAGGTTGTAGTGAGCCGAGATCACACCACTGCACTCCAGTCTGGGCCAAGGGGCAAGACTCTATCTCAAAACAAAAAAAAGGCCAGGCGTGGTGGCTTACACCTGTAATCCCAGCAGTTTGGGAGGCTGAGGTGGGCAGTTCATGAGGTCAGGAGTTTGAGACCAGCCTGGCCAACATGGTGAAACCCTGTCTCTACTAAAAATACAAAAATTAGCCAAGCGTGGTGACAGGTTCCTATAATCCCAGCTACTCAGGGGGCAAAGGCAGGAGAATTGATTGAACCCGGGAGGTGGAGGTTGCAGTGAGCCAAGATAGTGCCATTGCACTCCAGACTGGGTAGAGTCTTGTCCAGAGCAAGACTCCATCTCAAAAAAAAAAAAAAAAAAAAAAAAAAAAGAAGAAGAAGATAGATATAAAATGATATAAAAAATTTCCTTTCAGCTTTCTTACTTAGGAGATTGTTGATAAAATTCATTCATTCATTCATATTTTGTAGTGCTCCTAAGGCATACCAGTGTTGCTAAGTGCAAGGACACAGCACACAGCCTCTACTCTCAAGTATGTCACACTTTTATTTGAAAGAAATATAAACAAATATTTAGAATATGTTAAGTGCAAAGACAGAGATATGAGTTAACAATGCTTAGAAATTAAAGTTGATTTAATTAGAAAAACACAAAAATTGTAACCATCTTAATTAATTTCTGATACTGGTAAAAGTTACAAATTCTTACAGGCCACAACGACTAAGTAGAAGTGTGTGTTAACAACTTCACTACAGTCCGTTCAGTATATATGGTGGACCAAACACTGGAGTAAGAAAGCTGTATAAAAGTGATCCTGGAGCTAGGAATTTAGGATTTATTCTGGCTGGAGATTCAAGATATTTCTTCCTAAAATTTATACATAGATGGAAAACAGAAAAGGGTCAACAATTTAGAGGATTGAGATGCCATTCCTAATCGCTGAGGAATAAAGTACTATGCAAAACTTCTTGAAATAACTATGAACCTCAAAAACGGGTAAGTTTAGAAAACAACATTAGAGCATCACAGACTAGATGTTACCTTTGTAACAAAAATATATACCTGGCTTATTTCAGGACCAGTCTCTGCACTATTATAATCAAACACACATTAGCTTAATAGCCAAGAATATTTGAGGAGCATTCCAGAACTATTTCACAGGATATCTTATTAATGAATCACAACAAAACTTCTTAAAATCTTCCTTTCAAATCTTTTTCTCAAAAATTCATAGCTTATTTGAGGGAATTTTCTGGTATTCTCTAAGAAATGTCTAAGATTTCTTCCCTAGCCCAGCCCACTCTTTTTTTTTTTTTTTTTTTCTCTTTATTTTTTGAGATGGAGTCTCACTTTGTCACCCAGGCTGGAGTGCAGTGGGGTGATCTCGGCTCACGGCAACCTCTACCTTCTGGCTTCAAACGATTCTCCTGCCTCAGCCTCCTGAGTAGCTGGGATTACAGGCACACATCACCACACTCGGCTAATTTTTGTATTTTTAGTAGAGATGGGGTTTCACCAAGTTGGTTAGGCTGGCCTTGAACTCCTAACCTTAGGTGATCCACCCACCTCAGTCTCCCAAAGTGTTGGGATTACTGGAGTGAGTCAAGGCACCCAGCCCCTAGTCCACTCTTGGTGTTTTGTCTTTTTTTCCATTCTTATCTTATCCTCCTGAGTCAACATTCTCTTTCTAGAAGGTCTTGTGTGTCTCTCACATGTTGCTAGCCTTATTCTACCTCCTTTTATTGTACAGTGTTTTTTCTATTCATTATTCTGAACAATACTCCCAAGTTCCAGAACCAAAAAAAAAAAAAAAAGATGCAAAATCTACCTGGGGGGTGGCGGGAAAAGAATGAAATGTGTAAATACTGCTACATTAATAAATTTAGCCTGATGATAGATGGAAATCAGTAAGACTACATTAAAGACGAGAGAATGGTTCAATTTTCCTAGTGGAATAATGAGAAAAAGAGACTACAAAAGTAGGAACTAGTCTATATAGAGTGTGACGAGTTTCTTATACTTTCTATTAACTTGATCCTTGAGCTATTCGACGAATACTTTTACATTTAAAAAAACAAGGCATAGAAAGGCAAATGAGGATTATAAGGATGCTACATACAATCATCCTTATTTGCATGTGTGTGTGTCTGTGTGGGTGGGTGAGTGGGTGCGTATTAAACTCTAATCCTAATGTGACAAGATGACAATTGAGTGACTTAGTCAGATTTACATTAGCAACATTTTTTTCCAGGAAGCTTACACTACGTTATTGGACATTTTTATCTTATTGTAACATAATTCATCCAGCAATCCAGATGCTTCAAGGTATCCATCATTTTTTGGTGCCATCTCTTGTTTCTTGATTTTACAAAGCTTAAAAGTTAACCCAAATTTTGATAATTCTCCACTCGAGCAGAACTGCATATTTAAACATCATGGCTTTGTAATAAGCAATTCATAGAAAATGATGCATTTTCACATATCCAAGTGGTATAGATTAGCAGTTGTCCAAGGGTGTCCCACAGAACTAGAATTAGATAGAGTGTTGATAAGTTTCATTGGCAGAACCAACAATCAGCTGGCGTACATTGGTATGGCAGTACAAAAGTAAAAATAGTAAATACTTTCAAACCAGTTGATAAATAGTTACTGCACCAAGTTCTCTGAGTAGTTTTTCCTGTGAGCCTTTTCACCATGGTCTCCCACTCAGGGGCCTTTCAAGTTTCCTCACAGTATAGCAAACAAAAGATTGAGGCCTGGCACAGCAGAGATCCTCAACAAACTTGCTCCAGCACCAACGCCTGTGCTGATCTGTCAAGGCCTTTGCCAATCAGGCTGCACCCCAGTGGGGGACTCAGTGACCTTGGGTTGGCATTGCCCTCATGGAAGGCAATTTCTAGTGCCCATCTGTAAGCCCTGATTCACAGCTAAGAGATGCTTCCAGCTCTACTCACACATTTATGGGAGCCGTAGTCACCTATGGACATGAGCTCCAAAAGAGCAGAGGATGCTTTTTACCTAACAGAGAGTTGAGTCGATGTGCTGGTTAAATATTTTAACTATCAACCCTAGGTATGGAAGAGGAGGACATTTTCCAAGAACAAAAAATATTGAGAAATGTGTGATTAGGCAACATTTAATATTCCTTTACTTCATAACTTTTCACAAACTATATTATTCTAATATACATTGAACCTCTTAAGAGCATATTTCATACAACATTTTCTAAACATATTTGATGATAGGATTCATTCCTGAGGGATATCTAATGAGATTAGTGTTCTGAGCAACACACTTTGGGAAGCATAAGATCAAAGATAAAGAAAGGAAAAGAAAGGTATGGATCTTAATTTCGTAAGAAAGAGGAACTATAAAAGTATCTCAAATGAAAATTGCAAACAGAAATGCCAGCCTGTACTAATCATAAAGTGACTACTATTGTAATAGAAAAACAAAAAAACAACAAAAAAAGGAAAGGAGCTTAAAATATGTATCTTAAACACTCATAATTAAGATGCGACATATGCAGCCTTGAATTCTTCACTTGTACCATTTAAAAAAAATCATTTCAAAGCAAGCATTTTTATTTTCAGGCTTTGTTTACAGGTTGACTTATCTATGAATGAAAAAGAGAGCTTCTGTCAACACTTATACTGTGCCAGAAGAGGCTAAAAGCTTAACAAAATAAGCATTCCATGAAAATAAATATGCAAGTGAATAAATTAAGGCTTACTTTCTTCTGCTTTTGATCTTTAATCTTCACACTACTGTTTTTACAAATATATCTTAGTGGCTTTTAGAACATTTGAAAGTATGTCTCTATTTAATTATTTACTATGTACATAGAGCTGAAATAAGTTGCTCTGTGGCGTTCAGAAACCACCATCTGAGGCATCCCACCCACCTTCCAACAGGTTATGATCTTTTTGAGGTGGCAAAATCTCCTATCACACTTGAAAAAAAGGATCAGCATAGGATACAGCTAGTTTTGATAGGAGTTGCAGAAATGCAATGTGTGACTGGATTTCCTTCATTATAATCTTATGCCATCAAATGGGATACTAAATAAACACAGAATCATTGCAATTTAAATTAACCCATAAGCACAATGATTGGCACATAAGTAAACTATAAATGATAGCTTTTGTTACTCATTTTCTAACATTTTTTTCTCGACTGTTTTTAGTGCTCTTTGCTCAATACTTACTAAAAACCTATAACATGAACCCTCAAGGAAAACCCCAATCACTAAACATAATTTTGACTTAGGTTGCTTAGAAGAAAGGATATTCATAAAGCAATTACAACATTTTTAAAATGTAGCATAATTTAGTCTATCATGTCTTGTCTATATGTGCTAGTAGTTTTACTTGGTGCTTGGATCACAGAGTTAACGGTAAGAACTGGAATATAAGAATTAAAGATTCCACACTCCGCTTTTATAATAATTATATCAGAATTCCATTGGTGAATAGACCATTATGCTTAAAAATCCTAACAGAAGTGGGGCGTGATGGCTCACGTCTGTAATCCCAGCACTTTGGGAGGCCGAGGAGCGTGGATCACCTGCGGTCGGGAGTTCGAGACAAACCTGACCAATATGGAGAAGTCCCATCTCTACTAAAAATACAAAGTTAGTCGGAAGTGGTGGCTCACGCCTGTAATCCCAGTTACTCAGGGGGCTGAGGCAGGAGAATTGCTTGAACCCAGAAGGCGGAGGTTGCGGTGAGTTGAGATCGCGCCATTGCACATTAGCCTGGGGACATTAGCCTGGGCAACAAGAGTGAAACTCTGTCTTGAAAAAAAAAAAAAAAATTCTAACAGATAACATAAAAATGAATACTCCTTGGGTACATACAATGTTATCTGAGTTCTTCACATGCAGAATCCCATGAGATGGACACTGATATTAATATCACATGTTACAAATAAGGAAGACTAAAAAGTGTAACCAGTCTGCTTAAAACTAAAGAACTTGGGAGGTATGCCAGGCGCGGTGGCTCATGCCTGTAATCCCAGCACTTTGGGAGGCCGAGGCGGGCGGATCACGAGGTCAGGAAATCGAGACCATCCTGGCCAACACGGTGAAACCCTGTCTCTACTAAGAATACAAAAAATTAGCCGGTCGTGGTGGTGGGCACCTGTAGTCCCAGCTACTCGGGAGGCTGAGGCAGCAGAATGGCGTGAACCCAGGAGGCGGAGCTGGCAGTGAGCCGAGACTGCATCACTGCACTCCAGCCTGGGTGACAGAGTGAGACTCCGTCTAAAAAAAAAAAAAAAAAACTTGGGAGGTGCTGAGTGCCCACTGGCCGGCATCCTTAACTCCATACTGCTGTGCTTTTATCAAAAGCCACCAGGAGAAATTTGCAGTTAAGGAGATATATTCAGCAAATTTAGTTGAGCATTTTTTAGTGGAAAAAAAACATTAATTAAAACTCTTTGAGGTTGTATATGGTGCAGACCGAAGTCTGGCTTTTCTTTATACCTACTAAAGGGCAGGTCTGCCAGGGAAAATTTATTTATTTTTTTAAACAAGTATAAGCAGAAATTCCCACAAGGATCTATGAGGAAAAGACGGTATATCCTTTATCTGATCCAGCCTGGCTCCTGTGAAAGCTGAAACCATGCACAAAGTGATTGGGGCCAACCAGTTAATGACTTGATGATGCCTCATTAAGATTAGCAAGATGTCTCAGTCTAATAGAAAAAGCAAGTTCTTAAAGCAAAACACAACTGGAATCAGTCGCTCACTGTTACACCCATTGCAGTGCCTACACGACTTAGTTGGACTCCTAGCCCACTTATGTTGCCCAATGCAATGCCAATATGTCAAAACTAGATTCCTATTCAGCTTTAATTCTGCTGATTTTTAGCAAACAGGATGTCTGTGGTCAGAAGTTTCTTCTTAGAAATAAACCAGCTGAAGTTAGCAAAATCCACAACTTCAACTTACTCAACCTCTGAAGAACTTCTAGCTTCATTATAATCCAATTTCCATGCTGAATGACACTCCCACCAGTATCATGACAGTTGACAGTCACCATGACAATGACTGGAGGAGACCAAGAAAAAACAGAAAAGATGCAGCTCCTTGATTCCAGGAAAGTCTCAGTCCCTTCAAAAGAAAAGCAAAATATTCCTCCCCTTGCTCTTCAACCCAACCCCCTACATTAAAGACACCCTGTATTTGTAACTGCCTGGTTCTCAGGAGCCGAGAAATTAATTTGTGAGCTATGTTCCCACTTCTCCAATTCCATGATGATTGAATAAAGTGTTGCTTGACACTCGCTTTCAGTTTTGTGTATTGGCTTTGCAACACCAAACAGGAAAAAGCCCCCTTTGGGGTAACTGAGACCCCCAATAACATCACTATCTAGTAGGCAATCAGTGCCCTGGTTTCTACAACAAATAAATTTCTCAGTACTCCACAGAATTTCATGTATAATTTGCATTCCAATTGTCACCTAATAGGATTACAATATAATTTTGAGCTGCCTGATACCCAATCCCTCTCTTTTCTCTGCCTCCTCCCCACTCCACTCCCATTCCAGCCTTGTCCCTTCACTTGGAAAGCTCTTTTCCCAGATACCTAATAGATAACTGTCTTACTGCTTTCTGAACAATGCTCATGTTATATGAAGTAACAGCCTCCCTCACCCACCCCTCAGCACACTCTGCCCTTCCTAGGTACTTTTATTTTCTGTTCACAGTATTTATCCCCATATGATAGATTTTTACTTATTTTTACCGTGTCTTTCTCCATGGGAACAGGGCTGATGTCTGTTTTGTTCACAGATGTCTTCCTAGCACTCAGAACAGCACCCTGGGCACAGTAGGCACTATTTGTTTTTGACTACTTGCTAGCCTGATGGATGCTTGCTTTTCTTGTGTTACCTAGTGGACTTCCATGAAATAAAAATTGAGAAGCTCATATGGTTTGGCGAGGACTTTCGGCCACAATAGCCCCTGCTGTTAGAAGATACAATCAGCTGTGCAGAAAGGCAGCAGAGTAGGGTGGTGACTAGGTTCTATGCCCTCTACCTTTTAAAAATTAATAACCTTGATTTTTAGAGCAGTTTCAGGTCCACAGCAAAACAGAGTGGAAAATAAGTAGTTCTCATATAGCCCACCCCCACACATGCATCGCTTCCCCCATTAGCAGTATCCTCCTTCAGAGTGTTACATTTGTTACAATCAAAGAACCTACAACAAAGCATAATTGTCAATCAAAGTCCACAATTTACATTAGGGTATACTCTTGGTGTTACCCATTCCATGGGTTCTGACAAATGCATAATGACATGTATCCACCACTTGATATCATAGAGAATAGTTTCACTATATCAAGAATGCTTGGTCCTCTTCCTATCCCCCTAACCCATAATAACCATGGATCTATTTATCCTCTCCATAGTTTTGCCCTTTCTAGAATGTCATATATAGGCATACCCTGTTTTATTGCACTTCACTTTATTTCACTTTGCAAATATTACATTTTTTACAAATTGGAACTTTGTGGCATCCTGCAGGGAGCAAGTCTGTTGGTGCCATTTTCCCAACAGCACGTGCTCACTCTCTGTGCCACGTTTTGGTAGTTCTTGCAATATTTCAAACTTTTCCATTATTATTACATCTGTTATGGTGATCTGTGATCAGTGATCTTTGATGTTTCTATTATAATCATTTTGTGGTGCCCTGAACCGTGCCCATGTAAGATGGCAAACTTAATAAATATTATGTATGTCTTGACTGCTCCACCCACCAGCCATTCCCTACCCTCTTTTCCCTCGTTTTCTTTCCTCCCACCCCTCAGGCCTCCCTGTTGCCTGAGATAAATGATATTGAAATTAGGCCAGTGAATAACTCTACAGTGTCTTCTAAGTGTTCAAGTGAAAGGGGGAGCTGCACATCGCTCACATTAAATAAAAAGCTAGAAATGATTAAACTTGGTGAGGAAGGCACGTCAAAAGGCAAGACGGCAAAAGCTGGGCCCCTTGTGCCAAACAGTTAGTCAAGCTGTGACTGCAAAGGAAAAGTTGTTGAAGAAAATTAAAGGTGTTACTTCACTGAATACAAGAATAAGAAAGTCAAAGAGGTTTATTGTTGATATAGAGAAAGTTTTAGTGGTCTGGCTAGAAGATCAAACCAGCTACAACATTTCCTTAAGCCAAAACATAATCCAGAGCAAGGCCATAATTTTCCTCAACTCTATGAAGGCCAACAGCTGAAGAAGCTGTGGAAGAAAAGTTTCAAGCTAGCAGAATTTGGTTCACTGAGGTTTAAGGAAAAAAGTCTTCTCTATAACGTGTAAGTGCAAAGTGAAGCAGCAAGTGCTGATACAGACACTGTATACAGAAAATCTAGCTAAGATCATTGATGAAGGTGGCTACAGTAAACCACAGATGCTCAATGTAGAGGAAACAACATTCAACCAAAAGATGATTCCATATAGAATTTCAAAGGTAGAGAAAAGTAATCAATGCTGGCTTCAGAGTTTTGAGGGACAAGCTGACTTTCTTGTTGGGGGCTAATGCAATTGGTGACTTTCAGTTGAAGTCAATGCTCTTTTATCTTTCTGAAAATCATGGAGTCCATAAGAATTATCCTAAGTCTATTCTCCTTATGCTCTATACATGCAACAATGAAGTCTGAATGACAGCACATCTGTTTACAGCATGGCTTACTGGATATTTTAAGCCCATTATTGAGACCTATTGCTCGGATAAAAAGATTCCTTTCAAAGTATTACTGTTCACTGATAATGTACCTAGTCATCCATGAACTCTGATGGAGATGTACAAGGAAACGGATGTTGCTTTCATGCCTGCTAACACAACATCTATTCTGTAGTCCATGGATCAAGGAGCCATTTTAATTTTTAAGTATTATTATTTAAGAAATACACTTTGTAAGCCCACAAATTCCATAGATAGAGATTCATCTGACAGATCTGGGGGCAAAATAACTGAAAATCTTTTGGAAGGGATTCACCGTTCTAGAAGCCATTAAGAACATTCATGATTTATGGGAGGAGATGAAAATACCAACATTCACAGGAATTTGGAAGAAGTTAATTCCAATACTTGTGGATGACTTTGAGGGGTTTGAGACTTAAGTGGAGAAAGTAACTGGACATGTGGTGACCATAACAAAAGAATTAGAAGTGGAGCTTGAAGATGTGAGTGAATTGCTGTAATCTCACAATCAAACTTGAACCAATCAGGAGTGGCTTCTTACGGATAAGCAAAGAATGTGGTTTCCTAAGATGGAATCTATTCCTGGTGAATGTGGTGTAAACATTGTTGAAATGATAACAAAGAGTTTAGAATATTAAATAAACTTAGTTGATAAAGTAATGACAGGATGTGAGAACTCCAATTTTCAAAGAAGCCCTACCATGTGTACAATGATATCAAAACAGTACTGCATTCTACAGAGAAATTTTTCATGAAAGGAAGAGTCAATTCATGTAGGACTCTGTATTGTTTTCTTATTTTAAGAAATTGCCAGAGCCACCTTAATCTTCGGCAAACATTACTGCGATTAGTCAGCAGCCACCAACATCAAGGCAAGACCCTCCACCAGCAAAAAGATTATAATTAACTGAAGGCTCAGCTAATTATTCACATTTTTTTAGTTATATATATATATATATATTTTGGACGGAGTCTTGCTCTGTCGCCAGGCTGGAGTGCAGTGGCATGATCTCGGCTTACTGCAACCTTCACCTTCCAGGTTCAAACGATTTCCCTACCTCAGCCTCCAAAGTAGTTGGGACTACAGGCGCACGCCACCATGCCCTGCTATTTTTTTTTTTTTTTTTTGAGATGGAGTCTCACTCTGTTGCCAGGGCTGGAGTGCAGTGGCCGGATCTCAGCTCACTGCAAGCTCCACCTCCCGGGTTTACGCCATTCTCCTGCCTCAGCTTCCCGAGTAGCTGGGACTACAGGCGCCTGCCTCCTCACCCAGCTAGTTTTTTTTGTATTTTTCAGTAGAGACAGGGTTTCACCATGTAGCCAGGATGGTCTTGATCTCTTGACCTCGTGATCCGCCTGCCTTGGCCTCCAAAAGTGCTGGGATTACAGGCATGAGCCACCACGCCCGGCCATAAAATATTTTTGATTAAGATATGTACATTGGTGGTCAGGCGCAGTGGCTCATGCCTGTAATGCCAGCACTTTGGGAGGGTGAGGAGGGCGGATCACTTGAGGTCAGCAGTTTCAGACCAGCCTGGCCAACGTGGTAAAACCCCATATGTACATATACATACACACACATTGTTTTTCTAGACATAATGTTATTATACACTTAATAGACTGTAGTATAGTATAAACATAACTTTTATATACACTGAGAAACCAAAATTTCATTCACTTGCTTTATTGTGATATTCGGTTTATTGTAGTTGTCTGGAATCAAATCCACAGTATCTGAGGTATGTCTGTAGTTGAAATGATGCAGCATCTAGCCTGTTCAGACTGGCTTCTTTCATTTAGTGATATACATCTCAGATTCCTCCATGCCTTTTCATGGCTTCATAGCTTTTTTTCTAAGTGCTAAATAATGTCCCATTGTCTGGGTACACCACAGTTTCCAGTCACCTACTGATCTCAGTAAATCTCAGTTGCTTCCAAGTTTCGATAATTATAAATAAAACTTCTATAAACATCCATGTACAGAATTTTGTGTAAACATGTTTTCAACTCCTTTGTGTAAATAACAAGGTATGTGATTCCTGGATTGTATATTGAGTGTATTTGTCCTATAAGAAACTGCCAAACTGTCTCCCAAAGTGACTGTATCATTTTGCATTCTGACCAGCAATGAATCAGAGTTCCTGTTGCTTCACATCCTTCTTGGTATTTGGTGTTCTCAGTGTTTTAGATTTTGCCCATTTTAATAGGTGTATAGCAGTGTATCATTTTTTTTAAATTTGTAATTCCCTAAAGACATATGAGGTTTAACATATTTTATATGCTTACTGGACATCTGTATATGTTATTTTATTAATTTATTTTTGTTTTTTGAGACAGTCTCACCTTGTCACCCAGGTTGGAATGCAATGGCATGACCTTGGCTCACTGCAACCGCCACTTCCCAGGTTCAAGTGATTCTCCTACCTCAGGCTCCCGAGTAGCTGGGAGTACCCTTGTGCACCACCAGGCCCAGCTAATTTTTGTATTTTTAGTAAAGACAGGGTTTCGCCATGTTGGCCAGGCTGGTCTCGAGCTTCTGACTTCAGGTGATCTGCCCACCTCGGCCTCCCAAAGTGCTGGAATTATAGGCGTGAGCCATCGTATCTGGCCTATTCTTTCATGAGATGTCTGTTCAGGCTCTTTGTCATTTTTTAAAAATGGCTTTAAATATAAATTTCTTAACATTAAGTTTTGTTTTGTTTTGTTTTTGAGATGGAGTTTTGCTCTTGTTTCCCAGGCTGGAGTGCGATGGTGTGATCTCAGCTCACTGCAACCTCTGCCTCCCAGTTTCAAGCGATTCTCCTGCCTCTGCTTCCTGAGTAGCTGGGATTACAGGAATGTGTCACCATGCCCAGGGATTATTCTGTAGTTTAAGTAGAGACGGGGTTTCACCATGTAGGCCAGGCTGGTCTCGAACTCCTGATCTCAGGTGATCTGCCCATCTCGGCCTTCCAAAGTGCTGGGATCACAGGCATGAGCCACTGCGCCTGGCCCTTACTGTTGAGTTTTAAGAGTTATGTGCCTGTGTGCGTGTGTGTGTGTGTGTGTGTATTTCCCCAATTTACCAATATGATTGACAAATGTAATTGTATTTAAGGTATACAACATAATGTTTTCATATAGGTATACATTTTGAAATAATTACCACAATCTACTTAATTATATGTCTATTACATCAAACATTAACTGTCTGTCTGTATATGCAGTGAGAACACTTGAGTTCTCTAGCAGCGTATTTCAAATATGCATTGCATTAACTAGAGTTACCATGTTGTAAATGAAGTATCCTGAACTTATTCATCCAATAATGAAAAGTTTTTATGCTTTGACTCATATTTCCACTTTCTCCCAACCCCCAGCCACTAGTAAGCACCACTCTACTCTCTGTCACTATGAGTCTGGCTCTTTTATAGATTCCACATGTAAGTGAGATCATGCATCATTTGTCTTCCTATGTCTGGCTTATTTCACTTAGCATAATGTTTTCCACGTTAATTCATGTTGTGGTAAAAGGCAGGATTTCCTTTTTTTTTTTTTTTTTTTGAGACGGAGTCTTGCTCTGTTGCCCAGGCTGGAGTGCAGTGGCGTGATCTTGGCTCACTGTAAGCTCCGCCCCGCAGGTTCATGCCATTCTCCCACCTCAGCCTCCCAAGTAGCTGGGACTACAGGCATCCACCACCACCCCAGCTAGTTGTTTTTGTATTTTAGTAGAGACAAGATTTCACCGTTAGCCAGGATGGTCTCCATCTCCTGACCTCATGATCTGCCCACCTCGGCCTCCCAAAGTGCTGGGATTACAGGTGTAAGCCACTGCGCCCGGCCAGGATTTCCTTTTTTTAAGGTTGAATCATATTCCACTGTATATATAATACATTTTCTTTATCCATTGATTTCTCAAACACCTAGTGTTTCCATAACTTGGCTATTGTGAATAATGCTGCAATAAACACAGAAGTACAGCTATCTCAAGATAGTGATTTTACTTCCTTTGGACATGCATCCAGGAATAAAATTGCTGGATCTATATGGAGCATGTTTAATTTCTTAGGAACCACCATATTGTTTTCCATAGTGGCTACCTATTTACATTCCCACCAAAAGTGTACAAGGGTTCCCTTTTCTCCACATTACTTCTTATCTTTTGACATTTTGATAAAAACCATCCTAACCGTTGTAAGGTGATATTTCATTGTGGTTTTAAATTGCATTTCCCTGATGATTAGTGATGTTGAACATCTTTTCATATACTATTGACTTTTTGTATGCCAGCTTTGTATGCCATTCAGGTCCTTTGCCCATTTTTAATTAGGTTTTTTGTTTAATTTTGCTATTTACTTGTGTAAGTTTCTTATATACTGTGATGGTTGTTTCCTCTGCTGTGCAGAAACGTTTTTGATTAATATATTCCCACATTTTGCTTTTGGTGTCTGTGCTTTTGGTGTCAAATTAAAATAAAATCATTTCTAAGATCAATAATGAGTAGCTTTTCTTCATGTTTTCTTCTAGGAGTTTCATGGTTTCAGGTCTTATGTTTAAGTTTTTAATCAATTTTAATTGATTTTCATGTATGATATAAAATAAGGATACAATTTCATTCTTTTGCAAGTGAATGTCTAATTTCTCCAATGCCATTTGCTGTATGTCTTTGTGTGTGTGTGTGTGCGCACGCACGCACATATATATATAAAATATATATAAAAATATACATATATAAAAATATATATAAAATATATATATATATATATATTTTTTGAGACGGAGTCTTGCTCTGTCGCCCAGGCTGGAGTACAGTGGTGCGATCTTGGCTCACTGCAAGCTCCGCCTCCCGTGTTCACGCCATTCTCCTGCCTCAGCCTCCCGAGTAGCTGGGACTAGAGGCGCCCACCACCATGCCTGGCTAATTTTTTTTTGTATTTTTAGTAGAGAAGGGGTTTCATCATGTTAGCCAGGATGATCTCGATCTCCTGACCTCGTGATCCACCTGCCTTGGCCTCCCAAAGTGCTGGGATTACAGGTGTGAGCCACCACGCCCGGCCCTCTTTGTATATTTTATATGACAGGACTTCATCAGATAGGTCTTTTATAATTTTTTCCCAGTCTGTGGCTTGTCTTCTCGTTCTATTGGTATTGTCATTCTCAGAGTTTTAAAATTTAATGAAGTCTGGATTATCCATTTTTTTCCATAGATTGTGACTTTGGTCTTGTATGTAAAAAGTCATCACCATATCCAAGGTCATGTAGGTTTTCTTCTAGTTATCTTTAGGCGTTTCATAGTTCTGCAATTTACATTTAAGTCTGTGATACATTTTGAATTAATTTTTGTGAGGGCTGTAAGGTCTGTGTTCCAACTTCCTTTTATTTATATTTATTTATTTTTGCCTGTAGGTGTCCAGTTGTTTCAGCACCATTTGTTGAAAAGACTTTCTTTTCCTCATTGTATGGGCTTTGGTCTTTTGTCAAAGATCAGTTGACTATATTTATATTGTTCTATGTCTGGGCTCTCTACTCTGTTCCATTGATCCATTTGTCTATTCCTTCACACAATAACAAACTGTCTTGATTACTACAGGTTTACAGTAAGTCTGGAAGTCAGGTAGTGAGTGCTCCAATTTTGTTTCCTTCCCTTGCTACTCATTTGACTATTCTGGGTCTCCTACATCTCCATATAAACTTTACAATTATTTGTTAACATCCACAGAATAACTTGCTACATTTTAATTGAGATTGTGTTGAATCTATAGATCAAGTTTAAAAGAACTGACATCTTGGCAATATTGAGTCTTTCTGTCCATGGATATGGAATATCTTTTCATTTACTTAGCTTTTTAATATCTTTTATCAGAGTTACATAGTTTTCCTCATACAGATCTTATGTGCATATGTTGTTAAATTTATGTCTATTTTCTTTTTTGGTGTGTTAATGTAAATGGTAATGTGTTTTTTCAAATTCTGCTTGTTCATTACTAGTACATATTACTTTTTTATATTAACTATAATCTTGCTACAATTACTAGTTTTTTTCATTGTTGTTGATTCTCTAAGATTTTATACATAGATGCTTATGTCTCTGCAACAAAGACAGTTTTATTTCTTCCTTTTCAATCTGTATAACTTTTATTACCTTTTCTTGTCTTATTGTATTAGCTAGGACTTCCAGCTGAAAAACAGTGGCGAGGAGATATTCTTGCCTTGTTCTGATCTTAGTTGAAAAACTTTGAGTTTCTCACCACTAAGTAAGATGATAGCTGAAGGTATTTTGTAGGTGTTTCTCGTCAATTTAAGAAAGTTCCCTCGGCTGGGTGCAGCGGCTCACACCTGTAATCCCAGCACTATGGGAGGCCGAGGCAGGCGGATCACAAGGTCAAGAGGTTGAGACCATCCTGGTCAACATGGTGAAACCCCGTCTCTACTGAAAATACAAACATTAGCTGGGAGTGGTGTTGCGTGCCTGTAGTCCCAGCTACTCATGAGGCTGAGGCAGGAGAATCACTGGAATCTGGGAGGTGGAGTTTGCAGTGAGCCGAGATTGCACCACTGCACTCCAGTCTGGTGACAGAGCGAGGCTTTGTCAAAAAAAAAAAAAAAAAAAAAAAAAAAAGAGAGAAAAAGAAAATTTCCTCTATTCCTAGGTTGCTGAGAGTTTTTACCATGAATTGGTATCAAGTTTTGTTATTTTCCCTCATCTATTGGTATATTATGTGATCTTTTTTAGCCTGTTGATGTGATAATTACATTAACTGGTTTTTGAATATTAAACCAGTTTTACATACCTTGGATAAACCCCACTTGGTCATGACGCACAATTTTTTTCAAACACTATTGGATTGAGGGGTTTTGCATCTTTGTTCATGAGAGATAATTGTCTGTAAGTTTGCTTTTTTCTCCTAATGTCATTGTCTGGTTGTAGAAAATTGGCATAATTTATTTCTGAAATGTATGGGAGAATTCACCAGTGAACTGATTGTGCCTGGTGCTTTATGTTTTGGAAAATTTTTAATTATTGATTCAATTTCTTTAATAGTTACAAGCCTATTCAGATTTCTACATCTTCTTATATGAGTTTTGACAGATTGTGTCTTTCAAGAAATTGGTCCACTTCAACTATGTTATTAAATTTGTGAGAAGTGTTTATAATAGTTCTTTATTATCCTTTTAGTATCCATAGCATCTGTAGTGTTCTCTCCTCTTTCATTTCTGACATTAGTAATTTGTGCCCCCTCTCTTTTTTCTTAGCCTGGCTCGAGGCTTATCCATTTTACTGTTTTTTGTTTTTGTTTTTTTTCCCCAAAAAAACAGGTTTTGGTTTTGTTGATTATCTCTTTTCAGTTTTGTTGATTTATGCTCTTTTTAATTATTTCTTTTCTTCTGCTTATTATAAATTTAATTTGCTCATTTTTCCCTAATTTTCTGAGGTGGAAGTTTAAATTATTGATTTTATATTTTTTCTTTTTAAATATATACTTTCAACATTGTAAATTCCCCTCTAAGCATGGCTTTTACAGCATCCCACAAACTTTAATAAGTTATATTTTCATCTTCCTTTACCTCAAATTATAGTTTAACTTCTCTTGAGATTTTTTTCTTTGATCTATGTGATATTTAGAAACACGTTGCTTAATCTCCACTTATTTTGAAAATTTTCAGCTATTTCTTTTATTGATTTCCAGTTTAATTTCATTGTGGTTGAAGAACAGACATATAATTTCTATTTGTTTCAGTTTGTTAAGGTGTGTTTTATGGTTCAGAAAGTGGTCTGTCTTATTAAATGTTCCATGTGAGCTTGAGAAGAATGGGTGATCTATTGGTGCCAGGTGATACTGTCTAGAGATATCAATTTTATCGTTGGTTGATGGTGTTGTCGAGTTCAAATATGTCCTTATAATTTTTGCCTAGTAGATCTGTCCATTTTTGAAACATGACGTTAAGGTCTCCAACTATAATAATGAATTCATCTTTACGCTTGCAGTTCTAATCAGTTTTTGCCTCATGTATTTGGACACACTCATGTTAAGCATGTGTATATTAAGGACTTATATGTCTTCTTGGCATATTGACTCCCCTTTATCATTATGTAATGCCCCTCTTTACCTTGATAATTTTCTTTGCTCTAAAATCTGCCCTGTGTAAAATTAATATAAAGACTCCAAAGACCTTTTAATTAGTATTAGTATGGTATACCATTTTGTATCCATTTACTTTTAATTTGAATATATCTTTATATTTGAAGTGAGTTTCTTGTAGACAACATATAGCTAGGGCTTGTTTTTCTGATCCACTCCATCAATCTATGTCTTAATTGGTATATTTAGACCACTGACATTTAAAGTGATTATTAACATAGTTGGATTATTACCTATCACATTTTTACTATTTTCTCTTTGTTTCCTTTATTCTTTGTTCCTATTATCTTTCACATGTTTTCTGCCTTTATTCTTTGTTCCTATTATCTTTCACATCTTTCACGTGATTTTAATTGAGCATTCTATATGAATTTTTCTCTCCTTTCTTAGCCTATTTTTTTTTCTTTTCTGACTCTTTTTAGTGCTTGCTGTAGAGTTTGCAATACATATTTACTACTAATGAAGTTCACTTCTAATAAAAACACACTACTTCATGGGTAGTGCAAGTACTCTGTCATAACAACATATTCCTAATTCTCCTCCCCAATCCTTGTATTATTGACGTCATTCATTTCACCTGTACATAAGCATACCTAAGTGTGTGTGTGTATATATATTGTGCATATGTGTGTGTGTATATATATATGTATATATATATGAGCATACATAATTGAATACATTGTTGCTATTATTTTGAACAAAGTAGTATCTTTGAGATTATTACTTAGAAGAATAAAGGTTTTTGTGGTACATTCACTTATTCATTCTGATGCTCTTCTTTTCCTTACATTGACTTGAGTTTCTGTCCTATATTGTTTTCCTTCTCTCTGAAGAACTTCTTTTAACATTTATTTCAAAGCAGGTCTACCAGTAACAAATTTCCTCAACTTTTGTCCGTCTGAGAAAAGTCTTTATCTCTCCTTCACTTTTGAAAGATAATTTTGCAGGGTACAGAATTCTTGGTGTTTCCCATTATTTTTTCCTCTCAACACTTTAAATATTTCATCCCGCTCTCTTCTTGCCTGTATAGATCTGAGAAGTCAGATGTGTTTTTCATCTTTGCTTCTTTACAGGTAGGTGTTCCTCCTTCTGCCTTAAAAACAGTTTTTTAAAAAAATCTTTGATTGTCTGAATTTTGAGTATGATATACCTAGGTGGGGTTATGGTGGGTTTTGTGGTGGTTGTTTTGTTTTTTGACATTTATCCTGATTAGTGTTCTCTGAGTTTTCTAGATCTGAGGTTTGGGACATTATTTTGCAGAAATTCTCAGTTATCATTGCTTCATATATTGCTTGTTTCTTTCTTTCTTTTCCTTCCGTTATTTCCATTATAATTTTATATTACACTTTTGTAGTTGCCCCACAGTTGTTGTTCCGTATTTGCACTTTGATGGTCTTTTTTTAAGTTTTGGAAGTTTCTGTTGAGGTATCGTCAATTTCAGAGATTCTTTTCTCAGTCATGTCCAGTCTACTAATGAGCTCATCGAAGGCATTCTTCATTTCTATTACATGGTTTTGATCCCTAGCATTTCTTCTTGATCTTTTCTTAGAATTTCCATCTCTCTGATGACATTATCCGTTCTTCCATATTGTTTGCTTTTTTTGTTAAAGCCCTTAGCATGTTGATCACACATTTATAAAAATTATCAGTTTTTCTAATTCCAACATTCCTATCATATATGACTCTGGTTCTGATGCTTGTTTAATCTTTAGAAACTGGATTGTTTGCCTCTTAGAATGCCTGAACAGCTGATACGAGGTACTAGGTAAAAGGAACCACAGTCAATAGGCTTTTAGTTGTGTGGTGGTAATACGGGGAGGTGAAGAGGGAGGCCCTGTCTGGAGTGCAGTGGCGTAATCTCGGCTCACTGCAACCTCAGCCTCCCTGGTTCAAGTCATTCTCCAGCCTCAGCCTCCCAAGTAGCTGGGATTACAGGCATGTGCCACCGCGTCCAGCTAATATTTGTACTTTCAGTAGAGACAGGGTTTCACCATATTGGCCAGGCTGATTTCAAACTCCTGATTTCAGGTGATCTGCCCACCTCGGCCTCCCAAAGTGCTGGGATTACAGGCATGAGCCACCCCGCCCAGCCAGGCAAAACACTCTTTAGTTCTATGATAAACTCTCAGATTTTGGGGGAGCATTTGCCCCTGGAATGTGAACTTTACCAGTGCTTCTCAGATTTCTTCCCTGCTTAGGTGGAATATAATAGCTAGAAGAAGTTGCAGTTGCTTACTTCCCTTCCCCCTAGTCAGTTATGGTCTGACAGATCCCCAGCAGGTGAGGTTCTGTTAACTACTTTCTCCTGAGAGCAGATCTTGTTAAGACAGAATGCTCTGGCGTATTTCAAAATGGTTACTTTTGCCCCCTCCCTGCTGGAAGTAGAAAGGTAAGTTCCCCCACCAATTGTCACTGTGGGGAGCTGGAAAAGCTCCTGGAGGTAGAACTCACAAAAGTATGAGGGCCCCTCTGACTAGGTCCCCGCGAAGTTCTTAACTCTCAGACATATCCACACTGAGCCTCCAGCAAACCATCAACTACTGTTTAAGTTTTTGTAACTTGGCACTGGTTCCTGTGGAAGTTTCTGCTTGTGAGTTTCTGCTCAGGTAAATTGTGATTTTCTATGTCTGCCTGTTGGTCTTTCCAATTCGGGGGACAGCATTTGTCCCGTGACTTCACTTGTAGGATGATCTGAACAGAGTTGTCAGTTGTTCAGTTTCTACAGCTTTTAATTGCTAGGAAAATGGACAAACTGTGAACTTCTTACATGCTGGACCAGAAACCAGGAGTTCCCCTCTCTTCCTTTTAATCAGAAAATCTCTGCCTGACACCCATTTCCTGATTACTCTAAGTGCCCTGAAAGCAGTCAACATACCTTTGTTCACCGCCAGATCCCCAGTCCCCAGGACAGTGCTGGCACAATCAGGTGCCTTCTCCACATGAAGGGTGAATGAATGCCTAACGGGCACATACTGAACCAAGGATGAGCCAAGCTGCTCCTTCAGTAAGACTTTAGAAAGCAACAAATATCCTGACCATCTCCTTCCCTACCCAAAACCCCACAGAGGGAAGATTCCTTGTTTCAGACACACAGAGCCATCCTGCCAAGGTCACAAAGCAAAGACTCAGGCTATAGAGGGAAGCTTGGGCACAGGAAGCATCAGGGCATTACTCAAATCACTGCCAATGAGATGTCCTGAAAGCGGAACAGTGTTCACCTCTAAATCAAGCAGCTGCTGCGTCTGTGTTTTGTTTCTTTCCTAAAATCATTAAGAGCAGCCACTTTCATTGCTCCTAGTGCATTTGGCGGCATAAAAATAGCTCTGAAAGCCAAGGGCGCATTGGCTGCATCACAGACTCTGTTCCTTAATAACTTAGGATGCATGAGGTTAAAGCAGTGAGAATAATTTAGGGTTTGGAAAATGTTTGCGAGTGAGTCGACATTTAAATAACTTCATTATCATTCATTGACAGATTATTTTTAACCTGTCAGTGCAATTGATATTTCTATTACCATGTTATAACAAACCCCTGCACATTTTAAATACAGTCACTGGATTCCATTCGTCTACCCACTGTCAAGAAAATATCTTCAAATCCATTTTTCATAATACCTCAAGAATATAATAGGCAATCTACATCAAACGATGACGTGGAGCTGAAGGAAACTGTCTCCTGCTTTCTAAGGATTCTGCCCTGAAATACGTTTGCCTGTCAGCCTAAACATATAATTTAAATATGCTGCCGAGACATTATGGTGCATCCTGAGCTGAATGAGCTTCCCTCTCTTTCCTGGATTCCCTGAACCTTTCAGGTTAACTTGTAGAATTAGCTAAGGGAATTAAATAGGAGGTTAAGGGGAAGTCATGTAAAATTGACATAAAAATATTTCTATTCTGTCATATGTCACAGAATTTTTAATATCACATCGAAAGCTTTTATTGTTTAAATATAAGTTACTTTTGTGTTAGTAAGTGATAGAAGTTCTCATCTATCTAGCAGTCTGTTCCATTTTTCTTCTCCTAATTATATCTTTATTCTGTGTTCTTGATGTTTCTAGTCATACAGAGCCGGTGAGATAAGAAATTTGGGTGCATTTGGCTGGGGCGCGGTGGCTCACGTCTGTAATCCCAGCACTTTGGGAGGCTGAGGCGGGAGGATCACAAGGTCAGGAGATCGAGACCATCCTGGCTAACACGGTGAAACCCTGTCTCTACTAAAAATACAAAAAATTAGCTGGGCGTGAACCTGGGAGGCGGAGCTTGCAGGGAGCCGAGATGGCGCCACTGCACTCCAGCCTGGGCGACAGAACAACACTCCTTCTCAAAAAAAAAAAAGAAATTTCAGTGCATTTGATTGGGGTTGTGTGCAGACAGTGACTTTTCTGCTGTAGGTTACCCTTACCACTTACACTGCTGGTTTATTTTTTAGTATAAAAGTAACCTACATTGGCCCTGATACCTGGATCTTTATTTTGCATAAGAAAGAAAGGGCAAAGTAATTTAAGCAGAGGTCTCCTGTTCATCTTTTTAGGAGCAAATCGGAGTACTAGCCTTCACTAGATAATGTCCATGACATCCTTCTTATACAAACACACGATTGTCTGTGCCCAGTGTATCCAATATGTACCCTCCACTCTAGTTCTACTACCATTCCTAAGGCACTCCATTACTATTTGTGCTGTGGCTAGAACGTGTTGCAGTAGTCCAGGTAAATTTATTAGCAGCTCCCTCTCAGAGATGCGACCTCTCTCATACTTCCATGTCTTTGCAAATGCTATATCCACTGCTAAGCAGACAAGCTGGCACTGGTGAGGAGGGCAGAGGGCACGTATTCCTTCTCATCTTTTAACATTCTGCTCCACAGTTTTCTTCCAAGGGATGCCACTCCTGACCATGCCAATCAACTAGCAGTCAGCCTTTGTTCTTTCTTCCATGACGCCCCAGATTCCCTGGCATTGTATCATCGTCGTCAATGCTCACAGCTGTCTGTGCTAATAGATCGCATTTTCTAAAGGCAGGGATAGATAATATTTATCCATTCCCTCTTCTTTCAGTTGATCACAATTCATTCATATACTTCAAGGCTGGACTCAAATATCCCTTCTTTTTTTGAGACGGGATCTCGCTCTGTCTCCAGGCTGGAGTGCAGTGGCACGATGTTGGCTCACTGCAACCTCTGCCTCCCGGGTTCAAGCGATTCTCCTGCCTCAGTTCCCAGAGTAGCTGGGACTACAGGCACATGCCACCATGCCCAGGTAATTTTTGTATTTTTAGTAGAGACGGGTTTTACCATATTGGCCAGGCTGGTCTTGAACTTCTGGTCTCAACTGATCTGCCCGCTTCAGCCTCCCAAAGTGCTGGGATTACAGGCATGAGCCACTGTGCCTGGCCAATATCCCTTCTTTCATTGAACCTTTTCACATCCCTCTGCTGAATGGAATGCCTCTCTCCTTCATATCACATGTGATTCTTTGAATCTCTCCTTATTGGCCTTTATATGCTGCCATGTATTACATTTACATGGGTCTGATCTCAGTTACCAGATGGCCATCTACTAGGAGCAAAATGCATTAATGCTTACTCTTCTGCATCTCTCTCCACCATTTAGCTGCTTCTTACAATCCAGAAGGTGCTCAGTGTTGCTACGTTGAACTGAACACACTATCCTGTAAAGTTCTCCTTTATCACCAGAAAATTTAGTTTGAAAAATTTCACATTTGGGTTTTGCATTTCTTTTTGGAGGGTTTGGGAGCAAGAAAACTTCAGGGCTTCCAACTGAGTTTGTGTTGGGTAGGAATAATTATGAGACATAAATATAAGAGAGATTAGTGACTCACTAAGGAAGAACTCAAACAAATGCACATGCAAAATGTATTATATATCAGTTTGTTTAAATGTCTATAAATATAGCTATGGAAAATAAAATATCCATTTGTCAGTTATAGGGGTAAAGATAAATTAGGAAGGAGAGGACCATATCTTTTCAGCTTTGTGACATGTTCTATCTTTTGATACAACCCCAATCTCCAGGTAATTCTAGTCTGACAGGTAGAGCATCCTTCATCACACTGGGGTCAAATCTTCATAGGCTGCATTACCCTACACTCCTAAATTATGTGGTTTATGAATAATAGTGAATATTTATTGAATGCTTAAGATACCACACACTGGGCTAAGCACTTCACAAGGATTACCTCACTGAATTCTCTAACATCGCACAAGTACTGGTATGATCCACATTTTACAGATGAGGAGACCAAGACTTAAGGAAGATGATCAGCTTGTACGGTGCCACATAGGCCATATTCATCAATATGGCCTAGATTCAAACTCAGGCAGTTAGGCTCCAAAGTCAGTATGTTTAATACAGAGATATGGTGACTTGTCCATTTAGATATGGTACTGTTCATAGAACGATGGTAGTGTGTCTGAAAAAGAATAGATTTTTCCCAGTGGTGCTCCCAGAACTCACATCACCTGCCTTCCAAACAAGAAACCACTGCTGTTTGTAATCTTGGTGAGTTGTCATCCTCAATTCAATTTTTTATTAGAATGAGGATCCCTAATCCAAGCTTCTAGTAAACTAGGAGTTCAACTGTATTGAAGGTAACAGGGATTACTGCAGACTTCTCCCCCAGTTGTGAATGCACCGTACTTGAAATGAAATGGCATACATACACATGTCTTTTATCTTAAAGCTCTTGTTAGGAAATGAATTGGAGCTCCAACTGCCCATTATCATGTGCTGTTTCTGCCAGCGTGTTTCACTCTCCTCTCACATGGTACTCGGTTGGCTGAAGATACAGTGTTATTGTCCTGCCTTAAGAATATGCAAAAATAGGTTGGGTGCAGTGGCTCACACCTGTAATCCTAGCACTTTGGGAGGCCGAGGTGGGCAGATTGCCTGAGCACAGGAGTTCGCAACCAGCCTAGGCAACAAGGTGAAACCGTGTCTCTACTAAAATACAAAAAAATTAGCCAGGCGTGGTGGCGTGCACGTGTAGTCCCAGCTACTTGGGAGGCTGAGGCAGGAGAACTGTTTGAACCCGGGAGGCAGGTTTCAGTGAGCCAAGATTGCACCACTGCACTCTAGCCTGGGCAACAGAGTGAGACTGTGTCTCAAAAAAAAAAAAAAAAAAAAAAAAAAAAAGAAAAGAAAAGAAAAGAATACGCAAAAATAAAGAAAATACTTACCAAATGAAGTCAGCGTTACTTGGCTCTCCTAGCTTTTCCATCAAATTCCATCAAAACATACATATGCAAATTATGAAAAATGTATTATAGAAGGACAAACTACTAAACATATAGCAGTGACAATGGAATTTACTTGATCCCTTAAATTTAAAATGATTTAAAAATCCTCAATTGACTGGGCACGGTGGCTCATGCCTGTAATCCCAGCACTTTGGGATGCCAAGGCAGGTGGATCACGAGGTCAAGAGATCAAGATGGCCACCATCCTGGCCAACATGGTGAAACCTCATCTCTATTAAAAGATAAAAATTAGCCAGGCGTAGTGGCATGCACCTGTAGTCCCAGCTACTTGGGAGGCTGAGGCAGGAGAATCACTTGAACTGGGGAGGTGGAGGTTGCAGTGAGCCGAGATCATGCCACTGCACTCCAGCCTGGGCAACAGAGTGAGACTCTATCTCAAAAAAAGTGTAAGCTATTCTCTAGTTGTCATAGTCTAAGGTCAACTTGTTAGTTTTCTTTTTTTTTTTTTCACCATAGATGATGGGATTTTCAGTCTCATAAGATACATGTTTAACTGAGCTTTTGCTACCTTTAGTTTTCTAAAGGTTGAATGCGATGAAAAGTGAGTAAATCGCTTCCTCATCTGTAATTGGAGATGACTAGACCAGCTGATCTCCAGCTTTGACTCTAGCATTTAAGAATTCCAGTATCAGGGAGTTTTAGGGAACTGAACATCTACAGTGAAACCTATTACACACGAGAGAAGTTAAGCTTATGGATAAATATCATCCCCAAATCACTGGAGATATTCAGGGTCAGAGTGTCAAGGTGGACGTACATCTTTTTTTGTGTATTACATCCTGTCTGTTTTCTGCTTAATTTCTTGAAGGGTGAAATAATTGATGCTATCCAGAAAACATGGTTTGCCTATTTGTGCATATCATTACAATGTCTTTTAATATCACCATTTATTTTGCCCCTACCCGTTACTTTGAGGAAACCTAAAAATCCTAGAAAATTACAGCTTCAATGATGTTTTAGAAATAATCTCATCTCTCTCCAATGTCCTTTTTTTTTAAAGTGGCAGAAGTGTTTAAACCCAAGTCTAGTCCTCATTAAAACACTTGTTCTCCATTTCACCCCCACACCAACACACACAGTTTACCTTCTTTATTAACTGTTTAACACTTTCATACTATTTCATAGGATCAGTAAAATACAGTTTTCATATAATAAGTTTCAGCATTCTGAAGTAGCTGAGATTAGATTAAAGCAAGTCAAGCATTTAGTTAAGACCAAAGTCATGAACAGAATCCAGGTTTTCTGATTCTCATGGTAAGATATTTCTTAGAATTATATATTATCAAATATGCAGAGGCAACTTCAACTCATCATTTTAAAAATTTTTGTAAAGTTTATCCATTTTAGAATTAGCTAATGCTGTAAGAAAAAATGTGATAATATTTCTGTAGAAGCTGATTTCCCCCAAAACAAACAAAACAGAAACAAACAAAGAGGCCTACAAATGTAAAAAACTGTGTCCTGCTATACTTCAGAATCACACCCAACTGAAAATTGTAGTTACATTTGGGAAAGAGGCAAGGTCTAAGAGGATATTAAAAATAAGATATTATATAAATGCTTACAGAGGGCTGGGCACAGTGGCTCATGTCTGTAATCCCAGCACTTTGGGATGCCAAGGCGGGGGGGGGGGGGGGGGGGGGGGGTGCGGATCCCTTGAAGTCAGGAGTTCGAGACCAGCCTGGCCAACATGGTGAAACCCTGTCTCTAGTAAAAGTACAAAAATTAGCCAGGTGTGGTGGTACACACCTGTAATCCCAGCTACTCGGGAGGCTGAGGCAGGACAATCGCCTGAACCCAAGAGGCAGAGGTTGTAGTGAGCTGAGATCGCACCACTGCACTCCAGCTTGAGCTACAGAGCATGACTCTATTTCAAAAAAAAAAAAAAAAAAAATGCTTACAGAGAATGCATTCCAGCATCCCTCATGAAATAGAGATGATTTTTTTTTTTTTTTGCCAAGATACCCTTCAGTCACTGATCTCTATTCCTCCAGTGTGCATGCAGTGATTCCCAACTAACTCACAGGCAATATCTGTTTCACAAAATCTGGATGGTACAGCTGACAGGGGGTGGAGCTCTAACATGCACCATCACACTAGACATACTGACATTTGCCCACAAGCCCCAGGAGGACTGCCAGATTCCCACTGCCTTCAGATTTTCCAAAAAAAGGCAAAGTAATACAGGTAAAGCTGCCAGGCCCATCTCACAATCTTTCCAGAGTCCCTTCCCTGGATTCTTAAATGCTTTGAGATGAACACAGTGTAGACGAAAACACTCAGATTCTTCTTGGCTTGGGTTCTTTCTGTGGCAAAGGCAAGACCTTTGAATAGCCAGTAACAGATGCTGCAAAATGTTCACACAAAGCCCAAGACTTTGATTCTTCACAATATGTAGCCTGTGGGAAGTTAATCCAATTATTAGAAACTTAGTATAGAAAAAAATCAAAAGTTGGCTCACTAGAAGCAGCTAGCGTGCCTGCCTGTCATGGAGAAAAATGAAAGTGGTGAGTAAATACAACATCTTCAACTGAAACAACCAGGTGCTCACATTGGGACTAATCAAGAAAACAACTCGACCTACGGAGAACAGAGAAAAAAGCAAGGCAGAATGACGGCCCACCGGGGAGCAACACAAAGCCAGGGTAACCTCCCCCACTCAGGGAAGCAGTGAGTGAATGTGTGGCTCTGGGAACCCACGCGTCTCCTGTGGATATCTGCAACCCTCAAGTCAGGAGATCCCCATGTGAACCCACTCCACCATGGCTTTTAGTCTAACACAGAGAGCTAAGTGGAGGCTTGGCAGAGCAGTCACTCGGGCACATGCAGAGATGCAGGAGCTTAGATACTTGGGCTTTCTGAACTTTCTGGAAAAAGCAGCTGAAACTCTGGCAAAGCAGGAGGTTAGACCCTCATATACACTCTTAGGAAAAGGCTGAATCCAGGGGAATGAGTAGCATCCGTTTGCAGGCCCCACTCCCACAACACCTCAGGATAAGACCTGCTGATGTGGAACTCCAGCCAGCCACTGGTAGCAACAATTGCACCTCACTGAGCCGGAGCTCCTAGGGTTGGGGGATGGGGGTAGGGGGTGCCCTGCTGGCTGTTTGGCAGACTTAGCTTTTTCAGCCTTCGGGCTTTGGAAAGACCTAGGTAACCAGGGGCTGAAGTGGACCTCCAGAACAGCACGACTGCTCTATGAAAACGTGACTAGACTGCTTTTTAAAGAAGGTCCCTGATCCTGTTCCTCCTCACTGGGTGGGACCTCGCAAACCAGGATCTGCAGCCACCCTCAATGGTGTTCACTGGCCAACAGAGTTTTCAAAACTCCCTGAGACAGCTCCCAGAGGGAGGGGTGGGCCACCAACCTTGCTGTTTTGGTGACTTAGCTGTCCTGCCCTTTGGGCTTTGGAGAGACATAGGTGACCAGGGGCTGAAGCAGACCCCTGGGCACAGCACAGCTGCTATACAAAAACATGGCCAGACTGCTTTTGAAGCGGGTCCCTGATGCAGTTCCTCTCCACTGTGTGGGGCCTTCCAACCTGGATCTCCAGCTACCTCCTACAGGCACATTTGAGCTGGCAATGGGGCCATAACTTCCTGGGACAGAGCTCCCAGAGGGAGGGGCAGGCAGCCATGTTTGCCGTTTCACAGGCTTCACTGTTGATCCCTCCAGGTCCTGGAAAACCCATGGTGACTAGGAACTGAAGCAGACCCCCAACATACCAGAGCAGCCCTATTAAAAAGTGGCCAAACTGGGCCGGGCACGGTGGCTTATGCCTGTAATCCTAGCACTTTAGGAGGCCTAGATGGGTGAATTGCCTGAGCTCAGGAGTTCAAGACCAGCCTGGAGAACAAGGTGAAACCCCATCTCTACTAAAAATACAAAAAATCAGCCAGACTTGGCAGCGGGCGTCTGTAATCCCAGCTACTTGGGAGACTGAGGCAGGAAAACTGCTTGAACCTGGGAGGCGGAGGTTGCAGTGAGCCAAGATTGCGCCATTTCACTCCAGCCTGGGCAAGAGAGTGAGATTCCACCTCAAAAATAAATAATAAATAAAATAAAATAAAATAAATAAATAAAAAGTGGCCAGACTGGGCGGCCCAGGCAGGCAGATCACCTGAGGTCAGGAGTTCAAGACCAGCCTGGCCAATGTGGTGAAACCCCGTCTCTACTAAAAATACAAACATTGGCCAGGCATGGTGGCACGCACCTATAATCCTAGCTACTCGGGAGGCTGAGGCAGGAGAATTGCTTGAACCTGGAAGGCGGAAGTTGCAGTGAGCCGAGGTCACGCCACTGCACTCCAACCGGGGTGACAGAATGAGACTCTGTCTCCAAAAAAAAAAAAAAATGTGGCCAGATTATGTGGATGCCTCTTCCCATATCTCCTCACTGGGTCCTCTAGCCACCCCCCACTAGAGCTATTGAGCCAAGAGCAGCTCTGTAACTTCCTGGACAGAGCCCCCAGGGGTAACTGAAAGCCTCTCTGCCACTGACTCTGCAGTGGAACTGCCCTTGCTACCCTCCAACAAACAAAAGAGCAAAGACCCTAAGTGCCTTTTCCATACCTCCAACAAGCTGCAGTCAACCCAAGAAGAGGAGGTCACTCCATCTCCCATGGATCCCTTCCAACCCCAATCATTACCAGACAGGGAACCTCCAGCTTGGGCCCATAGCACAGACCCTCCATCTAGGGCTGATTACACTGAGCGACTGCTGACATGCATCTCTCTGGGGTGGAGTCCCCAGGAGACATGCAAAAGACCTTTGGCCCCACCACTACTAAGGTCTCTTCCTCTGCTGTCTCCAAGTTGGGGAAGTAACATAAACACTGAGATTTCCCCAGAGCTGCAGTGGGCAGCCCAAGAGTGCCAAGCGGCAATCTACAGCCAGAACTCAAGGGGGAGAAAAGCCCACACTCTCAGAGCACTGAGAGGGAACAAGTGCAACTGAGAGGAAACATGGGGGAGCCACACAACTAAGCAAGGATCTACGAACTGACAAATACACCTAAGCACCACCCACTGGATCATACCTCAAAGCCTCAGCACCAAAAATATCTTGCTAAAAACCCCACGTGAAACCAAAAACAAGAAGTCAGCTTCAAATAAAAATGCTGCAGAAAACCTTGACCCTGTGAGAGCATTTAGAAAAGGCATCTATTGACTGTACTTAATCTACACTGCAGTTAAACGAACACCCACATGCAGAGATGAGAAAAAACCAATGCAAAACCTCTGGTAACTCAAATGGCCAGGGTGTCATATGTCCTACAAATGACCACACCACTTCTCCTACAAATGACCACACCAGTGCTCCAACAAGAGTTCTTAACCAGGCTGAGTTAGCTGAAATGGCAGAAATAGAATTCAGAATATAAACACAAATGATCATTGAGATTCAGGAGAAAGACAAAACCCAATCCAAGGAAATCAAGAATCACTATAAAACAATACAGGAGCTAAAGGAGGGAACAGCTGATACAAAAATACCCTAATATATCTGACAGAGCTGAAAAACAAAATAAAAGAATTTTACAATGCAATCACAAGTACTAACAGCAGAATAGAACAAGCCGAGGAAAGAATCTCAGAACTTGAAGACTGGTTATCTGCAATATGACAGTAAGACAAAAAGAAAAAATAATGAAGAAGATTATTTAAAAAAAAAAAACAACAAACACTCCAAGAAATGTGGGATTATGTAAAGAGGACAAATCTATGAATTACTGGCATCTCTGAAGGGGAGAGGGGGAAAGCAAGCAATTTGAAAAACATCGTTCAAGTTATTGTCCATGAAAACTTCCAACTTTGCTAGAGAGGCCAATAGTCAAATTCAGGAAATACAGAGAATCCCTGCAAGATTCTACACAAGAAGGTCATCCACAAAACACATAATCATCCATTTTCCAAGGTCAAAATATAAAAAAAAAGAATGTTAAAGGCAGCAAGAGAAAAAGGGTAGGTCACCTACAAAGGGAATCCCATGAGGCTAACAGCAGACCTCTCAGTTAAAACCTTATAAGCTAGGAAAGATTGGAAGCTTATATTCAACATTTTTAAAGAAACAAAAAGTCTTTATCAAAGATTGCATATCTGGCTGAACTAACTTCCTCAGTAAAGGAGAAATAAGTTCCTTTTCAAATAAGTAAATGTTGAGTGAGTAATTGGACACTAAGTATAGAAAGGAAAGACCACTACCAGCTAATACAAAAACACACTTAAATACACAGACCAGTAACAGTATAAAGCAACCACAAAAACACCAGCATAATAACCAGCTAACAACACACAATGACAGGATGAAATCCACACATATCCGTACTAACTTTGAATGTAAACTGGCTAAATGCCCCACTTTAAAGGCATAGAGTGTCAAGCTGGATGAAAAAGCAAGATCCAATGAAATGCTGTTTTCAAGAGACCCATCTCATGTGTAATGACACCTATAGGCTCAAAATAAAGAAATGGAGGAAAATCAAATAGAAAAGAGAAAAAAGCAGATGTGGCCATCCTAATTTCAGACAAAATAGATTTAAAACCAACAAAGATCAAAAAAAGACAAAGAAGGACATTACCTCATGGTAAAGGGTTCAATTCAATAAGAAGACCTAACTATCCTAAATATATACACACCTAACACAGGAGCACCCAGATTTATAAAGCAAGTTCTTAGAGATCTACAAAGAAACACAGACTCCCACATAATAATAGTGAGAGACTTCAACACTCCACTGACAGTAGTAGATCACTGAGGGAGAAAATTAACAAGGATATGCAGAACCTGAACTCAATATTGGACCAAATCAATCTGAAAGACTGCTACAGAACTCTCTACCCAAAAACAACAGAATATACATTCTTCTCATCGTTATATGGCACATAACTCTAAAATCGACCACATAATTGGACATAAAACAATCCCTGGCAAATGGGAAAGCACCAAATTCATACCAAACACACTCTCAGGCCACAGTGCAATAAATGTAGAAGACTAAGAAAATTGCTCAAAACCATGAAATTACTTGGAAATTATGCAACATGCTCCTGAATCACTTTGGGGTAAATAATGAAATTAAGGCAGAAATGAAGATGTTCTTTGAAATGAATGAGAACAACGATACAACATACCAGAATCTTAATACTACTAGGGTAGTATTAAGAAAGACACTAATTTCTGTATTAAATGCCCACATCAAAAACTTAGAAAGATCTCTAACATCACAACTGAAAGAGTAGCAAGAACAAATCAACCATAAAGCTAGCAGAAGGCAAGACATAACCAAAATCAGAGCTAAACCAAAGAAAATCAAGACATGAAAAACTTCAAAAGATCAATGAGTCCAGGATTTTGTTTTTTGAAAACATTAATAAGGCAGATATGCCACTAGCTCGACTAATAGAGATGAAAGGAGAGAAGATCCAAATATACAAAATGAGAAATGATGAGGGAGGTGCTACCACTGGCCCCACAGAAATAAAAGTAACGATCAGAAAGTACTATGACCGCCTCTATGTATACAAACTAGAAATCCTAGAAGAGATGGATAAATTTGTGGACACATACACCCTCCTAAGACTGAACCAGAAAGAAATTGATTCCCTGAACAGAGCAATAATGAGCTCTGATACTGAATCAGTAATAAACAGCCTACCAACCAATAAAAGTCTAGGAACAGATGGATCCACAACCAAATTCTACCACATATAAAGTAAGAGCTGGTACCATTCCTACTGAAACATCTCCCAAAAATTGAGGAGAAGGGACTACTTCCCAACTCATTCCATGAGACTAACATCATCCTGATACCAAAACCTAGCAGAGACACAACAACAAAAAAGAAAATTTCAGACCAATATCTTTGATGAATATCAATGGAAAAATCCTCAACAAAATACCTGCAAACTGAATCCAGCAGCACATCAAAAAGTTAATCCACCATGATCAAGTAGGCTTCATGCCCAGGATACAAGGTTGGTTCAACATAGGCAAATCAATAAATGTGATTCATGACATAAACAGAACTAAAGACAAAAACCACAGGATTATCTCAATAGATGCAGGAAAGGCTTTTGGTAAGATTCAACATCCTCTATGTTAAAAACTCTCAATAAACTAGGTATTGAAGGAACATACCTCAAAATAATAAGAGCTATATATGAAAAACCCACAATCAACATCATACTGAATGGGAAACAGCTGAAAACATTCCCCTTGTAAAGCAGCACAAGACAAGGATGCCCTCTCTCACTATTCTTATTCAACATGTTATTGGATGTCCTAGTCAGAGAAATCAGACAATGGAAAGAAACAGAGGGCATCCAAATAGGAAAAGAGGGAGTCAAACTATCCCTGTTTGCAGATGACAGATTCTATATGTAGAAAACCCCATAATTTTGGCCCCAAAGCTCCTTCAGCTGATAAACAACTTCAGCAAAGTTTCAGGATGCAAAATCAATGTACAAAAATCACTAGCATTCCTATACACTAATAACAACCAACCCGAGAGCCAAATCAGGAACACAATTCAATTCACAACTGCCACAAAAATAATAAAATACCTAGAAATACAGCTAATCAAGGAGGTGAAAGATTTCTAGAATGAGAATTACAAAATACTACTCAAAGAAATCAGAAAAGACACAAACAAATGGAAAAACATCCCATGCTCATGATAGGAAGAATCAACATCTTTGAAATGGCCATGCTGGCCAAAGCAACCTACAGATTCAACGTTATTCCTATCAAACTACCAAAGATATTCTTCATAGAAAAAACTATTTTAAAATTCATATGGAACCAAAAAAGGGGGTCAAATAGCCAAGGCAATCTTAAGCAAAAAGAACAAAGCTGGAGGCACCACATTTCCTGGCTTCAAACTATACCACAGGGCTACAGTAACCAAAACAGTGTGGTACTGGTACAAAAACAGGCACATTGACCAATGGAAAAGAATAGAGGACCCAGAAATAAAGCCACACACCTATGACCATCTGATCCTTAACAAAGTTGACTAAAACAAACAACGGGTAAAGACTTTGTATTCAATAAATGGTGCTGGAATAACTGGCTAGCCATATGCAGAAGATTGAAGCTGAACCCCTTCCTTATACTGTATATAAAAATCAACTCGAGATGGATTAAAGACTTATATGAACAACCCGAAGCTATAAAAGTCCTGAAAGACAACCTAGGCAA
Organism: Papio anubis; assembly: GCF_008728515.1. Lineage (NCBI taxonomy): Eukaryota > Metazoa > Chordata > Mammalia > Primates > Cercopithecidae > Papio > Papio anubis. Next base: position 26,517,177 of record NC_044986.1, on the reverse strand, counting down.
TACCATCCTAGGCATAGGAACAGGCAACGATTGCATGACAAAGACACCAAAAGCTATTGCAACCAAAGAAAACATTGACAAATTGAATCTAATCATACTCAAGAGCTTCTTCACAGCAAAAAAGAAAAGAAAGAAAAAAACTATCAATAGAATAAACAGATAACCTACAGAATGGGAGAACATATTTGCAAACTATGCTTCTGACAAAGATCTACTATCCATTATCTACAAGAAACTTAAGTGTATAAGAGAAAAACAACCCCATTAATAAGTGGGCAAAGGACATGAATGGACACTTCTCAAAAGAAGACATATATGTAGCCAACAAGCATATGGAGAAAGATCAATATCATTGATCATTAGAAAAATACAAATCAAAACCACAATGAGATACCATCTCACACCAGTTAGAATGGCTATTATGAAAAAGTCAACAAATAACAGATACTGGCAATGTTGCAAAGACAAGGGAGCACTTACACACTGCTGGTGGTAGTGTAAACTAGTTCAACCGTGTGGAAAGCAGTATGGCGATTCCTCAAAGAGCTAAAAATAGAACTACCATTCCACTCATCATCAAGGAGCTAAAAACAGAACTACCATTCCACCCAGCAATCCCATTACTGGTAATCCCATTACTGGAGGAATATAAATCATTCTAGCATAAAGACATATGCATGTGAATGTTCATTACAGCACAATTCACAATAGCAAAGACATGGAATCAACTTAAATGCCCACCAACTACAGACTGGATAAAGAAAATGTGGTACATATACACCATTAAATGCTATAGAGCCATCAAAAAGGATAAGATCATGCCTTTTAGGGGAACATGAATAGAGATGGAGGCTATCATTCTCAGGGAACTAAAACAAGAACAGAAAACCAAATACCCCATGTTCCCATTCATAAGTGGGAGCTAAATGATGGGCACTCGTGAACACCAACAAGGGAATAATAGACTCTGGGGTCTACTTGAAGGTGGAGTGTGGGATGAGGGAGAGGAACAGAAAAAACAACTATTGCCTACTTGGCTTAATATCTGGGTGATGAAATAATCTGTACAACAAACCCCCATGACATGAGTTTACGTATGCAACAAAGCTTCACATGTATCCCTCAACCTAAAATTACAGTTTAAAAAAAAAAAAAAAAAACTTGGTGTAGCAATGTAGTGTGATAGTTCACTTATTTATTCAACCATTATTTATGGAGAGTCTCCCATATTCCATGACTTGTTCTGGCCACTGACAATAAAACAAATAAAGAAAATAAAATACAAAATTGATGTCCTCATTGGAACTTAAATTCTAGTGGAAATAGAGTATGAACAATAAGCAAATGTATAAATAATTTTTAAAGTGATGGTACATACCATGAAGAAAAAGAAACCAGTTATGGAAAATAGATAGTTAAAATGGAATGTACTACTTTATATAGCATAGCCAAAGAAGGCCTCCCTGAAACGACATTTGAGGATAAATCTGAATGACATAATTGGGCCAGGTGCATGTGTTGAGGAAGTATATAACAGGCAGAGAGAAGATCAAGTTCAAGGACACCGAGTCAGACCAAGCTCAGGATATCTGACTTATGACCAGGTGGTGAGCATATTTGAGGCAAAGTCTGCAGGTGAGGAAGAGAGTTGTAGCAAAGATGATTGTTCACCACGATAACTGTGCCTAAACCACAATAAGCCTTGCAGACCATGTGAAGTCACTGGAGGGTTCTGAGAAAGGGGAGAAGAAGATTTTACTAAGATTTTAATAGAATAATGGCTCTGGAGTTACACTTGGGAGCTCTGCTCCCAAATGCAAAATAGGGATAGGCATGCCTATTCTCATAAGAATGTTGGAAAAGTTAAATGAGATACTCCCTAGAAAGTTTTCAGCATGTAGTAAGCATTTACCAAAATAAGCAGCTACCACTGTGGTTGCAATGGTTAGTCATAATAATTTGCTTCCAGGAATCACAGAAGATATAATCTGAGGTACCAAAAGACAAAATTGGGTAGGACAGAGATGTATCACTATCTTGAATCTATTTATCTGAAATCTCAAGGGAAGAAACAAACATAAAGAAAAAAAGAAAGGAATGGAAAGTAAAGATGCATCATGTTTTCTTAAAATTAACATAATTTCCTTGGCCAGGTGCAGTGGCTCATGCATGTAATCCCAGCACCTTGGGAGGCTGAGGTGGGCAGATCACAATATCAGGAGTTTGAGACCAGCCTGGCCAACATGGTGAAACCCCGTCTCTACTAAAAATACAAAAAAATTAGCCGGGCATGGTGGTGGGTGGCTGTAGTTCCAGCTACTTGGGAGGCTGAGGCAGAAGAATCACTTGAACCCAGGAGGCAAAGGTTGCAATGAGCCGAGATTGCACCACTGCACCACTGCACTCCAGCCTGGGCAACAGAGTGAGACGCAATCTTAAAAAAAAAAAAAAAAGGCCTGGTGTGGTGGCTCATGCCTATAATCTCAGCACTTTGGGAGGCCGAGGCAGGCAGATCATCTGACGTTGGGAGTTCGAGACCAGCCTGACCAACATGGAGAAACCCCATCTCTACTAAAAATACAAAATTAGCTGGGTGTGATGGCGCATGCCTGTAATCCCAGCTACTCAGGAAGGCTGAGGCAGAAGAACGGCTTGAACCCGGGAGTCGGAGGTTGTGGTGAGCCGAGATCGCACCACTACACTCCAGCCTGGGCAACAAGAGCAAAACTCGTCTCCAAAAAAAAAAAAAAAAAAAAGGATAATTTCCTTGATATATATATTCCTAGAGAATATTTAGCAGGACATGAAACTAATAGTAGGGCCTATGTAATTTGCATGTTGGGCTTCAAGGACTGAAATACTCCATACTTGAAACCAGTTATCATTTTCACAAAACTTCAGAAAACACTGCTTGAGGAAGGTGAATTGGTGGAATATAATGTTAGAGAACAGACTTTCTGATACCATGGCCTACATAAACTTTTCCTAAACCATTTTGGCCCTATGACTTATTTATTACCCCTGCCAAAGTCACCTACTTTAATTTCCTACATACGTTCCTGCTTTTTGGATTCCTATTTTTCAAACTATATTTCTCTAATTCTCTCAAAAAATAATATATCCTCCAATTCACCTCCATTAGGCAGCATTTTCAATTTTCAATAGCTGGCTCCAATTTCTAATTGCACCAATAACTCCTTCACCTCAAGGCCTTTGTACTTCTCTCACTTCAGAACATTTAGTGTTTATATGCCTACCTTACAAGAAAAGTGATTAGCGGTCACCCTTTCAAAGAGAGTCAGTGCCAGGGCTTGTCACAGTAATGGGCTCTGAAGTCGCCAGTGCTGGTTTTGCCAATGACCTGCTGAGTGACATTGGGCAAGCTGCCCAACCTCTCTGGGCTGTGCTTTAAAAATGATGATTGACCTCACAAGGTTGCTGGGAGGAATTACTACTAATCAACCTGATTGTGAAACATTTAGTCAATATAGAGTACTTTAAAAATATTTAATAATATACAATGAGGTCATTGCATCTAAGAGCCAGGAGATTTGCATAGCCACAGAAAACTCTGTCTGGACCCCACAATAACAATCAACATTGTGCCTGAAATTTTTTTTAAATCTTATATATTATCAGCATTCTGGGATGATTTCGGTTTCTTATCCTAAGTGAGGAGAATGAATTAGATAAGGGAAGCTTTAGAAGTCACTTACAAGTCAAAGAAAATAATGATTCTAGTCCATTAAAGTGGCATAATTATAAGCAGAAAAGAAATTATTATGACACTCATAATAAAGTGTGTGTACAACTGAGCTTATCACTCAACAAACCAAGTGAACTAAGGACAATATACGACAGACACTGTTTTGGTTACTTCAGATAAAATACTCAATAAAACAAGCAAGGATCCTACTCTTCAAGAGCTTGCAATTTAGCATAAGAGATGATCAATCCAACCAATCTATTGACATTTTCTTGTTTATGTAAGTACTCAGATGAAAACAAAACCCTGTTGCAGTAAGAAGTGACAGTACTTTACACTGGATGACCTTGGAAAACTTCTCCTAGCAGATGACATAAGCTGGGAGGCACATGGCTGTGCACTAGAAACAGAACAAACTACAAGTGCAAATGCTTTTAAGATGTATTAGAGGAACCACGACGGAGTCATATGCTTATAGTTCAGAGGGTGATGAATAGAAAGAGGCAGGCAGTTGCTAGATCATGTATGGCCTTTATTAGAGTATAAGATAAGACATTTAGATTTTATTATGTGTAAAGTAAGAAGTCATATGAGGGATTTCAGCAAAGACATGTCATGAACTGACAACATTTTTGTGTTTTATCTGCTTGTTTTGCTTTGTTTGTATTTTTTAATGTATTATTTTATTTAAATAGCTTTTAGGGTAAAAGTGATTTTTGGTTACATGGATGAATTACATAGTGGTGAATTCTGAGATTTTAGTGCACCCATCACCTGGGTAGTGTACACTGTAGCCAATATGTAGTTTTTATCCCACATCCCCCTTCTATTCTCCTCCTCCTGAGTCTCCAAAGTCCATTATGTCACTCTGTGTGTCTTTGCTTACTCATAGTTCAGCTCCCACTTCTAAGTGAGAACAAATGGTATTTGATTTTCCATTCCTGAGTTGCTTCACTTAGAATAATGGCTTCCAGCTCTATTCAAGTTGCCACAAAAGATACTGCTTCTTTCCTTTTTATGGCTGAATGGTATCCCAGGATGTATATATACATTTTCTTTATCCATTCATTGGTCAATGGGCACTTACGTTGGTTCCATATCTTTGCAATTGTGAATTGGGCTGCAACAAACATACATGTTCAGGTGTCTTTTTCATATAATGACTTATTTTCCTTTGGGTAGATACTCAGTAGTGGGATTGCTGGATTGAATGGCAGATTTACTCTCAGTTCTTTAAGGAATCTCCATACTGTTTTCCATAGAGGTTGTACTAATTTACATTCCCACCAGCAGTGTATAAGCGTTCCCCTTTTGCCATATTCACACTAACATCTATTGTTTTTTGACTTTTTAATACTGGCCATTGTTGCAGGAGTAAGGTGGTATCTGACTGTGGCTGTAATTTGAGTTTGCCTGATGATTAGTGATGTTGAGCATTTCCTCATGTTTATTGGCTATTTGTATATCTTCTTTTGAGAAATGTCTGTCCATGTCATTTGCCCACTTTTTGATGGGATTATTTCTGACAACATTTTTGAAGGATAATTTTGGCTGCTGAATAAAATACAGAGTGACAGAAGTAGAAAAAGTAGGGAGGCCAGTTAAGTGACACTGATGGCTTGGACTAGGAACTTATGCTAGGAGTCATTTCTGGGCTTTATTCTTCAGTTAGGAATATAGGCTATGATCAGTTATCATTTGCCTCAAAATGTCATTTATGATTAGTTTGATTTATAAATCGAAATAATTTGTATTTATTATTTATATGATTTTTTAGCTATGACTTTTAATATTTCTTCAATTTAAGCTCTTCTTCAGCATAATTCTGACTCAGTGCCTGAACCTTCCTTTTCACTTAGAACCAGGCAATTCCTGAAGCATTCTGGTTAAAGATACACTGCAAGGAATGCAGCTTCTCTGACATTGAGGGTGCGGTTTTTATAATCAACATGAATAATTCAGCAGTGCATTATTTGTGCTTTATTATCGTTTACTTCAACTTGAAGTTATGGACTTTTTTTTTTTAATCAGCAGAAACTCATCCATCACTCTGCATCCCTTGCATCTACCAGGTTATAAAATTCGCTATTTATAGCAACAATTGCGATGTGAAATGAGAATCAGTATTTTGTTCCTCTGACATTTAACCTTAGGTCAAGCACAGGATCTAGAGATGGATTTTTACAGGAAGTGAAATGAAAGCACATTGCTGGAGATTAATGCCAGTCTGGGTGCTCAAGGGAATGCCCTCTCTGGCTGCTTCCCAGAAGAAAAATGGTAAGTAATGTGGGTTGTGTGTCAAATCTACAGAGTGGGTGGCAGTGGAATGACGGACAGGATGCCCGAGTGGTCTGGCATCAGAGTGCATGAGGCTAATTTTCTCAAAATGAGTTATGATCTCCTAAAATCCTGTTCAGAGATTGCTTGGGAAAGAAGTCTCCAGGACTCATTACTTACTTCGTTCAGTCTTCAGCTCTTTATTATATCATTTGTGTGGTTAGCTCTGCTCTAAAATTCTTTCCCATGTCACAATATAACTTCTCGTGTCTCTTGCAAATACTACCAACATGAACAGCCACTGTAATCAGTCCTTCTCTTCTGATAACTGAAGATGTGGCATTTTCATGTCATTAAGAGGGTTTTCCAGAATAAGCTTCTGGAGGACAAAGACTGTGCCTATTCTGTTTCCTTTGCAAAGTGCCTAGCATAAAGTCTTTACTAATTAGACATTTACCTAATGATTCTGATAATTATGAAGCTAATGAGAATCACCGGCTATTTTTATACCTCAGAAAACATTTCAACTCTTTTGTGCTTTAAAATGTCTGAAAATCTTTGGAGAGAACTTTTCTTTTGCCACAGCTTGATTTTTATACAAATTATGAATAATACAAAATCTTCTCAAAAATTCAGGGATCAAACTCAGGCTGGTTAATGGGCTGTAAGAGAAAATTCAAGTATGAGTCTACTTTTGAACAAGTAGAATTCTATTCAAAGAATAAAATGGGGATGGATGCAATAGCTCATGCCTGTATTCCTAGCAGTTTCAGAGGTCGAGGAGAGAGGATTGCTTGAGGCTAGGAGTTCCAGACCAACCTGCACAACATAGAAAGACCCTGTTTCTACAAAAAATTTAAAAAAAAAATTAGTTGGGCATGGTGGTGCACGCCTGTAGTTCCAGTTTCTCAGTGAGTTATGACTGTGTCACCACACTCCGGTCAGGGTGACAGAATGAGTCCATCTCAAAACAAAACAAAACAAAAACTGAATATAGGCCCAGCAGAAACATGGGTAATGTTTGGTGACAGGTGGGAAATAAAATGAATATTTGATCTATGTATCTAGGATTTGTGGGATTCGAATTCTAGATTAGAACTTGGGAATACGCAGGTCCTGGCAGAATCCAGTCCCTCTGGGAAGCCACACTCAGTGTGCAGCTTCAGTGAGGAATTACTCCCAAAGATGAATCACCTTTGAAATGCAGAACCGTGTTCTGGTTCTGTGGTGCAGAGAAGAGTGGCAATGGGAGGAGACATGCCACAAAAAAGCAGGAAGATTCTCCCATAATACCTGGCAGAGTATTCTTACAGACATAGTGTCCTACTTTTCAGAGGGTGGAAACAACCTCAGAGTAGTAAGAGGGGTTCCAAATGTCAGTGTGTCTGACTCCAAGTCCTTAGTCATAATCTCTACTCGATACTATCTCTCTAACATACTATCCAAGACTGAACTGAATATTGCTGGTTTCCCTACTCCTACTCCTAGTCTGTGAATGTCCCCACGGTATAAATGGCCAGGTCACACCATACATGACTCCAGGTCTCTGTTTCTGGCAAGGTAGTAAATTTTTAGGAGCAGACCAAGAGCAGACAGGGCTTGCTTTTTTTTTTTTTTTTTTTTTTTTTTAAATCCAGATACTACAAAATTCCCTCACCTTGCCACTGTTTCTCAGCTGGGGTACCACTGTCTTCTGGGGGACTCCATGTGGGAGGTTATAAACTTGTCACAGTAATTAGGGATATATACCGCAAGGGGCCTGGGGATATGCTATGTTCTGAATGTTTGTGTTCCCTCTAAAATTCATATGTTGAAACCTAATTACCAATATAATGGTATCAGGAGCTGGAGGCCTTGGGGAGGTGATTAGGTTATAAGGGCAGAGACCTCATTACTGGGATTAACACCCTTATTAAGCGGCTGCCTTGCCCCTTTCTGCCATGTGAGGACATCATCTATGAACCCCAAAAGGAGCCTTTGCCAGACACCAAATCTGCCAGTGCCGTGATCTTAAACTTCCCAGCCTCCAAAACTGAGAAATAAATTTGCTTTTTATAAACTACCTAGTGTATATACATATATATATGTTTTTTTATAGCAGCCTGAATGGACTAAGACAGGAAGTTGATGTCATCACACATAATTTTTATATGTCCCTCTAGCTTTTTGTGTAATTTTGTGTAAAATTTATATGTAATTTTACATATAAAATTCTTCAGGTTTTTTGCATTTTTTACATATACTAATATTTACAGAATGTGACTCCCATGAAAGTGAGGTAATACTTGTATTCTTTTTTCAAAAATTTCCCTGGGCACAGTGGCTCATACCTGTAACCCCAGCACTTTGGGAGGCTGAGGCTGGCAGATCACAAGGTCAGGAGATCGAGACCATCCTGGCTAACACGGTGAAACCCTGTCTCTACTAAAAATACAAAAAAAAAAAAAAATTAGCCGGGCATGGTGGCGGGCACCTGTAGTCCCAACTACTCAGGAGGCTGAGGCAGGAGAATGGTGTGAACCCGGGAAGCAGAGCATACAGTGAACCAAGATGACGCCACTGCACTCCAGCCTGGGCGAGAGAGTGAGACTCCATCAAAAAAAAAAGAAAAAAAAAAATTCATTGATAACTTATCAAGAGTGAGCAATGGTGAGCAAGTCATTTATGAAAGTCACATAACTATCCCAGCACTTTGGGAAGCCGAGGCGGGTGGATCACGAGGTCAGGAGATCAAGATCATCCTGGCTAACATGGTGAAACCTCATCTCTACTAAAAATACAAAAAATTAGCCGGGCGTGGTGGCGGGTGCCTGTAGTCCCGGCTACTAGGAGGCTGAGGCAGAAGAATGGCGTGAACCTGACAGGTGGAGCTTGCAGTGAGCTGAGATCCGGCCACTGCACTCCAGCCTGGGCGACAGAGCAAGGCTCCGTCTCAAGAAAAACAAAAACAAAAACAAACAACAAAGAAAGTCACATAACTGATGACCATACTGCTCACGGAACTTGCCAAACCAACTCACTTGTATCAGTTGTCACAGCTCTTCTGACAACTTTATTACTTTTGGCAGTGTAATGTCTAAACACTCACATTCTAAAATACATTTTTAATCCATTCAGTTATTACATATTACACTCCTTTTATCTCTACATTGTATTACAATTAGGGGATTATTTGGTTATTTTTAATCACCTGTGTAGGTGAGTGTAACTAGGCAGAATTTTCCCTCCTCCTCCTCCCCTGAAGATGTTCTTCCCTAATGAATATGTTAAGATGACATGACAAAAGGGACTTTGTAGATGTAAGTGTGGTTACTGATCAGTTGTCCTTAAAATCAGGAGATTATCCTAGATTATCCAGGCAGACCTGATATAATCTCATGTGCTCCTAAAGGCAGAAGAAAAAGAGAGATTTAAAGTGTGAGAAGGACAGCTCCTGCCATTGCTGAAGATGGAGAGGGCCGAGTGAGGAGAGCTGTGGGTGGTGCGCAGGAGCAGAGAACAAGCCTTAGCTGTCAGTCAGCAAAGGCACAGTGAACTCAGACCTACAGCCTTAGGACCTGGATGTGCCAATAATCGGAATGAGCACAGAAGAGAATGCCTCCCCAGAGCTCCAGATGGGAGTCCAGCCAGCTGATACCTTAACATCAGCCTTGTGAAACCCTAAGCAGTGAGCAAGCTGAGCTCATCTGGACTTCTGATCTACAGAATTGTGTGAGGTAATACACGGATACAGTTTTAAGATGTTAAATTTATGGTAATTTGTTAGGAAGCAATAGAAACCTAATATAGTTTCACGTGAGATATTAGTTCTGATAAAGCTAATAATGACAGCACAAGGTGGTTGGTGGCTAAGGTGGCTGGAATGCAAAGTGTTCACAGTATCATTATTTGGTACCTGGGACAGATATTGATCAGGCTCCAGTAATAGTTCAGAATGAAGTCTTTAGGTATGAGAGTTCCATTTCACTTGTTTAATAAGCATGCTCTGTTCTTCCTGATAGTCAAAGGTATAAAAAGAATTGTTGCACCTCAGTCTTATTACATTTAAAGATACTATGAAATAAAGACTAGCTTTGGTGCTAAAAAACTATAAAATCATCTTTTTTGTGTTAAAAGAAAAAATACCTAGAACATACTTAGGAAAACAAAATTTTTCAGTTGAAGAGTTCCTAAATATGTCTCTGAAGGACACTAAAGGGCCAATTTTCTAAAGGACAGTCTGACATTTATGAAGCGGGGAGAAGGATGCAGTCTGTTAAAAATTCAGATTCATGGGTTTCTTTCCCAAAGCTTCTAAGCCAACAGGTCCTGGAAGTGCTCAGAAATCTCTATATAGTTCAATAAGCTTCCTAGAATTAGTACAGTCTACTTCGAGAAAAGGTTTAGGTAAGGGAATTATATGAAGAGTGTTTGAAACTCCATAGGATAAACAAATAGGCTAAAAATAACCTAACAAACAATGAAGTAGAAGAGAAATGGAACAAGAATATCAATATACCTGTTTGTGTAAACTCAGCTACTACCCTAAGAAACAAGCAGTAGGCCCAGTTTCAAAAGCACAATAAGCTGGGTGCGGTGGCTCACGCCTGTAATCCCAACACTTTGGGAGGCTGAGGCAGGTGGTCATGAGGTTGGGAGATCAAGACCATCCTGGTTGACACGGTGAAACACCCGTCTCTACTAAAAATACAAAAAAATTACCTGGGCATGGTGGTGGGCCCCTGTAGTCCCAGCTACTCAGGAGAATGGCGTGAACCTGGGAGGTGGAGCTTGTGGTGAGCCGAGATTGCACCACTGCACTCCAGCCTGGGCGACAGAGCAAGACTCTCAAAAAAAAAAAAAAAAAAAAAAAGCAGAATAAATCTACTTAAAAGACATGACAAAGAGGAGCAATGACTTTTGAACAGAAAGGCTATGCGGTCCAGTAAAATGACTTTGGGCTTTAGGGACGGCTAGACCTTCATTAACATCCTTACTGGTTCACTCACAAGGTAACTACACAAGGAATTTCTCCATCTTTTTGTGTCCTCCTCTGCAAAATAGGAACAGCAGTGCCTAATCCTTAAGTAAGTGTTGAAGATTAAAATAACTATTGTCATTTTGGCAAACTATAGCTATTTAATAAATATCTATTCTTTTGTCTGCTCTCTGTTAGAAACAAAAGCTCCAAAGGTGATAAATATATTCCAAATTGACTAGTCCCACTCCTGGTCTTTAACCTTTTCAGAGAAAAAAGCTTGCATCCCATTATGTTTTAAAGGCCAGAAAAGGAAATTCATTAACATCTCTTAGTCATTTGTTCCAGTAACATCATTTATACCAGAAATGCCTTCTTCAAATCCCACCTAATAAAACTCGAACCTATTATCTATCTACAACATGTATTCATGAAGTAGAGAAGAAATTAAAATGAGACAGCTAATGTCGCTAGAGACCAATGGGCTTAACAGCAAAAGCTGAGAAGATTCAAATTTGTTGCCACCTTACTAAGCCACCATTTTTAGAATAGATTTCTTACCCAGTATCCTATTTATCTCCTGGGAATTGGTAATAATTATGGTAACAATCCCCCTTTGATATGCTTGTATTTATTCAACCAACATGTACTGAACATTCTATTGTATGCCATAGGCCCTGCAAAATACTGTGGGCACAGAAATGAATAGAAGTTGGTTGGTTGTTCCCTAGGATCTCTGAGGGCAAGCTTAGCTAAAGTGAAATCTAAGTTACTACCTCTTTCAGATGCTCCACAGAGGCAATAAATACCTAAGTTCTCTGCCTCTGGATTTAGTACAGTTGCTTCTGAGTTATTTAGTTGTCATTCCCAGCTTCACCCAAGATACTTGGAGAATGAACTGCAATTCCCCTGGTTCCACCATTATGCTGTGAATCTGAGCATACTATTGGGAATATGATCTACCAGGGGTGTCCAATCTTTTGGCTTCCCTGGGCCACATTGGACGAAGAAGAATTGTCTTGGGCCACACATAAAATACACTAACATTGGACGAAGAATTGTCTTGGGCCACACATAAAATACACTAACACTAACGATAGCAGATGAGCTAAAAAAAAAAAAAAAAAAAAAAAAAATCACCAAAAACTCTCATGTTTTAAGAAAGTTTATGAATTTGTGTTGGGCTGCATTCAAAACTGTTCTGGGTTGTGAGTTGGACAAGCTTGGTCTAGGTCAACATCTGGCAAACTTTTTTCTGTAAAGGTCCAGGCACTACATATTCTTAGCTTTGTGGGTCATAGAGTCTCATTCGCAATTTTTCAACTCTCCCATTAGAATATGGACAATATGTAAACAGATAGGTGCAGCTGTGTTCCAATAAAACTTTATTTATAATCAAGTGGTAGGCAGAATTTGGCTGTTGTTGACCCTATTTTTTTTTTTTTTTTTTTTGAGACTGAGTCTCACTCTATCGCCCAGGCTGGAGTGCAGCCGCACGATCTTGGCTCACTACAAGCTCTGCCTCCTGGGTTCACGCCATTTTCCCGCCTCAGCCTCCTGCGTAGCTGGGACTACAGGCACCCGCCAGCCGGCTAATTTTGTTGTTATATTCTTAGTAGAGAAGGGGTTTCACCATGTTAGCCAGGATGGTCTCGATCTCCTGACCTCCTGATCCGCCCACCTCAGCCTCCCAGAGTGCTGGGATTACAGACATGAGCCACCGCATCTGGCCTGCAAATATATTAACCAATGGTCCTAGTTGTATATCTATTGCCAGCTCTACTCATTTCTTTGACTTAAGCTTCTCTGACTCACCAGGAAAAAGAAAATGATAATGTTTCTGATCCTGCACAGGTAAGTTGACCTTTCATACAGTGTCACAGCAGGAAGAACCTGGCTTGTTCACTATTTTTATATGTTGGCATCTGCAGTCGAGTACAGAGTCTTGCTCAAAATTCATAATGCATCCATAGCTAGAGTTCTGAGCCACTAGTTTTTTTTTTTTTTTTTTTTTGCTGAGAACACAAGTCATATCTCAAGCCATAATATACATCTACAACCTTGCTTCCTCTCCCTAATTCTGTAAAACTACTTAGCATTTAGAAAAGTTGTAAAAACTTACTCTGTCCTCTCTTATTTCCTCTTTTCCTCTCTCCTTCTTTCTTTCTCTCATTTGAATATTCATGGCACTCTTACAATGTGCTGTGAGAGCTAAGGCTCTTGGATTCCAGTGATATGAAAATTTAAGCATTAAATTCCTTTTTATAAGATTTTGAATAGTCTAGCCACAGCCTGTGGTGGAAAAAACAACTTCCCCTCAAATAGAGTGCTGAGATAATGTAAGATTATCTAAGCTATAACCACCTTTCTCTGGAAGCATCAAAGATTGTCTTTTGTCTTATACTCTGGAAAAGCTTTCCCACTCAGCAGATGAGGCACCTTAACCTTCACATTCTATTTTTTTTTCTTTTAAATTTATAGATACCATTTAGGGAGATTTCAATTCCCATTAATAATATGTGCAATTGATCTACATTTAAGAGAATTTAATCATGTCTTGGTGACAAATTTAGCTTAAAGCAGAGCTTCACTTAGAACTTCCAAGTAAATTTCCATTGAAAAGGTCAATTTCTAACATTTGTCAGTTAAAGCCCATACCAGACAAATTAAATTTTCCTCCACTTGTCTGCAGCATGGACACTTTCAATGTTGAATATCACCAGTGGTTGTCAATTAGGAAAACTGCCACCCTGCCCAAAAAAACATCGTAATTGAGAAGTTTTTAAAAGAAGACCTGAATATTTATTTATCTAAGAGTTAGAATATTTTTTCTTACTAAAAAGTGATCTATCTCATGGTGGCAATGAGAAAATAAAATAAAACACTGTCTTACCGGATACTCAAAATCAGTTCAATGGTATAAGTATGTGAACATCTACTACTGAGGAAAGAAGTCAGGGCAGGGCCTAAACCTTTACTGAAGTTTATGAGTTTCACTGGGATACAAAAGCACCTGAGCAATTAGAAATTAACATGTAATCATCAAGGATAAAGCTTGATAAAATCATGAATCCCTTGTTATACTGAAGACAGTGCATGATTTTAGATAGTAGAAAAGCTATGTTGTTTAGAATTTCTTTTTTTTTTTTTTTTTTTTTTTTTTGAGACGGAGTCTCGCTCTGCCGCCCAGGCTGGAATGCAGTGGCCGGATCTCAGCTCACTGCAGGCTCCGCCTCCCGGGTTCACGCCATTCTCCTGCCTCAGTCTCCCGAGTAGCTGGGACTACAGGCGCCCGCCACCTCGCCCGGCTAGTTTTCTGTATTTTTTAGTAGAGACGGGGTTTCACCGTGTCGGCCAGGATGGTCTCGATCTCCTGACCTCGTGATCCGCCCGTCTCGGCCTCCCAAAGTGCTGGGATTACAGGCTTGAGCCACCGCGCCCGGCCTGTTGTTTAGAATTTCTGTGGAAGGCTTTATAAAACAAGAAGGATATTGTAAATAGCCAATTTAGACAGATAAATAGAGACTAAGAGCTACGACAATCATATAATTTTTTTTCTCTTGCTTCTCTGTATTTTCTTATTTTCAACCATATGTATTATTTTTTATTAGAAATATAATAAAGTTTTTAAGGAGAAAGTTGGGTGGGGGGGGAAACTGAAGAAAAAGTAAAAGAAAAAATTGATTTTCAATTTCCTCTAGTTGCCCTCAGATCAAATAGAACTGAATGTTCTGGTTTTTCTCCCTTTTGGATCTCAATTATTGAGTGCTTCAAAATTTAGTCTGAAGAAAAGAATTCATGGCCAAATATCTAAAAATGGTTTTTGCCCATGAAGTCAGCCGCAAAGGAAAGAGATTTGGCAGGTCTTACAAGAACGCTTCTTTCATTGTTGCAGGAAATGTGAGCAACTAACAAGGCTACTGGAGGACAGTGAAGGAACATGCAGCCTCAGAGTAGGGGAAGCAAGGATGCTCACTGTATAATTTTCATGCTTATCTTCTGACATAGTGGAAGAAAAGGTAATGGTAGCCATGTGATATGGTTTGGCTGTGTCCCCACCCAAATCTCATCTTGAATTGTAGCTCCTATAATTCCCATGTCTTATGGGAGGGACCAGGTGGGAGATTAATTGAATGATGGGAATGGTTTCCCCCATACTGTTCTCGTGGTAGTGAGTAAGTCTCATGAGAACTGACGGCTTTATAAAGGGAAAGGGGTTTTGCTTGGCTCTCATTCCCTTTTTGCCTGTCACCACATAAGACGTGCCTTTCATCTTCCCCCATGATTGTGAGGCCTCTCTAGCCATGTGGAACTGTGAGTCCATTAAACCTCTTTTTCTTGGCCAGGTGCATTGGCTCACTCCTGTAATCCAGGCACTTTGGGAGGCCGAGGCGGGCGGATCATCTGAGGCCAGGAGTTCCAGACCAGCCTGGTCAACATGGCAAAACCCCATCTCTACTAAAAGTACAAAAATTAGCCTGGCGTGGTGGCAGGCACCTGTAATCCCAGCTACTCAGGAGGCTGAGGCAGGAGAATTGCTTGAACCTGGGAGGTGGAGGTTGCAGTGAGCCGAGATCACAGCACTGCACTACAGCCTGTGCGACAAGAGTGAGACTCCGTGTCAAAACAACTACAATAACAACAACAAAACCCAAAATTGTTTTTTTCTGTATTGATTACCCAGTCTCGAGTATGTTTTATCAGCAGCAAAAAATGGACTAATACACCATGGTGAATTATTTTCTACATTTTTTTTGTGAATTTTTTCTTAGTAATTGTTTGAATCAAACATCTCACACACACACACACACATACACACTCTGTCATCTTGGGTTGAGTGACAACGCTAACTAAGCTGTCCCAAGATTACAGAGGAGGCTGTCTTTTCCAAGTACCCTGTGATTACTATCGATCTGTTCAGCTCATTGCAACTCAACCTTACCAGGCTGGTCATGAAAGAAGGAAGAAAGATGGATGTTATTAAAGATTCTGAATACCTACTCTGCAGGTATCATTCATTAGAAGTAAACTAAATGGGCCGGGCGCGGTGGCTCAAGCCTGTAATCCCAGCACTTTGGGAGGCCGAGACGGGTGGATCACAATGTCAGGAGATTGAGACCATCCTGGCTAACCCGGTGAAACCCCGTCTCTACTAAAAAATACAAAAAACTAGCCGGGCGAGGTGGCGGGCGCCTGTAATCCCAGCTACTCGGAGGCTGAGGCAGGAGAATGGCGTAAACCCGGGAGGCGGAGCTTGCAGTGAGCTGAGATCCGGCCACAGCACTCCAGCCTGGGCGATAGAGCGACACTCCGTCTCAAAAAAAAAAAAAAAAAAAAAAGAAGTAAACTAAATGTACCAACATTCATGCATACAGAAAAATTATGCAGCAGATCCATTCTCTTTCTAGAATCCAGACCCTATAATGACATAAAATTCAGACAGATATAAGTGGAAGTTTCTACTGTGAAAGTGTAATATGGAAGCTCAAATGTATTAGATGATACAAATAACTGAGCAAAGCAAAGGCTAGAGTAGTTGTCTTCAGCAACCAGCAGTTATTTATTAAGTTATCATGTGCCCAGGACTATGCCAGGCACTAAGCAGAGAATGTTTAGAAAAAGATGACCAGGGACCTAGAGACTGTCACCTTGAAAATATAATGGACTTCATAAATGAGAGTTGATGGCTTCTGAAACAGAGTAAAAATATCAGTTATAACAAGTCTTACCAACATATTCACAAACACCAACAGAGTACCAATGAAAGCACACATCGGTCACATGAGACACTATTAATATATTATTACTAATTAATATTAATATATTGTTTAACAACTGGCCATAATTGTGCCTATTTCAATACATGTAATAACATTCAACGAATTGTTAAAACTAAGCAACTGTTGATACATTAAAATGAAAATGACATTTAAAATATGTTAATGAATACTATTTTGAAATAATATCACTACTTGAATTTAGGAATAATTCACATCATCTTTATAATATCTTGGGTGAAAAAAACAGAGACCAAGATGGCAAAATCTTGCCTGACATTCAGTAATCTTAGATGGATTAGAGAGTTATCAGAAAATGAAAAATGTTATTACTTTGGCACAGAGACTATAAATTTAAATATAACCTTGGGAGGCTGAGGCAGGAGAATCATTTCAACCCAGGAGGCAGAGGTTGCAGTGAGCCAAGATCACATCACTGTACTCCAGCCTACACGATGGAGCAAGACTCCATCTCAAAAATAGATAAATAAATATAACCTCCCAATAAAGAAGCACATATATAGTGCTTAGAAAATAGCTTTTCAATAAGTGGTAATTATTAGCAGTAAGACAAATAATTAACTTAAAACATACTCATGTACTAACAGTTACAGAATCACTCTTAAAAGGATCTAGTATTAAAGACTTTGGAGATTTGCTTTCTTAAACTACATTCTGTAATGTCTACATGACTATTATTTTTCATTACAAATGCATTGTTTTCTAACATATGAGCAACATATTGATATACGTCATATTCTGTATTCTTTCTGTTGCATACACATACACTCTAACTAAAGATGGAGTGGTTACATAGACAAAGCTGCAAACTGCATGCTCACCTGGACAGGTTTTTACTCTTGCCTCTATCATTGACTTAATGTGTAACATGAAGCAAATTCCCAATTCCCAACTCCTTGGGCCTTAGTCTTGCCAACTATATAAATGGGGATAGTGCTGGCTCCTCTCTGCGGTCCATAGTGTCATACAGATAAGTGAAATAGAATCTGAGAATGTTCTTTGGGTTTTTATAGAAAAATATGGAACACAAACTATTCTTCCATTCTTCAGAAGCTGGTTTGAGGTAGTAGACAGTTTATAGAATAGATGGAAAAGAAAAAAAAAGTAAAATATTATTGGCCAAATACAGAAGTTAAGTCTCAGGCCTTCTAACTTCATAGTCTCCTTAGTAAGATCAAACTGACCGAGGCTGCTCAACAATTGGAAGGTACTGGTGCCTGTACATTATGGAGGTTAGTGCCTTTAAAAATTTTTTCATGGTAGAAACAGCACTGGAAAAGAAGAAAATATCAAGACTATCATCAACATAAGCAAAAGAACTAAGACAGCCCTATTTACCACAAAAGTAGGGTCAGTATTTTGCTAAGTACCTGGAAACCATAGATGACCATAAATATTTCTTGAATGAAAGTCTTCAATCCTGGTTTTACTAGTGGGAAATCAATTAGCCTTGGTTACATTACATAAAATGAGGGTAGTAATAATGTGCCTTGTTGGCTTCACAAGTTTCCATTCCATGACCAATTTAAGTGTCACTTCGACGACCATCTCAAATGGAAATAACCTACTCTCCGACTGGACTGAATATCCTACTTGCATGTCAAAAGATAAATATGACCAACAATGCAAAGCATGAAATGATATCTTATATCCTCAAATAGATTGTAAGCTGGTAAGAGTAGCAGAATCTATGTCCTAGACCTTGCTCCAAACATTGTGCCAGCCACTGCAGAAATGGAACAGAGCTTACACTGGATAAACTAATTAACCACAGATGTGAAAGCATCTGTAAAATGTGAAAGTATTTAAAATCACAAGTGAGGTTTTAGAAAGGTTTATGTGACACAAAAAAGTACTGGGAATAAAGATGTGAAAACATCAAGGTCATTCCAATAAACACTGTTTTTCAATAGGAGGTAAAATTTTTTGTAGAAAGCATACTTGTCTTTACTCAAAAGTATTCAGAAATTAGAAACAATTTTCTATAGTTTCAGAGAAACACCGGGAAAGGCAAGTTGTTACTTTTTGAGATACTAGGTTAAGCATCCTTTTCTCTGGTTCCCCAGGCAGTCAGAAGCTTGGCAGAAAGCCCAATATCCTTGCCTCAAGACACTTAGTACCCTAATGGACAGACAACCCAGCCACTGCCCCTGCCAACTCTCTTTTCAGCACAGCACCAAGGAACCAAGAAAAACACACAGCAGTTATAGGGTTTTACCACCCCAAATGTGTCCCACTGCCCAGCAACAATGGCGTCACCCAGGAGCGCGTTAGGAGTATAGACTCTCACACCATACACCATACACCATCCATAAGAAAAGAGAGCCCCAGGTAATGTGTGTGTCCATTAAGGTATAAAAAACACTTCCTGGCCGGGCACGGTGGCTCACACCTGTAATCCCAGCACTTTGGGAGGCCGAGGCAGGTGGATCACGAGGTCAGATCAAGACCGTCCCGGCTAATACAGGTGAAACCCTGTCTCTACTAAAAACACACACAAAAAAATTAGCCGGGCCTGGTGGCAGGCGCCTGTAGTCCCAGGTACTCGGGAGGCTGAGGCAGGAGAATGGCGTGAACCCAGGAGGTGGAGCTTTCAATGAGCCGAGATAGCGCCACTGCACTCCAGCCTGGGAGACAGAACGATACTGAGTCTCAAAAAAATTAAAAATTAAAAATTAAAAAAAAAAAAGCACTTCCCTAGACCCAGCTTGATATTAGGACATCCTGCTCTTCTGATGACTTTACACTACTGTTTCTCGAAGTGCAGCAGGCAATGGAACGAACTAAGGGTAAATTATCTGGGGTGTTTGTAAAAATACAGACTTCTGGATTCTACCACATACCTACTAAAGTTACTGGGATGGCGAGCAGAAGTCTGCATTTTAAATACTCACTCAAGGTGATTCTGATGCACAATTAATTTTGTGCACTATTCTTCGTTAGTGATTGAAAACCCTTGGCTATTTCCCTCGCAGTTCCCTTTCTCACTTGGAGCTCTGAGATTTCAGGTTGTCTTTCTCTCCCTCTCCCCACTCACCATTTACACAGATTGAACCTTTTTTTCTATCTCTAAATAATCTAGGAATTGTTTTCCTCTAATAAAATGGCTACACTCTTGATTAAGGAATGCGATAAGCCTGCCATCAATTACCTTAATTGATCTGACAACCTGATTATACCTAGAAAGGGGAAAATTTCCTTAGTGAAGCCTTATTAAAAAGGAGAAAACAAAACAAAGGTCTATGTAATTAAAATGTGATCGCTGGCGATGAGTATGTAAAATCAGCCCTGAGAGGCATTAGTGATGAGAAAACTTCTCTAAATGACATCTTAGGAAGACAAAGGAACACAAATGGGTCAAATAAATCAGTGGGCTACTAGGGGAGAATGCTGAATAGAAACACAAGGGACTCTTCTCAATTCTTAAGTTATCAGAAGTTCTGAAATTAACAAATCCACAGTTGGTTTATGATGTAGAGAGCCCTAACGCTGGCCCTGTTTGTACCTCTATGAACCAAAGTAGAATGTCAGTTATTGGCACCATTTGTGGTTTTACATTTATATACATAATTTTTTTTTTTCTGGAAAATCATGCTAAAAGTAAAAGCTTGAGACCACATCTCAATAAGAATTGAATAAATAATCCTATGAAGCAGAGTTCAGAGCATCGATTCTACTTTATAGTAACCATGACAGCTCCAGCAAAAAGAGCAGCACTCAACATGTGTTCCTGATTCAAGGATAATTTTTCTAGTAGTCTTTATGATACATTTTCTTCTCTGACTCATTCTTAGTGGAACATATCTTCTGAATTTATCCTGTACTTGAGTAACCCCCAGGCCTTCAAGAACAGGAAAGCAATATGGTTCCCTTATTACTTTACATAGCAAAAATATCTAGGTCCTAAAAGTGCTAACAAACAGATATTATTAATTAGGATGAAGTGTCACACTGGAGTGCTTGATTAAATTAATTAAGTTGATGATTGGTCTGGAGGTGATAGGAAGCTGTTTTCATAGTGCACCTGTAAATTGTGCTAATAACTGATGGCCCCTTAGAAATCTAAAGAAAAGATATTTTTAGATGAATAAGTTAGCAAAAAGTTGATAGAGTGATCAGAATGAATGAAAATGCCTCTTGTACAGTAAGTATCAAGTAGGTATCAAATATATGAATGAATGGACAGATTTGAGTTTCCTGCTCTCTTGACCTATAACAAGACAACAAAATAATCAGAACTTTCAATTGGAATTCTTTTTTTTTTTTTTTTGAGACAAGACCTTGCTCTGTTGCCCTGGCTGAAGTGCAGTGGCATCACCATAGCTCACTATAACCTCGAATTCCTGGGCTCAAGTGATCCTCCTACTTTGGCCTTCTAAGTCACTGAGATTACAGGCATGAGCCATGGCGCCCTGCCAGGGATCCTCTTTAAACTGAGTATAACAGTCCTCTTTGACAATTACAAAGAATAAAGATTAAAACAGACCAAAGGGAATCAACATCAAAGAAGATTTTTGTCTTAATTTAGGGCTTCAACTAAACTAATCCATTTTTCCTTTATTAAAGACATACAGGAGAATTAATAGGTCTGTAGTTTTGACAATCTACTCACATACCTAAACCACTTAAGCAATGTACTGTTCTTTCATTTTGTGTGAGGGTCCAGGGCTGGGGAGCAGGAGGTAAACCATTCCTTCTACTACCACAGTGTTCTCAATGGGGTAAGCAGCAAAATGGCCTTAATTCTGACCAATTCACTCCAAATGTAACATTCTACGCCAGACTACATTTGCATGTGACCCTGAATATGCTTCACACAAAGCCTTCTCCATGTCTCAGAGCAAAGGTTCCTGGCATTTCATAACCTACATGAGTTTGCTACCAGGCTGATCTGCAGATGTGAAATTGAATGAAATGGACCAAGATTTCCCTTGAAGGCAAATCAAATGGGAACATGTGTCAACAAGTCACCAACACTCCTTGGTGACCCTAGAGTTAAACAACAGTTCAAATAGGATTGCAACTGCAATCTACTTCTCTTATTCGTAAACAACCTTTTATTCTAAGTCACCTGGAGTTTGACTTAGTTTAAACAGATGTGGTTATTTACCTACTTCAAATAGTCTCTGGACAATGCCTTCCATCACAGCATATTAACCGGAAAGCTCAGCGACTGTGTAGTTTTTATGCTCCACAGAACACCTAGCACATTTCACAAGTGCAGGCACTTACCAATTTTTTTTCACAGTTCCAAGCTTTAAATTTGAATAACAAAGTTGTACATAAATATATTGGGACTTTATCAAGACTCCATGATTTATCCACCCATTTATTCATTCATTTATGCACTCATTCTACTTATTTCACAATTTTTCATGGAGTCTTCTTTATGCAAGAAATAAATATAAATGAGGATAGTTCAACCCTGCCAGAGTTCATAGTGTGTAGGATTATTGACCAAATAAAGAAGTCAAGTCTCCAGCCTTCTAACCTTTACATGTCTCCAGATAAATTAAACTCCATTTACCAAAATAGATTATCTAAGAACTACACATTTCAAATGAAAAACTTTAACTGTATTTTTTTATAGTGTCTAAAACTCACCCAATAAAATCACAGGGAAAAAAAGGGGCATTTTGAAAGCATTTTTTTTTTCTTGAGATGGAGTTTTGCTTTTTCTGCCCAGACTAGAGTGCAATGGCATGATCTCAGGTCACTGCCACCTCCGCCTCCCCGGTTCAAGCAATTCTCTTGCCTCAGCCTCCCGAGTAGCTGGGATTACATGTGCCTGCCAACACGCCCAGCTAGTTTTTTGTACTTTTTTTTTAAGTAGAGATGGGATTTCACCATGTTGGCCAGGCTGGTCTCGAACTCCTGACCTCAGGTGATCCACCCACCTCAGTCTCCCAAAGTGCTGGGAATACAGGTGTGAGCCACCGCACCCAGCCTTGAAAACTTTTATCAATTGCCATTCCCCATCATCACCAAAGCATAGGGTTTTTGGTCACCTTCAATAAATACTTTCAAAAGTAATAATGGATGAAGCCAACAAAAGCAATGAGAAACATTTGTTTTGATCTAAAACATTTAGTTTAGCTCAGATTTTATAACAACACATACATTTAACTATATTTATTTTTTATTGTTTTTTCCCTATTAGCCTATAAGCTCCCTGAAGGCAGGGGCTACGTACTTCTGATAATTCATGTATTATCTGCACCTAGCACAATGCCTGGCATATATTACATGCAATAATTATGGAATAAATAAGTTAATGATGAAATAATCAATGCGGTATAATTTTACACACTGAAAATTATAAACATTTCTAAATAGCTTTCAAATTAAAACATGATGTTGCCACATGTTGCATGCAAAAAAAATTATTAGAAGATTATTGCAGATCATTTCAGTGCACCAGGAAAGGTAATTTCCTTTTTTCTTTTGTAGAAGATTCACAGGAAAAAAAAATGCAAGTGGAAAAAAAAATAGGAGAAAGAGTGGAGTTCGGCTCAAATGACAAACTAAACATTTTTATTCAATACTTCATAGCCTTCAAAAATGGATAATTATCTCTCCAGCTCTTCGGGCCAGCAGCATGAGGTTGAATACATCATCAGTCCTGATATTAAAACATGAGTTTGCAAGTAAACAAGAAGTTTATCTTATAAAATGGAGCTTTTTATTTGCACAGAAGTTTTTCATTAATAACAGAGATGGACTTTCAGCTACTTACTACAGCTGTGGCTCTCTCCCTGACATATGGAGCTTCTTAAAAGAAAAAAAAAAACACACAAATTAGGAGGATTTTTCAGCAAATTCAATTCCTTTTCTCTCCCAGAGGGGTGGGTGGAAGCAGCAGGTGGCAAATTCATTTTTATCTAATAACATTTGATCATGTGACATTTTATTTCCACAGTTGATGTAACTTAATGAACAGCAAATTGGGAAAATCCGTCAGCATGTAGCAAGTTAGCGGGGCACGTGTGCATGCGTGTGTGTGTGTGTGTGTGTAGGGAGAATAGAAAGGCCTCTGTGGTGGAGATAAGGGGAAAAGATTGCTGTTACATGTTCTGGGTAGAAAACTTTTTTTTTTCTTCTTTTTAAGACATTAGTTCCAATCAATGTTGACAGCAGTCTAAAGGAATTATAAGGGCTGGAGAGACCATCTTTATTAAATGAGATCTGGTGATCTCAGGCAGGTCCTAAAAGAAGTAGATATACAAAAATAAGCCCCAAGACTGACAGCAGAAATGCTGGAGACCTCCATGGTAGAGTTACAAGTGCTGTGTGAAATAAACCTGTGTAGCCAATGAAGGAAGATGAGGAACTGGCGGAGCCATCAATCTGACAGTTTCCACTAAGAAAAGCAGATGCTCATGAGTTTCAACCAAAGTTATACTTAGCTTTAGGTACATGTAATATCAGAAAAACAGCCTTTCTAAGCAGGTAAAATTTTAAAAAAGGCTTGTTATTTTATCACATTACTGACATTGTCAAGGATCCTAAGTTCTAGAAGACAGCCAGGAGTTCTGGCTAGTTCAGAAACACTCAATATAATCTTGAGTAAACAGTTTTGTCACAAGCCTTGGCTTTCTCAACTGATGGAATGGGGATAATGAGAGTACATATCTTATTTGGCATTTGAGAGGATTACATGAGTCTTTTTTTGTAAGTACCCCAACCTATTAGCTTTTTTCGTGATTGATATAAACCAGATGTCAACTGGGAGAATTCCTGATGAAGAAAACCAGGTAAATTTGGCCTGGTCAAGCTTTCATACTGTACTCACCTTACTTCATTTGTCAGATCAGTGTTAAGACCTCAAAGTTAGATGATTTCCTGCTCACCTTCCTCAAGTCCGTTTTGTGCTTTCTCTGTCCCTTCCCTTTGTAGCAGGGGTTTTGAAACATCTGGAATTCTCAGGAAATGATATTAAACAGCTGTGTTAGAGGTCCTCACTTACCCTAGACCCTCATTAATTCTGTGCATGACCTGTGACTTTTAGGTTTTGTTTAAAAGGTAAAAATAAATTGGAGATGACCAGGTGCAGTGGCTCATGCCTATAATCCCAGCACTTTGGGAGGCCGAGGTGGGCAGATCACCTGAAGTCAGGAGTTCAAGACCAGCCTGACAAACATGGTGAAACCCCATCTCTACTAAACACACAAAAACTAGCCAGGCATGGTGGTGTGCACCTGTAGTCCTAGCTACTCGGGAGGCTGAGGCAGATGAATCACTTGAACCTGGGAGGCAGAGGTTGCAGTGAGCTGAGATTGTACCACTGCACTCCAGCCTGGGAGACAGAGTCTTCCAGAGACTCTGTCTCAATAATAATAATGATGATGATGATGATGATAATAATAATAATAAATTGGAGAGGATGTGGAAAACTGGAACACTTGAATAATGTTGGTGGGATTACAAAATGGTACAACCACTATGGAAAATGGTATGGAGGTTCCTTTAAAAATTAAACATAGAATTGCCATTTGATCCAGTAATCCCCCTCTGAGGTGTATGTCCAAACCGGGTCTCAAAGGGATATTTGCACACCCATGTTTATAACAACACTATTCACAATAGCCAACAATAGCAACTCAACTGCTCACTGATTAATGGACAAAATGTTATCATACACATATATGTACACAAACATATATATATACACACACACATATGCCTACATACATATAATACTTAGCCTTAAAAATGAAGAAAATTCTGAAACATGTTAGAACATAGATGGAACTTGGGGACATTATGCTAAGTGAAATAAACCAGTTATAGAAAGACAAACACTGTGTGATTCTACTTCTATGAGGTATCTAAAGTAGTTAAACTCATAGAAATGAAAAAGTAGAGGCCAGGTGCAGTGGCTCACGCCTTTAATTCCAGCACTTTGGGAGGCCAAGGTGGGTGGGATCACCCGAGGTCAGGAGTTTGAGACCAGCCTGACCAACATGGTGAAACCTCATCTCTACTAAAAATACAAAAATTAGCTCAGTGTGGTGGCAGGTGCCTGTAATCCTAGCTACTCGGGAGGCTGAGGTACGAGAACTGCTTGAACCCAGGAGGCTGGGGTCGCAGTGAGCCGAGATCATGCCACTGCACTCCAGCCTGGGTGACAGAGTGAGTCTTCGTCTCAAAAAAAACAAAAAACAAACAAACAAACAAAAAAAAACCCAAAAAAACAACAACGAAAAGTAGAACAGTGGCTACCAGGGGGATGGGGATAGGGGAGAAAACACAGTTGCTTAATGTATACAGAGTTTGAAATTTACAAGATGAAAATTTTTTGAAGATCTGCTTCAAAACATTGTGAATATATGTAACGCTAGTGAATTGTACAGTTAGAAATAGATAAGATGAAATTAAGATGCTTAATTTTAGGTTATATGTTTTTTACATTTTTTTACAAAACAGATTAAAATGAACTTTGAAAACACACTAGATCCACTCTCCCTGGAAACTTTCCCCAACTAAAGCACAAACCCATAACATATTACAAATATTAACAGTTTATATAACTGAAGCTCAGTGTTAGAGTTCATAGGGAGAGATGAAATGACTCAAGGTCACAAGTTCAGATGTTCTTACACATTACTCACTCTATTTCCATAAGCTATGACCCAAATACTGTTTTTGTTTGTTTTTTAAAGGCAGGGTCTTGCTCTGTTGCCCAGGCTGGAGTGCAGTGGTGTCATCATAGTTCACTAGGCTCAAGCAATCCTCCTGCCTCAGCCTCCCAAAGTGCTGCGATTACAGGCATAAGCCACCATACCTGGCCCCCAAAACTGTTTAATTTATGTGCATTGGTCCAGATATGACAAAGGTTTTTAGAATTTATTGTCCATGATCAATTTGCTGTTGCTGTTTATGATCCTCTATCTTTTCAGTTTATCCTTAATGTATGTCCTACATTAAAAAAAGATGTACCTTTTCTATTCACTTCTCCTTGTCCTGAAATCTTAATATTTTGCAATCTCATCATAAAAACATCAGCTTTTGTGGTTGGGTTTTCCCAAAACCTCCATACCATTCCCACATTGGAAATTCGCCTGTGTGTGTGTACTGTATGTGTGCTTGTGTATGCAACTCAAAACTCATTATTCCTTCCCAACATTCAAGTTTCCTTTCAGGAAATTAACCTCTCTATCACTAAAAAAAATATCATGAATAGGATGGTTAAAAGCAGGGGTCGGAACTAAAGGGGCCAAAATCCTTGTCCTTCCACTATGCAGAGTCACAGAGTGGGACTGTAACCAATGCTTAGTCAGTGGGATATATGAGCTCAGGACTTTGAACTTTGAGAAACGTAAGAATGGAACAAACATTCGGCGTTTGGGCATTTGCTAAACAGCAACCTGACTTGTTAAGTTTCCTATTTTTCAGTCCTCTGGTGCAGCCTTGGCCACTGGTCATTCCTTCACTGGGACCCACGGCGATTCTGTGAACACCAGTTATCCTGCACATACATTCCCCTTCAGTGAAAACAGTCACAGGTGGTTGTTTTTGCTTTCAACTAGAAAACATTGCCTGACAATGTTTATTTCCACAGCCCTTTCAAAAGAGCAATGCCGTGGTTGTAATCTCAAGCTCCTAGGGCAATGTGAAATATCCCTATTCTCCTGGTTCTATACAGAAAGGTTTTGAAAATATCTCCATGTTTCTAATTCCAGTCTTGTCATTTTGCTCTTCAGATTTCTTTAACTCCATGCTGATCAGATACTGTTCTGCCCAATGATGTCCTAAAATCATCTATTAAAATGAACCCACTTACAGCAGAGCCTGCTAATCACCCTCCCACCTAATTAGATATCTGACAGCCAACTTCAGCAGGATTGCTGTCCTTCTGCTGAGCTTTCTATACACGAGTTTTACAGGTACATTAGGAACCAGTTAACCACCTACATCATAATCTTCTTCCTCTGCTTACTCATGAAAAGACAACCATTTCAACCATTCCAAAATGAGCATGGCACTGGAAACCTCCCAGCCTCAAACAAATGGCCACTGTCACTGATCAAAAGATAATTTTTGTGTAGGGGGTCGGGGGTAGCTGTCAGGGTGCAAATCTAGGATACACTGCTGAGAAGATGTAGGTGGTGTGGCTGACAGCAGTCGGAGCCAGACTTGTGGGGGAGTGGAAGACACGGGGCTGCCAGCCTGATTACATCATTCTTCTTATTCCCTCTTGAGTTTTCCTTATTTTTTGCCAAAGAAATGGCTCCTAATTGTAATGATCAATTGTGACGGTTCTTCTTCCGTTCTAAGCCATTCATTGTTGCCTTTATCTTTATTATCACCTTTTCCCACAAACCCAAAGCCCCATTTATTTATACTCTGTCCCCAGCTCCTAAGTAAAAGAACTCACTGCCTGGTCTTGACTTCTTTGGTCAGAATAGTGCTGGGTTTTGGCCTAATTTCTTTCTCTAGTTTACAGATTAATTGATTTTAGATTTACACGGTCCTTAGTGGTTTACCAGGAGGATTCTTACTCCATAAATCATTCATTTCTCACAATAATCTTTCCAGGTAGTGAAGGACCCATTCCAAAGTCCTACTGGTAGAATGTGGTACTGCTGAGAACACAGAACCAAGTCATATTTTTTCTGTAACAGCTATAAGCCAACCCTATTCTAACACATTTGCTCTTCCTGTCAGTCTACACATGAACCCAAGTGGCAGGCATGAAGTTCCCTCTCTGAGTTCCTCACTACGCTCTGGGGATTTAACAATATGGGTTTGGCAAGAAAAGTAAAAATTCTCTATGTAGACTGAAAACTAAACTAGGCATTAACAGAAGAAGAATGAGGGAAGGAATGGTGGATCCTAAAGAAAGATAAATAAGCAACATCTTGCCCCATTACATGTCCCAGTCCTCTCCCCTCAAAACCAGCCAACTCTCTTTCCAGCACCCCGTGTGGACGAGCTGCAGGAGTACGAAGTCAGTTGTCTAGTCTGAAGCTCTAAAAATCACCCAGGGCTGCGCCATCTCACTCGCTTCCTTTTCATTCCACCTGTTTACTATTATTTAAATCCATTCTGCCTCCGGGGCTTCCTTTTTTTTTTTTTTTTTTTTCAAAATTTTTACAGTAGCCTCTGAACTGGTCTCTATGCTTCCAGGGTTGCATTTCCAAAGCTATCTTCCAAATGTCACTTGAAGATCTTACTGTGTAGAGTCTTTTAATGACTCCCAAGGGCTTTCAAGATAGATTCAAAATCCCTTAACTTCCTTCATAAGGTCCTGGCACCAGCATGGATCTTTAGATTCAACAATTAGCCACTTGCCCAAATGAAGGCTTCCTTCCAAGTATACAGGGTTACATGTAAATAGCAGAATAAGCCATGTTATTTCACTATTCCATCTTTTTGCACTCTTCCTCTCTATATAATATATATGTATATGTATATGTGGATCTACACACACACACACACACATATTTCTTTTTCCTCCATGAGATATCCATCTCTTCCTTCTCTGCAAGGCTATTATCTACTCCTCAAACCTCAAAGAAGAAGCTCAAGGGACATCTCTCTTGGAACCATCCTTCCCAAACCGCACACTAAATAGGCATATTTTCCGTCATGAATTCTCATGATTGCTCTTCCTATGAATTTTCATCACATCCTGTTTTTGCATTTGAAACAGTGTGCACTTACCACAATGTTGGCTTACTCCTCTGTTTGTAAAAACAAAACGATGAGCTACTTGAGTTCAGAGCCCATGTCTCAGTCATTATATCCCCGGTACCTTTCCCTGTGTCTGGTAACAATGCCTGATGAATAGAATTGAAATCAAAAGCTATATTGCTTTTGATTATACAATATACAATATACACTTATATCCTATTAATAGCCCTACTGCTCTCTGTGGCTCTTCTCTAGTTGCAAGAGTCTCCCTCCCCCTTCAGTGATAACAGAGTCAGGCAGCACATGCAGGTGAATTAACACTCACTGTAGCAGTCCTCAACCAACGGCCAAAAAGGTTATATAAATACATCCCTCATATAGGATAACTCAGAGGTGTGCCCTACACTGACTCCTACACTCTCCCAGTGAGATTAAGCTTCAGTCATCCCCAGTGGTGAATGGCTCCAACGGCTCCGTAACATTGGCTGACTTTCCATCCCTAACTTCCCCATTCTCCAAACTTTATTTTCAGGGGTTGTATTGCAAATAAATGACTTATACCAGAATCCTACCTTCAGAATCTGTTTCTGGTTGAACTCAACTAAGACAGTATCCAATACTATGTTTTTAAGTTCAAAAACCATTATACAAATCAGTGAAGTAGGAATTCATATCATCCTTATTACACAGATGAGGAAGCTGAGAAACAGAGAGGTTAAAGTTCAGTAAATTTAGAGCATGTCATTGAAGGGACAATCTATCATAAATGGGTCTCCACATTTTGGTTTTGGTTTGTGCGTGTGGGTGTGCTTTTTTCCCACTAACTTTCTTCTTCTGATCTCTTTAGCATTGTTAATGAAAATGCTCACATACCAGTGGCTGATGGTGCCCCTGATTCAAAAGGCAGCCCTCTGGAGAAGGATTATAGCCCAGCACCTAAAATAGCGGAGCCTGGCAACTCAGTAGAGTGGTAAACTAAACCTCTCCCTAAACTAACACAGAGATCACCCAAGGGAGTCACAGGAACAGGGTTGCCATTGTGATTACCCAGGATAATTAACAGGTATTACAAAGCAGCCCAATGCACAAAGCAAAAGTACATTTCTAGAGTTTTGTTTTGTTTTGTTTTGTTTTGAGACGGAGTCTCAATCTGTTGCTCAGGCTGGCATGCAGTGGCGCGATCTCCGCTCACTGCAAGCTCTGCCTACCGGGTTCACGCCACCTCCTGCCTCAGCCTCCCGAGTAGCTGGGACTACAGGGGCCCACCACCACGCCCGGCTAATTTTTTGTATATTTAGTAGAGATGGGGTTTCACCGTGTTAGCCAGGATGGTCTCGATCTCCTGACCTCATGACCCACCCACCTTGCCCTCCCAAAGTGCTGGGATTACAGGCATAAGCCACCGCACCCAGCCAGTATTATCTAATTTTTTAAACTTTGTGGCCAGGGAAAGTGGCTCCTACCTGTAATCCTACCACTTTCGGAGGCCAAGGTGAGCAGATCGCTTGAGCTCAGGAGTCAGAGACCAGCCTGGGGAACATGGTGAACCTCCATCTCTACAAAAAATATAAAACAATTACCCAGGCGTGGTGGTATATGCCTGTAGTCTCAGGTACTTTGGGAGGCTGAGGCAGGAGGATCATTTGAACCCAGTAGTTTGAAGCTTCAGTGAGCCGAGATCATGCCACTCCACTCCAACCTGGGTGACAGAGTGAGACTTTGTCTTAAAAACAAAACCAAAAAGCTGTATAACTTTAATTTTTATGAAGTTGAACACTTTGATGTGTTTTCCTCTACATTATTTATGTTGTAGATAAATTTTTGTCTCTTACATAGCTTTCCACCATGTCTGGTTTGCATAAAAATTACAAAACAAGGCTGGGTGTGGTGGCTCACGCCTGTAATCCCAGCACTTTGGGAGGCTGAGGCGGGCAGATCACGAGGTCAGAAGATCGAGACCATCCTGGCTAACATGGTGAAACCCCGTCTCTACTAAAACTACAAAAAATTAGCCAGGCGTGGTGGCGGGCACCTGAAGTCCCAGGTACTAGGGAGGCTGAGGCAGGAGAATGGCGTGAACCCAGAAGGCGGAGCTTGCAGTGAGATCGCGCCACGGCACTCCAGCCTGGGAGACAGAGTGAGACTCCATCTCAAATAAAAAAAAAAAAAAGAAGAAGACAACTCACACCCATGTATACTTATATACAACAAAAATTTGTCTTGAAAATCATCAATTATTTATAATAGCTAATTAGAAAGAAATCACCTACATGCCCACTAAGAAAAAGAAATAAATGATTTAACTATACATTAGAATACTTAAACATTAAAGTTTGAGATTCTGAAAACTATAAAATGGCATGAGAAAATAATATAGAGAGCTTAAAAATGCAAGCTTATAATTTCATATATGGCATGAACTTATTTTAAATGTTAATAAATCAAGATAAAAGAAAATCACATGAAGAGATTCATAGTTATAACTAGTGGTGGTCTTATGGGTTACTTTTTAATTTACATTTATAAAATATGCATGAATTTTTTTATATTTATATGAAGTTATTTTAAAATATGAATTTGCTATACTTAGGAAGTAAACCTATAGGTGGTTATTCCTGCATAAAAAGACACCAGGGATTAAATTAAAATTACTGGGCAGGGCACAATGGCTCATGCCTATAATCCCAGCACTTTGGGAGGCTGAGGCGGGTGGGTCACAAGGTCAGGAGATTGAGACCATCCTGGCTAACACGGTGAAACCGCTCCTCTATTAAAAATACAAAAAATTATCCGGATGTGGTGGCAGGCACCTATAATCCCAGCTACTGAGAAGGCTGAGTTAGGATAATCACTTGATCTCAGGAGGTGGAGGATGCAGTGAGTGGAGATACACCACTGCACTCCAGCCTGGGTAAGAGAGCAAAATTCTGTCTCAAAATAATAATAATAATAATAAAATAACTAGCTGATAAAACAAAATAATTCATGTAGCGCTCTCTTTGCCTAATTCATTCTCCAAATCTGGAGGGTTCATGCTTCCTTTCTCCTTCCATTTTAATGTTTCCAACCATAACATCCACCATTGGAGAATCTTGTGGTTGATGGGCATGTGCTAATTCTAAGGGTTCATGGACTCTATGAAAGCATTTGTTTTTGCGGTTTCCATTAAGGTGGCAATTGACAAGTATACAAAGCAGTAAAGCCAAGGCCATACATCTGGTAATGAATTACTTTCCTCACTGAGAAAAAAGAGGTTTACTGTGGGTGCCAGTTGCTTCTTGTCCTCTCCAAGAGTTACAGCAGAACAAATGTTACAGAATATAGAACTACAAGACAATCCTGTTGTTACTTGGCTCTGTGTTAATTTCCGATACCATCATCTCTCCATCATCAACAAATTTGCCTGAAATTTTGTAAATTAACAAACATTGTTTGTTTTGGAAGATCAAACTGACTCAGTAGGACTTTTTCAGAGAAAAGAAAGAGTGAAGATTTTGAAGGGAAAGCAACAATAAACCAAATGTATTTCTAATTACCTTTAAATTACATTAATAACAACATTCTCAGTAGGACAAAGGGATGAAATTCTACTTACTATGAGATTTTGCATTAGCTTGGGAAAAGGTTTTCTTTCTGCTTTGATTGGTTCTGCTTTAGGGACTAGTCTATAGATATTTGTAAATCTCATAATTTATGTCCATGCTTGTATGCATGGGACAAAATAGTTGTATTTGCCTGTTTATTACGGTCTCTCTAAAACAAATGGTGGGTTGCATCATTACCATTGTTTTCCTTATAATGACTTAGAAAAATCATCCTTCTTCCCTCAATCCTCATTTAGAATCCAGCAATCAGAACTCTTACCTCTTGAAAAACACAGCTGTTTTTGTGCTTATAGATGAAACAGACTAATTGGCATTGCCTAAATTTATGAAGTTGCTACTGAAATCATAGATATAATCCAGCTCCTTTAAATTTCTCTCCAGAATACTTTCAGTAGTAGATACCAGGGAAATCCTCACTATACAGATGTATTATCACTATCTATCTTATAGGTGGTCATGGAATTTGCCAAATTAAGCAGATTCATACCAAATTTAAAAGTTAGACTTGGTCTAAACGTTTATTTAACAAACCTTTATTTAGTGCTTATTATGGTCATGGTATATCCTCAGCTCTAATCAAGACACATAAGAGCCTTCTAGGAATTTACCTTCTAATGGAGAAAAGGAAATAAACATATCAACGGCTCAGCCCCAACAAGAGGAAAAACAAAAAGTGCCACAGAGAGGAATGCAAGTAAGTATCATGGGTATTAACTGATGGGAAAAAAAATCACAGCTCTGGGTGTGTGAGGATTGGAGAGGATTGCTGAGGAGAGCAAGCCTGGTGCCTAAACTGAGACTTGGAATAGATCATTAACCGTCAGGGCATCCAGATCTCCATCTCATACTTTGGACAAACCCACAAAGTCATAAAAAGATGCACAGCCATGGGGCGTAATGCAGCTAAACTATCTAAGTAAGATTTTAGCTAAACTATGCCATGTTTAGAAAATTCTTACCTAATTATCCCACAAATGGATCCAACTGATAGATCTGTTTTGACCCATTTCTATTGAGATATTCCATCTAGACTAAGAGGAAAAGTTGGGACCGAGGTCTTCTGTACTGAGCAATGTTAATTTGCTAACTTCAAGAAGTAAAATTACATAATTAACACATTTTAAATAAAAACAATGTTATACTCAGAACTCAAAAATGCCCTATAGAAAGTATTGAGTGAAAGAGGAAATAACTGCAATTATAGACTAATTAGAAAATAATGAAAAAGCAAACACTGTTGTCAAAAACAGAATATAACACAACTCTACTGTGTAGATGAATAAATGTTTAACTTTAAATACTTCCATAATTAAAGTTAAAAAGTAAGTATTTAATTGAAGAAAGTAGAGAAATAACTGCAATTCTAAAATAGCAAGAGGAAGGAAATAAAAGTAAAGGCAGAAAAGGTTGACTTAGAGAAGGAAAAATAAAAGAAAAACATTAAATTGCTCAATATATCCATGGGTTGTTTCTAAGGAAGACATAATTAGTATATTATATTGAGCATTAATGTATGAACCTGGTGAATTTATTTAGAAAATTAAGTTGGAGAAGGAAAAGATAAACGCACAATCTTTAAATTAGAAATAGATTCCTCTTTCCAATTCCATGTTGATATATTTGGAAATCTAGGTGGAATAAATACATTTCTAAGAAAATAGATATTATCAAAATAAAGAGAAATTTTAAATGTTACCAGAATTATGGAGCAAGATTATAAAACTATTCTTGTCCCATAATTAGAAAACTATTCTTTCCTTCTCCCTACATCGCCCTGTTCAAGAAAAGTTTGTAGTGGATGGCTATTTTGCAAGTGATTTAAACATATATAAATCTAATTTTCACTCCAGGTAATTTTCTAATTAAAATAGTTATAATGGAAAAGAAAACATATTTGCAAAACAAACTGAGAGGGTTAGGGCTGTTTTTCCAACACTACATCATTCGGCTTTGGTCAAATCTGCACTTCTGTGAGTCTCACCTCCATCAATAGCACAGGCTATTGTCTAGATGGAATATCTCAATACAAATAGAGGGTGTATGTTTACACACGTGTGCCTGTACGCATTTGTGTGTATATCAGAATGATGTCAGATTTGTGTGTATATCAAAATGATGTCAGATTATCAGATGATAAATGTTATTGCATGTCTTGCATGTCTGCTAACTCTATCAAACATTGAAACACTGAATTTTAGAATTAAAAGGCTCTAATTAGCTTTAAAACAATCCCACAATGTATTATCAATCTCTCCAATAATCTGCAAACTTTTTATACTATCTGAGGTCATAACTCACTTAATTTCTATCCTCTTATAACTGAATCTCATCTACCTCACATCAACACTGTTCTCCACTTTGGGAAAACTTTTAGGTTTAACCACTTGTATAACTTCATTTTCATGCTGCTAATAAAGACATGCCCCAGACTGGGAAGAAAAGGGAAAAAGAGGTTTTTGTTTGTTTATTTGTTTGTTTTGAGACAGAGTCTCATTCTGTTGCCCAGGCTGGAGTACACTGGCATGCTCTCGGCTCACTGCAACCTCAGCCACCTGGGTTCAAGCAATTCTCCTGCCTCAGCCTCCCGAGTAGCTGGGATTACAGGTGCCCACCATGATGTCTGGCTAATTTTTGTATTTTTAGAAGAGACAGGATTGTGCCATGTTGGTCAGGCTGGTCTTGAACTCCTGACCTCAGGTGATCTGCCCGCCTTGGCCTCCCAAAATGCTGGGATTACAGGTGTGAGCCACCGTGGCTGGCCAGAAAAAGAGGTTTAATTAGACTTACAGTTCCACATGACTGAGGAGGCCTCAGTCAGAATCATGGTAGGAGGTGAAAGGCACATCTTACATGGCAGCAGCAAGAGAAAATGAGGAAGAAGCAAAAGCAGAAACACCTAATAAACCCATCAGATCTCATGAGACTTATTCACTATCACCAGAATAGCACAGGAAAGACTGGCCCCCATGATTACCTCCCCTTGGGTCCCTCCCACAACATGTGGGAATTCTGGGAGTTACAAATCAAGTTGAGATTTGGGTGGGGACACAGCCAAACCATATCATGACTATAGCTTAATTAGAATAATAACAGTTAAGTCTGGTTTCAAATACAAACCTGAGAATCCAGATACATAAATTCAATGTCCTACTTGGATCCCAAAGTACCTGTCATCAATAAAGTATGGGATGTTCAGCTGTAACACCCAGGGGAAGGGGCTGAGTACTTGGTTGAGGAAATGCGCCATGGACTAAGCTGCTGTAGTATCAAAGAATCAGCATCCAGACACAATAAAGGTATTATAGACCTAAAACAATGCTATTTCACCGTGTTTTTTCTTCCAAGCTAACATATTGACAAAGATTGAAAAAGAATGATAATACCCATTGCTGCCAAGTGTGTGGGGAAACAGGCACCCAAATAACTTGCCAGTAGATGCATATTTAGTGCGACTGTTCTAGAGAGTAACTGTGTAAATAATTTTGCTTGAATCTTTGCAAGATTTTCTTATTATTTCCTAGCAGTGACTTTGCTAGGTCAATGGGTTTTATTCCAGTATTACATACAATAATAACACACTGGAAAGACTCTAATGCCTAATTATAGGAAAACCAATAAATATTATATGACATATCCATTAAATATTGTGACATATTAAAATAATATAGATTCATATTGACTGACATAAAAATATGATTAGTACACACTGAAAGAAGAAATAAAGGACATGGTTGAAATATATTGTCATTAAACTAGCTATTTGTGTCCATACATACAGAAAAAAAGAAGTATATATACCTAATAAAGATGAACAGTTTTTAATCTGAAGGTGCTAAGATTATAGTGAATTTTATGTTATTTCAATTATTTTAATATTGAAATCTTAAAAATAATTAAATATTACTCTGATAATCAGCAAAATAGTAAATATGTTCTTATTTTGATAACAAAAATGAGTATCCATGAATAAGGTTAAAAATTACATCATGGCTGGGAGCAGTGGCTCATGCCTGTAATCCCAACACTTTGGGAGGCCGAGGCGGGTGGATCGCCAGAAGTCAGGAGTTCGAGATCAGCCCGACCAATATGGGGAAACCCCGTCTCTACTAAAAATACAAAAATTAGCCAGGCATGGTGGCGTGCACCATGTAGTCCAGCTACTCAGGAGGCTGAGGCAGAAGAATCACTTGAACCTGGGAGGTGGAGGTTGCAGTGAGCTGAGATCACACCACTGCACTCAAAAAAAAAAAAAAAAAATTATGTCACATATACAGAAACTCTATTAATATGGAAATTACAGTCCTATTTCCAAATTTCTTGGGAGAGTTTTATTAACAGTCACAGACCATGATGCTTTCTCTGACGTCTTAAAAGTATCCATCATTTGGCCGGGCGTGGTGGCTCACGCCTGTAATTCCAGCACTTTGGGAGGCTGAGGCAGGCGGATCACGAGGTCAAGAGATTGAGACCAATCTGGCTAACACCATGAAACTCCGTCTCCACTAAAAAATACAAAAAAAAAAAAAAAATGAGCCAGGCGTGGTGGCGGACACCTGTAGTCCCAGCTACTCGGGAGGCTGGGGCAGGAAAATGGTGTGAACCTGGGAGGTGGAGCTTGCAGTGAGCTGAGATCGTGCCACTGCACTCCAGCCTGGGTGACAGAGTGATACTCCATCTCAAAAAAAAAAAAAAAGTATCCATCATTTGCCACTCAGCATATGTTGCCTTAAGTTCTTACTGACCATTTTTCTGGGTAGAGGTCTCTCTATACAAGTCAGGACTATACGTCATTATTTATATGTATGTATTTATATGTCCGTCTATGTATTTGAATCCCTAGCTTCTAAATGGTAGTTGAGATAGCGTCACACTCAAGTATTTTCATTTTTTCCCCTAATGTTGTCGGGTAACAGTTCCACGGGTTATGAGCTGTGGGCATATGCCAGCATCCCTTGTCCTAACTTCCTAACTGGCATATGTCTTAAATACGGGTTAGGAGTTTTTATTATTGAGCTGTACTAAGAAGTTTCATGAGCACATAATTATGTAGAATATAGATGTCAAACTTGAAGCTGATGTAATCGCCTATCAACACTGATGGTTTCCAGGAGCCTTCCACCGAATCCTCTTTTATTCTAATGAGCATTTATGTCCCTTCTCTGGGCTGGAATGAATGACTTCTGTCCCCTCTCTGGGCTGGTGTGGATGACAGAACCTTCTCTGATTCAGCCACAGCTGAAGAGAGCTATGGCTGAAGCTCTGCTTGGGCGGATGTGTCCCCTGCAAGGCCCAAGCTGGATGCATCTTCAGTGGGATTCATTATCCATTCTGTCCATTCTTTCCCAAGAGCCTAGTAGCCCTTACACACAGCATGCTCTGAACAACAGAGGAAGCCTGCCACAGAATGGTGCTCTTTGAGGCAATGGAAACTACCTGAGGTGAGCAGGTTGCACAGCTCCGCTTTTCCCAGTCAGCCGCTGAGCAGTTCATTTGTGACTTCAAGAACGACACCAACCTACATCTAGGGAAGACATTAAAATCTGCCCTAGGCATCTTCAGCCTTCACCACCCAATTTCTGTTTCTTCGGCCATCTTTAAACTGTCCATTTAATCCATTTTTTATCTTCATGGTACTTGTATCCGCCCTGTCTTCTCTGCTTCTTCAGATGCTTTGGAAGAAATGCTTGCCTATCTTCCAAGGTCAGCTCTTTCTTCAGATGCACACCTCAGCTAACCACACAACAGCCACTAGGCAGGCAAGCAGTGCCTTGCCCTCCCCACCCTTTTCCTTCACTGGGTGCGGTATCCCAGGCTCCCTGATGTTTGGGAGAGAGGTTCTGACACAGGCTTTTGAAAATACACAGAACATATGGTCTTTGAGGACTACATTCAATTTCTCCTGGCTGCCTGGCCGCCTTGCTTGCCCTCAATATATTGCTCTCATGCTGAGGACCCTTGCTGATTTCACTGGGGTGAAAAGAATGCATTTCCTTTTGTCACAAGTCACCATCTTTTCCTTGCAAAGTAGCTATAGGTATAGAGTGGAAGGAGAATACAAATGACAGAGAGAAAGAGAGAGACAGAGAGAGAAGAATATACTCAGGAATAGAAATTGAGAGGTAGAAATGCAGATTCACACCCAGATGGTTACAGAGAGAGGGATTCTTTGCCCCCAGACCATGCATCAGAACAACTCTAAAATTCACATTCTCATTTCTCTACTTAACCTCTGCAAAACAGCATATGGGCATGCCTTTCCTACTTACTATGCATTACTGTCTAAGTAGGGGGTGGTGGTGTGTGCTTATCTATCCAGTTGACAGCTTAAAATCCCTTTATCCCACATCCTTCCCAAGAGTTTTGTGCCTTCTGTGAATGATTAATTTTTAAAATTATTTTTGGCTCCAACCTGGTTTCTCCATCTCTTGTACAAATCACCTACAGTGGACCTCCACTGTCCATGAAATTTATTCTCCTTTCCTTAATATCTATGCACATACACACACACATATATATGCACTGACCAAATGATACGTATCCACCCAATATGATTGCAGGTATTGCTACGCATGTGGTTGCTGATGTGGGGGGAATGGTTAAGTCTCCAGAGCTGGTCACAGCGGGGAAGAATCCATGTTGTATATCATGGCAAGAAAAATGACTTTAAAAGCTGTCTAGCAAATTTTCACTGACTCTTACCTACATACTGGAATTTTTTTAATAGCCATGCCTCTCTTTCAGCAAGGCAAAATAACTTATCTAAATATATAATGCAAAGCAATTCTATTTTCTGTGGCTTCTACCTCTAAACTAATACCTGATTTTGCTCCCCTTGGCAATGCAACAAGTTTTAAATATAGTTGAGGTGGAAGAAAGTAGTTGATAATTGGGCTCTAGATACAAGAAGCCTGATTTCCTACTGATGTGAAATTTAGGGTATTCTACTTAACAATTCTGTGCCTCCATCTCTTTACATTAAGTGTGTATGTGTGTGTATGTATATCTATATATACATATACATATATATATAGAGAGAGAGAAAGAGCTCACAAGTGAGAGAGAGCGTGCCACATTTCATATAGTTAATGACAGTATCATATTATGGGGTTGCATGAAGCTTAAATGAGAGGAAAACGTGCTCATCTGGCACAGAGTTAATCCTCTTAAATGTTTGCCTTAGACAGGGGGTCATGCAAGAGGTCTCATCCCATCAGTCACTGAAGAAATGTATAGTATACAGATAGATTATTACCAATGATATCAGTTAATATAACCGTCTCTCACAGAAGGCAAAAACAGCTCTAGTAATTTGACAGTTGTTTTTCAATAGCACAGTTTTCCTCCACTGAACATATCAAATTATTATCCACTGAACAAAGATACACATACAATGATGATGTGACCAGAGCAGTATTGCCGAACCATGATCCTTCGGTGTGCTGCCAGCAGGATTCTACCTGATCCTGGACCATGGCATGTGCTATTGTTCACTTTTTATTTTTTTTTTCTTTAAATCAATGATATTTCTTTGTTCTAAGAAATAACTATGACATCATAGGTCTAATGAGCTGTTAATCATTGCCTAATGTGCATAAGTAGCAATAACTAACATTTTAAATCTGTCTATCCACGTTTCAACTAGGATAATTACCTGGATTTGGAAGCAGAATAGTAAGACTTGAATTACCATCCCATCTAGATCTTATATATTTCTGATGCCTGTTCTTGGATAAATCACTTAAACTCTCTAAGCTCCAGGTACTTCATTTGGTCCAGTTCACAGATCTCTTGTAAATATCAAGGAAGAAAATGCATGTCAAAGTATTTTGTAAACTGTAAAGCACTGGGCAAGTGCATGGTGTTAATTTCCAGTAAATGTCCAAGAACTCTTTGTTGCAGCTGATGACACCAGTAGATTAGCTTTCAACAACAGAAAAGCTGGCTTTTCAAAGGGAAGTGAACGTCCTTTATTCATAAGCTCCCTGGTTGATGTGTCTGACTCAGGATTTATAGCAGAGTGTACCACCATCCGGTGACACATTAGGACTCCCTTCTGTAGTAGCAGTGGGGTCACTGCCGGTACAGATAACACCACCCTCATGTCCATTGAGGAGAACAAAACCTGCAAATGTCCTTTTCTTCTCTTAAATTTTGTTTTCTTCAGTCACACAGCCTCAGCCCTATCCTATTTATAGATTAGCTGCATGCATCAGTACCACAGAGCCAGGATCACGAACTCAGTATTGGGCAGTGTAGTCCCCACAGGCGATGCCACTGACCCCACTAAATACTGTCAGCACCTGCAGTCACAGCAACGGCATTTGGCATTTCTCGGCTGGTCCAAGAACTCCTGTGGCTTTGCAGAGTACTTACACCAGTGGTTCTCAATCCTGGTTGTCCATTAGAGTCACATGGGGAGACTTTTTTCAATGTCAATAACTGGGAACCATCCCAAACCAATTTAATTAGGATCTGCTGGTAGAAGTGGGGAACTCAGGCATCAGTTTATATTAAAAGCTGCTCAGAAGTAAAGGCTTCTGCTGCTGCTTTAGGTTAACTGTGGCCAGACGGTAAGTCTGCACCTACTGAGCATGGAGAAAAGTAAGAATGAAATCGAATTATAGTGCTTAGTTTGGCCAAATCCTGTAAGTCAGAATAACCGAACATGAAACAAAACAAAATGAAGCAAAACACAATAGTGCCCACCCAACAGTCCACCTGTACCGCTTTTTCTTATGAAACGATCCTTTTATTTCTCACATGGGAAGATCTTGTTAAAGTGTGAATTTCTGATTCTCACTCCCAACCTAAAGGAATCAGAATCTCTGTTTGCCAGGGGATTTGCATTTCAATAGGTACCCCAGAGGACCTAAGCCCACAAAAGTTTCAGACCACTGCTTTCTAAGTGATTGCATTAAGGATCCTTGTATAATCCTTCTGGGGTTTTCTGCCCTGGTTGCAAAACAAGAAGAAATATAAAATATAGATTCCTGGTTCTACTCCACGCATTCTGATGTAGTACCTGCATTACTGTTTTTGTTTGTTTGTTTGTTTGTTTTAATGGAGTCTCGCTCTGTCGCCCAGGCTGGAGTGCATTGGTGCAATCTTGGCTCACTGCAAGCTCTGCCTCCTGGGTTCCAGTGAGTCTCCTGCCTCAGCCTCCCGAGTAGCTGGGACTACAGGCGCACACTACCGCACCCAACTAATTTTTGTATTTTTTAGTAGAGATGGGAGTTTCACCATATTGGCCAGGCTGGTCTCAAACTCCTGACCTCGTGATCCACCAGCCTCAGCCTCCCAAAGTGCTGGGATTACAGGTGTGAGCCACTGTGCCCGACCGGGCATTGCTGAATTTTTTTAAAGATTCATATAGAGTTCTAATTAAAAGCCAGATTGTGAGCCTGTGTGATAATGGCAACGCCACTGGA
The DNA here is from genome assembly GCF_008728515.1 of Papio anubis. Classification (NCBI taxonomy): domain Eukaryota; kingdom Metazoa; phylum Chordata; class Mammalia; order Primates; family Cercopithecidae; genus Papio; species Papio anubis. Next base: position 26,474,770 of record NC_044986.1, on the reverse strand, counting down.
CTGTAAAGAAAAAAAAATGCAAGGCTTACATTGCTAAAGTGTCTTTTCTTTGACCAGGTGTCATTTCCAAAACAAACTCCTCCATGTCAATTATCTTCAGAGTAAGAAAAAGTCTCTTTCTTGTCCATTTGCCTTTTGCACACAGAAAGGGACACAAATTTAGAAAGTATTTAAAGCAGTGGGCACTTCGAATGTTCATTATTCAATGCCGGAACCAAAAGCTCCCCAGGCATTATTAAACACACTGATGAACACTGTGGCTGGATTTAGAGAGAAGAAAGATGCTGCTGGAACTGCAATACACCAATTCTTCATTTAAATGTCTTGTAAGTAAAGACCCAGGAACTGACTTCATGGATTTTCATGTGGAGGCGATAGTATTTACATCTCAAAAGCCTACTCTACAGCTTTCTCAGTTATGCTGGCTATTGGGGCTGCCTGAATGAGCACAGGATGAAATGCAACATAATTCTATCTATTAAGGAGAGAGGGGTTTCATAGCTGGGTGCTGTGTATGGTGAGGAGGTTATTATGGCATGAACAAATGCAAACTCAAGCCAATTATGGCTTCAACTGCCTGGTGTGCTTTTCAGTAGGACTTTAAGGCATGCAAAATGGAGTACTAGTTCTTGTCTCAGCTCATAACTTCACACAGAAAGATCATTTTTCCTGTAAATGTTGAAGGCAGAGTGAAGCCCCCAGAGCAGGCCACTCAAATCTCACTCAGTAGGTGGCCATTGGAACTGGGCATCTGAGGGACAGAAGCTTAAGAAATGTCCTTGAGTTGCCACATTCTTTTAGGAGGCAAAAGGGAAAAATAAGAGCCACCTGCCACTCACAGAGAAAAGAAAATACAAGTTGAGTCCCTTATGTGCGTGGAGGTCCTCCCCAAACCAAACCAAACCAACCAATACACACATCCAGCCAGTGGGAAGATGGCTGAGAAGCTCCCGTCTCTCCCAAGTCTGTGATTGACTTCAAAACACTGTCCTCAATCATCCTAATAAGCACTTAAAAAGTAAATCAAAGGCTATTAAAACACTTTTGACATTGAGCTTGCTTCCTCAAGCAAACCATAAACGCCCAGAATTTACAACATTTGCTGAAGGGAGGGAGGAGGATGCTGGGTTTTAAAAACAAATTTATTAGCTTGTTTCTTATGCTGTTTTTTTTTCTCCTTTCTCCCCTTGGGACAGTGATAAACTAAAACTGCTAGATGTTGTTACAGACTGTTAAATTCGTAGTTAAGGTTCATATCATTATCCAAGCTATCCTGGATTTCTGGGGGGTGATTTATAAGTATGTGCTATCAAAAAGCCACAAAACACTGTCTCTTTTAACTAAAGGGGTCTGGGGCTATATGACCAACATCTATATACAAAGTGCCAGGCAGTAAAATAATACTGTATGTCACTCCCCTCACATTCAAAATACTGGACAGAACCAAGTAAGACTGTGAAATAAACTGAGATCAATGGCAGCCATGCTCTGGCATTATTGTGCATGGTGACTCTGGATAAGTCATTTATCCTCTCTGGACCTCAATTTCAACTGAAAAAGGCATGGATTGACCAACTTTTAAAGTCCTATCCCAAGCTACAGTCCTATTATCAAATTATCCAATTAGCTGATCAGCAAGCACAACATTAATCAGTTACCTCAGGGCTTACATGAATGACTAGTGTGGGACCTTAATTCTCATCTCTCCAAATTATGGCAGGTGGAAGTGGTGCCCCCTCATGCTGACAAATCTGATTTCTAGCCTTTCACTTTCTCCTTTCAACACATGCTCAACACTGATCTTGGATTTATACTCCCATTGGCTCCTTGCTCAGTTTCCAATCAGTCGTGCTGACAGCAGGATGTACCCATTTCAAGCATGTGGAGTAACAGATAAGAGACTGTGACTGGGGCAAGACAACATCCACTAACAGAGGGATGAGCATCAGCTTTTCATTAAGCAGCACAGTGGTTGCTTATTTTCAGCTCAGTTCCAGACCTGCATTTGGCAACTACACTTAAGTGTCTCAAACTGACCTCAAAGTCAACTTTTCTAACCTGAACTTGTGATATTCTCCTCCAAAATGGGTCCTGTTCTAGAGTTTCCTCTCTCAGTGAATGGTACCACTATCTGCCCTGTTAGGCATGCTAGGCACCTAGCTGTCATCTTTCACACCTCTATCCCTTTCATTGGTTCATCCCCAAACCCTATCATTTACTCCCTGAGAATTTCTTAAATAGAAACAAACCAATGCATTTCTACCAATACCATCTTAGCTTATGCATTATCCCTCCCCTATTTCTATAATATTTTCCTACATGATTTGGCAGCACTTCCTCTTCAACCTTTCAAAATACGTATTTGGCCACTCTTTCCCCACCCCATACCACTCCACTGCCATCCTGCCCACCTCCCTCCTCATCCTCCCTACCCCTGTGGTCTCATTTCACACTCCATGCTCCCAGGCCCACTCTACTCTAGTCACATTGGAGCCATTTCCATTCCTCTTTCTTGTTGTGCTTCTTGGATCCACATGGCAATTTCCCAGAGAACTTGATATGCATGATATATTTGGGGAACACAGTAGACTCACACTGAAAAAAAGCTGAAAACTGAGGCTGCGTGGCTAACTTTTTTAAGTGAGGAAGAGTGGCTTCATTACAGATGTCTGACTTCCAATACTTTATCGCCCCCTTCCAGTTTGCTGCACTCCCAGAGTGTTTCGGGACACACGGACCAAGTGAGAGCCACAAAGTGCGAAGAGTGAGCCATAACCTATTTTGAAGAGACCTGGCTCCAAACCCTCCTCCAGGAGGAGTAATGGAAACTTCTAGGAGAAAGCCAATTGATAAGAAAGTTGCAGGAAAAGATTGCTTGCAATGAAAGGTATCCGAAAAACCTCGATGCCTCTATCAAGACTTCCTTCTAACCTGCTTCACCTGGTCAATGTCTACACACCTCTTGCTCATTACTTTGCTGAAAAAATCTTCCCTGTCACTCTTGCCTAGGTAGAATCCTCTACCATAGGCTTTCATAAAGATAAAGATCTGCACATCCCAGTACTTAACTCTGTGAATACTTTATTCAATTAATTATTCTTTTTAGTTTAGTGCATTCCCTTTCATTAAAATGTAAACATTCTAAAAGCTGAAATCATTTCTGCTTTTGGTCACTAATATGTTTCCAAGGTCTAGTACATCAAAAGCACTCAAACTATTTATTTAATGAATGAATGAAGTAGAAAGTTAACTGATGGCAATACATTTTTTTTTCGTTATACTATTTGCTATTCCAGGTCCAATTTTTTGTTTCTAATTGTGTAGGTGTGTGTGTGTATATACATACACACGATTATAAATATACGATTATATATTATGTATATATGTATTATGTATATTAAAAACATATAATTATGTACATAATTATGTATTACATATAATTGTATATGTACACACACACACACATATGCACAATTAGAAATGAGAAATTGGACCTGGAAAAAATATATACACAATAATAAATTGTATAAATATATATATATACATATTCCCATTAGTGATATCTTCTACATAAAGTTGCTTATATCAGTTAAACAAAGAAGAGGGTTTACTTTCCAGTTTTTCTTTTATGTTTTTGAGACAGAGTCCCACTCTGTCAGCCAGGCTGGAGTGCAGTGGCATGATCTCAGCTCACTGCAACCTCCATCTCCCAGGCTCAAGCAATTCTCCTTCTCAGCCTCCCAAGTATCAGGGATTACAGGCATATGCCACCACACATTTTTGTATTTTTAGTAGAGACAGGGTTTCACCATGTTGACCAGGATGGTCTCGAACTCCTTACCTCAGGTAATCCGCCTACCTCAGCCTCCCAAGGTGCTGGGATTACAGGTGTGAGCCACTGCACTCAGCCTACTTTCCAATTTTTCTTTTTTATCCTGTCATTTTTCACCTGGCCAGCTCTTTCTCAGCTGAAGTATGATGTTCTTGGAGAGGTGTTCCCAGACCATCCAATCTAACAAAACTGTTAATCTCTCTCAGGACAGCTCTAATTTTCCATTCCAAATATGATTACCCCAAGATACAGCAAATTTTGTGCTTCTCTTTTTTTTTTTTTTTTTTTGAGACGGAGTCTCGCTGTGCTCCCAGGCTGGAATGCAGTGGCGTGATCTCGGCTCACTGCAAGCTCCGCCTCCCGGGTTCACGCCATTCTCCCGCCTCAGCCTCCCAAGTAGCTGAGACTACAGGCGCCGCCACCACGCCCGGCTAGTTTTTTGTATTTTTAGTAGAGACGGGGTTTCACCATGTTAGCCAGGATAGTCTCGATCTCCTGACCTCGTGATCCACCCGCCTCGGCCTCCCAAAGTGCTGGGATTACAGGCTTGAGCCACCGCGCCCGGCCGCTTCTCTTTTTAACATTTGTGTTTCTTGATAAACTCTAAGCTTCTTGAGGATAGGCACTACATCTATTTTGCTATAATTGTAATTAATACTGAAACCTTGCAGAGTTCCTGGTACATAGTTGGTGCTCAGTAAGTACTGTTGGCTGAAAAATTACTTCCACTAAATGGCCTATAGCTTTGCTATCCTCTGCATCCAGACTCTATATCTCTTGAGGAAAGACATGATATGTTTGCTTGTTTAGTATCTCCCTTGGTACTAAACCCACAGTTAGATTAGGGCCGGGGATTAATCCTGGAGGACAGATGATTGTTTTTCATGCAGTACATGCCCTGTGTACTACAGCATGTTTAGCAATATCCCTGGCCTCCAGATGCCAGTAGCATCTCCCACACCCTATTGTGACAACCAAAAATGTTTCCAGACACTGCCAAATACCCTATGTGGGCAAAATCTGCCCCTGACACCCTGCTGAGGAGCCGTGGATTAAGTGATTAATTTAATCAATGTTGGTGAATAGACTGCAACGTGGCTTGGCAATCTCTGGGTTCTAAAGAGTCCCTCAGACTCTGAGATGAATTGTTCCACTACAGCCAAGGTATAGAACAAATATCTAAAAATATCTGTCAGCTCCTATGAGTGGTGCTCACTTCAAGTGCTTGAAACGGATGCCAATTTGGCCAGGAGCCTATGCCAACTTCTTCCTTAGTAATTGTTTTCTCAATAGCTACAGCTCATTTTGAACATCCTTGGAACAATACATAAATTTTTATCTTATTTACTATTCCCTGAACTCACCAATTAAGTTTCCATCATTGTAACTTAAAAAAAATCTTCCCGTCCAGGACATCCTCCTGAGGGTAAGAATATGCACCTGTTTCACTGCAGTGCCTTCTGCCAGGCAGCAGAGAACCAAGCAAAGACGTTTCTTTTCTTTTTTCTTTCTTTTTTTTTTTTTTTTTTTTGAGATGGAGTCTTGCTCTGTCACCCAGGCTGGAGTGCAGTGGTGCGATCTTGGTTCACTGCAAGCTCCGCCTTCTGGGTTCACGCCATTCTCCTGCCTCAGCTTCCCAAGTAGCTGGGACTACAGGCACCCGCCACCACGCCCGGCTAATTTTTTTTTGTTTTTTTAGTTGAGACAGGGTTTCACCGTGTTAGCCAGGATGGTCTTGATCTCCTGACCTCATGATCCGCCTGCCTCGGCCTCCCAAAGTGCTGGGATTACGGGTGTGAGACACTGTGCCTGGCCAAAGATGTTTCTTAATAGCGAATATTCTGGTTGAACTTTGTCATTTGCTACATACTCTCACATACGATGTCTCACTGAACAGTATGCATACTGAAGAGAGGGGAGACAGGGAGAGGGGCAAGAGGAAAAGACGGAGAGGAGGAGAGGGAGAAAGGGGAGAAGGGGAAAGAGAGATGGGGGAGTATTCAGTGGTCAAAAAAGTGAAAAACAAGCAATTATCTCACCCCCAGAAGTTTCAACATCTGGGCTCAGATCAACAGAATAGGCAAGGCTGAAAAAGTTTTATACTTAATTTTACTGAAAAATTAACTACCAGGAGCTTTCATAATAACTTCCTGTTGTATAATTGCAAAATAATTGAAAATTGTATAGCATATTATACATTTTTTTTTCTTTTTTCTTGAGACAGTCTTGTTCTGTTGCTCAGGCTGGAGTGCAGTGGCATGATCTCGACTCACTGCAGTCTTGACCTCCTGGGATCAAGCAATCCTCCTGATCCCAGCCTCCCAAGTAGTTGGGACCACAGATGTGCACCACCACACCCAGCTAATTTTTGTATTTTTTTGTAGAGATGGAGTTTGCCACAGTGCCCAGGCTGATCTCGAACTCCGGGTCTCAAGTAACCTACCAACCTTGGCCTCTCATAGTGATAGAATTATTGGCATGAACCACTATGCCTGGTCTCCATAGTGTACATTTTAATGTCTTCTACAGTATTGACCACGTAAACACTTCTATATAAAGAGGTGATGGTATGATAGCTATGCCCTTTTCACTGAAGAAAGGTAAAATATTTGCCAAACATCACCCAGTATCAGTGTGAGGTACTTAAACCCAGGTCTTCTGATTTTAAATCATATGGGGTTTTTCCCCCTTTTGATCCCAGTGACTCTTAAATGGAAAACATCTAATACTACCGATTTCCCATTTTCTATCCTGCGAGTTGTAGTCTTTCTCTCTCTCTTACTCTGGAATGTGGTCTGCCTGGGAAGAGGATGTTTACTGGGACCCCTGTCCAGGAACATGTAAGGATTCCTGAAGAGATACACATTGCTTCATTATCAGATACCTTGGTTTAAGTGTCTTGGCTGGATTCTGATAGGTATGTGTGTAACCCACAATACCATAGAGCATGAAGTGAAAAAAATGGAAATTCCCTGAGTTACTAGGTTCAGGGGATACCTAATGGTACTACATAGTAAATGTCATGAAGCTACCGAAAAGCAGGGTATGTTTTTAGTTCTCACTTCTAGCAAAAAAATAAAAATACATAAATAAAGTCATGCTTTTTTCTATAGATTGGGAGCAACAGATATGAGTGGAGTGACTATGTATGTCCTGATTTGCTCAGGACAATTCTAATTTATTCCCATTGTTTCAATATGAATATTTATAATACCCATTCTTAAAAAGAATTCTAGTTTGATCAAGATAAATGATACTACGCTAAATATGGCTTGAGTTTCACAACATACCTGACTGGTTTAACATATTATCAGGTTTCAGGTTTAGTCACTTTTAAAGGGGGTATGCTTCCTCCTCAGAGGTTGTTGATGATGTTAGAAAGGTTATAGGGAGTAGGTGGTAAATGCCTCCTCCTTTCAAAGTTATATTATCACTTCCCAAAACAAGCAGCTTTGAACAGCCACCACTGTTACCCCCACCACTTAATGCCAGAACAACGACCCCAGCAAAGAGAAAAGCAGACAGTGAGCAAGAGCTGCAGGGAGCCACCACCCAGCCACTAGGACTCAAGGCCAACATCCACATCCAAACCTGTGTCTGTAACCACAGTGGTAAGGAAACATGCCTGGTGACTTAAAGCATGGTCTTGGTTTCTTTTTTTTTTTTTTTTTTTGTGAGACGGAGTCTCGCTCTGTCCCCAAGGCTGGAGTGCAGTGGCGCAATCTCAGCTCACTGCAAGCTCTGCCTCCCTGGTTCACGCCATTCTCCTGCCTCAGCCTCCCAAGTAGCTGGGACTACAGGCGCCTGCCACCACACCTGGCTACTTTTTTGTATTTTTAGTAGATGCGGGGTTTCACCGTGTTAGCCAGGATGGTCTCGATCTCCTGACCTCGTGATCCGCCCGCCTCAGCCTCCCAAAGTGCTGGGATTACAGGCGTGAGCCACCATGCCCGGCCGTTTGTTTCTTTAGGTTTTATTCTTCGGGAGCAATCTCCCTTGCTCCTGCATATAATCTCTGGCAGGCCCCCGGGCTTTCTATTTATTCTTTTATAAAAGATAGTCCCAGAGTCACTTTAAATCACATGCACAGTCTTAATTCCATAAATAAAATGTCTGGCTGAAGATAGTCATCAAAATCCAGTATACAACTGTATTAAATCCACCCTTCTCCCTCCCATGTCCTCATCCCCACACCCACCCTGTCCCTGAATTCCCCCGCCTTTTCAGGCTGACACCTGCACTGCAGAAAGGGTATGTGGTCATCTGCTCTTTAAGGAGCCTAATGTAGTTTCTTGACTCAACTCGCTACCTTGCTCCAGGAAAGTAGGAGAGAAAAGCGTGTAGGAAGTGAGGGCTGTTCTTTTGTGGCTGGGTAGTTTCCAGCACTCTGGGCCTGGCAGATGGTGAAAGTGACTCTTTTTGTTTGGCATGCTCTTTAGAATCTCTTGCTGGATCTCTGCCTTGTGGTCTTATGACCTGGAAAGATTAATCTCCAGTCCAAATAGTGCATAGAGACACCCTCCCCACGTGCTTTGTCACCTGGCAGCTCAACTCAAGCCCTTTTCACCGTGAGGCCTACTCAGCCCTCCAGAGAAGTCTGCTGAACAAGACCTGAGAGGACCCCAGCAACATTCTCCATTGTATGCTCCTGGGAAAACACTCCCATTTTTCCAGCTCCAAGGCACCACGGCAAGAACATCTCTAGATCATCATCTTGCAGGTGGTCAGCTCTTGATTCTCCCTCTCGATTTCCCTGGCAGGCATCAGATCTCAATCTACAAACCACTTTGATTATCTCAGTCAAGTGTTATGTTCCAGTTTTTATAGCCCCAAATTTGGAGAGATACAGGTGAAGCTCTCTTGAAGCCCATACATTCATGTGGCTCAAAGTGAGGGGAAGACTCCTCCTACCCCTATGTGGTGGGGAAAGAAAATAACTCTTTCTCAAGAAGTTCACTTCACTCAGCTCCTTACATACAAGACCTACAGAATGCCTCTGCTTCCCTGGTCCTTATCAGGCTCCACTGATGCAACCGGAACCAAATTCCCGAAATAGGGAAAATGGAGTTCAGAGCATAACTTCATCTGGATATATAGACTTCGAATATTCTCTCACCTTCTCCTCTCTTGATCCATTTCAATATTCTTTATCTGACTCCTCTATTTGACTGAAGAGTGCAAATGTTATTAAACAGGTTCCATTTGCCTAATAAGTATAAGGTATTTTTCCATTGCCTAAAAAATAATCATTTGCCTAATAAATCAGCGCAAGGGACACGGGGAGTGGTGAGGATGGAGAAAGTCTATCTCACACACGCCTTGGAACCATGACATCCATTGCATTGCTACCCCTGTAGAAACTATAAGGACTCAGTTAAAAACAATAAGAAACTATAAACCCTCTGTGGGTATTAATGCTAAGGGTCTGGTGCTCCAAAAGGCAAAACCAGGTAAGCAAGCAGACATCTACCCTCCTCCTATTGCAAATTCAATCTGAACAATGCTTATTTCTTTACTATGTTGCCTGTGTTTCCAGAAAAGCCCTCTCTAGGGTCTGACCTCATTTAATTCACGCACCTTATTCCCATAAGGGAAATCTAAGAAATTGCTTTCCATTGTGCTGCATCTCATACCGAGTTGAGAAATCCCCTCTGATCTGCTGAACTTTTGAAGTCCCAGAAGTAGGAAAACATTAAGAAATATAAGAAAGGTCAAAACTCTGAAAATGCCACTTGTAAATGGACAGTCTTATTGAGTAGACAGGTCTCCTCAGGTGGTGAACAAAGCTTACATTAGAGTTTAGGAAAGAATGAAAGGGATAAGTTTCTTTCAGCACTTTAATTTTGAGCCAAGGACAAAGTTATGAATTTCAGAGGCGGGTTCCAGGTGACATACGCTAAACGTACAACGACCACTGAGCACTATTACATAGAACCTCAACAGAGTAAGAAATTACAGGGTTGCCTTGCTAGGGATGTGGGAGATAAGACCAGCTGACTTCTCAACATGAAGACTACAGCAGACTCTGGCGCCTGGATAGATCTTCTGTCATCCCCTGAAGGGCTTCCAACAATAAACAAACAACGCAAATAGACAAAGAAAAAAAAAAAAAGCCTGTTGATAATAAAGTCAAAACTTTGATACCATCAAATAACAAACTATTCAAAGACATTTGGGGCGTTTTTTTATTAGGCTTTTTTTAAGGGTAGCTTTAGGTTCACAGCAAATTTAAGCGAAAGTACAGAGAGTTCCCATATGATTCCTATCCCCCTCCCTGTACACACACAGCCTCCCCTGCTATCAACATCTACCCCAGAGTGGTACATTTGTTGCAACTGATGAAGTAACACTGACAAATTACTATGGCCCAAATCTACAGTTTACATTAGGGTTCATCCTAGATGTATACATTCTACAAGTCTGGACTAATGTATAATAACAATGTGTCCACCATTTTAGTATCATATAGAATAGTTTCACTACCCTGGAAGTCCTCTGTGTTTGATCTATTCATCTCTCCCTTCTTGCAACGCATGACAACCAGGCAGTCTTTTTTTTTTTTTTTTTTAATTTTATTTTATTTTATTTTATTTTTGAGACGAGGTCTCACTCTTCACCAGGCTGGAGCGCGGTGGCACGATCTCGGCTCCCTCAAACCTCCACATCCTGGGTTCAAGCAATCCCCTGCTTCAGCCTCCTGAGTAGCTGGGATTACAGGTGCACACGCCACCATACCCAGCTAATGTTTGTACTTTTAGTAGAGACGGGGCTTCACCATATTGGCCAGGATGGTCTTGATCTCTTGACCTCATGATCCGCCCGCCTCGGCCTCCCAAAGTGCTGGGATTACAGGCGTGAGCCACTATGCCCAGCCAAATGATGGATATTTTTAAGATGTCAGAGAAAGGATAATGGTCTGTGGCTCAAGATACAGTATCTAAACCTGACATGAAAGCCCTGTAAGAAATTAGCTAGGCCCAGCCGGGCGCAGTGACTCATGCCTGTAATCCCAGCACTTTGGGAGGCTGAGGTGTGTGCTTAGTAATATGTATTTTACTCTACGTCTTTTTATGGCTTAATAGCTCATTTCTTTTTAGCTGAATAATATTCCATTGTATGGATATACCAAAATCCATTCACTTACTAAAGGACATCTTAGGTGCATTCAGGTTTTGAATGAACTTTGTGTGAATATATGTTTTCATCAATTCAGTTGGGTAAAGGCAGCTTGATTGTTGGATCTTAAGGTAAGATTATGCTTAGTTTTATAAGAAATTGTGAAACTGTTTTCCAAAGTGGCTGATCCACTCTGCATTTCCACCAGTAATGAGAATGAGAGTTGATGTTGCTCTACAGCCTCGCCAGCATTTGGTGGTGTCAGTGTCTTGGATTTTAGCCATCCTAATAAGTGTTAGTGGCATATTGTCGTTTTCATTTGCAATTCTCTTACATGGTGTTGAACATCTTTCCTCATGTTTATTTGTCATCTGCATATCTTCTTCGGCCAGTTATCTGTTCAGATCTTCTGCCCATTTTTGTTTGTTTGTTTGCATGTTTGTTTGTGTTTGTTTTTAAAGAGAGCTCTTTTTATTATTGAGTTGTAACAGTGCTTGTACAGTGTGGATAACAGTTCTCTATCAGATATGTCTTTTGCAAATATTTTCTCCCAACTTGTGCACTGTCTTCTCATTCTTTTGACAAATGACTTTAAAATAATAATCTGCCGGGAGCAGTGGCTCATGTCTGTAATTTCAGCACTTTGGGAGGCTGAGATGGGCAGATCACCTGAGGTCGGGAGTTCGAGACCAGCCTGACCAACATGGAGCAATCCCATCTCTACTAAAAATACAAAATTTGCCAGGCATGGAGGTGCATGCCTGTAATCCCAGCTACTTGAGAGGCTGAGACAGGAGAATCGCTTGAACCGGGAGGTGGAGGTTGCAGTGAGGCGAAATAGCGCCACTGTATTCCAGCCTGGGCAACAAGAGCAAAACTCCATCTCAAAAAAAAAAATATATATATACACATATATATATATATATATATATATATATATATATATATATATATATATACACTTTTTAATTAAAAACAAGTTTCTTTTGTGAGAAATGCATGATAACGATAGTGTCTGAGGAATTGCTCAGTGATGGAAAGGAACATTTTATTGTATTAAATAAATGATATGGTAAAAATAAAGCAAAGCAAAATTAAAACAAGCAAATAAAATTTTGACAATTTTTAGTAGTATGAAAATTCCACAGTTATCTATCTATCTATCTATCTATCTATCTATCTATCTATCTATCTATCTAATTTGCATTGGGCAGGAGCTACTCCAAAACATACAGAGGCAAAAGGCAAAAGAGGAAATTGGAAAGAAAAGAAGCGTAAGAATAAGAGGATAGGTGGTATGGAAGGACTTTGTCAAAAATAACTTTCCACCATCCTCACTTTCTATTTTTACAGATGTTTGTGCTGCTGCTAGTGAGCCTGGAGAAACAGATGAACAGGGATTCCCCAAGGCTTTTTTTTTTACTTTTAATTTTTACATTTAACTGCATGGATTTGTTTTGTTTTTATGTTAAGGCAACCTGATTGCAGTGTGAATTAATGCTTTTTATTTTGACAAGAATGGAAAAGCAAGATGTATTCCTTGTGTAACTTTCATAAGTGTCTCGGGTTTATATATTTTCATTCTGTTTTCAACAAACTTCAGATGTTCTGATCTATGCAAAATGACAATTCTTTTCCTCACTCACAAGATATATTTACATTAAAGAAACACATGCTTTCTAAACCATATCTACTTCAATTTTTTTTTTTTTTTTTTTTTTTTTTTGAGACGGAGTCTCGCTCTGTCGCCCAGGCTGGAGTGCAGTGGCACAATCTCGGCTCACTGCAAGCTCCGCCTCCCGGGTTCCCGCCATTCTCCTGGCTCGGCCTCCCGAGTAGCTGGGACTACAGGCGCCCACAACCTCGCCCGGCTAATTTTTTTTTTATACTTTTAGTAGAGACGGGGTTTCACCGTGGTCTCGATCTTCTGACCTTGTGATCCGCCCGCCTCAGCCTCCCAAAGTGCTGGGATTACAGGCGTGAGCCGCCGCGCCCGGCCAAAAATTATTTTTAAAATAGTACTTTTATATGCTATATTATATATCATATCTTATGTACTTAAAAATCATTTTGTAATGATTATTTGCAAATTAAAATATCAAAGCTCTGGCAGTATTGCTCATTTGGAGAAGGGGAAGACTCACAATTCTGCATAAGTGATTGTCTTCTCTATTTTTTTTTTTTTTTTTGGTACAGCAGAAAGGCCCTTTCCCCTATCCTATCTGCCTCTGCCAGGGGCCAGAGCAGCCTCAGATTTTCCTCCAGGGCCCTTTGTGGGCCAGCACTCAGGCTGCCCTCTCTGCATGATTAGTGCTGCACAAGGTATAGCGTTCACTCCATGCTTCTGGATTCCTGGATGGGACCCACACTTCACTGGCTGTCCCTGCAGCAGAAACTTATCCAAATTATACTGGTTCCCTGCTTAGCATGAAATTAGTTTGAAATACAGAGGCTAAGAGGCAGCCCCTCCTGATGGCCTCAAGCTTGCTTACTGATACGTAACCTCTTCATATCCCAAGACAAAGTCAGATTGAGTGTCTCCAACCCCAGCAGCAATCTCTTCCCTCATTGTTCCCTCCACTTAACAACTGCTTTGGAGAAGTGAGAATATTTTAGCTCAAACAACAAGTTTTTATTTTTGTATCTAGATAATCTAAAATTTGTTCATGCAGCATTTTACATATAGTTGCTTCAAGTGTATTTCTGTGTTTTTATGATGAAATTGTACCTTCCCAGCAAAACAACACAATAGAGAACAATTACACTGTATATTTGATGGTAACACTGGAGCCCAAGGGAGGGTCCATTCCATGGAGAGGTAAAGGCAATGATTTTGGTAAGACTTGGTAAGGGGCTGCAATGAAAGGTTTATTGGGCTCTCTATGTGTTCCTGGACAACTGTGTATAAACAATCTACGAAAAATAATGTTTTATAGACTTTACCAGAAATTTGATATTTAAACAATTCTAAATATTGACTACATTGGAACTATAAAATGGTAATTTTATGTGCCTCATCCTAATAACAGTAAATGTTCAATAAAAGGTAACTTTAAAATAGGCTAAGCACTTCAAGGGTATTATCTCATTTAATTCTCACAGCAGCCCATTCATAATTACTTTCTTAAATCCCCACTTTTCAGATGAGATAGTTGAGGCTCAGGAAGATAAAGAGATGAGTTCAGTATTAAATAGCTGGTTAGGAAGCAAGCTACTATTAAAACTCGGTTATTTTTGACTTTAGTCTTTTTATTCAAGGCACACAATTATTTAAAAAGCACATTCTAAAATAAGACACTTTGAAAGATAAAAACAGACTGAAAAATAATTTCCTAGATGGTAAATCACGAGACATATACCAAATATTACCCATCAACGCACAACACAGGAGTAGATCAAGATACTGCAAGTGCATTCAATCCCAGCTAAAGCATAGAGCTATTTGTATCCTTAGAGTTATGTTTATCACAGCATTCTTTGTTGTAATGGAAGAACAGAAACAACCTAAATGATAATCAGGGGTTGAATATTTTTAAGATAAAAATAAAGTAAATCCATATGAGCCATTATGCAGCCATTAAGAACATGTGCTTTTTAAATAAATACCCCACAAAAGCAAAGCCACATGTAAACATGCAACCTCACATCTCACATAGACTATGGGCAGAGGTGTCCCATTCTCCTGGGAAGGGAGAAAGAGAAGTAGGAAAAAGAAAGGCTAAAAGGTGTCTCAAAAGGGGAAAGGGAATTAACAGCTTCTGAACACCTACCCAATACCTATTTTTTATCTATCTATTTTTTGCCTTTTAGCAAATAAATTTTCCATAGTTTTCTAATGTTTCAGTGAAAATGTATACACCTATACACATACATTCACTGAATTATAAAATTAAAATTAAATATATAATTTTATAGGAAAAAAGAACAAATCTTTTTAAAATTGCAGTTACATGCAATTAAAGCATACTGATGGTGAGACATATGAAATCATCCATAAGAAATGCACAGGCTCGGCCGGGCGCGGTGGCTCAAGCCTGTAATCCCAGCACTTTGGGAGGCCGAGATGGGCGGATCACGAGGTCAGGAGATCGAGACCATCCTGGCTAACACGGTGAAACCCCGTCTCTACTAAGAAATACAAAAAATAGCCGGGCGAGGTGGCAGCGCCTGTAGTCCCAGCTACTCGGGAGGCTGAGGCCGGAGAATGGCGTGAACCCGGGAGGCGGAGCTTGCAGTGAGCTGAGATCCGGCCACTGCACTCCAGCCTGGGCGACAGCGCGAGACTCCGTCTCAAAAAAAAAAAAAAAAAAAAAAAAAGAAATGCACAGGCTCTCATAGGTATGAAAGCAATGGCTCCTTCTGTGTCACTTTGTCTCCATGAATATGCTTCAGTAGTTAAAAACTGGCTTCATGTTCAAGGGTGGCTTAGCCTTAGAGGAGAGACTTAGAAGGGGATTATACTTTTAGATCAGAAGAGAATAAATTTTTCCCCCAGAACAAATGATTTCTAAAACCCTTAGAAATTGTGCATTACTCATCCTTTTTCCATCTTCTTTCCACTATACATTTTATGTGGGTATCCCTGTGGCAGTTAATAGAAAAATTCAAATCACAAAAGGAAAGAAAGAAAGAAAAAAAAGACCTGGGGTATCAGAATTAAAGAGAGATGTGAATTGGCCCATTAGAGAAAACTGAGATCTACAGAGATATGGCTTATGTTTACTTTCCCTCCCTACTAACATGGACTTTCATAAAAAGAAAAGCTCTGTCTCTTTTCCTTTTCCCTCTCTAACAATGAAGCCACACTGAGACAGATTAGAGTGCTAATCAGCTTCTGGAAAAGCAGATCAACCAAAAAAGCCTACATTGCAGGCTTTCTGGTTCATTTTCCCTCCACTGTTTTAGTAGCCTGAGTTTATGGGAAATCAAACTTTGTCAACTTAAGCTGCTGTTCCTAGCTGAATTTTGGAGTAGTCAGCAAGGTTCCTGTAACAAACAAATGACCACACACAACTGTGAGGGCACACGCATGCGCATGTATGTGCACGCACACGCACACACACACACACACGAGTATTAATCAGAGCACTCAGTTGCTGAGATCCCAGCAAGAAAGAAATGAAGTATGGTCATTAAAATTCCTAAACTAATATTTTGAATATGGCATAAAATGAATGACTGCTAACAGAGAAGGGATGGAAGGACCTCTTTTACTTAAGAAAATTAATTAATTAAAGGGTTAAGACAGATTGGTTACAAAATCACCAGGAAAGGTCACTCATAACAGAGTCATTATGCTTAGGGTAAACAGTCATCAGCTACCCTGCAAAATAAGTGGCAGGGCTGCTGTATATAAATACAAATTATTTGCAGAACCCTCAGCTATCCTTGCTTCATTTTGCTACTGGGGATACATGGAAGCTGGCATTGTATGTTTATGTGTGTATTTATGTATTTGAGCATCTCATTATAAATTATTATCTTCACATTAAAGAAAATATCCAGCTCACAGGCACAACACCAACAAAGGAGGGCTTTATATATCACATGGTTGAATGAATTTTGTTTCATCTTGCTTTGTTTTGGTTTTTTCTTCAGAATTTGGAAAGATATGATGGTTCTTAGGAGTCACGACTTTTTATTTATTTCTTTCTTTTTTTTTTTTTTTTTTTTAAATATGGTTAGTCAGATAAGGTTTCTAGGTGAAACTTCCATCAAAAGTCCAGGGAATCTAGTGTTCTAATGCTTCCCCACTAACTCCTTTGGAAACCACATCCGCTCAAAGCCTTCTCAATCAAGACATGGGGAATCTGCCCTTCCAAGAAAAGGTAATTTCAGCAGATCTCAGGGGAGTTCTGCAAGCAGAGTTTCCTAAGATACAACTGTGGTGGAACTGGCTATGAAATATATTAATGCAGATACTGTGGTTTTATAATCCCCACCAATTACCACAAATTATAGCTGTGTGATTCTGGAAAAGCCACATGCTGTGGAGTTAAATCCTGGAAAAATACATACTGGTTGTCTAATTTCCTTCCTAATTTTAAGAAGACTCATAAAAATCCTTGCCCTATCCTTCTTCTCCTAGAAGACTCTCAGGGAGCAAAAATACTTGAGAGGTGTTTGTACTTAAATCCTATGTAGGGAGCTCCAGAAATAATTTTTTTGGCTGTTAATTAATGAATCTAATGGTGATAAGCCTACTTAATGTACACTCCAGTAAACTAGTGACATAAAAAGAAACGTAGTCCTACCATCAAGGGGTTTACAATAGCAGTGGGACAGAAAAGTGATGAAATATAGTCAACACAATGGAGCTAAAAAAACAACTGCAAGAGCAGAATCTCAGAAGGCAGAACCTACTGAGAAGAGCATGGAAGCGGGTAGGGAGAATAATTGGTAATAAGGACAGAAAACTGTTTCACCACGCTGGCCTTCAGTGTAAAGTCCTCTGAAAGCTGGCAGTCTCCCCAAGTGCACAAATACAGATGTTTGCTCATTTGTAACTCCTGAACTGGAGAGCCACTAGCTCAGAGGCATCTTCATGGGAAACCCCCTGCAGTTTTCAGAGCTGGTGCCTTATGAATAATGGAAACTTTCAAGAATGATTTTGGTTTAAGAACAAGGATAAGTCCTTTTTTTAGGGTTGGGTATGTCAGCACTCTGCCCTGGTAAATTATTTGCAGACAGCATAGTCTATCAAAATGAACTCACTGCTGCTCATTTTTCCTGCCTGCCATGCTGTTTATTAACTACCATCCATTATTTTTAAAACATTTCTGGAATCAAAGGTAAGAGCAAAAGGAAAAACAAAAGGGTGATAGGAGATAAATGCACTGCAAATGCTGGTCGTATGTGCTAGTAAGATAGGAAAAATATCTCATGGGGAAAAACAAAAGCCAATTTTTTCATAACAGCAATATTCACAGGCTTGCATGCTTCCAGGAAGCTTAGGAAAGCACAGGGTTTGGGGACGTTGACAGCTATGCCCTGGGGATGTTCTCATGGGGAAAGGTTGTGTCAAGCAGATTAGTCAATCTGATGCCCCATTTACAAAGCACTGATGTTATGTGAATTTTCACCCCCTTCCATACACACTGGTAGAAGCATACTAAAGTATTAATATAGTCTACAAATATATTATTATTTTTGAGAATTACATGATTTTTTTGATATATTTGAGTATATCCTGAAATTTTGTAAAAAACAAAGTAGAAGGCATTGTCTTGAGTAAAAATAACTTCACATCTGGCTGCTGATAGCTCCCCTGATACTATTCATTTGGCATCGAATCCTCCTTTCCTGAAGCCGCTCACAGCACTGCTGTCACCTGTGTTCTTACTGGACTCTTAAGTCGTTATTTAACTTTGTCACTGGTGACAAAGCAAAGGTATACGTTGCTGCCTTAGGGTCATAGTGATCTTTCTCCCCAGTTCCCAACACGTGTGTATGCCTGTCTCCAGCACAACTTATGCTTGCTTCTTGGACAAAATGACACCTCAGCAAGACTCAGGAAAATGAAAATGTTAACTATCCCAGAGAAAAAAAGCACCATAATTCCAAGAAATGTAGACGAAGTTTTGTTCTAAGGACACCCCTAAAAAACACGGAAAGTGAGCTTGTCTCCTCTGCCTTCTGTAGAATCAGAAGCACCTTCAAGGTGAGCACTCCCCTCGCAGCAATGGTAAATTTTAGCTGGTTTGTGCCAACACAGTTGCAAGCTAAATGCTTAAGTGGGGATTAGACTCCAATTCAAACCACTTTCCAGGCACTGCCTCCTCACTTTATAATGTTATAGAATGATAACCAATAGCTGTGATTCCAAAACTAATCTGAGATCTGGGCCTCTGCAATTTAAAGTAAATCAGTGATCTTTGTCAACATTCATTTTCCCCATCCTAATTTACGTTTCTTTCACACCACAAAGGGATCTAAGTGTATGATTTACATGGACAGCACGATTGTGTTCAGGTCTAAATGCAAAGGAGATTACATGTGCATGATGAATTGGCATCCTTGTAAATGCAGAATATTTTAGCCATGACGAATGGCAAGATGGGAGAAGATGTTCACTGAAACTAGGAAGCCCGGAAGTAAGGTATCAGCCACATTAATGAACAGGACAGTCAAGCAAACCCCAGAAAAATAACGAGCCAAAGTTCGTCAGTTCCATGTATTTTCCAGATTAAAATCACCTGGGTAGCTTTCAAACTACCTGTGTCCTGGGCTCAGTCCTAGAGATTCTGATTCAATTGGTCTTGGGTGGGGCCACATATACACTATTTTAAAATATTCCCCAGAAGATTTTAACGTTTACAGGATTGACGGCCACTGAGTATAAAATGTATTTAGCATATTTCCAGGCTTAGGATCAATAGAACGATAGCTAAAATACAATCAATGATCTATTAATTCATTGATTTATTAAACAACTAGTTAATGAGTACCCACTATGTGGTAACTCTGGTGCTACAAGGCCAAGAAGTTGCAAACTGAACACTTACTCTCAAGGAGTCCAATAGCGAAACACAATGATATCTGAACAGACAGTTGTATCCAGGATGCCCCCCTCACCCCCAGTTATGGCAGAGGAAAGCACAAAGTCCAAGTTTTACCTGCTCCAGCTCCCATGTAAGGATAGCTAACATCCACAGAGTACTCTACAACTTGTAGAGCACACGGACCATCATTAACTTTACCAGCTATTAATAGCAACTTCGACTATGAAAAACATTTTTGGATGGGAGTGGCTCATGCTTGTAATCCTAGTACTTTGTGAGGCCAAGGCAGATGGATCACCTGAGGTCAGGAGTTCAAGATCAGCCTGGCCAACATGGCGAAACCGCATTTCTATTAAAAATACAAAAATTAGCCAAGCACTGTGATGCACGCCTGTAATCCCAGCTACTTGGGAGGCTGAGGCAGAAGAATCACTTAAACCCAGGAGGCAGAGGTTGCAGTGAGTCGAGATCACACCACTGCACTCCTACCTGGTTAATAGAGCGAGACTCCATCTCAAAAAAAAAAAAAAAAAAAAAAAAAAATTGAAAGCCAAAGTATAATAGACATTGGCATGGATGTGGTGAAAAGGAAATGTCTATACACTGCTTATGGGAATGTAAATTAGTACAACCTCTTGGGAAAACAGTATGGAGATTTTTTATTTTTTATTTTGTTTATTTATTTATTTATTTAGACAGAGTCTCGCACTGTCGCCCAGACTGGAGTCCAGTGGCGCCATCTCGGCTCACTGCAAGCTCGGCCTCCTGGGTTCACGCCATTCACCTGCCTTAGCCTCCTGTGTAGTTGGGACTACAGGCGCCCACCACCACGCTTGGCTAATTTTTTTTTTTTTTTTTTTTTTTTTTTTAGTAGAGACGGGGTTTCACCATGTCAGTCAGGATGGTCTGTATCTCCTGACTTCATGATCCGCCTCGGACGCCTTGGCCTCCCCAAGTGCTGGGATTACAGGTGTGAGCCACCGCGCCCAGCCAGTATGGAGATTTTTTTAAAGAACTAAAAGTAGATTTACCATTCAATCCAGGAACCCACTACTGGGTATCCCAATTCACAATTGCAAAGATATGAAACCAACCTAAATACCCATCAACCATTGAGTGGATAAAGAAAATGTGGTATATATACACCATAGAATACTACTCAGCCATAAAAAAGAAAAAAATAATGTCTTTTGCAGCAACTCGGATGGTGCTGGAAGCCGTTATTTTAAGTGAAGTAACTCAGGAATGGAAACAATTACCATACGTTCTCACTTAATAAGCAGGAGCTAAGCTATGGATACATAAAGGCATACAGAGTGACATAATAGACACTGGAAACTCAGAGAAGGGAGGGTGAAAGGGGGAGTAAGGGATAAAAAATGACATATTGGGTACAATGTACACTACTCAGGTGATGGGTGCACTAAAATCTCAGACTTCATCACTATAAAATTCATCCATGTAATCAAAAACCACATGTACCCCAAAACTATTGAAATTAAAAAATATTTACAAATAAAAAAAGAAAAGAAAAGAATTCTTGGAATACCCACTTACAAATGAGGAAACTGAGACTCAGAAGCATTTAGGTATTTTATAGTTAGTTCTTTTCCCAGTTTGCTTTTACAATCAGAAGACCTGAATTTCAGTTATGTTTCTACCTCTTAGAATGTGCCTAGCGAGTCCTTAAAATATTTTATTTACTCTTCACTGTAACCTAATTGATTAAATTATTATTTTCCCTAATATAGAATATAGAAATAAACGTCCAAAGAGATATGGAAACTTGGTGGAGATAATATTCTAATATTTACCATTTTAAGTCCTCTAATTTAGTAGTCATGAAATACCTGGCTTCCTACCTGCAAAACGATAGTGGGTTGACCTGTCTGGGTCTACCAGTAGTCAACCAATAATGAGTTATAATGGATACATTTTTTAAAAAAATTCCTAGAAGAAATAGGAGTAGCAATGTTTTATCATTAGCATTCTAAAATACACAAGGACACCTGCTGTAAACAAGGCAAATAGTTTGGGCAGCAATTATTAGAAATATAGAATGTTAGAGCTGGGTTGAAAATCAGTCTGTCTAGTACGAAGTTTCTGTCTTAAAAATGAGAAGACCAAGATTCTATGAAATAAAACAATTTGCCCAAGATCACACAATTAGTGGCAGTGCTAAGTTTAGAACACAGGACATGCTCACACCTACTCTCAATATGCACAGAACATACTATTTACTTTTCACAGCATTCATCAAAGTGATAATGTCACTTTTTACTGTTTTGATTGTCTGCAAAAGTTTGAGGGAAATTCAAGTAGGTGAAGCTATTTCAATTTGCATTTAGAATTTCTAACATTTCTAGAAAGTACTTTGAAACTTGAGAATTAAATTTAAGAACTGGTAGCCTGTAAACTCAAATTACCCCTATTATCATCTGATTGGAGCATATCTGAATGTTAACTATTCTTTACTGCCTCCTGAAAATCTGCAAGAGTGATCTTTGCAGTATGGTGCAGGAAGCTATCTATTCTTAAATACCTACTAATTGTTGGAAATCTCACTTCCCCTTTTCTCTAATTTTTGACTTGGCCTCAAGCCATCAGTTGGGCTTAGACTTTGGGACACAGCCCTTCACCAATCTTTTTCCTTCCTGTTTCCATTTACATCCTGACCAGTATCTCATGGGCACTCACTTGCATAATCTTCTAAGGCAAGCAACAAGATGGTTGCTAACTATTCCACGGAATCCTGTTCCCAGAAACAGCACAAAACTGAGACGAAATCCAGTGAAGAGCTACTCAAGTCCAAGACAGGAACATAGATTTGGTTAGACAATCTCAGAGCAGGCTTTTTCTTAACCCTAGTGCATCTTTCAGTGGACCAACACCAATACCTTCTGGCATCAAGAAGAGAAGAATGTATGGAACATGCCACTAATGGAGGGAACTCACATTTAATGAGATTCTACTATTCATCTGGAGTTTCAAATATCTTCTTCCTTGCAATAAGTCTATATGAGACATATATGTGAGGGAATAAGTTTTTGTGAATGCTGGGAAGCTGGAAGCAGAGCTACTGTTCAGGAATTTCCTGAACTCTGATTTCCTCCAAAAATCAGGTATGGCCTTGATGATGAGAAGTTTGGCATAAAGCCCTAAGAAAAGTTGTATCTTCATTCCCCTAAGAGGAAGCATCAACTGCAAACACTGTTCTTGAATATAATGCAAGGTTCAACTCTAAAGGGATAATGGAAAACAAAATAGTTGAATTCTCAGATATGGTAGGAAACTATTCTTCAAGGACAAAATTACTAGCAATTCTTGGTCACCACTCTACTTCTGATAAATTTATGCTGTGGTTAAATACTATAAACTCAACCTAATCTTAAACTAGCATATATGTGTCCACTCCAGTCTAAAATGCGGAAGTACTAATAACCTCATTTACCAGATGATATGGTTTGGCTGTGTCCCTACCCAAATCTCATCTTGAATTGTAGCTCCCATAATCCCATGTGTCATGCGAAGGACTCATTGGGAGGTAACTGAATCATGGGGGTGGGTTTTTCCCATTGCTGTTCTCATTACAGTGAATAAGTCTCACAAGATCTGATTTTTTTTTTTTTTTTTTTTTTTTTGAGATAGAGTCGTGCTCTGTTGCCCAGGCTTGGATGCAGTGACACAGTCTCAGTTCACTGCAACCTCCGCCTCCCAGGTTCAAGCGATTCTCCTGCCTCAGCCTCCTGAGTAGCTGGGAATTACAGGTGCCCACCACCATGCTCAGCTACTTTTTTTTGTTTTTTGTTTTTTGTTTTTTTTAGTAGTAGGAGAGGGTTTCACCATGTTGGCTAGAGTAGTTTTGAACTCCTGATCTCAAGTGATCTGCCCTCGTCGGCCTCCTAAAGTGCTAGAATTACAGGCATGAGTCACCGTGCCTGGCAGATCTGATGGTTTTTATAAAGGGCAGTTCCCTTGCACATGCTCTCTTGCCTGTTGCCATGTAAGACATGCCTTTGCTCCTCCTTCACCTTCTGCCATGATTGTGAAGCCTCCCCAGCCATGTGGAACTGTGAGTCCATTAAACCTATTTTTCTTTATAAATTACCCAGTCTCAGGCATTTCTTCATAGCAGTATGAAAATGGCCTAGGCTGGGCACGGTGGCTCACGCCTGTAATCCCAGCACTTTGGGAGGCCACGGCGGGCGGATAACCTGAGGTCAGGAGTTCATGACCAGATTGGCCAACATGGTGAAATCCTGTCTCTACTAAAAATACAAAAATTAGCTGAACATGGTGGCAGGCGCCTGTAATCCCCACTACTTGGGAGGCTGAGGCAGGAGAATTGCTTGACCTTGGTAGGCAGAGGTTGCAGTGAGCCAAGATCAAGCCACTACACACCAGCCTGAGCAACAGAGCAAGTCTCTTGTCTAAAAAAAAAAAAAAAAAAAGGAAATGGTCTATTATACCAGATGAGGAAAATGAGGTCCAGAGAGTGCATCATTAACCCTAGCTTGGACAGGTTAAGTATCCATCTCAACTCTATCTTCTTTACAAGGATAAATAATTCAGAAGAGAAGAGGATATAGAAACTAGGGCCTGGCAGGGAGTGTCAAATCAATGAAGAAAGCAGGCCCAGGAAGTAGAGAGAAAAGGAATCAAAATTCACAGTCCCAATCTGCTCTAGTGTATAGGCCTATTTCAGGAACTTAGCACATCAAGTTGATGTTTGTCATTACACACCAGCTTCATACCTGTACCTTGATCTTTGCCCTACTACAATGAGTCTAATAAGAAATATAGCCTGAAGATATTTTCGGTCTGATGACATCCTGTAGAGTTTTATGTTCGGAGAGATAGGGAACATGGATGAATTAGTTCCCAAGAGCAGAAGTGGCAAATTGATGGACCTCAGGCCACTCCGCTAGCTAGTAAAGCTAAGCTAATCAGGACCAGCATGGATACAGCCATTGCAAATGCACCCTGCGTCCTACACTCCAGACAGTAGCTGATCTCACTATTCGTTCCTCCTTCCCACATGCTTCCTGGTGACATGAGGAGCGATTGTATCATGTGCTTAGATGGCCCAAAGAATAAGTAGGCAGCGATCCCATTTTAAGTTAACAGTCTTGCCGTTCTGCAGATTCTGTAAAGCTACTCAAATAAACAAACAAAGTGGTTATTCTTAGCAGAGTCCACAAATTCCTATGTCATATCTGTATCAGAACATCAACTTCTGACCTCTGGGGAGCTGCCAAAATGAGAACTCAGAGGCCAGACCTCTATTAATAGTGCAGCACTTGGTGTCAGCAAAACTGACTGCAGAGGTTACTGTAGGCTGGGACCTCCTGCTGCCTAGCAAAAGTACAGCCTCCATGTTGTAACATTAATTTGTTAAGTTTTGAAGAGACAGATTGTTGGGACTGTTTTTTTGTAACCCTAAAGAGAAAATGTCCCATGTAATGTAGAAGGAAGAGAATAGTGTAAATTCTGACTCTTTTTTGAGGTTGGAAGTGATAAATTCCTAATTGGGAGAAGGGCAATACTAAATTTAAGAAAAATGAGCTAGGAAACTGACAGATGATGGCAAAATAAGAAAGAAAACTGACATCACAATAAATACCAATCAAGTTCCAAAGATTTCTGGACCACATTTTCCTTGCCCCAGCAAAGAGAACGTATTCATCAACCTGCAGGCATGGCTAATTCAAGTCTTTGATTATTTCAAAGGGTATATGTTTGGAATAATGCAATGAGTATAAATTTCCCAATTAATTTGTTTGAGGGTTGGAGATGCGAAAGACAAACTTGTGAAGTCATCTTATTTCTTTCAAACTCAGATAGTTAAAGTGAAGTTCACACTGGCCTGACTCAATGTTCTCATTTGAAAGGGGCGATGACGCAGGACATTCAAAGATAAATTCCTTTCAAAAGTCTTTTTAAAGTTTTGGTCCCCAGAAGTGATGGCAGAAATAAATATACATTTCTGAAAGAAAACGCAGTCCTGTGCCTTTCAGGAATTGATTGCATCTCCTGCTTCTGCAAGCTAAGAAGTCATAATCCTCTGCAATCACAGATTGTTTGAAGCCAATAACCCAAAGGTGATGACCTTGCTAATATATCCCAGCAGGAGAAAGAAATAAAGCCGTGCTGAGGTATACCTCTTCAGCACACCATTTCCCTTTGGAAGGAAGAGAAGACTTGAAAGCGCCCCAGCCTGATTTATGGATGAGCAGTTCTGTATTTTGGAAACTTCACCTGAAATAAGAAACAGGTTTTTCTAAAGTTCTCCAGTACTGCTGCGCTTATCCTCCTTGTCCTACGATATACAGAACAGTGCCCCCTGAGCCATGGATACTCGCTTCAGTGTCACACATAGCTCTAGTGGCCTTTGCTCAAAGTTGAGCCAGGTCCATAGTGGGGTCCTGTGTCCTGTTTCCTAAAGTGAATTGTCGGGAGACAGCACAAGGTGCAGCCCTTGGAACTGGGAATTCAATGGGCCAGACGTTACATTTGTATTTGAAAAAATGTACCTCTGCATTACCATTAGATTAGCTACAGCACTCATGAAGCATCATTACAGACATTCAGCATAGCAGTGTCAAGTTACATGCTGAAATTAGATTAATATCTGTCACCTCCCTCAAGTGCAATTACAATAGATTAGAGCAAAACATGACATTTGAGTAAACTATCTTCTGTTAACCATTGATTACTTGTGCTACATAATATGGGACACGCTTTATATGAATTAAACCCACAGATGACACAGATAATATATGTTTGTAAAAATCTCCTCTCCTCATTACATTTAACCTGTTGCTTCTTGTTACTGAACATACTACTATGCACTAAGGTCTGTACTTGGTGTTGGGTATGCAAAAATGAAGAAGGTAGCATATGTCCTTCAAAATGTTCCTGTTAAAGGTAAGAGATTAATAGAAAGTGTTTACAACTTACATCAATACATTCAAAAGGAAAAATATGTACAACAGAAAGAGTACATGAGCAGTAATTTATTCTCTGTGTGGGTCGGGCATGGTGGCTCATGTCTGTAATCCCAGCACTTTGGGAGGCTGAGGCAGGCGGATCACCTGAGGTCAGGAGTTCAAGACCAACCTGGCCAACATGATGAAACCCCATCTCAACTAAAAATACAAAAATTAGCTGGATGTGGTGGCACATGCCTGTAATCCCAGCTACTCGGGAGACTGAGCAGGAGAATTGCTTGAACCCGAGAGGTGGCGGTTGCAGTGAGCTTAAATTGTTCCACTGCACTCCAGCCTGGGTGACAAGAACAAAACTCCATCTGAAAAAATAATAATAAAAAAATTATTCTCTGTGTGGATAGAGATGGCTAGGGAAGGATTCTACAAAAGATGGTCCTTGTGGGGTTCAAAGCCTGGGCTCTGGAGCTAGACTGGGTTCAGATCTCTTCTTTACTGCTTAGTATCCTAATGACCCTGTTTGGGTTACCACCCTATGCCTCAGTTTCCACGTCTACAAAAAGGGTGTAACGATAGTATCAATCTCATAAAATTATTTTGGGAATTTTTTCAGTTAATACATATAAAGCACTTGAAGGCATGCCTGGCATATAGTAAAATGTCAGTATAAATGGCTAGCAGAATTATTTTTTAGGCAAATTGAATAGAAGGGGAAAGGCATTTCCAGCAAAGACCAAAGAGGTACAAAATCCAAGATTTGTGTTTGTCTGTTATTGTATTATTAATGTATGTTTATTAGGTGACCCACACTCAACATCAGTGTCACCACAAGCCTATTAGATAAGTATACTTTTTCTGATGAGGAAATGAAGCAGAGAGACTTAAAAAAATCTCCCACAGTCTCAGAGCTAGTAAATGGACAGAGCCGGGATTCCTGCCCAGACAGCCCAAGGTCAAAGCCCACATGCTGACCCATGACATGGATGGCCTTCCAAGAGCACATGTTGCCTTGGCAGAACCTATAAGTAGTTCACCATGGCTAGAACACACAATACCCTTCCTTTATTGAGAATTTTAGTAAGTGAAATGAACGATACCAAGGAATGCGTCTCCCAGTAGGAGAGGGATTGGAGAAGCCAAAGTAAAGTCAACTTAGACTCCAGAAAACTAAACTCTAAAAAATACATTTTTAAATATAAAAGGAAAGGAAATTTTGGAATGGGCTTCAGAGTAAGTAGTAGGGTGAAAAATGGTGACTAGCAAATCAGTATTACTTCAATCTCACATCTGAGCGACTCGCTCTGTGTTGACAATGGTATCACAGGGACTGCCAGTTGTGGTTAATCTGTAAGTCTTAGTTCTGGGAATAGAGAGCTGCCTGGAGAAAATCTCCCATAGAGAAGGCTTCTTAGTGTTCCCCAAAGGTGTGGAGGTGGGTTGTCACTCACAAATAACTCAAGGATGTGGGGGGAATTGACAAGTAGATCTAGTTGTTCCATATACATGCAGAAAAATAACAGCTCCTTCTCCTAGAGAGTTGAGTGGATTTCTTAAGAGTAGCTTTTATAAAAGGCTTTTCTGATTAACTCCACCTGCTCTGACCAGTTCCCATTCACGGAGTTCCCTGGGGACAAGACATGTTCCAAGTTTTATAATACAAAAATTCACACTCCTCTGGGTAATATATTTTTTTAAGTGTTCTTTAGGCTCTTAAATATGAATAGATCGGAGGTCCTACTGTTTCACTGTTTGTCCTCCTCCCACCTCCAGCTTCCCTTTCTTCTTTCTCTATTTAGTCGAGACCTCTTATCTACCACTGAAGCCCATCAGCTCCCCCAACCTCTTGTCTTTCCTCCTGGAATCATAAACAAATGCCTTCTTGTGTGTTACACAAGGCTCACTGGAACAAAAGCACAGCCATGTTGACCCCAGAGTGTAGCCTCATCTGGATCTCAGCATTATTCAGTGCAGTGCAAGCCAGCCCCTGAGCTGTCCCTCTCCTGTATTCTCAGTGGCTCTTCCAAAATGTCAAGTCCCATCTCACGTCCATCTCCCACTCAACATACAACCAAATGGCAGGACACCCCCCAACCCACATCGCTCAGGAAAGCTGATTTGTGGGAGTCCCTATCCTGGCCTCCTTGCCTGGTAAAAGGAAAGCTCCCCTCGGTCCACCCCTTGCCCTCCCTGATGTACTATGGCTGGATAATTCCTCCACCTGACCTTGGATTCCATACCTTCTCTACCACTCAATTCTCTAACAGTTCTCTATCAGTTCTATTCTCCACTATTTTTTTTTTTATATTTTCAATCTCTTTTCACTGATTTCTCCCTGGAAAATGCAAACATGGCCAGGTTTGTTCTCATTTAAAGAAAGGAAAATGTTCCTTTTGTCTGTCACCTCCTTTCTGCAAACTCACGTCTCTTCCTTTTATTTCCCTTCACAGCTCCTTCTTGAGAGAGCTGTCTTCATATCCTGTCCCCATTCCCTGACTGCTCGTCCACTAGTCAGAGGTGCTCAGTAGGCATCACCAGGATAGATAGATGCACCTTCTCAGCCCCCTGTAACCCAACTTTCCCTCCCCCACTTCTGTTGAGCCAATGTCTTCCGAATTGACAAATTTGGTGGCTATTTCACACATATTTTTCTTACTTATCTGTGATGTTTAATGTTCTTCTCACTTGTTCCTCTGCCTAATTTTTCTTCCAACTTTCAAGCAGCAACTCCTCCAACTCCTCCTCAGACTTCTGTTTGTCTAGGAACTGGGGATCTTCTCAGTTTTTCTCTGATTTTCTTCTGCACCCTCTCCCTAGGCTCCTATGAACACAGCTTCTACTGCTCAAGTTCATGCCTTCCAAATATGTCTTCGCATCAGTCCGTCTGTCTGGACTCCAAGGCCATGTATACTTTAATTAGCTGAAAATTTCCATTTGAGTTGTCTAACTCTACCTCAACCTCAATCTGTTAAAAAGTAAATTAATAAGCCGGGCGCGGTGTCTCATGCTGTAATCCCAGCACTTTGGGAGGCTGAGGTGGGCGGATCATGAGGTCAGGAGATCGAGACCATCCTGGCTAACACGGTGAAAACCCGTCTGTACTAGAAACACACAAAAAAGTTAGCCGGACATGGTGGCAGGCGCCTATAGTCCCAGCTACTTGGGAGGCTGAGGCAGGAGAATGGCGTGAACTCAGGAGGTGGAGCTTGCAGTGAGCCAAGATCATGCCACTGGACTCCAGCCTGGGCAACAGAGCGAGACTCCATCTCAAAAAAAATAAAAAATAAAATTAATTAATTAATTAATTAATATCCTCTTCACCTCATCCCCATCTCCCATTCTAAAATTGTCTTCCTCCATCTTCTCCTAGAAAATAATCTCACCATCCTCTGTAATGTCCAAGACAAAACTGAGAAAGTCATTGCAGATATGTCTCTCTCTTTCACCTTCTTACTCATCAAACAACTGGTCCTGTTCATCTTTCCCTTACAAAATCTATTGAAATCACCCCTACCCTCTATATATTGAACTCCATTTTTTCACTCTCTGAAAAGGTTGGCCCCTTCTCATCTCTTACTTCTCACTTCATTGACTACTTTGTTCATGGTCACCAATTTTGTTCTTTGCCAGGTGAATCCACAACATGACACCAAGGTAAATTTTTTTGGGAAATTCACATCTCATCAACCGTTTTACTTGCCCCAGACCTTTCCGAGATGCATTACTTCCTCTGGGATAAATGTCAGAATACTTAGCAAAGAACTGACCCATTGCACACACAGACTGTATTGTGATTTGGTGCAATTTCCTCAATATGCCATGCTGCCAGCACCTAGAGGTGCCTGAAATATGAGAGGTACTCACTAAACAATCAGCCTCCCTTACTAGTCTAATTACTACTCCTTCTTTGAGATTCAGTTCAGGTCTCTTCTCCTCCAGGAAGCTCTTCCTTCCCCATCCAGAGAACCTATGGTACTTCTACTATGGCACTTGACATACATACTGATATAATCTCTCATTTATCTATCTGTCTCCCCAACAGACTGCAAATTGCTTAAGGACAACAATCTGATCTTATTTATATCTGGATTTACACCAGTTAGCATGGGTCCATGTATGTAGGTATTTACATATTCAATTAATTTGCCAAATCTCACTTGAATACCTTTGTGCTAGGCAATTTCCTGGACATCGAAAATAAGACAGACAAGGTCTCTGCCCTTAGGGAGTTTATATTTTAACGGTGGCATCAGACAATAGACAAGTAATAAATAGAATCATTCTAGATCATGACACATGTAGTGAATGAAAAAAACAAAGAGCTATGGTAGAAAGAAGCAAGAGCCTTTTTTTTTTTTTTTTTTTTTTTTTGAGATGGAGTCTCACTGTGTCACTCAGGCTGACGTACAGTGATGTGATCTTGGCTTACTGCAATCTCTACCTCCAGGGTCCAAGCAATTCTCCTGCCTCAATCTCCCGAGTGGCTGGGATTACAGGCTCCAGCCACCACACTCAGCTAATTTTTAGTAGAGACAAGGTTTCACCATGTTGGCCAGGCTGGTCTCGAACTCCTGGCCTCAAGTGATCCACTCGCCTTGGCCTCCCAAAATGCTGGGATTACAGGAGTGAGCCACCATGTCCAGCCAAGTCTACTTTTAATAGTATAGATACGAATGGCTTCTTAAAAAGAAGTTGGTATTTGGACTATGACCAGAAAAATACGGAGGATCTAGTCATGCTGAAGGAATAAAGAGACTCTGTCTTCCTAGAAGGTATGAAATTATGTTCTGAGGATCTTCTGACTTTCTTTGTGCCCAATACAGGACACTATACTCAAATAGCACTTAATTTCCATTGTTTGATTGCTTATTAATAAGCTTAAATTTTAACATAAAAGGATAATCCAAAACAGTGAATACATAGGAAAGCCTTCTGAGGAACTGTGAGGATGTGGAAGGTAACTGGATGGTGGTGATCTGTATCTCAAGGGACTTCACAGATGTAGAATTTTACCATGTGGTGTTCATATCATTGTACTAAAATGGGAATTAATATTCTAAATACTTCCAGAAATATATAAACAGGTTTGATAGCAGAATGTCAGTTGCCTTGTTTTCTCTAGTAAAATTTTTTGCCTTTGCTTTCTCAGCTTATATTGGCAAAGTTATTAGGACCTCAGGACAGTGTTGCTTTACTGTGTATTTCATCTATTACTTGCTAAAAGGAGAAGTGGGGAACTCAGCAGGGTGTCAATCACTGAGGCAAACAAGGAGAGCAGGGGTGCAAGCTGAGACCAGACTCACAGACAGTCTCACAGATCTCAGGAAGGTCTACAGCATCTTTTGGACGAATACATGTAGATCCTTGTAGAACCAGCTTTTATGTGGTGAGTTCTAACATTTTGTTAAAATCAAGGGGGCTGAACAGGAATGCCTAGAGTTCTATGGAAATAACAGATTCCTGACTTGAATCGCTGGGCTTTTCCCACTTGGCACTGGTTATGCTCTTCTTCTCTGACTGCAATGTCATGGAATTTCACGAGGTCATGTAGCACATTATTCAGAACTGTATCGCCTACACATAAGACAGTAGGTTAAAAATTTAGGATAGAAATAAGTATATGATGTAGGCCTGGCTTTCAGTGACACTAAATCATTTCATAACATACTGCTTCAAAGCAAAAAGCATTTAATGATGCTTAATAAGACCAGTTCTATTTTGGGTGTGAACCAAAGGAAAATAAGACATGGTCATAGTCTTTGGAATTCCAGGTTAGTATGAGATATGGCTTGGCTGTGTCTCTACCCAAATCTCATCTTGAATTTTAGCTCCCATAATTCCCACATATCAACGGAAGGACTTGGTGGGAGGTAACTGAGTCACGGGGGCAGGTCTTCCTCTGTACTGTTTTCGTGTTAGTGTGCAAGTCTCACGAGATCTGATGGTTTTGTAAATGGGAGTTCCCCTGCACAAACTCTCTTGCCTGTTGCCATATAAGGCGTGGCTTTGCTCTTCCATCATTTTACACTATGACTGTGGGGCCTCCCCAGCACTGTGGAACTGTGAGTCAATTAAACCTCTTTCCTTTATAAATTACCCAGTATCGGGTATGTCTTTATTAGCAGCATGGGAACAGACTAACACAGTATGGAAACAGACAAACATCACAATAACTTATGCATACATTTTACCCTGCATTTAGCACACTTCTGTAACTATCCACTGAAAGTCTGCTTTTCACTAGATTTGGGGTTTCTGTAGCACAGGAACAATTATTTATTTATATGCTTATTCCCACTGACTACCTGGTACATTGCTTGGCATGGCATACAGGTAGGTCTAAGAGATGTTTGTTGAACAAAATAAATATACATCTGATAACCATTGTAAATCAAAGATACATAATTCACTACAAGATTAATGAGGAAGAAGCAATTATTTTTGCCGGAGGAGTGAGGGAAAAAGAGAGGTCCACAGTGCCACAGACCAATACACATATGAAAAGATGCTCACTATCACTTGTGGTCAGGAAAATACCCATTAAAATACACGGAGATCAAGACATCATTTTCATCCAAAAGACTGATTTAAAAGTTATGTATTGAAAATTCCAGTCCTGATGAAAGCTTGGGGAAATCCGCAAACTATTATTGCTTGCACGTGTATGATTTGTTGCAGCCTTCTTGGAATGTAATCTCGAGTATCATTTACAATATAAATGCATTCATTTTTGATACAACAATATCATCTTAAGAATTCTATTGTACTTTATAAAGGTAAAATTACAAAAGTAAAAGGATATGTTTATAGATATGTCTATCAGAGCACTATGTGTAATAACAACTCTTGAGGAAATGAACTAAAGATCCATCAGAAAGGTAATGGAGAAGCAGTGTAGCACAGGCATTCAGAGAATACTCAGGAGTCAGCTCTATCTGACTAGCTGGCTGTCAGACCATTGAGCATGCTACTAAATCTTTCTAAGTCTTACTTCTCTCATCTAGAAACTGGAGCTACAGGCTGGGTGTGGTGGCTCATGCCTATAATCCCAGCACTTTGGGAGGCCAAGGTGGGCGGATCACCTGAGGAGTTCGAGACTAGCCTGGCCAACGGGGTGAAACCCTGTATCTACTAAAAATGCAAAAAGATTAGCTGGGTATGGTGGCAGGCACCTGCAATCCCAGCTACTCAGGAGGCTGAGGCAGGAGAATTGCTTGAACCAGAGAGAGGGAGAGGTTGCAGTGAGTCGAGAACATGCCATCACTCTTCACGAGAGTGAAACTCCATCTCAAAAAAAAAAAAAAAAAAAAAAAAAAGAAACTAGAGCTACAAACAGTGCCTATTTTGTGGGGCTGTTAAAAGGATGAAAGCACTGAAAACACTTCTTGGCATGTAGGAAGCAATACATAAGTTAATTAAGCATGCAGTTGTTTAATTCAATATACTGTACAATATGCATACTCTGGGATGCTTATAAGCCTGGACCATTTTTTTCAATGCATTCATCTGGACAAACACGCAAGAGTCATTGTTAAGGGAAATAAATCAGGTTGCCATAGTCGAGTGAATACTATACTTCTGTTTTCTTAAACAAATGAAAAAGTAGACCTACGGTATGTATATATCTGTTGGCACTTTTTAGTTGAGTCATAAAGATATGAAGAGAAAAAAACAATAACTCAACATCACAGATATCAGGAAAACTCGATCTAGGTGGTATGTAAGAAACTATTCACAGTTTTTAAAAAATATATATATCTGTATTTTTTTCTGGCTCATTGTAATGAGCACACATTTGTGATTTTTAAAAAAATAACAAGGTTTACTAAAATAAATGTCGGCAGGGTGGAGTGACTCACACCTGTAATCCCAGTGCTTTAGGAGGCTGAGTTAAGGGGATTGCTTAAAGCCAGGGGTCCAAGACCAATCTGGGCAACAAATTGAGGCCTCGTCTCTACAAAAATTTTAGAAATTAATCTGGCGCAGTGGTGTGTACCTGTAGCACCAGCTACTTGGGAGGCTGAGGCTGGAGGATTGCTTGTGGCTGCAGTGAGCTATGATTGTTCCATTGCCTGAGTGCCAGAGCAAGACCCTGTTTCTTTAAAACATAAAAAAAAAATTAACTGTAGGCCGAGCACAGTGGCTTACGCCTGTAATCCCAACACTTTGGGAGGCTGAGACAGGCAGATCATAAGGTCAGGAGATTGAGACCATCCTGGCTAACACGGTGAAACCCCGTCTCTACTAAAAATACAAAAAATATATTAGCCAGGCATGGTGGCGGGCGCCTGTAGTCCCAGCTACTCAGGAGGCTGAAGCAGGAGAATGGCGTGAACCCGGGAGGCAGAGCTTGCAGTGAGCTCAGATCGCGCCACTGCACTCCACCCTGGGCGACAGAGCAAGACTCCATCTCAAAAAAAAAAAAAAAAAAAATTAATTGTATAAGTTCAGGAACCACCAGCAACTCCAAGTGACACAAATATGGAATGGGAGTTACAAAACACAAAAGAATCGAGAATCCAAAGAGCCACAATCCACAACACCTCCGGATCCTGCCTGGGTGCTTGACTAGCTCCCTTGGACTTTGGAGAGGTACTAAACATTTGTACGCACAGGTGTGAGTTGCATCATTAAATCTGTGTGGCATCAAGACTTCTCTTGCTTGGAAGTTATCACACTCTGGTTTTATTATTATTATTATTATTAATATTTTAGGATGTGCATATAGCCTTGTGTTTATAGCAGAGTGAAACCTGGATTTGGTAGCAAAACATCCTTCAAAGCAGGGACTAACAATCTGACCCAAGCCACCCACTCTTCTTCCCCTGGATGTGGTGTGGGAGTAGAAGGGAGGCGTTGGGACTCACCCACAGGGCCGGCAGAGGGCTCACAGCACACAGATGAGTTCCCTTCAGCCTGAACCCAACGAGTTCTTCAGAGAGCACAGGCTGCCCTCATCCCCACACAGTCTCTGCCTCAAGGCTATTATTCACAAACACTACTGGGGAACTTCTCTTGATAATCACGATGTGTAATGCCCAAGAAAATGTGTCTCCTGAGAAAATGGGACAGGGTTGGCTGCCAATACAGAATCACATCAAAAGCCTAACACATTCTCTGTCCTTAAACTGCACTTGCTTTGTGCTCCTCCAAAAGCAGGTTCTGCTGTTTGAGAAGTGCATACTTTTGGAGACCTAGTTAGAAGCCTGCTTGTGTCCCATGTGGATCTGAGAATAGGACACTGCATTTGAGATGTCAGCCATGTCAGGCAAACTCTCAGACAGACAGGTACTGCAGGCTGTGTGCTGCTGTAAGAGAGCAGACTTTCAGCTCCTTCCAGAATGGCCTAGGGCTTTCTCACAAGCTAAGCCTCTCTCAACAGACTGCTGATTGCCCCAGTATAACAGGAAAAAAAGATGAATATATTTCTTCTCAGAAGTACTATATTCAAGATTTTGACATTTTATTTTTCTCAACCTTTAAGCTTATCTTGCGTCAATATGGTAAAACCACCACGCTCTCCAATTCGCAAAGCTTAATCCACTATAAAGTGAAGACAATTTTAAGGTGCAGTTAATTGTTCGGCATCAAATCATCCCCTCTTCCTCTCGGTTTGACTCCCCGAGTGAAGAACAACACAAAATGAAACAGAAATCACCAACTTGCTCCAAGATTAAGGTGTAATCAATGACAAGACCAACTGGGAGCAAAAGCTCATTAATTTGGTACAGTGATGTCTCGCTCTGTCTTCCCTGGTTTGTTAATATCCAGCAAGGCTTACAGCCCTAGGACATCACTGTAAGGTCAACAGCCTCTTGGCCTCTTGCCTACCCTACCACCTCAAGAGCATTTGCCAGTTGCCCCTTTCTGACTCTTTAGCTGCTAAAACTTGTAAAGAATAAGGGCTCAATTGAAAACTGCATGCATCTATTTGTTGGACAAGAAGCCATTTCTCTGTCGCCCAGTATTTTCAGGAGTAAGGCAACTGCTGCTCAGAATGTTACAGCACATAGAAAACCCTATTCGCTCTGTATATAGTGTTTGTATGTGTGTGTGTGTGTGTGTGTGTGTGTGTGTATACACAACACATATATAGATAATATATAATAATATACACATATATTTCTATAAAATACTCTGTTGATTGGTTTGGGTATAGAAAGATCCACCAGAAGGCAGAGCTCTGGAAGACAGAGAAGCAATGAACAGATGGAGTTCAGTAACATGTCTGTAAGTCTGTAGGCTACTATTTCCTAGTTGTGTGACCTTGGGCACACCATAAAAATGAATTAAGAGGATGTAATAACACATGTCTAACACTCAGCATCATGTCTGACACATAGTGAATGCCCAATAAAAGTTTTCAGTATTGTCATTATTACCATTATCGTCATTATCACTAAACCAGCAAGGTGCTGGGTTCAAGGACTCAAAGATGAGTTAAGAAGAGAAAATATCCACATGAGCAAAGTAAAGAAGCAACACTTATCTCATATTCTTATTACACTTACGGTTGTGTGAGAGTCTGTCTATTTACATTATATCTATCTTATTCTGGGATCTGGCATTTCTGGGCGGCTGCTTCAATAACTTATTCTATACAATTACATAAGGAGGGATACATGCAAGTGTATTTTCCTCTCACCTTGACTGTCCACAGATCTTTGTCCCCCTCTAAAAAGGAACACCTGGAAGACAGAGCCTATCTGCTGTTGATCTAGCACACACATACCTTCCCCTTGCTGGACCAGATCATTCCAAGGCATAAAGGAGTTAATCAATACAACACTGTTGAATAAATAAAAGAAAAAAAATACAATATAATAAAATAATATTTGGATGACCATTCAGTTTGTTGTGTTCACTGCTCTGTTTAAAAACAGAGTTACTGAGTACTAGCTTATATGCTAACTCCTGTACTCAGAGCCATGGGTACCTTGGAGATGTCTAAGACTTGCCTGAGGTCATAGTCCCCAATTTTTGGCATAGGCAGGTTTTCTGAACATAAAGTACTGAAACCGCCCCAATAGTCCCATACACATTTCTTTTGGATAAAAATAGGAATTGGCCCTTCCTGTCTTAAAGCTTGAAACTTAACATTTGTTTCATCTGAGTTCCTTCCTCAGGAAAGGCCCTGGAAGCCTCTCAAAAAGTATCAAAGAACTAAAACTCACCAGCTCATCGCATTCAGACAATGAGATGCCAGGCCCCTCATTTCGTTTCCTTACCCTTCCCTAGTTCCTGAGTTCCAACACACTGTTACATTTCTATCCCACTATATTAAACCCCTAAGTTTAGTGAGTCAGGGAGATGGATTTGAGACTGATCGCCCATCTCCTCAGCTCCAGCACCTGATTAAAGCCTTCTTCCTTGGCAATAATCGTTGTCTCGGTGATTGGCTTTCTGTGCAGTGAGCAGCAGGGCTGAGACTGGATCCTTGGTGTTTTGGTAACAGTATGAGCTGGTGCAGGAGAAAGTCAGTTTGTGCTAGGCCATCTAGTTTCCCTCAAGAAAGTATGTGCTAGACAACTCAGAACCATAAGGCTTTCTCTTCCTGACCCCTGTCGTCTACCCACCCAGGCCTGTCCCACTCCTCCTCTGTATTAGCGTAACTACGGAGGTTCCCTAAACTCTGAGTATGGGCACCGTGAGCTGTTCAAAAGTCCTACTGAGGTTTTATATATGAAATATTATATATTATAATATGAAGTATTATACATATTTTCCACCTTATTCTC
The DNA here is from genome assembly GCF_008728515.1 of Papio anubis. Taxonomy (NCBI): domain Eukaryota; kingdom Metazoa; phylum Chordata; class Mammalia; order Primates; family Cercopithecidae; genus Papio; species Papio anubis. Next base: position 26,436,639 of record NC_044986.1, on the reverse strand, counting down.
TCTTTTCTAAATTATATTTTCAGTAAGTTACGTGCCATTCCTATTAAAGTACTAAAATGACCAGGCGTGGTGGCTCATGCCTGTAATCCTGAAAGTTTGGGAGGCTGAGGTGGGAGAGTTACTTGAACCCAGGAGCTCAAGACCAGTTTGAGTAACAAAATGGGACCCTGTCTCTATAAAAATAATTTTTAAAAATTAGCCTAGGGTAGTGGCAAATACTTGTAGTCCCAGCTACTTGGGAGGTGGAGGTGGGAAGATCGCTTTTATCTGGGTGTTTGAGGCTGCAGTAAGCTGTGATCATGCCCCTGCACTCCAGCCTGGGTGACAGGGTGAGACTCTTTCCCAAATAATAATAATAATAATTTAAAATAAATAAAATTATCAGCTTCTAATATATCACATACCTGCAGTAGTCACACCAGTATATGACATATGGCAAATGACTATTGGGGTATATTTTAAAAATATATTATGTATCTATGAGTATAGTGTGTGGGCGTATACACATGGTCATCTCACTGTATCTGGAGGAGATTGTTTCCAGAACACCCCATGAATACTAAAATCCACAGATACTCAAATTCCTGATAGAAGATGGTGTAGTATTTGCATATGATGTACTGATCTTCTCCCTAGTATATTTAAAATCATTCCCAGATTACTTGTAACACCAAATACAATATAAATATTATGTAAATAGTTGTTATGCTGTATTTTTTACTTGTTTTAGTGCTAGTGTTGTTTTTTAATTTTTTCCCCCAACAGTTTTGATCCAAGATGGGTTGAGTTAACAGATCTAAAACTCACAGAGAGAGAACGCTGACTATATGTGTATCTACAGTCATGTATCACTTAATGAGGTGGATACATTCTGAGAAACATGACCTTAGGTGAGTTTCTCATCGTGTGAACATCATACAGTATACTCACACAAACCTAGAGGGTGTAGCGTACTACATATCTAGGCTGTAAGGTATACCCTATTGTTCCAAGACTGCAAATTCATACAGCATTTTACTGTATTGAACACTGTGGGCAATTGTAACATCATGGTATTTGTGTACCTAAACATACCTAAACAAAAGAGGTACAGGAAAAATACAGTATAATTTTATGGGACCACTGTTGTATATGGTGTCGTTGACTAAAATGTCATTATGCAGTGCATGACAGTATACATCCTTCAGTGAAATTCATCTTAAGATTCAGAAGCCAGCAGGTCATTCTTGCCATACTTTCCCAGACTTCACCCAAGTAGACTGCTCCTTCAGAAGGGAAGCCTGATACTAATGGAATGTGATGCCATTTTTTAAATTAACCCTTTCCACTAAGTTTAAAAAGGACATTCTTCCTAGACTGAGCCGTCGGTAACAATGCCCCATCATGGAGAGAAAAGCACACTGAACCTGAGCTTCTACAGTTTGGGACGACCAGCTCCTCAGGTCCCGCAAGCATGCTCTTTCCACTATGCAGGTGGAGAGTTACGACTGCTGAAAGCCTCTGTCCCAGTGAGACAAAACTGCATTATCTATTAAATTTCTAATATGCAGACTATGTTTTATATGGCAGATACACTGCAGAAAAAAATGCTGGCTTTTACTCTTATACATGGAGATCCATTAGAGAAATCTATCAGGGAAGTACGAAGTTGATCAGAGTCACAGAGATTCTGATGAAGGGTTACAGAATTGAGGCAATATAGTAGATGCTGGCTCCTTAAAGCACTAAAAAATTACACTTTTTATTAAGGCCCCTACCAAACTTCCCACACTTTCAGTTACATCCCTGTAATTGGAACTATACCCAGAAGTGGCAGCTTGGTTTTCAGGCTTCAGGCTGTCTTGTGGCTTGAAGGTTGGGTTTCACTGGGTGCTTCTCCCTATCTGCCTAGGAATCTGTCTGCCTTCTACCACTATCACAATAATTTTTCAAATGAATAGGTACAAATCCCTTAGCATAGAGGAGCTCCTTGAATACCAGCATGACTGGGCAGTTGGGCTACCAAGGGTCCAAAATCATGGTTGGGAAACTCCTCCAAGACCCAATATGTTTTTTTCTTTCTACCTACGGCTTGTACCTCCCCCATTTTGAGCCTATAAAAACCCTGGCCTCAGCCACACGTTGGGACTACCCGCCTTCCAGTAGGGACTACACGCTTTGGGCCTCCTCTCCACTGGGAGCTGTTCCATCACTCAATAAAACTCTTCTCTGCCTGCATCACTCTCCAGTTGTCCATATAACCTCATTCTTCTTGGATGCAGGACACGAACCTGGGACCCACCAAACAGCGAGTGAGAAAGGAGTTGTAACACTGTAGCCTTCCTGTCCTCTGTTGGTGCCAGGCAGCTGCCCCACACAACAGGGAGTAGCAGTGGGGCCGGGCCAGCCTAGGAGCCATGGGCTAGAGCAGAGCAGTGGGACTGAACAAGCCGTAACACGAATGAGCTGAAAACCACCCCCACCCCATTTGCTGCACTGTGGCTGGTGAGAAGGAGAGAAGAGCTGTGACCCTTCTGGGGACCCAGACCTCAGCTCCCCAAGCCAGAGCTGTGTGCCATGTTGTAACACCCCCTTTGGAGTTCCGTGATTGCTGATGTCTCCGAGTTTTTAGGGCGCCACCGCATTCCCCTCATCCAGACACCAGCGCCCAAGGCAGAAGCCCCTTGCTGTACACCTGGTCCAGCCACAGCCTTGCACAGAGCCAGTGCCTGGAGCTGCCCACCCCACCACAGCAGCTGGCGCGCCTGGCTTGCCCTTGGCGGGCATGAGATATAGACCAGTTGTATGAGCTGAGTGTAGCCTGATGGGCCAAGTGGGCAGAGCAAGCCCTGTGGGCACAAGCAAAACTCAAGCAGAGGCACTGCCGGCTGCAGAGGTCTCTGGCTGGCAAAGAGGCACTGAAAAAATCCTGTATCCTTTCCACACTCTACATGTGTGAAGTAATACAGTGTGTATCCTAAGGATAAGGGTGTGCATGAGTGTGGGTACATATGCCTGTGCTGCTGGTGAGCTGCAGGACCGTCATGGAAGGGAAGTTAGTAAAAGAATGTTGCTCTGGGCTGGGCACAGCGGCTCATGCCTGTAATCCCAGCACTTTGGGAGGCCGAGGCTGGCAGATCACCTGAGGTCAGAAGTTCAAGAGCAGCCTGACCAACATGGAGAAACCCAGTCTTTACCAAAAATAGAAAAAATTAGCCAGGTGTGGTGGTGCATGCCTGTAATCCCAACTACTCAGGAGGCTGAGACAGGAGAATCGCTTGAACCCGGAAGGTAGAGATTGCGCTGAGCCGAGACCGTGCCATTGAACTCCAGCCTGGGCAACAAGAGCAAAACTCCTTCTCAAAAAAATAAAAAAAAGTTTCCCTGGTAGAGAGCCTCATTCTACAGACCAAGAGGCTGTGCTGAGTCCTTCTGCAAAGAGACTTCCACTCTCACTTCTGATCCAATAAACTTAAAGGTCAGTGAGACGGTGCATAAACACAACCCATTGTACAGGTTAGCAAAAGAATCTGACTGACTAAAAGAAGGGATCTATAAAGAAGGTAAAGCTCTGGCCTGCCTGGAGATAAACCCCAGCGCATCACTAAAGAGAGAAAGCAAGGAGTACACATTACCAGGAACCATCCTGCCAGGAAAAAGTGAGTGGGACAGCAGTAGCAGGCATCATGCTTAAATAACAAGGTAATTATTAGCTCCATTTATCTACATACCTCCAAAGTGAGCTCTCGGTGATGCTCCCCAGGTTATAGTCATAGAGCTTTGTCAAAATGAGAATCACCTGAAGGCAAAAGAAGAAATCATGGTTAGTCTCAAACAATTACAATCTCTTAGAACTGAAATGGCCCAAGGGAGGGCTTAGGATTCCTTTAATCGGCGCTTAGCATAATTGAATGAATTGTTACAGCATTTGCCGCACTGACTGGGAAAGGGTTGGCGTGCCTTTCTGCCTTTCCACTGAACTGCTTAGGCCTATCCTCTCCCCACCTTTCTCCCTGTCACCCTGCAGCAAGGGTTAACTGCTCCTCCAGGCATGTCTTTCCCTAGTGGGTTTAATGCTTTTAGGGAAGGCTGGCAGAACTGCCAAATATGAACACACTTCAGGTACTCACTGAGCAGATGCCTGGGAGAAAGGAAGGTCAATGATTAGTTTCCAGCCCTAGTAGCTGGGCATTGAGGTAGCTGGATAACCTCAATGTGCCCAGCTATCATCTTTTTGGGAGAGAGCAAAGAATTCTTTGAAAGTCAGTATGCCCATTTATTAAGGGGGATGAAGAGTAATGCTATCTCCCAAAAAGAATTGCTGTTTGAAGTTAAACTAGGAAATAAATACAAATTACATATCAATTAGCATGGTGGTTTGTCTTTTTTTTTTTTTTTTTTTTGAGATGGATTTTCGCTCATATCGCCCATGTTGGAGTGCAATGGCACAATCTCGGCCCACTGCAACCTCCGCCTCCCTGGTCCAAGCAATTTTCCTGCCTCAGCTGCCCAAGTAGCTGGGATTACAGGAACCCGCCACCATGCCTGGCTAATTTTTTGCATTTTTAGAGATCGGGTTTCGCCACGTTGGTCTGGCTGGTCTCGAACACCTGACCTCAGGTGATCCGCTAGCCTTGGCCTCCCAAAGTGCTGGGATTACAGGCATGAACCACTGCGCCTGGCCTAGCATGGGATTCTTAAATGTTAGTTCCTTCCCTTTGCCCTGTGTGAGCTTGGTTTTAACTTTCTTCTGACTTCCAATTTCTAGGAAAGCCATAAAATAGAAGCCACATTGGCAGGGCTAAACAACAGCATTTTAACAGGAGCAAATCTATTTCATGGGGTCCAGATGATTACTGTGTAATCTGTTTCTTATGGAACCCTCCATAAGAAACAGATAAAATCAAAAATTAGGAACAGGTCTCAGGAAAGAAGCCGTAGAATTGCAGAAGGCTAAATTTAAGCTATATTCGCTTCACAGCAAATCCTCCTCTGAAATCGAAAGCAGCACTATTTTCAACTTTCCCAGAGGAACCTAAACCATTTCATTCTTTCAGAATTCAACAAACATATATTAAACGTTTATTAGGAGCCCAGGATTTTGTCTGATGCCAGAAGAGAACACAAAGAAAAACAGATTCAGTCTACGAGTCCGTGATCCGGTTAGGACAGAAGCGCTCATGAAAGAAAAGGGAAGCTGATGAAGAGCTATATACCCCTTCTCAGTCACACCGAAACTCTTCCCATCACAGCTGCTCCAGAAGACAGCTTCTCTTGGTGTCTGCAGCAATGAACACAGTCCACTTGGTTACTTGAAATACATGAGCCCAAGGACACTTGAGAAGATTCCACAGAGCAGTGTGTGTTCCTAACCACTGATTTCTCCACTTTACTTGCTCTTTCTTACGTGAGGGAAAAACATTATGGGTTTGCTCAGTTTTCTGTTGAAGTTCGTATTTTCCTCCTGGTACTTATAACCTAGAACATTTGGCTCAGCCCAGCTGTTTCCAACTCAGCAGAAACATGTTGACATTGATTTCCTGAATTCTTCTCTGAAGGCCAAGGGATCAGTTCTAGCCACAGTGAGCACAGAACATTCCAACCTTAAATTCCGGGCCTGCAAGCTGCTGAGGAATGCTGAATCCAAGTTCCACTCTACTAGCACAGCGTTTGATTTACTGAAGCCACAAGCATCAGTGAACACATTCTTAACTTTTTAAATTTCACAGCAAGCAAACTGGAACTCCCTGACCTTAGGTTTGTTCTGAGTTCAAGGGGAAAAAAAAATTACAATAATTTAAAAACAGGCAGAGATCCCTGAGTACCTGTCATCTAAGGCCACCCCTCTCCTAAACTACAGCACAGCTTCCTTCCTTCCAGGTCCTGTTCAAAACTTGCTTCTTTAGCAAAACGTGAGCATGTGTGAGGTGCAGGACACCCTATGGGCACATCAGATGGCATGCCTGTGGTGGGGGCATATGCTTAACAGATCCATGTGCCAATTAAGTCGCGCTCAGTGCTAAATTTCAATCACTGCCATCCCAGGAACACTGATCAGTGGCAGCAGGGTGGCTGTTTGTTTGAAGACACAGAATGATGTTGCTACTCCACCTCAGTACAATTTTGCCGAATAAGCCTATAAATCCCCCACCAAGAAAATAGGGGTGTGGGCATAAAGCATTTCTAGGTAGTTGCTCTCCTGATACAATACCGCAGTAAACTAAATAATGAAGTTCAGCTGGTCACAGGCTGTGTCTCCCATTCATGTGATGTGGGAATTCAAAGGCGCCCCGGAGAAGGAACCCTTTAACCCAGCATGTAATGGTGTGGAGCCACTCGCACAAGCACACACAGAAATTGTTTAAGCAATCCCAGGGCAGGCAGGCAGGGAGGTAGAAACCGCTCCCTGCCTCTTCTTGCAGGGCTAGTAAAACTGAAATGCCAGTGATACACTCAGGCAGTTTATCAATACAGCACCAGAAGAGGAGTCCTTTATGGCATTTGAAAGCATATCTGCTTGAATCAATCTATTTAATCTTTCTGTTTTCATAACGAGAGCAAGAAAGAAGGGAGAACTGCTAACCTTTAGTTATGTTTTCAATCGATTATTTGAGATTTCTTTTTCTTTTTTCCCTTTACTGCCTCTCTGCATTATTTACCATCTTATTCCTGAACAATGATGCATCCTTATGTTAGGTATGTTTTGTTGTTTGTTTGTTTGCTTTTCTGTTATGCCAATACTATTTAACAAAGCAGTTTCTGTTAAGGGAACCAGAGCCAAAACCACTACATTTAAATGAGAAAATGTCAAAAAATGCAATTGCCTCGCTACTCGGGTCTTATTCTCTGTTGTTTTTGTGTATTTTTCAAACTCAAAATGGAACACAATGGAGCTGTTTTTGTTTGCTTTCATTTTTGTTTGGAGATGGGAGTCCTGCTCTATTGCTCAGGCTGGTCTCAACTACTGGGCTTAAGGGATCCTCCCGCTTTAACCTCCCTAGTAGCTGGGAGTGAGGTGCAGGACACTGCATCCAGCTTTCAGTGGAAGTTTTTAATTAAGTGAAATGTTGTATGTGCTTAAATAATATACACATAATTTATTTTTATTCATTCAGCACACAATCTTCATGTATAGAAAAACTCTAAGTGTATAGCATTCACTTATAACTTCAATCAAAAAGCAAGGCTATTTTGATGAACACATACATCTCAAAATGCATATGAACACATATACCCCCACACAAAGTGGCATATCCATCAGCATCCCATTTATTTCTGTATCTTATTTTCATTATATAGTGTTAAAACATCCCCGATTCAAGTGGTCACCATATGGTACTAGCTTTTTAAGGTTCCTCTCTAAATCTTAGGATATTATCTTTAAATAGCTATCACCCAAATTATCTAAGACTTGATAACCTCCACCTGTGCCGTACCAGGACCTCAGCATCCAATTATTTCTGGGACTTTCCACAGTAACATGTTTCAAGTATGCCCCTCGCCAGTCTAGGACTTGCTGTCACCATATGACATCTGCACTTCATCTTCCACTGCGTGATTCCTTCTTGCCACATCTATCGCTTACAAAACTTTTGGGAGGAACTTCACTTGGTCCACACGTTTTTTCTTCTTTTTTTTTTTTTTCTTTTTTTTTTTTTTAGATGGAGTCTCGCTCTGTCGCCAGGCTAGAGTGCAGTAGCGCAATCTCGGCTCACTGCAAGCTCTGCCTCCTGGGTTCAAGCGATTCTCCTGCCTCAGCCTCCTGAGTAGCTGGGACTACAGGCACGCACCACCACAGCCAGCTAATTTTTGTACTTTTAGTAGAGACAGGTTTCACCATGTTGGCCAGAATGGTCTCGATCTCCTGACCTCGTGATCCACCTGCCTCAGCCTCCCAAAGTGCTGGGATTACAGGCGTGAGCCACCGCACCCGGCTTGTACATAGAGGATGCCGGTGCCCACTCACCAAGCTACTGTTCTCAAATCACTCATTCCTTGGAGGGTAGAAGGGTGCCAGAAACAGTAACAGGTCAGGTTCTGTGCAGGAATGGGAGAGGGTCCAAGGGAGTGAGCAAGGGCTTCTCCCACAGCACTGAGCCACATTTTCATAACCTGGGCTCCCAAACGATTAGTGACCCTTTGATCAGGCCCTTACAAAGCTCCTACTGAATAATTCCATCAAGTCTAGCCCCCACTCCCTCTGGACGAGGAGTTGAGAAACCATCACAAAGGACTTTCCTCTCACAAAGGACTCTGTGAGAGGAAAATGTCAATTCATTCCTCCCTTCTGGCCCCAACCTCTTTCTGCACTGGGTTACAGAACAAAAACATTCACAAACAGATGCTGGTATGTGGATGACTAATAAGACTGTTCTACTGTAAATTACCAAAAGTCAGTGAAAAATATTCTGTTATATCAAAACGGTAGGGCAAGCTTATTTACAGGTATGCACTGAAATGAATTAACCTGCCAGGAGCATAAGACAGGCCATCTCTACCATGCCAATTATCAGTCATGTAACACCTTTGACTATGACAGCATGGTTTTTATTATTAACAACACATATAATTTAGAAATGAAACCCCAAACATTTAAGGAACCTGAGAACACCTTCCTGGTAATCTGGTTCTACACACAGAAACTTTTGAAAACTTGTGCATTAACTAAGTAGTAGATTGTAGAGAACCAAAATTTTTCTATGCTTTTCTAAATAGAAGCATAGGAATTTTCCATTTCTTTTCTTAAAAACAAAAACATAGTATCTTCCTCCTTTTATTTACTAAAGAATTCACCCCACAGAAAGTGGGATGGAAGTGAGGCAGGAGACTGGAGGAACTTACTTCCTGGTCTTGGCAGGGTGAAATGAAGAAATCTGCAGAACTAGCAGACGACACCAAAGGCAATCTCTAGTTGCCCTCGCTGCTCCTCAGGGTAAGACATTCCCACCAGTGCCATGACAGTTGAGAAATTCCATAGCAACACCTGGAAGTTACCACTCCTTTCCTAGAGATTTGTGAATAGCCCACCCCCTAATTTGCATGTAATTAAAAGTGGTTATAAATATTGCTAGCAAACAGCCCATACGCTGCTACTCTGGGCACACTGCCTGTGGGTTACTCCCGCTCTGGAAGGAGTAGCCACTCTGCTATACATTGCCACTTAATAAACCTGCTTTCTTCTACCATCAGCTCACTCTTGAATTCTTTCCTGAGTGAAGTGAAGAACCCTCCCAGGCTAAGCCCCAATTGTGGGGTTCACCTGCTCTGCATCAGGAAGTTGGGGGGGTATCAGTGGATTTGTAAGGATACTTCACCTGGCTACTGCTCACCTCAAGGACATCTTAGAAAATGGGGACATACCAGGGCTGGGCTCAGTGGCTCATGCCTATAATCCCAGCACTTTGGGAGGCCGAGGTGGGAGGATCACCTGAGGTCAGGAGTTGGAGACAAGCCTGACCAACATGGAGAAACCCCATCTCTGCTAAAAATACAAAATTAGCTGGGTGTGGTGGCACATGCCTGTAATCCCAGCTACTTGGGAGGCTGAGGCAGGAGAATTGCTTGAACCCAGGAGGTGGAGGTTCCGGTGAGCCAAGATCACGAAATTGCACTCCAGCCTGGGTAACGAGCAAAACACCATCTCAAAAAAAAACAAAGAAAGGAAAAGAAAAGAAAAGGGAAAAAGAAAAAAGAAGAGAAGAGGAAGAAAAAGAAAAAGAAAAAGGGGACATATCTCTTCACTCTTCAATTAATAATAATTTGCATTCCTGTTTTCCTCTATATCCAACTGTGAAAGCAGTATCGAATCTCAAAAGAAACAAAAGTATGGGCTTAGGATTAGGGCACAAGATCCTAAAATTTATTTCATTCCTTATGGTCTCTATTTCCAAATCCTGAATAATGTAGACGACGACTAGGTCCTAGTCTATAAAACAATACTATTTATTTTGCATTGCTCTCAACCACTGGTGATTCAGGGATGGCATGGGCAGGTGCTTCTTGTAACACATGGGAAGACTCGACAGTGCTTAGCTATACTAATGGTCATAATTGCTCTTGCCTGGGGTGGGCCATAGTCTGGCTTGGGTGAGCAAGGGAACAACCATATTGAAGATGCCAGCAGGTTGGGCAGTGCTGATGCTGGCTACCTTTGTCCTGTCCCCACCATCTTCCAGTAGGCCTTAGTGTTTTTTCATGGTCCAAGCTCAGATAGCCACCTCTCTGCTTATTTCAGCAGCTTGCTAGAGACCATTTGTTTAGATGTATTTACAGATCCTGATGAAAGCAAATATGGGGGAAGAGAATAATAAGGAGCCTGAAGAGATCTGCAGTAATCTTTCATGAGAATCAAAGAGTTGGATAAAATAAGAGGGGAGTGTTCAATGGCCAGAGATTTGTTTTTGATTGTTTTCTTTGCACTCCAATTATAGGGAAAAGAAGCCAACTCACACTAGTTTTCCTTAAGATATGTGTGTTCCAGATTGTGCATCTTTGGCTCAGTAAGCATTTATTTGACTTTCCAACTTAAACAGAGGTTCTCATTCTTATGGGGATCCAAGAATCCTTTAAGAATATTATCTGATACAATTTATGTGCATAAAACAATAAATACAACTTTAATAATATTACTCATCTCTTGAATCCTGGGGAGAGGGGTCACACATCCAAGAATAAGAACCTCTATAATTCTCAGAAAATAAGAGCTTTCTTTAGAAGAACTTTCAGCTCCAAAATTCTGCAGATTTAATTTAATAAACATTTATTAAGCTGTATTAAAAGGCAATAATTTTTAAATACATGTTGTGAGGATACAAAGAAAGGAATGATATTTGATATGAGTCTCTAAAAGCTCAGTCTTGTGGTGGAGAGGCAGACCTGTACAGAGATACTTAAAAAATATGAGGAGAAAAGATGTGAAGCAGGAGGAAAGTGTTTCTTTTCTTTTCTTTTCTTTTCGAGGCGGAGTCTTGCTCTGTCGCCCAGGTTGGAGTGCAGTGGTGCTATCTTGGCTCACTGCAAACTCCGCCTCCTAGGTTCACACCATTCTCCTGCCTCAGCCTTCTGACTAGCTGGGACTGCAGTCACCTGCCATGACGCCTGGCTAATTTTTTTGTATTTTTAGTAGAGACGGGGTTTCACCGTGTTAGCCAGGATGGTCTCGATCTCCTGACCTTGTGATCCACCCGCCTCAGCTTCCCAAAGTGCTGGGATTACAGGCGTGAGCCACCGCGCCCGGCCAACTATTTCTATCTTTCAAGGAGCAAGTAAGAGAGGTATAATCAGGAGACGATTCTTGGAAAAGGATGCATTTAAGACAAATCCCAGATGAGTGTGATTCTGATGAAGATGAGAGGTATACAAAGGGTACTGTAAGGAAAGGAACTGAGGGAGAAAGCTCAGAAAGCATTAAGAAAAGGTCAAGTCTTCTGGTTTACCTAAAGTTTGGAGTATGAGTAAGGACCCACACAATATCAGAATACAGAGATAGGCTTTGGCACTGTTGTGGAGGACCTTAAATATTAGGCTGGTAGTGTGCTCTGCTCAAAACAGAAAAGGCTTCGGAACCAGAAGATGACCAGATTTTGATTTTTAATTAATTTATGTTTTTACAGGCAAGGTCTTACTCTGTCACCCAGGCTACAGTGCAGTGATGCAGTCATAGCTCACTGCAGCCTTGAACTCCTGAGCTCAAGTGATCCTCCTGCCTCAGTTTCCTGGGTAGATGGCACTACAGGCACACACCACTACGCCTGGCTATTTTATTTTATTTTATTTTATTTTATTTTATTTTTTTGAGATGGAGTCTCACCCTGTCGCCCAGGCTGGAGTGCAGTGGCGTGATCTCGGCTCACTGCAACCTCTGCCTCCCGGGTTCACGCCATTCTCCTGCCTCAGCCTCCTGAGTAGCTGGGACTACAGGTGCCCGCCACCATGCCTGGCTAATTTTTTGCATGTTTTTTTTTTTTTTTTTTTTGAAACGGAGTCTTGCTCTGTCGCCCAGGCTGGAGTGCAGTGGCACGATCTCAGCTCACTGCAAGCTCCGCCTCCCAAGTTCATGCCGTTCTGACTCGCATCCCGAGTAACTGGGACTACAGTCGCCTGCCACCACAGCTGGCTATTTTTTTGTATTTTTAGTAGAGACGTCGTTTCACCGTGTTAGCCAGGATGGTCTTGATCTCCTGACCTCGTGATCCACCCACCTCAGCCTCCCAAAGTGCTGGGATTACAGGCGCGAGCCATGGCGCCCGGCCAGATATAGGGTCTTGCTATGTTGCCCAGGTTGGACTCTGACTCCTGGCCTGAAGTGATCCTCATGCCTCAGCCCCACAAAGTGCTAAGATTACAGGTGTGAGCCACCATGCCAAGACCAGAGAGTCTTGGTTTAGCCACCAGATCTATTAGAATGCTGTTTGCAGCAAAAAACAGAATGCTAATAGTGACTCAAGCAATAAGTGGTTCAATATGTCATATAGCAGGAAGTCCAGAGTTTATGCAGTTCCAGGACTAATTTAGCCCAACAATGTCATCAAGGACCCAAGCAATGTCCATGTGTCCTCTCTGACAGTGTCAGCACTCAGTGCTACTTACCCTCATGTTTGCAAAACGATCATAACACTTCTTTTCATCACCTGAAGATGTGGTTATATTCAGCAGAGTAAAGAAGGGCCTCTGGTGTATACATGGGTTTTTGTTGTTTTTGTTGTTTTTTCTACTTAGGGAAGAAACTCTTTCTCAAAAGCCCTGCCAGTAAACTCCCTTTAACCTCACCAACCAGGATTCTGCCACATGCCCACCTGCGGTTGCAATAAAGATGGAGAAAACAAGGAACTGGTATTTCCACTTGACATTTACTATGATCAGAGGTGGGTTCTGCCAGGAAAGAAAGAGTGGGGAACGGCCGCTGAGTAGCAAATACTAGGGTGTACCACTGTGTGATTTTCAGTAAGTCACCTGAATCCTGAACTAACATCTAGCGTTTATTTGATGTCTACTCTGTGTGCCAGATATCATAATTAAGAAATGTCAATTATCTCATTGTTTTCTGATGATGAAATTGAGCCAGAGAGAAGCTAAGTAAGTTAAATTACTGAGCTAGTAATTTGAAGTCTAACTCACATCACATGTGGAATCCTAATCACCGTGCTAAACTTTCCTCTCTGGTATCCTGTCTAACATGGGTATGATGATGACTAGAGGCAAGGCAGAACCAGTGAAATGCCCTCACTTTCCGTTCATTTCAAAAACATTTATTGAAGCCCTGTTACCTGTCAGACATGGTACTAGGTCACAAACCCTTCTCTCACTCTGCCTTCTTCTAGACATTGCTGGAATATATTTTCCTGATCATAGACATGCTTGAGTTTTTACTCTTTACTGACCTCAAGTCAATGGCATTTTGGGGTCATTTTAAAATTTAATTATTACATTTTTAAAGTTTTGAACCCTGGTAAAATCCTCTTTAGGAATTGATCCTTCCATTTAAATTACTGGAGAACTTGGCTGCTGCCAGATCAGGGGTTCCTGACAGCGAATGCCAACGCAGCTAACTGCAGATTTCCACAGATGGTTTTACAGTATCATCATTTAGATTTAAGTGAATGCATAATTACACTCTTTTTGAGTTAACAAAGGGGAAAGAAATCAATAATGGCTAAGCTGGATCATGGTGCTCCAGAGGAGAGTTGAAAGGCTGATGGAGATACATGTGCACGCACACACCACACACACTCACACACATGAACATTTGAAGTCATCAGACAAAAGTAATCTGGTATAGACAAACATACTTGAGGAAATGAAAAAACAGTAAGAACAGTGGACTAATTTAGGGTACAAGAAAGCATCCAGAAAGCAGTTAGTATATTTTTGCCTCTGAAAAGTATTTAATCCCTAAATGCCCTTTATATTTTGTAGCAGCCCACACAAAATTTAATGTCATGTTTGTTTATGTAAAATCCTCTGCATGGCACTGAAATTGAGTGAGTGAAACAGCCACTGCATCCCCCCTGGGGAAATTAAAAGGCAAGCCAACCAACAGTGATGCAGACAGAGTTAGGGACATACAGATAACCGAATCGACATTAGACACAGCAAATTGTAGCACACGGAGAGCCGTCCTGAAGAGCAAAAAACTTTTTGGTAAATTTGGTATATCCTCCTGACTCAGTTTCCCCACAGAGCCAGAGGTCATTTGTAGCTAAGACATAAAATCTGCACCTGAGTTACAGGAGTCTTCCTGTCCCAGGAGCTGCCATGTGAGAAATACTGTGGCTGTCACTCAAGGGAACTCACGTGTTTTCTCCCTTTGCTGAAACCTAAGTTCCTTCCTGTTAGTAACAAGCAAAAAACAAACAAACAAACAAACAAACAAACACCTTATAATAAGGCTAAACTATCAGACTCTAGTCATAGAGCCAGGTCTTTATATTTAGTAAACAAAACTAAACTTGTCAAATCCACTAGACTTAGGTTGCTTTTTGATGCAAATCTTGAAAACACAATCTTTAACCTTTGACAGGTTCTTCTATTTCCCAAGTTCAGAGATGATATCCACTGAAAAAAAAAAAAATGCACTCCCTCCAAAATCTATTAATTTCACATTGCCAGACCAGAGAGACTGAGGACACTTGTCCTGTTTCCTCCTCTGCCACCTCCTTCTCCTGTTCATTTTTATTTTGAATAATAAAAAGAGGATAATTCTCAAAATACATATCCATATACAGTACATAGTTGACCACTGCATATTCTTCTTCCTCTTGGTAAATTATTCTGCCCCAAATGATTTTAACTTTCTTTTACACTAAACCAGGAAAATAAGGGAGATGCTAAATTAAATATTTTTTCTAGAAAAAAACCAAATAGCTGCACCAATGTAATCCCAAAAGAGTACCAAGATGAGATAATTATACAAAATGTGAGGAAAATGCATATTCAAGACAAGATCTTTCTACATATGGATAGTAAAATAGAAAAATGAAACAGACCTAGAGACCAAAAGCCAAAGCTTCAAGACCTGACATTAACTGGGGGCTAGGGAATAGGGGGAGAAGCTGGCAACTTAGTGTGGTTGCCTCCAGAGCTGCAGTTGGAGGAAAGCACCTAGCATATCTTGTGCAAGCCCATTGTTTTATAGCTAAATAAACAAACTACAAACCCTGTTCTCATTCCCCTCCAATGCTTAGAAGGGAAGAGAGATTATAACCAACCTTCTTCAAGCTAGTATCTACTCAAATTAGCTCACTGATACACAGCTGCACAAACACAGACGATGCACAGAATTCTCAGTTTACAGCTGTAAAACAATAAGAAAATATGTACTATATTATCTTCTCTCTGAAAGTCTATTTAAAAAAAAAGGAAAAAAAGAGAAAAGATGTACCAGGTACTTAAGAGGGATACAAGCCAGGTTTTGTAGGAGCGAGATGGAAGGGAAGTAAGGGCTAGAGAAATTCTCTTCCAACTTCCCTGAGGTGATGATCTGAGAAAGACAGATTTCCATGCTCTCAAATCAGTATCTGTCTGAATTACAGACACTATCTAAATATTAAGATTCTTCCTATGTGAGAACCCGCACACAAAGTGAACACACCATTAAGCAGCAAACTGTGTGTTAACGATGAGGGGCCCTTCTGTTCCTAAGCCTTTATATATTTAGCTTCAATAGGAAGAAATGAAGCAAGTCTTTCCGTTTCCACTTCACCATCTTGTTTTTTTATGCTGTTTATTCACAGGTCTGAAGAAGTCAACTCAACTCTAAAAAGTATTATTTTTCAAGGTTAACACAAGACACTTGCAGGAAGCTAATAAATAATGCGATGCATATTACTGCGTTCCAAGTGTCAGAACATAAACCTCAATAAGAAACTGGAATAAAAACTGAAAAGAATGCAAGCTTTTAACTTTTTTTCTCATTGTCTCCTCTCATTTACCATAAAGTACAACTAACAAAAGCAACAAGAATAAAACACCAGAGATAGTCAATAAGCAAGTGTCAGATCTTATCTTTTACTATGGGAAAGTCTTAATGTAGGCAAGGGAGGAAGAAAAACATTTTACTCTCTTAAGAAATTATAATCAATCAACAATAACAACTGACTTGTCTATTAGCAGGTCTTTTGTTTGCCTTGTCTGAGTGCTAAGGTGTGGTGAGACACAATTTGCCTAAAAGGAAATTCAAAGCTTAAAAAAATCTGGCTTGAAACTAAAATTTAAGTAACATCTTAAAATTCCAAGTAAAATGTGTTAATAAATAACAAGACTTTCTGTTAGGGAAAAATCCCACAGAGGTTAAGTGATTTTTATATATTCCTTGTCTTTTAGTCACAGAACCAAAATGTTTCCATGTGATTCTAGTTCTAATTCTTTACAATGGCATGGCTAGTGGGTGGGTATAAAAATTTAGAATTTTGTTATTCTTTTAAAAGAAACTTAAAATTGGAAGGGACTGGAAAGATTATCTAACTCCAACCACCTCATTTCACAAATAGTGTAGGTTATACTTTTAGAAGAACCAGTTCTTGAATAAGGAATATCTGAGAGCAAAAAATAATCTTAATATACCATTTGCTGATTTTGTCCCTGAAGCAGGCCTAGCTAGGTACAGAAGGAAGGACTGGATTGGGCCAGTTCTGAGATGGAAGAGTTCGGAGAAGTAGATCCAGGATCAGGACTAGATCCAGGTTTTGTGGGGATGAAAGTTATCTAATGTTGAGTTTCTCTTTATGAAAAATAATACAAAGTCATAAATAAAATGAGATCTAAAACTTCATATTTACTAGGCCAAGAAATTAGATCACAAGAAATTAATAGTGCTTTAGAGATAGATATACTTTTGTTCTGAGATGCTTTCAGGTGGTTCAGCAGAAATAAATATACAGAAATGCTTTCTGATTGCACCCTGGCTTCCTCTCTCCGTCTGGAATAACTGACAACTCCCCAAACTCCCAACATTCATAGCAGCCAGTGTCCATGAAGGCCCTGAATCTTAAGCTTCATTAGCTTCACTGTAAATTCACCTTTGGATAGGATTCCCCATTAGATGCTCATTAAGCCTTTTCAATGAAACTATCCATTTTAGCAGTCCTAGGCTATGAATCAGGAGATATGGACCTGAGCCCACGCTCTGCTGCCAATACTCTGTGACACTAAAAGTCAATATACTCTACGGCCATATCACCCTGAACGCACCCATTCTCGTCTGATCTCGGAAGCTAAGCAGGGTCGGGCCTGGTTAGTTCTCGGATGGGAGAGAGTCAACATACTTCTTTGGGCTTCAGTTTCCTCCATGGCTGCACTACATGTTTGCCAGGGTCTCTTCCGATTACAATACCATTCAATGCGGAATACCTTGGCCTACTCTATTTCTAGTGTTGCCAGTCTTAGTAAGTACTATTGTCATTGTTCAAACTAAGAATTCTGAGTCTTCCTTGACTCTATTATCCCCTTCTTCCCTCTGAATGTAACCAATCTCTCTTTTGTTTTTGGAGACAGAGTTTCACTCTTGTCTCCCAGGCTGGAGTGCAATGGCGTGATCCTTGCCCACTGCAACCTCTGCCTTCTGGGTTCAAATGATTCTCCTGCCTCAGCCTCCTGAGTAGCTGGGATTACAGATGTGTGCCACCACACCCGGTTTATTTTTTAAATTTTAGTAGAGATGACAGGGTTTCGCCTTGTTGGCCAGGCTGGTCTTGGAATCCTGATCTCAGGTGATCTGCCTGCCTTGGCCTCCCAAAGTGCTGGGATGACAAGCATGAGCCACCACACCCGACCAATCTCTAAGTTTTATATACCTCTACCATCTAACCTCACCTCAACTGACCTAGGCTACATCAACCAGAAGACCACAATGCTTCCAACAACTTTTCTTTTTTTCTTTTTTTTTGTTTTTTTGAGACTGAGTTTCGCTCTTATTGCCCAGGCTGGAGTGCAATGGCGTGATCCCAGTTCACTGTAGCCTCCACCTCCCGGGTTCAAGCAATTCTCCTGCCTCAGCCTCCCAAGTAGCTGGGATTACAGGCCTCCGCCACCATGCCCAGCTAATTTTTTAATTTTTTTTAATTTTTTTTTTAAATTTTCAGTAGAAATGGGGTTTCACCATGTTGGCCAGGCTCATGTCAAACTCCTGACCTCAGGTGGTCTACCTGTCTCGGTCTCCCAAAGTGCCGGGATTACAGGTGTGAGCCACCAAGACCAGCCTGCTTCCAACAATTTTTACAGCGTCTCATCTTGCTTTCCTCAGGTCACCCTTTACACTGTTGCCACCACAATAGTTTAAAAAATAGCAGTCTAAACAACTTTCTTCACTCCTTAAAATACGTCTGTGGCTCTCACTGATCTTAAAGTTTAAATTTCAAAATATGATCTCTAAGAATGGCCTGGCTCCTGTGCTCATATTCAAATCAGCATCACACCAGTGCCCCATGTCCTCTCACAATTCCATGTGAACTAATACGTAATATCCTCTCACTGACCTAAGGAATGTCAGTATTTGTTGATCATCTGACTGAATGACTGTGGTTATATTGATGATGGGCTTTTCCAGGCATTAACAACATGTTTCAGTTACATGAGCAATTATTGTAACTAGCCTCTTGAGTTGAGTCACATCACAATACCCTGAGAAACTGCAGTCTACCAGCATTGCCATTTTATCAAATTCCAATTTTAGGAATGACATTGCAAATACTTTGGATTTCCTCTTGAAAGCTTAGGCTGATTAAAGGATTAAATGTTACACATAATTCAATGCTGTGTAACTCTTTTGTGAGGGCTGAGTAGTTGTAAAACATGTCTATGATCTAATCCAAAGGTTTATTGATTTTCCTGTCCTTTCATTCAAGAGTGTTAGCTTTCATGCACAGCTCTGTGGGATTTTTGAAGGTTGGCCAGGACACTGCAGAGATCCACTTCCCATTCTGTCAGTTTCTTCTATCTAGGAAAAGACAGCCCTGGGTCAGTGCAAATATAACAGGGTGCAGATTTTGAATCAAAGTCTGAATTCCAGATTTTTCAACTATTTCCTTTGAGACTCTCAAACTCTCTTCCTCTGTGTAATAGGAGCAAGGCCAAATAGAGTATGTATGGTGGCAGGGCGAGGGCTAATGCAAAAGGTTGAAAGGGCCGGATTCTGGTTACAGGGCCAATCCTAACACCTTGTATGACTTTAGTTAATTCATTTAACCTCTTTTTATTATTAAAGGGGAATGATAAAATTAGAATTCCCCAGGCTGGATGCAGGGGCTCATGCCGGTAATCAATCACGCCTGTAATCCTAGCACTTTGGGAGGCTGAGGCAGGTGGATCACCAGAGGTCAGGAGTTCGAGACCAGCCTGACCAATATGGTGAAACCCCATCTGTACTAAAAATACAAAAATTAGTCAGGCATGGTGGTGTGCACCTGCAATCCCAGCTACTCAGGAGGCTGAGGCAGGAGAATCACTTGAACCCAGGAGGCAGAGGTTGCAGTGAGCTGAGATTGCACCACTGCACTCCAGCCTGGGTGACAGAGTGAGATTCTGTCTAAAAAAAAAAAAAAAAAATTAGAATTCCCCTTCTAACTGGATTATCACTGACTTTATTTTTTTGTGTGTGTCATTCTCCTAAGCATTTTGAATAACATAATCTATACACCTTCTCAACTATCCTTTAAAGCAATATTTCTTACCTTTCTTCTTTTTTCTTGACTATAAAGTTTGAGTGACTTGCCCAAGATCAGCTAGGTGGGGGGGCTGAGATTTGAACCTGAACAGTCTGAGTCCAAAGCTCAGTGCTGTAGACAAGAGTAAACAGATGCCTGCTCTCATTACCCCTCATAGCTGTGTAGAGACATACCGAGCTGACAGGTTTGAGTTGAATGCTTCAGAGATGAATTACTATGGGAATAAAGAGAAGGGGACAATCTCTAGCTACATGCAGGTAGGGACCTTTTCAAGCTGTTACAACCAGCTAGGCGCTTTACACACAGTATGTCATTTAATCCATCCTACAGCACTGGGGAGATGTTTTTTTGTTGCTCTCTTACAGAAGATAAAAATTGGCTGGGGCTTGAGTAGTACATATTTAATCCTGGATCTTCTTGGCTTCTGATCTGGAAGTAGGGCCTTGAAGGATGGCTTGTGCCAGCTCTTCTACCATTGGGGCTGAGGGGTCATCTTTGTATCACATTCACTGAGATCTTGGTGGATTCCACAGGCAGAGAGCACAAGCCCTTGCTCACCCCTCAGCAGGTATAAAACGTGAAGGGGTCGTGTTCAGAAAAGAAGAGTGAAGCTTCCCAAGAATTTACAACAAGACCATCTGTCTTCTCCTCTGCTAAGAGAAGACTTTCCTAAACTGAAAATCACTCCAATGTCCTCAGTTCAAAGAGAGGAGATTTCTAGTAAAGACGGTTAAGGAAGGCTAGAAACAAATGATACCTCTAATCCAAGCGGAAAAACAGTTGCAGGAATGGGTAAGTATGTCCCTGCTGCTTCTCTCACTTTATAATCCCTTAATCCGAAATCAAGACACCAGTGAAATTTAGAAACCCAACACCCTGTCTGCCCCAGAAAATGCAAATCTCCCAGGAAAGAACTCACTTGTTTCCTGCCCTTGTGACAGGGCTTGGGGCCACTGTGAATCACTCTTTGCAAAGAAAAAGAGTCACTGTTCACAACATGGAATAAGAGGGCAAGGGGGTCTTGCAGGTAACTCACAGAGCCCCTGGAGAGACAAGCATGTCTGCTAGAACTGCTGCTGCTGGTGGCTCTAGAAAAAAAAAATTCTGTTTTCTTGAAAATGGAACCTCTTCTTTAGGTTTCCTTCAATTTTTTCCCTCCTTAAATCGTCCAAGATTAATGTGGCAAAAATAAAATGCCCCACAGGCTGCTTATTTTGACGCTTACTACATCACATAAACGTGAAGAATTAGCATGGAATGAATAATTTATTTAGTGTTTTACGTTGTTTTAAACAAATCACTTCCATGAAAGCAATGTGTATTCAAGCAATAAATCACTGTTTAGCACTCTGTCAGGAGGAAAGATACCACTTGGCAGAATTATTGAATGGTAGTGCCTGGCAGGGAGGCAGGCACAATAAAGATAAAGGTGATGTCCTTGCATAACAGGAATTTGCTTGGATCTGGAGCAGGATAGGTTGGAGTGAGAGTCAGTCATGAGGCTTTTTCTTCCAAGGGTTAAATGAGCATCTACTTGTGCTACTACATTTGATGTTATGACTAGCACAGAGTAACTTGCTATGACATCATAGCTATTGTTATTTATTTTATGATTGCAATTACTGTGGGCCAAACATGGGGACTAAGTGATGGGGATAATCCACTGCAACAACGCAATGAGTTCTATGCTCTTAAATTGATCTTTGGGGTCTTCAGACAACTTTATATAATGTGATAAGTATTATGATAGAAGTGTATGCAAAATGCCTAGTAGAGTAGGGGGATGGGAATCTGGAAAGTTTTATAAAGACGGTGTCACTGTATCCAGGGCTATTTAGCCGAAGTGCTGGAAAATGTGAAGCACGTTCAATACAGAAGTCTTTGTGAGACCAGAGGAATGCAGATGTGAAGCCCAGAGATGTGTAGGTGGAGAGTGAGTATGGTGATGTGGTACAACTCAGTGACGGTGAGGACAGCAATGAGAGAAGGGTGGCAGAAGCTTAACAAGAGATCCACAAGGATGCAGGGTGACCTTCACAGGCTCTAGAGACTGTGGCCCCTGGATAAATCGGCCCTAGACACCAGAAGCCAAAACCAGACTCGGTCTCCAAACCAAGGTTTTGAAGCTGTTATTTACCAGCCTTGCTAATTACCAAGTCTGTCTGCAGCAGAACTACAATAGGAGAAACTGGTTCAGGTTAAAAGAAAGAAGGACCCTGGTACTCTTCTTAAAATCAAGTCAAAGGTAGAGCTGCTCTATTACCCCAGCTTTACGCAGTTTTGAGAATGAAAATGCAATCCAAGGTTTTGTTGAGGACGGAAACAAAACCGTTCCTTGGGAGTTCAACTACCTCAAATGACAAATTTCAAAATGTCTCTTCTTTTTAAATTGTCAATGCCACAAAGAAAACCTGAGGTCTAACACTCACATCAGCAATGCCTGCAGCCCTCCATCACTCCTGGCAGTTCCTGACAATTAGTACAGGCTGATAATTCCTACCGCTTACAACACAGAAGGCCAAAGGCTTGGGTTTTACACATCTGGAGGAAAAGCAAAACCCTCCCATTCTATCAGCTGCTTCAGGGAGTTTCTCGATTATCTCATTTCCCTCTGATTTAAATAATAATAGTAACTGCATGTCTCCCTCAGAGTTTGGAGACCCACCATTTCCCAACCTTACCTTACAAGTGGTTTAAATGAGAACAAACTTCCAGTTTCTTTTAGGTAGTTTCAACTTTGCTAACATTTTGCTGAAAGCTGAAAACAACACTTCTGGCTACTAGAATGAAGGTGACAGGCACTGAGAAATGTCATGAATCTGACGCTTCTCATCACCTTAACAATATTTGCTGCTTTTTAAAAAACTATGTTGGTGTCAGCACTTTATCGGGCTCAGAGAAAACTCAAAATGTTGTTGGCTACCAGCCAGCCAGAAATGCTTCACCCTCAGGAAGAAATTAATCAATAAACAACTATCTACTGAAGGTTTACTATGTTCAAGGAAGAGCTGGTAGACCCCGTGGGAGAAAAAGAAATGTACAAAATGTAATTTCTGCCATGCAGGAATTTACAATCTAGGTAGAATCTGATTGCCTCTCTCCTCTTCAGAAACACTGAAGGTTTTTATTATTTCTGGTTTCTAGATCCTTGAGGAATCACCACACTGTCTTCCACAATGGGTGAGATAATTTACACTCCCACCAACAGTGTAAACGCATTCCTATTTCTCCACAGCCTTGTTAGCATCTATTGTCTCTTGACTTTTCAATAATCACCATTCTAACTGCCATGAGATGGTATCTCATTGTGGTTTGGATTCGCATTTCTCTAATGATCCGTGATGATGAGCTTTTTTTCATATGTTTCTTGGCCACATAAATGTCTTCTTTTGAGAAGCGTCTGCTCATATCCTTTGCCCACTTTTTGATGGTGTTGTTTTATTCTTGTAAATTTGTTTAAGTTCCTTATAGATTCGGGATATTAGACTTTTGTCAGATGGGTAGATTACAAAAATTTTCTCCATTCTGTAGGTTGTCTGTTCATCAGCGTGAATAGACAATCATCTGTGCTTCTTTAGTATCATGTTTCTATTATGACTGAAGCAAATTACTTTCATTATTTGTTTAACTTGTGTCATTCATTGGATTGTGAATTTGTTCCTGTTGAATTTTGTTTTGTTTTGATAATTTCTTGTGCAAGGACAGAACCTGACATAAAGAAAGCACCAGTATATTGTCAGTGAATAATTATACAATATACAAACATGCATCTTTTACATATGAGCCAGTATGGGACAAATGAGATTATTTGTGCTGGAATACCAGCAACCTTGACACATAGTAGGGTTTCAATAATAACTTGTTTAATCCAAATCATAAATGTCCACTGAATATCATAAAGACTGTCGAACAGCAAATTACTTTGCAGAATGGTAGCACATTCTCAAAATGTCAGAGTTCGAGTGAGCATGATATGTTTGTGGTTCATCGTTTTCTTTTTTTGAGACGGAGTTCCACTCGTTGCCCAAACTGGAGTGCAATGGCACGATCTCCACTCACTACAACCTCTTTTATTGTTTTGTGTTTTTAGTAGAGACAGCGTTTCACCATGTTGGCCAGGATGGTGGCGAACCCCTGCCCTCAGGTTATCCACCTGCCTCGACCTCCTACAGTGCTGGAATTACAGGCATGAGCCACCGTGCCTGACCTGTGGTTAAACATTTTAACCAGCCAGGATGGAGATCAGAAAGATGTTAGAAAATATGACTGAAAAGATACAAGATGGCCTTTGTGAATGGTCTTTAATTCCAGACTAAGTAATCCCTAGAAGTCTTTATGTGTATAATAGAGTATGGAAAATGATTACAAATTTTTGAGGTGATACATACAGAACTAGAAAGTTTAATCTGACAGCTATGTAAGGAATGGATTAGCAGGTATTAAAGTTTTTCTTAAAAGACTAAATAATGGCTGGGCATGGTGGCTCACGCCTGTAATCCAAGCACTTTGGGAGGCTGAGACAGGCAGATCATGAGGTCAGGAGTTCAAGACCAGCCTGACCAACATGGTGTAACTCCATCTATGCTAAAAATACAAAAATTAGCCGGGCATGGTGGTGTGCGCCTGTAATCCCAGCTACTCAGGAGGCTGAGGCAGGAGAATCCCTTGAACCCAGGAGGTGGAGGTAGCAGTGAATGGAAATAGTGTCACTGTACTCCAGCCTAGGCAACAGAGCAAGACTCCATCTCAAAAAAAAAAAAAAAAAAAAGACTAAATAGTAAGTATTTTTGGTTTGTGGACCACAAAATGTCATAACTACTCAATGCTGCAGTTGTATCACAAAAGCAGCAATAGACAATATGTCAACAAATGGGCATGGCTGTGTTCCAATAAAACTTTATTTACAAAACAGGCAATAAGCCAGATTTGTCTCTCAGGCTGTAGTTTGCCAACTCCTGGTCTAGAAAAATAAGTGGTAGAGAAGACATTTAAGAGTCTA
Source organism: Papio anubis (assembly GCF_008728515.1). Classification (NCBI taxonomy): domain Eukaryota; kingdom Metazoa; phylum Chordata; class Mammalia; order Primates; family Cercopithecidae; genus Papio; species Papio anubis. The sequence goes on along the minus strand of NC_044986.1, from coordinate 26,412,003 downwards.
TTCAAATCTACTGTATAAAATTTTGGAGGTTTGGTTCAGGGTGGTGGGAGTTGAAATGGAGCCAAAAAAACAAAAGATGTTCCAGGGAAAAAGAGGGTGAATAATTGCATACTTTATGGGAAAATGTACAATATCTTTTCATGGTTTTAAACAAAGAGAACTGGGAGCGTAAAGGTACCTTTGACAGGCAAAGTCTTCTTAGTTACCCACTCCAGAAAAACTTCCTTAGGAAGTTTGGAAGACAGCAATTTGAAAAGATATGCATGTGGAACCCAGAGTCAAGATAATCACAGAATTCTAGAGAATTTTGGTGCTACAGGGGGATTTAGAGATTATTTAGTTCATTTTATATTGTATCAGATGACCTGACCAGCAAACAACAGTGGCCTCAAATCATGTTTGGTTGGTCCTACACAGTATTAGCCCTCAGTATGTTTGTAAAACAAAGTGGCTCAGTTCTCAGCATTGAAAAATACCAGACTGGAGTTTTTGCTTCTCTTAAAAAAGCACACAAACATACAAAAACCTAGAAGATCTGGAAGTACTGGGCTTATGTTCCCACATAACAAAATTAGTTGGAAGAGTGTAACAGCTACCTGCTGCTTGAAGGATGTGGGCTCTCCATTCAGTCACCGGAGCCCTCTACCATCACTCGTGTGGCCCTCTCAGGTATTTAAGTTTGCATAGGCTGATTTCAATGCACAGGCTGTGGAGTCAGATTGCCAGGATGGTACCCTGACCCTGCCACCGTGGGAGGTAACTTAACCTCTAGATGCTCTGGTTTCCTCATCATGAAGGTATAGAATATTATCAGCTCCTACCTGATAGGATGATGATGATAATCAAGTGAAATACTGTATGTGAAGCCTGGCCATTCAAATGTTAGATATTGTGATTATCATCATTATGGTGAATGAAAGCTTTTAAAAAGTTAAATAAATTGCCCAAGTCCACATTGACAGTTCGTGGCAGAACCACTGACTCTAGAGCAATTTCCAAAACCCTGAGCACATTCCACCACAAATACATTGAGGATTATTTGTAGGATCTAACAAACGCATGCCCTGAACCAAGAAGGGAAACAAAAAACAAGCAAATCAGAGATGATGCTGGGCCAAAGGGTCTAACCATTTCCATGGGTTATGTCCAAATGCAGCACATTGGAACAAACGTATAATAATTGTACGTCTGTGAGCTACTTTTTTTGCCAAAGCCACATAAAGGAATTACAAACATTTATTCTACCATTGGTAACAGAAAGTAAAAACCAGGCCACATGTTAAACCAAGTTTGGCGACTTTTAGTTACATTCTATCCTGGAGAACAATAGTAGCTAGAAACACTGGCAAAAACACCCCGGAGCAACTCTGTCCTGTTTATAAATTCTCAGTCCCTGCCTGTTTCAAAAGTGGAGGAGAAAAAGTGCACAGTCAACCAACTTTTGCTAATTAGTTCTTTCTATTTGGTGACTGTAAATCAATGACAAGCAAACTGCTCATACCTTCACCCTGGCTGAGAAATTTTCTGCCACTCACCATCTATCACTCTGCCTGTAATGGCCTTGCTGAGCTCTGTCTAAATAGTATCCAGTGCTCCTGTTATACATATTCCCTCTTTTCTGCAGTCTACAAGAAAATATGCTGGTGGTAGCTGTTTGTAATAAGCTGAAAGCTTCACAAGACCAACTGTAATGCAAAGGTCATATTTTCTAAGCTTCATAGATTGCAATTTGTAAGGTTATAATGTCACATGCTGTCAATAATTCAAAGTGGAGAATTACAACTGTTAACAGGTCATCAATTCTTCATTCTTCTCCTTCAACACTCATCCCCAGAGGGCTTTAATTTATTTCATTTAAGCTTGATTCCTTGAACTTTGAACTGAAGGTTTCATCTGTTTATGAGGAAAACAAACAACTGGGTGACACAATGCAAGCAATTCCTTAAGTTTCAAGGGATCTGAACCAGTAAAAAGATCACAATTTAGGTAGGAATGACTCAGAAAGTCTATTTTCCAGGAGTGTAGTGTTCTAGAAAATGTGTTTAGGTTGTCAGTATGCAAGAGGCTTAACACTTACCCCTCCCTCCAGATAAATAAATAAATAAAACAGGAAGGAAATGTTGCTGAAAACACTGAATACTGAAAGCTGAAGGAGTTTCAATCTGTTTGCAAGAATGCATTTGTGGTAATTGTGTGCCACCAGGAGTCTGTCCAAATGCTTTCTTTGGGAGAGTCATTAAATCTGAATTCCAGCGCAATTGTGAGTGCGGAGCTTGTTGCACCTGGCTCTTTTTTGAGGTTAAAAACTTTTTTGAGTGCCTGATGAGAGCTATGGATGCGACATACACCTCTTCTAATAAACACCAACTACAAACAAAATGCTGGGACAACCTTCTGAAGTTCATTTATTTAACTCTAGGTAAAGAACTTCAATTATAGAGATGCAGATGATCTTTCTCATACAACCAACATTCTTTCAAAATAGAGCACCGAGGTAGATGATGTAATCACTTCCCCTGGGTACTTATATTCTCAGAGGACTCAAAAGAATAGCTGCATTTTTCATCTTTAAGAATTTTCTTTCTCATCTCCAACAATAGCCTGAGGCATATTAAAAAATGGCCGCGCTCAGGAAAATAACCAATATCCAAAAGAAAAAAGCAGGACAAGGCTCCTCATCACATTGCCAAGGAGCATATAACAGACTGTTTTGTTGTTTATCTTCCTGTCCCTCTTTCCTGTGAATGCCCTCCCAACTACTCGATGCTTCTGGTGTCTATTAGGGTTTGAAGTTTTCATGGATCTCCCATGAGAAACCCACGAAATGGTTTAAGGACAAAACATCCAATGTGGGTTCCTGAGTTTCTGACCCCAAGACCCATTGAAATGTATTGACTTTCATTGTTTTTGTGGAGTTCCAAGTTCCAGGTCACCAAGAATCGGGCATCAATACATTAGCCGAGGCACAGTAATTATTTCTGTTAAGGATTTGGTACCTAGGAGTTCTCAGGTATAATTTTAAAAATTGGAACATAGTCTTCGATGAGATTGTGTAGAAAAGGTTCAATTAGATCCTTTAATCACAAGAAAGGCCATTACTGAAACCTAGTCAAAGAAAATATAATCTTTAGACTCAACCAAGACTTGATGCCTATGATTTTCACTGTGCCGACTTGTAAGGATAATATTAATTTGTATGTGTGTATATATACACATAGCTAAGTAAATATTGACATAGAGAAATTGCTAACTAAATTGTACTTCTGCCTTCCATGGTAAGGATCATACTTTTTCAACATACTGTATATTCATTAGCCAAGACAGCTTAGCTTGAGATTTCACAGTATGTTAGTCCGTGAAATGCAGAAATGTAAACAGAGAACTGTGCCCAGTTTCAAGGATGACAAGCTGATTTAGATTTTAAGGGGGAGAGGGGGTACACGTCTTTCATCAAACTATTACCATTTCCAGAAATGTATTTGAACTCAACATTTAAGAACAATATCTTTTCAAGGCATTCAACTGTTAAGACAAACTCTCTGTTGCCTTTACTTTCTTATGGATTATGGATTTGCCCTCAGTTTCTTAAAGGGATCAGTATCATAGGCAAAAGATACAGCCAGGATAATTAAATATTCTAGAAACAACAAAGCTTTGGCTTGCTGATTGCAGTTTACTAAAACTGCATTCCAAAATTATCAGAATATTATCAGTTTAAAATTCACCCATTAATATGTTGCTCCCCTAGTGTTAATTTCTAAGAATAGGAAAATAACCAAATAAAGAACATTTGATTAGTCCTGAAGGCAGCCTATTGAGAGCTTTTGGATACCAGAGATCTTATTATATTCACATTATATCACAAGTGCCTAGTTTCCTGGAACAGAGATTTAATAACTGTTGATCAAACGAGTGAAATACCAAAGGTGCAAAAAAAAAAAAAAAAAAAAAAAAAAGACATGCAAATGAGTGATTTTTAAATATTTATTTTGGCATCAATATACAGTTTATATCCTCATTATCTCAGAGGAGGTTATATATATATTTCTCTATACAAATAAATATACATAAGTATTTCTATTCTTAGAAATTAACACTAGGGGAGCAACATATTAATGGGTGAATTTTAAACTGATATTATTCTGATATATATATAGTTGATTGTATTATTTAGAGTTACACTCTAGTATGATTTTCTTATATACTGTACCTCATAGGTAGTAGACAACCTAATGTGTAGAATTCTAAAATCAGAGGAAATGGTTCTTCTCTTTCCATAGGCCAGTGAGGACCCTATCAGCATTGCTTTTATTCTGTGATACAATAATTGGAGAGTCAGCTATCCAAGTAAGAAGTACTACCTATTTCCCAAGGAGCTATTTGTCTTTGCTTCACTACAAGAGGTCCCGTAAGCAACACTGCCCATGGTCTCTGAAACCAGATTTTGCCCCTATTCATAACCATTCTAGGAATAGTGTTCCCTGGTAAAGATTTAAGTTCATACATACGTTGCCATCTCTGCGTCTGATTTTACTACAAAACACTAAATTGAAGAACTTAACACAGAACAGCAGCAACAGCAAAACTGAAGCCTAAATCACCTAAACCATAGCAATTGCAGGCAATTTTCTAGCAGGAGGACCGAAGACTATAATTCTTGTTACCTTTAAGTTGTCTAGGGCCTTAATAGCAGCTTGTAAAGGTCATATCTAACTTGGTATTCATAAGTAGGGTGATAATTAATAAGAAAGCTGGTGAAATATTTTAAAGAAAAGCCAGTTATTAAATTGTAAATGCAGGAACTAATGGCTTTTATCAATTCCTGGGTTAATGGAAATTAACAATACACATTATGTATCACAGGACTTGGACCACATATTTTAAAAGGTTGACGTATTTTAGTCAATTATAAAAGGGAACCATAAAGACAAGGATGTACTACTGAAGTTTATCTCGATAATCAGAAAGTCATATTTTAGGAACATAGCATGGCATCTTATAGGTAAGACTGATTAATTTATATTTTTTTACATATTTCTCCCAGGGACACAAGCTTATTCACTAACTCACATGTAAATTGCCCAACAGATATCAAAAGCATTTCTGATACCTTTGCAAGACTTTAGACAGAGCTAAACTTAATTTCTCAGAAATTAAATAGTGATTACCATTCTTAATTGTAAAAGTTACTATTATCACCATCGTTCATGTAGTAGTAAAGGGCATGAAATTAAATTTTCTCTTTATAGACACACATTTATATATTTATTTCACAGTTGATTTCAATCTTGAAACCTCATAGACACAGGAATATGATGAAACATTAGTAAACATGAACCACCTTCTCATTAAGTTGTTGAAAAACATAGGGCAAGCAGGCCGGGTGCCATGGCTCATGCCTGTAATCCCAGCACTTTGGGTGGCCAAGGTGGCCGGATCACCTGAGGTCAGAAGTTCGAGACCAGCCTGACCAACATGGTGAAACCCCGTCTCTACTAAAATTACAAAGTTAGCTGGACATGGTGGTGCACACCTGTAATCCCAGCTACTCAGGAGGCTGAGGCAGGAGAATCACTCAAACCTGGAAGGTGGAGGTTGCAGTGAGCCAAGATTGTGTCATTGCACTCCAGCCGGGGCAAGACTGAAACTCCATCTCAATAAATAAATAAATAGGGCAAGCAAATCATGTAGTCATAGTTCTATGAGTGTCATGCATGTCCTCCAATGACTTGTGAGTGGAAACATTACATAAAATACGTTATAAATCAAGTTGAAGGTATCAGAAGCCTTTGATTTGAAATTGCGAAGTGTATTTTTTCTCTTATAAAACATATCCTTATGTCTTATGCTACATAGAAAACACAGAATTATGCTAAAAAGCACTCTAAATGCCTTGAACAAAAGAATGGAAAGAGGAAAGGAAATGAATGTCTACAGAGTGTCACCTATGTTCAAGACAACACATGAAGTCTGCTCATGTATTATTATTTCACTTAAGCTTTTTTTTTGAAAGGGAGTCTCGCCCTGTCACCAGGCTGGAGTGCAGTGGCACGATCTCGGCTCACTGCAACCTCTTACTCCCAGGTTCAGGCGATTCTCCTGCCTCAGCTTCCTGAGTAGCTGGGATTACAGGCATGCACCACCACACCCAGCTAATTTTTGTATTTTTAGAGACAGGGTTTCACCATGTTGGCCAGGATGGTCTCCATCTCCTGAAATTGTGATCCTCCTGCCTTGGTTTCCCAAAGTGCTGGCATTACAGGCGTGAGCCACCACGCCTAGACTCATTTAAGCTTTCACAACAACCCTATGGTTATTGGCAATCTTACAGAGGATGAATATGTGACACAGAGTGCCCCTTTCCCCAAGGGTTCAGTCATTAAGCATAAGACACAGGACCCAATCCTTGTCTATCTCTTCATAAATCTAGTAAGCTCCTTCCATATGCTTGTGTTCTAGTGGTGATCATGATGTAACAATTTAAAGAATCAACCTCATATCAGGTAATAGTCATGTCTAAAATGAATTTTGAAACAATACTGTGTTTTAGCAGTTTGATTATGATATGGCTAAATGTGAGTTCCTTTACATCTATCTTAAATGCGTAAATTTTTAAAAAACAAATTTGGAACTTTTAACATATACATGATATATACATACATATAGCATGTATATTCATACATGTATAACCTATATATACACATACATATGCAGAGCAAATATATATACAAACACACATGTAAAAATACATGCTAAAAATCTCCAAATTTGGTTTAAAAAACTTACATATTTAAGAAGCTCAACAAACCCAAAGTAGGCTAGATATAAAGGAAACCATACTTAGCCATATCATAATCAAACTGCTAAAAAAAAGTATTCATTATTTCCATAATTTATTTTAGACAAGACTGTTACCTAATATGAAGTTGATTCTTAAGAATATATATACAACGGTGTGTGTGTGTGCACACGCGTGTGTGTGTATGTGTGTGTGTAACTTTTTTATACCCCATCTCTCTTTCCTCTCTGGTACTCTATGTACACAGATTGTAAATTGCTTGATATTTTCTCACAGGTACTAAAGCTCTGGTTGTTTATTTTTTGAGACTTATTCTTTCTCTTTGTTCCTCAGATTGGATAATTTCTATTCGTCTATCTTCAAGTTTAATGACCTTTCCTTACACAGTCTCCACTCTGCAAATGCAATACATCTTTTCATTTTAGATAGTATGTTTTCACTTCTGGAATTTTTATTTTGCTTTTTTCATGATAGTTGCCACTCCTCTTCTGTGACCCCCGTCTGTTCTCTCAATCTTTTTCTTTAAGCCCTTAAACATATTTGCAATAGTTGCTTTAAGTCTTTGTTGTTAGCTCTAACAACTGGGATATCTTCAGGTTGGTTTCTCTTGGTTGCTTTTTTCCTTGACAATGGGTAACATTTTCCACTTTCTCTGTATGACTAGTAATTTCTGATTGTTCATCGAACCTTATGGTTGATGTTGCAGGAACCGGATCTTATCTTCTTCTGAAGAATTTTTTCACTCCTAATACGCTTTTAAAAAATTACTGGCTGATAAACTGGAACACGTAGAGGCTTCGCTTTACATTTTCTTTGGATGAGACTCTTTGGATTTTCACTTAGGTTTCTGGAAAATTCCTTTATTCTGGTACATAGTCTTTATTTGTAAGGTGTGTTTTCACGAAAGGTTCAGCTACTTACTAAGCTCCTTGAAGATGGCAGAATTCAAACTCCAAAGTCTGTTTCCCCGACAGAGACCAGAAACTGAAATCCTTTCTCAGTTCTTTCGGTCTTAACAGCAGTTTCTATTTGCTCCTTGGAATTCAGGAATCAGCAAGTATTTGACACAGATTTTGGGACTCTAACTTCTGTGGCTTCTTCATTCTTGGAACTTCTCCACAATCTCTAGCTACTCTGGAAGCCCCAAGTTCTACCCACGGACACCTTGTGTGCAGCAGCTCTCTTCTTGGCACATAGCCAGCCAATGCCTTATGGACTGGGCAGTGTCCTCAGGGAATAAACTGTATAAACATAGCTCCCGCCTACTGAGGTTGTCCTCTTTCATGGGTTAAAACCCATTCACAGTTTCTGTCTGTTGTTGATCCCTCTCCAGTGCCCTCAAACATTTTTTCTTCTTCTTCCTCAGAATTTATAATTATTATCTGCAGAAAACCTAGTAATAAGCTGTTCCACCATCACTCTGGGGCTCCTTCTTAAAATAACAACCCCATCTTTTTGAAGTGCTGTCTACTTTCTTAACCCTATTTTAAATAAGATAATAATTGTTATTATATTACAAAATCACTTGTTCACTTATGTTCTACGAAGATTTTTATTTTCTTTTCTGAATTTATCCAAGGCGAATTCCCTCAGGGCCAACTTTAACAAAAAGTGATAAAAACAGAAATATACTGATCCTGTTATAGTAAAGACCATTTCACCAGACTCATCTTCCTCTCTCTCACTATATTACAGAAGAATATGGGAAGCTATCAATCTGCCATTTCTTTCCATGCCCTGTGACTTTTCTGTATTGTGTCCAATTAAGCCATCAACAGAAGTAGTGGGAAAGGCAGACGTTGATCTCTAGCTCACCTGCCAACTTTGGACAGCACCTTTATTCTATAAATTAAGAGTCATACCATACTTACTTTCACCCAGGGAACAAAGGAATGTAGCCACTTACTTCCAAGTTCTAAAATGGTGGTGCTTTAAAATTGTTATTTTTTTCAGATGCGTAACGAGAGCAAGGACAGCATTCATATCTCAGCTGATAAGAAGGCTGGTAGATGAAAAATATATTATCTCTGACTACCACTGGCTAAGATAAGACTGCTTAACATTAGTTGGAATTAGAGGGTTGAGAATTACACCAGTCTGTCAGTTGGACATCTTAGCATCTGAAAAAATCTGCTTCCTTCTGGAGTGAATCCCTTATCTAGGAAGCTACTGGGTCAAAAAGTGAGTAAATAATCTTACTTTTTTTTTTTTTTTTTTGAATTCTGCAAGAAGGTCACCTTTTAAGGCTAATGTGGGACAGCTCCTAGAAATCTTTTGACTGCCTGTCCAGAATTATACACTTGCAGGATGCCTGGGAATTGGTAGACTAGGAAAAATGCATTAATATTTAACACTCATATAGCACTATAAATGGTTGCAATGCTCTACAATAAATAAAAAATCAGGTCTCAAAATGTGCCTTTTTAACACAATTGTAACACTGAAATATCTTCAGAATTTGTAATAACCTCCCAGGAGAAAAAGCCAGAAGTCCCATCACTTAAAACTACAATATACTAAGCAAAGTGGTGGAGAATATTCTATAAAGTAGAATCTCATACTGATGAGACAAGGATCAAACGTCCCTAGGAGGGGCTTTTTTCCTCTAATGTAAATGGTGTTAGAATACTGCAAGTGCCTGCCGGGCACGGTGGCTCACGCCTGTAATCCCAGCACTTTGGGACGCTGAGGCAGGTGGATCACAAGGAGTTTGAGACCACCTTGACCAACATGGTGAAACCCTGCCTCTGCTAAAATACAAAAAAAAAAAAAAAAAAAATTCAGCTGGTCGTGGTGGCAGGCACCTGTAATCTCAGCTACTCAGGAGGCTGAGGCAGGAGAATCGCTTGAACCTGGGAGGCAGAAGATGCAGTGAGCTGAGATTGTGCCACCACACTCCAGCCTGGACATCAGTGCAAGACTCCATCTGGGGAAAGAAAAAAAAAAAGAATACTGCAAGTGCCTTCCCTAAAATTTCCTTAGAGGCTATCTATATCCCTTGGCAGTACCCTGATTCTGCCAGGTCCACTAACAGCAGTAACCTTGATGTATGGGAACTTAACTCTCACTCCTTTTCTCTACTACCCATCTTCAAGCATGATCTGTTCCTTGTTTCCATTCAGCAGGGCACTTTTGATATTTTAAGGCCCACTCACAATGTAATTTTCCCAGGAGTCTTTCTACTTTCTAATCCTCATCCTCTCCCCCTTCTTGCATAGGGCTTTCTGGTTGTAGCAAGAGGCACTGTGCCCCTTCATTTATATAACCGTTCCAAAGCAACACTTCTCTTTATATACTCATGTTTTCTTTTCTTTTCTTTTCTTTTTTTTTCTTGAAACAGAGTCTTGCTCTGTCGCCCAGGCTGGAGTGCAGTGGCGCCATCTCGGCTCACTACAAGCTCCGCCTCCTAAGTTCACGCCATTCTTCTGCCTCAGCCTCCCAAGTGGCTGGGAATACAGGGGCCCACCATTTTTTTTTTCTTGAAACGGAGTCTTGCTCTGTCGCCCAGGCTGGAGTGCAGTGGCGCCATCTCGGCTCACTGCAAGCTCCGCCTCCTGGGTTCACGCCATTCTTCTGCCTCAGCCTCCCAAGTGGCTGGGAATACAGGGGCCCACCACCACGCCCAGCTAATTTTTTGTATTTTTAGTAGAGACAGGGTTTCACCATGTTGGCCAGGCTGGTCTCGAACTTCTGACCTCAAGTGATCTGCCTGCCTCAGCCTCCCAAAGTGCTGGGATTTCAGGCGTGAGCCACCACACCCAGCCAAGTTTTTCTTTCTTCAGAACGAATGCTGCTCCTTTTGTCATGATGTATGATAGTACAAATTACAAGGGCAAATGGGGACCAAACATTAGTAATTAAGAATGACAGGACTTAAGGAGATCAGAGAAAATGTAGACCTTCATCTGCTATTTTCCATTTCTACCTGCATCTCATTTATTTAGTTAATGCATACGGTCTACTTCTGAAAAATTGTGAGTACACTGTTAAATAGACAAAAACCACCAATTAAAATAAAATCTCATTAAAAGAGGTTGTAACTTAAGAAAATGTATAAACACTTCTTTTAATTGAGGCACAGTATCCTTTTGCAAAATGAATAATGACTTAAAATTTGTGCTTTTCACAGTTAGGACAGTGGCTAAAATAATCTTGCTTAAAGGGACCCTCATGCCTAGCCATTGGTTACTGGAGCTCAGTTCTTCTACATCATGTTGAAAAGAAAGCTGCCACTTTTTCGCCTGTTCAGTATTCCATGAGACTAACTAATCTGACTTATGCTTATGTTCACCCATTTGTCAAATACCAGGTACAGCATAGAACTTTATGTTCCACTGCCTTTGACTTACATTTTATATTTGACATGGAAGGCCCTCGGGATACAGGAGAGTTTCCCATCCACACCAATGCCTGTTCAGCACGTGTTCTAGCAGCCAGAGTGTTATTTCAGCTTTCATGTTTTCTGGTTGCAGAAGTCAAATGGCTCAATAATTCTCCCCACAGTGACATGTTTCACAAGCTGGACAGGAAGATGACACCCACATCCTGGCCTTTCTATTCCTCAAATAAATGAAACTAAAACATACAACAATGAGAACACTTCTAGTTGGATTTAACTGGTGATCTGGGCTGAGATGTTTGAAAGTGCACAAATCTTAATTATAGTGGGCAATTCTTACTTGAAAATTGATTTTCTCTGAACAGATCTTCTCCACGTGAGTCCTCTACTTGTGCCTGTCAGTTTCACTGACAAAAGTAGTTATGCCTTTTGAAGTGGAGTCAACAGAACCAAGAATAGGTAAATCCATGATTTTTGGCTTTGAATATCACTAATAATTATCTATTTTTGATTAAAAAAGTATTACTCCTGGAGCAGAGCTGGATTTTAACTCCTAGGTACATTACAAAAATCACTAGAAGGGGGAAAGGGAAAAGAATAGGGAGAAAGAGAGTAAAAAGACAGGGGAAGAGGGGAGACAAGAAGAGGGAGGACGAAGTTGAAGTTGTATAAAGTCATTTTTGCATTTTTCTTTTGTAGCTTCATTTTAAAACTATGTAAACGTCTCATTAATTTCTACATTTAGAATCTGATTCTGAGAGTAAAAGTAAATTACTCTTTTGGGTCTTTTTTATCTCCACTTCCACCTGTGACAGATCTGAAAAAGATGAAATGTTTCATGCAATTAAACTTTGAATGTTATAATGTGAATCATTGTGAATATTGCTTCAAAATCTTAGCAGTGAAGAGAGATATAGAAAATAAAAAGGTGAAGACTGAGCAATCAACACAGGATCACAGTGGTCAAGCTGTTGGACACTTGTTTCTATTTACTTCTTGGTATACATCACTCTCAAGCAGTGTTCGGCATAAGCTTAAAAGCACAGGCATGGACAAAGGAGCCCCTGACTTCTGTATATTCATCCCAATAGTCGCAGTGCTCAGACTTCCTCTCCTGGTCATGATAATGAAGAATTGGAGTGGTCTTCTGGATAAGCTCAAGCCAGGAAAATAGAGGCTGATTTTGGACTTAAAAGCAATAGATCATGATAGAGTACAAAAATACCATACATTTACTAAAAGTTTTTCCAAGATGGACAACCTATAGGTAGTTCCCAATGATCTGTATTGCAGACCTCCCTTTTCTAGTCGACTCTAAAATCCAGCTAATTCCTTTTCTTTTCTTTTAGGAGATGGAGTCTTGCTCTGTTGCCTAACATACTGGAGTGCAGTGGCACAATCACAGCTCACTGCAGCCTTGAACTTCTGGGCGCCAGTGTTCCTCCCACCTAAACTTCCCTAGTAGCTGAGACGATAGGTGTACACCACCACATCTGGCTAATTAAAAAAAAAAAAAAAGAAAAAAAAAATTGTAGAGATGGGATCTTGCTATGATGCCCAGGTTGGCCTGGAACTCTTGACTTCAAGCAATCCTCCATCTCAGCTTCTCAAAGTGCTGGCATTACAGGTATGCACCACTGCACCGGTCCTAGCTAATTTCTTTTCTTTTTTTCTTTTTTTTTTGAGACAAAGTCTCACTGTGTTGCCAGGCTGAAGTGCAGTGGCGTGATCTAGGCTCACTGCAACTTCCGCCTCCCTGGTTCAAGCAATTCTCCTGCCTCAACCTCCCGAGTAGCTAGGATTACAGGCATAAGTCACCACGTACAGCTAATTTTTGTATTTTTAGTAGAGACGGGGTTTCACCATGTTGGCCAGGATGGTCTCGATCTCCTGAGCTCATGATCTGCCCGCCTCAGCCTCCCAAAGTGCTGGGATTACAGGCCTGAGTCACTGCGCCCGGCTAGGCCTAGCTAATTTCTTACAGGGCTTTCATGTCAGGTTTAGATACTGTATCTTGAGCCAACATTCTAAGCACCTCTTTAGATGCCCAAGTAGGGCTGGAAACCCTACCTATACATGTCTTTTCAGGAAACCTTTGTGCATGGTCCCTGACAGTAGACTCCTCACTTGCTTCAGTTTGTGACATCAGCTTTACACAAAGCTGCACTGGTGGTTTTTATTACATCTCAGTGCAAACTATACTCACACTTGAATACTACACTCAAAGCAGCCGTTACTTTTCTCAGTCCCGTTTTACAGGTGAGAAAATTGAGGCGCACAGAGATAAATGACTTAACTCTCAAGGACACAAAAGAAATGATAGAGGCTAATCTCTGAATTAGAATTTTTGACTTCTAGAAGAGTATGCAGGAATTTCTTTTTTAAAAGATATTTTCTTAAAGTTAAAAACCGGGCCGGGTGTGGTGGCTCACGCCTGTAATCCCAGCACTTTGGGAGTCTGAGGCAGGTGGATCACGAGGTCAGGAGATCGACCCCATCCTGGCTAACATGGTGAAACCCTGTCTCTGCTAAAAATACAAAAAAAAAATTAGCCGGGCATGGTGGCAGGTGCCTGTAGTCCCAGCTACTCGGGAGGCTGAGGAAGGAGAATGGCATGAACCCGGGAGGCGGAGCTTGCAGCGAGCCGAGATTGCACCACTGCACTCCAGCCTGGGTGACAGAGTGAGACTCTGTCTTAAAAAAAAAAAAAAAAAAAAAAAAGCTAAGAACTGGATAGTACTTTATTCATTCTATAACAAGTATTAGCTCAAATCTGGCACAGTATCATGACCCAATGTTCACAGTTGAAACTGTTAACACTTTGTTTGAATGTACATATAAGGAAAAAAAATACTCCTTTAAAAGTTGAAAAGCAACTAAGTAAATTTTATTTTTCCAAGGTTGTAACATAAAGAAGGGAAATTTTCATATGTAGAAGGGAAAATGAGGCCAGTTGCGGTAGTTCACGCCTGTAATCCCAACACTTTGGGAGGCTGAGGTGGGGGGATTGATTGAACTCAGGAGTTTGAGATCAGCCTGGACAACACGGTGAAACCCCATCTCTACCAAAAGTGGCAAAAATTAGCCAGGCAAGGTGGCACATGCCTGTAGCCCCAGTTACGTGGGAGGATCACTTGAGCCTGGGAGGTGGAGACTGCAGTGAGCCAAGTTTGTGCCACTGCACTCCAGCCTGGGTGACAGAGCAGGACCTCATCTCAAAAAAAAAAAAAAAAAAAAAAAAAAAAGAGAGAGAGAGAGAGAGAGAAAATGAGAAGCAAATTCGTAATTCATAGTCTTAGTGAAAACAATAAACCCACTTTGCTATTAATATAAGCCCATCAAAACTAATTAGATCTAGTCCCAAGGACTTTCAGGAAACCTGCATGATACTGAAATTCTCCTACCTACAAAATTGATTTTTGGGGGGTCAGCTCTTTATGTAAAATGACTACAGCATGACAAAAATCTGTCTGGAATATGCTGAATGTCTTAAAAATTAAGAGTCAAAGAAAGTAATATAATCAGGTATCCGTTTCTCTACCAGTATATGTTACTATTCAGTATGTAATTCAGTGCTAAGTAATCCGGGAATTAAAAAAATAGGATTATACCATAGAAGTATCAAATAAGGATGGCATAGATACAGTTATAGCAATTGACCCATATTTCAGCCAACAGACAGTTTGGAAAAGGACTCTGAAACCATTTTTTTTCTTGAAAATGCTATCAATGTAAATGGCAATTTTGATTTTAGCAGCTGATTAAAACTATTTCAGACAGAAGTATATGCCACTGAGCTGTTTTTGCCCTGAAGTAAAAGTAATAGTTCAGATTCAATTTACATTTTGCTGGCAAACGTGCTATTTAGCATTACTTGAAAGTGAAAATACTGGTGAAGGTTTAACAACTCAGGATATAACATTCTGAAATGGTGCTGAATATTTTTGAAGAGAAGGAGAAGATGAAGAGGCAATAACTCATTGACAGCAAACTGGCTTAAGAGCTGACATTTCCTAGAGGCAGGCACCAAAATGTATTTTGCCCTTGCTGTCCACCCTTTCTGCATAGAAAGCAAAGTGAATCTATCCGTTTCTCTCATAAAAGTTAAATGGAAACCTTCTCAACAGAATGACTATTAGCAATAACTGGAAGAAGGAAAATAAAACACATATAGGACAGTGGACATTAGCAGTTAAAAAGTAAGAACAGCCGGCTGGGCGCGGTGGCTCACACCTGTAATCCCAGCACTTTGGGAGGCCAAGGTGGGCGGATCACGAGGTCAGGAGATCGAGACCATCCTGGCCAACATGGTGAAACCCTGTCTCTACTAAAAAAAAAAAAATACAAAAAATTAGCTGGGAGTGATGGCAGGTGCCTGTAGTCCCAGCTACTGGGGAGGCTGAGGCAGGAGAATGGCGTGAACCCGGGAGGCGGAGCTTGCAGTGAGTGGCGTTGGCTCCACTGCACTCCAGCCTGGGCGACAGAGCAAGGCTCCGTCTCAAAAAAAAAAAAAAAAAAAAAAAAAAAGTAAGAACAGGGTAACAGAGAATAGAAGAACAGCCTTAGAAATGAGTTTGAATCAAAAGGTACTGCATCTGTCTGTATGGGCAGGAAAACCAACAGGATTTGTTCAGCAGGTTGTATTGCTTTGTTTTTTCTGCTATGCTCTGGCATGGATTATCAAAGTGAAGCTACTACCAGGTTATCCTACAAGTTGGGAAGGTATGGGGAAAAAAAAAGTCCGGTGTGGGTGTGGAATTTCGCCTTCACTTCACTGGATGAGATATATGTACATAAATGGTATCTGAAGTGTTGCTTTTCTAACGCATCAAATTGTTCTTTTCTTTCTTCCTAAGTTAGGGCTACATAGGAAGTTGAGCACTGATATTGCTCAAAAAATATTAGTCATGGTAGAAACAGTAAGCAATTGCAGCAGCAGTGGTAGTGACAGTAACAGCAACAATAATACAATGCTAAGCGATAATTTTCAAAAAAAAGGCAAAATCATGATTTTCATACATGCATAAAAATGATATGGGTTGAAGATTTTACTCTACTTATAACAAGGGAACCTGGCAAATGTTATGACCAGTCAAAGGAGAAGTTCAAAAAGTACCACTTTTTACAGATTAAAAGAACGTAGAAATGAGGCCAGGTACGGTGGCTCATGCCTGTAATCCCAGCACTTTGGGAGGCCGAAGTGGGTAGATCATGACTCTGTGATCGTGTTCAAGTTCAAGACCAGCCTGGCCAAGATGGTGAAACCCTGTCTCTACTAAAAATACAAAAATTTGTTGGATGTGGTGGCCTGTAATCCCAACTACTGGAAAGGCTGAGGCAGAGAACTGCTCGAACCAGGGAGGCTGCAGTGAGCCAAGATTGCGCCACTACACTCCAGCCTGGGCGACAGAGCAAAACACTGTATCAAAAAAAAACAAAAAAAAAAAACCAAAAAACAAAAAACAAAAAACAGAATGTAGAATTGAATGCACAAATGCTGGCAAAACTACTTGGGGTCAGGGGAGTCAACTGAGCCTCTATACAACAGAACAGAATTTGCTTGTCTATAGCTAACAATTTTGCACTGCTATCATTCATCTACAATTTAAATAATTATAAAATAGCTTTCATAGAATCAGATAACTACCAGAAGGGTATACTAAAGACAAAATGCGTATTTTTCTGCCGAGGCACATTTTTCTCCCTATACCAGTGAATTATTTGAGCTCAACCTTGGCCACTAGGATCCTTAGAAATCAGTTACAACCCCACATGAAAGTCACATGCACAAGTTCTCTCAGACATTATCCTGACCACCGCTTGCCTTTCGCTGTACGAAAAAAATCAGAAGCATATTGTTTTTAGCCCTACAATTTTCCCATTTGCAAATGAGGCATCCCAGTGAAACCACAGCAGGCACGAAAAGTGCTGATCGTTCTGGATGATATGACCAGAGTGTGTCGCCTGCATAATGTGATTAGTGCTGGTACTCTTTGGAAGGATGAGAAAGCCCAATTTGTAAGGGACTTAAACTCAATGTTTCCAATACTCAGGAAACCTTGCTTAGTGCCTATCTTGCAGTTATAAAGTAATATCCATGTTTTTTCTAAAAATGAAAGGAAATATGTTTAAAATCACAAGAGAAACATATGGGACTCAATTTCCATTGCTATTTTTTTCTTGGATTTTCTTTTCATTTAGGGAAAAGGAAAGAGGTAGGAGGAATGCATAACATTCTCTTTTACATCCTTTTTTTTTTTCTCTTTATAAAGCTGCACCAGATTAGCCTGGTCCTTTAAGCCCTTACATATAGCACTGCCATTGCAAGGCAGGTAGCACATTAAACTATTCTCTGATATTCTTTCTCCTGGTAATTTTAACTCCCCTGAAGGCAAGAACTATCCATTACTTACCTTTAGACTCAGCACCTTGTCCGGCCCACAGTGGGTGTCTTATAAATAGCTGGTGAACTCCGCCTGTCCCCTGAGCCACTCACTACGTGCCTGCCCTCACCTCTGTGTCTCTGCTCTATCCCTGACTGTCACTGCCTCTGAACTTACAACTCATTTTTCCACGCTTGCAGCTTTGATATGCTTCTAACACTTCACTGCTGCCACAGATTCTGTTATTTTGACCAACTGCTTTTCCCTTTGACTACATCTAGACTATACTAAATGACTTATGCTGCCACAGAATAATTCTCCCCAACTCAGCCCCAGTAAAATATTGCCCAGTTCATCTCATCTCTAAGCATGTTACACTGATCCACACAGAAGTCATGTTCCAAGTCATCTGTAGGAAAACTACAAACAAGAGAAGACAGAGAGCTTCCTTTACTTAGGAAACCTGTCAAAGTGGCATCATAAATGAGAGAAATATATATTCCTCTACTAATGGCTTTCCTGAAATAAACATGTTTATACAGACACGGTGGTTTAAAGGGTAAGAGTATAACCTCGCCATTTTGCAGAACAACAACTACAAAAAAAGACAGTAAATAAATTCAAAACCATGCTTCTCCTTGGTGAACCACCTCTCTCCCACATACTAAGCAGCATTCTTTCTCCGCTGTCTCCCAAGCTCCTTCTCCACTGCCTCCCAGGAACCGCCCTCTCAAATGGCCACTTCCCCTAGTGGGAAGTGCATGGGTCGGGAGGTGAAAGAGGAAAGACTTTGCATTCGTGACCATATATTCTGGTTGCTTCTCAGGTTCAGCAGATATGTTCACTGTCTACTTCTAATTAAGAAGACCTCAGTTAAACGCAACAGATGAGTAGCCTTGCAAATAGAAGAACAGAAGCTTAATGTACAAAGCCTCTTTATGTGAATGTCAGGCCTCATAATTTCATAAACATATCCTAATACATACATTCACACGTTTATATCCGCTGCTTTTACATAATTCGTTGGCCTCTTATTTAAAAGTGACTGAGCTAAGGCTAGTGTGGAACTATTCATGCAAAACAATAGCTACAAGAATAAGCTCAGCTTCTGAAAGTCCATGCCTTTGCAGTGTCAAAGGAACAGCACTCATAAAGCTGGCTTGGTTACCTGAACTTCACATCGTGAAAGGCCATTCATGATGGCCTTTCTTGTCATCAGGATTCCCAACCTCTGACTTCTTTCATGTTTTTAATGTTCAATTAAGAAACACGTTTTGTTTTTGCAAGGAGACCTGGGTAGGGGTGGGATAATGGAACAAATGGCACAATTTCATCTCACACTCCTTTTATTCTTAAAGATGCACTTTAATATGACAGCCACTCTTAAACTATTTTAAAGATAACTTGACCTGGAACAAAAATAAGCTGTATTAGATACTTTCAGATATACAGTTAATGCGAAACCACTATTATCTTTTTTTACATTGAGAAGGGCAGAATGCTATCCCCTTTCAATTCTCCAGTAAATCAAACTGAATTATTCATCAGCACGAAATGTTTCCAATCCACCCCCTACCACATACACACACCATTACCTCATTTTAAATAACTGGTGGTTTTATCTCTTCTAAAAATAACCTCTCTGATACACTGAGCTCCAAAAGTTTAGGACTTTGCAAAGATTAATTTCTGTGGTCAGTAAAGCTAACAGTCTCTAGAGTAGAATCAGACTGCAAAGACAATAAAGGAGCAATTAAGAAGTATGTCCTTGTATTATTTTTCAGTTCTCCCATTTGTTGCTGACTATAGAAGTTTGGTGCTGAATAATTCTTGGAATCTGAGGTTGGTTAGAGGTGACTCTAAGTAAATTCTTCAGAAATAAGTAGTAAGAAAACGTCTAAAGTACCACATTTTGTAAAATGAAGACAGGTCCTAAAATGCTTTTCCAAGAGCCTGCATTAAAATTTAGATTTACATAATTCGGGTTTAATGGAAAAAAAAAAAAAAAAAACAAAAAAACAGGTAATGCCCAGCACTTCTAACCACTAAACACACACACACACACACACACACACAATCATACACACACGTAAACTGGCAAATATGCACACACACACCACTGCTACCACCAAACATACATACACACACAGACACGCACACACACAAATAGGCAAACATCATTAGTCTTCTCTAAGATCAGATCTCTGGGCACTGAAGTCTGTATTTCACGGGGAATTCCATTTTCCGTCTTCTACTCTGACAATTTTGCATCTGCTGTGTCCTGTTTCATTAACAGGAGCTCATCAGAGCCACATCAAAAAGTGAAGATGCATGGTTTCTATTACCATTTATAGCACCATTTGTTTCATTTAAGAAAATGTACTTAGTCCCTGGCCTTAAATTTCACAGAAGAAACAGGATTCTGGAGTTCAGGGTACATATTTATTTTCTCATCTCTTCACTTTGTCAGAGAAATCACTTTGAGTTGACTTACAAGACAAACTGTTTCCATTTGCACCAGCAGAAGCGTGGCTCTGGCAAACAATAATTTAGCTTCAGGGACTTCTGAGCCATTCTTGTTTCCAAATCAGGCACTAGCCTCCAGATTATACCTCCTTAATTCAGGCTTTACAAATTCAGCCAAGGGCTGAGCTCAAATTTACTTCCTCATGATGAAAATGGGATTTCTCAAGTGTAACAGCATAGGGGGAAATTTTATTATCTTAACTGATACCAAAATTCTTCTTAAGAGTAACATTGGATTTGGTTGAAAATATACCTGGATCATGGTTTGTTATTTGGAAAAAAAAAAAAAAATCTCAGCAGATGTCAGCTGGGCCAGGCATCACAGGAGACAAAGTATGGGGTTTCTAGGGGCAAGCTAGAAAGAAGCAGGTGAGGAGGGAAGCAGAGAAGGGGAGAAAGGGGAAAAGCCACTTATGACAGGGCAGAAAACTGCACTCCCAGTGACACCACAGCACCCTCTTCCCATCAGCAATTAAGTCTGCAGAATTAACAATGATTTGAAATAAGTTTTAAAAATGTTGTTATTGTAAAAAACAGAGAAAAGTTTGTACCTTCTTGTGTGCAATGCACACCCAGCAGTTGATGTCAAAGTGGTCCTGAGAACATGTTCCCATCTTTCCCCCACAAACCAACTGAAATGTTGGGAAGATCTTTAGGTATAAGAGTCCATTTGGCTGGGCGCGATGACTCATGCCTGTAATCCTAGCACTTTGGGAGTCTGAGGCGGGTGCATCACGAGGTCAAGAGTTTGAGATCATCCTGGCCAACATGGTGAAACCCCGTCTCTACTAAAAGACACACACACATTATGCAGGCATGGTGGCGGGCGCCTGTAGTCCCAGCTACTCAGGAGGCTGCGGCAGGGGAATCGCTTGAACCTGGGAGGCGGAGGTTGCAGTGAGCCAAGATTGTGCTAATGCACTCCAGCCTGGCAACAGAGCAAGACTCCATCTCAAAAAAAATAGTCAATTTTATCTCAAACCTGAATTTCTGTATGCTTCAAGCTAACATCTGGCTTACACAAAATAAAGGTTTCAATTAGTTTGTACAGGCAAGAAGACTGAACAAATACATACAAGATAATAAGTTATATTCATATATCTAAGATACTCTTCAACACATGGGCTCAAATACATATAATATGATGCCAAGTATGAAGTGTGAGACTGGGGTGAGGGGAAGGGGCAATGCCAGTTTAGGGAAGGGTAGGAAAGGTAGATATCAGTGATTATTTTGAGAGAATATTAGAAGATGGATGTTATTTGTAGAAGCCACAATAGTGGGAGATGGAATAGAGATCATGTTATTAAGAGTTTTTTTGTACAAATTTCTTGACATCTTGCCACATTGGATTGAAAGATAATAAAAATGTTTTCCTAATGACTACCCGTCTAGTCTCTGGAGTGACTAGCCCAAGTCTTGAACACAGGAGATCCTTAATGTTTAATTGAATCCCAAAATGAAGCTCAGCATAAAAACAGGCAGAGAGGCAGGAAGGGGCAGAGTGTAGACAAGGCATTTTTAAACATGTAGTTTACCTGGAATTTAAGATGTGTGATGGGGAATGTTGCAAAGGAAATATGGTTATGTTGGGCTGGTGCCAGATGTAAAGGTCTCTAAAATGAAACGTCATTACCTCTTTAGGCAGTGGGGAGCGCAATGGGAGGACTCTTGGCCAGGGAAATGTAGGATGAGGGACATTTCAGACCAATTACTTCAACATCACATACAGAGAGGGGGGTCAAATTTGCTGATGTAGAAGCCTGGTAGAAGCCTTTTTAGTAATCTACTTATAAGCAAAGACATTGGGGTTCAATCTGGAATAGGAGTAACAGGAAGGAAAGAAGTAGGACATTGTAAGAGATGGAAATAAACAAGTTATTTATTTTATTTTTATTTTTTTGAGATGGAGGCTCCCTCTGTCACCCAGCCTGGAGTGCAGCGGTGTGATTTTAGCTCACTGCAACCTCCGTCTCCTGGGTTCAAGTGATTCTCCTGCCTCGGCCTCCCATATAGCTGGGATTACAGGCACGTGCCACCACACCCGGCTAATTTTTGTATTTTTAGCAGAGACAGGGTTTCACCATGTTGGTCAGGCTGGTCTAGAACTCCTGACCTCAGGTGATCTGCCCGCCTTAACCTCCCAAAGTGCTGGGATTGCAGGGGTAAGCCACTGTACCGACTGAAATAAACTGTTTATAAGCAGGTATTTGCTTCAAGTCAGCTTAACAGCTACGTATTAAGAATCTCCTATGTTCTCTGGCAAAGGCAGTTAAACCTGGCTCTAAAAGGATTCACACCAATCTGTTATGATTGGTTATATGTGAGATTTGAATTGAAAGAGAAGGAATTTATTAACTTTTCTTTCTTCATATACTTTCTTTTCCTTTGTCTTCTTACAGTAGTAATGTGTCATGTTTATGATTCTAAAGGGAAAAAATCCAAGAATATATAAATTTTTAAAAAACGTGTTACACAGCAAAGGAACACAGTGAAGACCACTGAATTTGTATGCCTAGGACAAGAACGGCCCTGAGCAAATTAAAAATCATCCTAATCTCATCATTAAAGCACGCCCAGGAGCATCACCACAAAAGGTGTTAAGCTATTAGTTTGTGGTTTTGAATATAGCCCCAAGTAATAAAGCCATGTTTCAATTTAAAATGTTACATTTTTCATGCTTCTCATTAAGCCAAACTAATATCTCTCTCAATAATTCTGAATTAGTAAGGTCAGACCATATTGGAACTAAAAATAATTATGGAATGAGTGATTCTTCCCAGTCTCCTTTAATTACTGTGTCAGACCAGGAGCCTGGGAAAGCTCCTACCTGAGACTAATTTAGGAAGCTTTGAGAAACAGCCACTCTTTTGGGCTATTAGATGCCTTGTCTTTCTCACTGTGAACAACTGTCTCCAGCCCACATAGCACGTAGTGAAGCAGAAACTATAGCTAATGAGTTCTCATTTCTATAGCTCCAAAAACCTGGGAGAATGTAAGAAAACAGCATAGCTTTCCTGAATATGCTATATTACATGAATTGTATGTTTGCTGGAATTGCATACTTGCAAACTAAGATAATTATGCCTAGAAAATCCAGGCTGCATTCCATACAGAGAATGTCATCTGTGTCTACCAAGAGGCAAGCAGGAGGTTCCACAATTGTCTCTTCATAATGGAACAAGTCTGATTTTAAAACCTAGAGGAGATAACTAGGGTTATTTTTAAACACAGGTGTAAAAGTGCCAAATACCTTTTGTCCTACTAATTGCTGACATGCATCATTCAAGGTGGGGATTGTTACTGAGATTCCATTAGGGGACTGACAGTCTTATAGAAATCAGCTTTGGTTTGTAGCACTGGGCTCACTCATTACTATAAAAAGTTGTTCTACTACAAAGTGCTGTAATCCCAGCACTTTGGGAGACCAAGGCAGGCAGATCACCTGCAGTCAGGAGGTCGAGACCAGCCTGGCCAACATGGTGAAAGCTGTCTCTACTAAAACTACAAAAATTAGCCAGGCATGGTGGTGGGGGCCTGTAATCCTGGCTACCTGTGAGGCTGAGGCAGAAGAATCACCTGAACCTGGGAGGCGGAGGTTACAGTGAGCCGAGCTCACGCCACTGCATTCCAGCCTAGGCCACAGAGCAAGACTCCATCTCAAAAAAAAAAAAAAAAAAGTTGTTCTACAATAGGTACTTAGCAGCATAACTAATACATTTGCAGCTAATATCAGCATCCTTCCAATGGGATAGCAATATAAGAATATGATGTATATTTATGTATAGCCAAAGTATGCATGTGTTGTGTATACAGACAGAATGACAAATTCTCATAAGTGTGTGTGTATGTGTGTGTGTAGTAATCCAGAGACTCACTTCCTCTTAGCTATCTCATACAAGAATATTAATCTTTTAAATAAATGCCCAAGACAGAATATTAGATCTAATGCATTCTTAGTGTCTATTTCAGATCTAAAAATCTAGCCATAAAAATGCACCATCGTGTTGTACTGTAATCCTTAGGGTAATGACATTATCTGCAGTGTCGGTCTAATTCTGGATGGAGTCTCTGGCCTTGCGAAGGAGGCTGCCTGAGATGAAGGCACCTCACAGAGAAGATCCTACCTCTGGCTCAGGACTAGTGTGCCTCTCATTACATAATTAACATGGTCCTGAATAGCTGGGAAGGAGGAAGGGGGTAGGGAATATTATAACAGAAACTCATAATTCAAAAGCAATCCATAGCAAGTCCCTTTTTAAAGCAGAGACTACTGACATTGTATGTAATAACTCCCGATATCCAAGTTTGGATTTTTAAACAGGTCTCTACAATCATTTTTCAGTTCCCTTCTTTGGTAATTCCTGTATTAGTCTGTTATCACACTGATAACGAAGACATACCCAAGACTGGGTGACTTATAAAGAAAAAGTGGTTAATGGACTCACAGTTCCACATGGTGGAGAAGGCCTCATAATCATGGCGGAGACAAAAAGAGCAAAAGGACGTCTTCCATGGTGGCAGGCGAGAGAGCTTGTGCAGGGGACCTCCCATTTATAAAACCACCAGATCTCGTGAGACTTATTCATGATGATGAGAACAGTCTGGGGGAAACCACCCCCAGGAGTCAATTATCTCCGCTTGACCCCACCTTTGACTTGTGGGGATTATTGTAATTTAAGGTGAGATTTGGGTGGGGACACAGCCAAACTATATCATTTCCTGATTAAACTTCATGATTTACCAGAAGTGGCTACTCTTCTGGGAAGCCCTCCTTACAATACTCTTCTATAGGTCCATACTTTGGGTTGCAGGCTGGCATCATTAAAAATATAAAACTTTTCATCTGTACTGTAGTTGGGACATTTTTAAAGGACAAAATTGTAAATTTCCATAAATATGCCGGTATGTGTGTGGGTGGGCCTGTGCGTGTATGTGAAAGTGAATTTCTAAAGATAGCCAAAGCAGTGACCCAACAAAACAAAACAAAAACAGCGAGTCATCCGGTCCTGATTAAAGTTTCTCCAGTTGCCTGCCAATATGGAAAGACATTTTAATACAAATCACTGAAAAGCAATATGCCTATACAGAGTAAGAGCCCTGGGATGGTCACAGCTAAGAAAATTCCAGCTACAGCAATCAATTCTAAGGAAATAATTGAGATATGGTCAAAGATCTCTGCATAAGGGAATCCTATCACGGCATTATTTATAATAGAAAATGAAAAGCCAAGACAGGTGTGGTTGCTCACACCTATAATCCAGGCACTTTGGGAGGCTGGGGTGAGAGATCACTTGAGCCCAAGAGTTTGAAGCTGCAGTGAGCTATGATTGTGCCACTGTATTCCAGGCTTGGTGAGACAGAATGAGACTTTGTCTCTTTCGGCGGGGGGTGGAGAAAAAGCTGAACACCATGTAAACTTTAAAAACTAGAGATTGCTCTAAATACAGAAATTTTAAATGTGGAATAATATAGATACGATAAATTATGGTATTTGTGAAAACTATTTCACTAATAAAGGCTGAAGATAAAAATTTAACTGAAAGACATAGGATTTTTTTTAAAACTGCACAGGCATTATGTTCTAAAAATTGTATTTCCTCCTTTTTCCATATGAATACCTACATATTATGTACGCTTTATAATAAATGTTAACATAATTATCTCTTGGTAAAATTCAGCACAGTTTATTTTCCTTTTTCGTACTTTTCTGTACCCTATGTATTTTCTACAATAAGATTATTTTACTCTTGTAATCCTGGGGAAATTGTATTTAATGAGTGGGACCATACAATATTTTAAAATGACAAAAATAGGCATATGATTCTCACATATTTTCTGACATTAAAATTACATGAAGATTTCGGTCCCACTTTTATTCAAGTTTGTTAACACCTAACTATAACCATCTAAATGAGGACCTAGAATGATTTGGAATCAATAAATATTTCAATTTCTATACCACCATGATGGAAAATTATATCAATTGCCCAATCTTGATTTTGTGGTAATTTGTTCAGGGCTGAGGCGTGTCATCTTTAGGCTGCACTTTAACCTACCTCCCCTTCATATTTCCCTGCATTGTCCAATTTAATACTTATCACAGCACAGCAGCTTTAATTATTTATTTCTCTCCTATTAGATTTCGAGTTATTTGAAGACTGAACTCTCATTCTCGTACTCAACACATACTTATTGACACCTTGATACCATAAACCCTATTCTAGGTCCTCCTAGTAGAACAATGCAGCAGCGGGGAGGGAGGTGTGGAGGACAAAAAGCTCTTAACTTATATCCTTGTATGTCTGTATCCCAGCTAGCCCTGTGCTTAGCACCTGGCAGGTACTAGAAAAGCAGCTCTTCAATGAAAGAAAGGAGGAAGACAGGGAGGAAAAACAGGTGTATTAAATCAGAGCAACAAAAGAATAAATGGCACAGGGAGACACTATTTAATATAAATAATGAACAAGTGAAAAAAACCCAGGAGGGTAAAAAGTAGGAACTCAGAACTGTTTCTTTCTGGAAGGCAAAAGAAATTGGACTTTGAAAGAAAAGAACATGAAAATAGTAACTTTTGGCCAGGTGCAGTGGCTCACGCCTGTAATCCAAGCACTTTGGGAGGCCAAGGCAGGCAGATCACAAAGTCAGGAGTTCGAGACCATCCTGACTAATGCAGTGAAACTCCATCTCTACTAAAAATACAAAAAATTAGCCGGATGTGGTGGCGGGTGCCTGTAGTCCCAGCTACTTGGGAGGCCGAGGCAGGAGAATGGCATGAACCCAGGAGGCGGAGCTTGCAGTGAGCCGAGATTGCGTCACTGCACTTCACCCTGGGTGGCAGAGCAAGACTCTGTCTCAAACTTACATACTCAAATGCACTTAGAGCAAATCTTAACATTCCAGAGATAAAGTGTTAATTTTTTCGAGGTTAAGTCATTTTTCTTGTATCTCCATGTCCCGACTAGATCTATGCTTAGCATCTAGTTTGTTCTCAATTTTGTAGTAGTTTTTGTGTTAACCTTGGTCTAAAACTTCCTGGCAATCCCTGTGTAATCATTTGAAATTTCTTCAAAAGGTTCATTGACCATGAAGGTGGTAACTGTGTGTGGTGACCAAAGACAATCACACATTCTTTGGCCTCCTCCTAAGGCAGAGGGGGGTCTTTGTTTTGTCCCTTTGAACTGGTGCAGGATCTTGTTTTGACAATGGACCATAGCAGAAGTGACACTGTGCCATTTTCCAGATTAGGCATTAACTGTTAGCTTCCACTTCTGTCTTCCGGAACACTCTGCCTTAAAACTGAGATGCCATGCTGTGAGGAAGCCCAAGGAGCCCTTTGGAGAGACCCTAATGGAGCAGAAAGAAGTCCCCTGGCTGAGTTTCCAGGCAACAGCCAGCACCATCTTACCAGTCATGTGGGTAAGCCATCTTGAAAACAAATCCTCCAGCCCCCATTGACCCTCTCGAGTTCACTCCTCATACAACTGCCACTGGCAAGTCCTGCCCAAAGTGAAGATTCATGACCAAAATAAAGAAATGTTGAGGTTGTAGGCCATAAAGTTTTAGGGTGGTTGGTAACACAGAAATAGGTAAGTAGAACATTCTGGATGAATCTTTAGAAAACATTGTAAAAACTCAGACCTGTGTTTGTCCTTCACACATGAGCCTTCTAGTAGAGAATACACCAGCTACACTTCAGCAGCTCTGTGCCACATCCCACTGAATACCATGCAAGGCTCAGGCCCACATTATACTTACTTGATAGCTGTGCAATAACAAATGAATATGGCCAGGCATGGTGGCTCACGCCTGTAATCCCAGCACTTTGGGAGGCCGAGGCGGGCAGATCACGAGGTCAGGAGATTGAGACCATCCTGGCTAACACAGTGAAACCCCGTCTCTACTAAAAATAGAAAAAAGTAGTCGGGCGCAGTGGCGGGCGACTGTAGTCCCAGCTACTCTGGAGGCTGAGGCAAGAGAATGGCATGAACCTGGGAGGCAGAGCTTGCAGTGAGCCGAGATCACGCCACTGCACTCCAGCCTGGGCGACAGAGCAAGATTCCATCTCAAAAAAAAAAAAAAAAAAAAATGAATATGCAACATATTCTTCACTCTCTCTTCGTCAAAAGGCCAAGAAGTGATGAATATATACAACGTATTCTTGTAGAATTTCAGTGCTGATCTAAATTTTAGCTCCTCCCATGATAATATTAGAAAGTGTTTTGTACGTTATCTAAAACTAAGATTTATTTGTTTGTTTATTGTAGGTTAAGTAATTATCCACATTAGAAATGTAGTATTAGTTTTATAAATTTTTTTAATAAAAAGGCTGTGATAACATCAATTGGATTCAAAATGAGAGTTTTTTCTATACTAACATCATATGATTCTTCATCTAGTGCCAGTGACAACTTCAACAGTATATAAAATAGTAGTGTTGCCAGTATTTTTCATAAAGCCACTCAAAAAGACAGTACAATTTCATTGGTTTCCATTTTTGAGGTGATATAAGTCCAAGCCCTCAATGTAATTTATGCAGTATGATTTTGCAAAATAGTGTTCCAGCCAAGTCACAAGGTCATTTTTATATAAAACACAAATACACATTCTAAATTTTCTCTGGGACGACTAAACATGTAAATGTTATTTAAAAGAGCATGCAAAGATAAGTCAAATACGTTGATTAAAATGCAGTTGTAGCATTTAAGATAAATTGCTTCATAACATGAAAGATGTTCCCACAACAGACAAAAAGGTAATGCCTCTAATATTGTCATTGCAATAAGTAGATGGAAGAATAGGTTGCATTAAACGGTACAATTAGAAACAATATTTGATAATGTAATTCAGAGATGGAGTTAAGAAAGTACATTCTGCATACTGGATAAATTTGCTAAAGTCTGGGTTATATGAGATCATCTGAATTCAATAGCACTTAAAAATGGTTATTATATGGGCCGGGTATGGTGGCTCACGCCTGTAATCCCAGCACTTTGGGAGGCCGAGGTGGGTGGATCACGAGGTCAAAAGATCGAGATCATCCTAGCCAACACGGTGAAACCCCATGTCTCCTAACAATACAAAAAATCAGCTGGGTGTAGTGGCGAGTGCCTGTAGTCCCAGTTATTCAGGCCGCTGAGGCAGGGGAATCACTTGAACCTGAGAGGTAGAGGCTGCAGTGAGACAAGATTGCGCCACTGCACTCCAGCCTGGCGACAGAGCGAGACCCCATCTCAAAAAAACAAAACAAAACAAATGGTTATTTTAACTCTCTATTTTGTTTGCTTTGGTAAGTTGTGGTTATACAGCGATACCAGAAAGATTTGTTGTTTGGTTAAATTATTCCACATTGATACAAAAAGAAATCTGAAGGGTCTGGATCAGTTTTTTTAAATATATGATCAAGTACGGCAAAAATGCAATGACATCTGCGTACAGACGTTGAAAAAGCAACAATAGGAAAAACTGTAAATTGTTGTGACCCTTGTAAAAGCTATTCCCCAAATATTATCAGGTTGTTTTTGTGTGTTGCATGGAGTAGCACCACTTTTTCAGATGCCATCTTCAATTACAGTTGCTTAGATAATACAATGTATACTGTTCATAAATTACAGACATTTCAGACTTACTTGGGCAGAGAGTTCCAGATTTTTATTTTTTAACGGAAGTGATCAGCTCTTCTGATCAACACAAAGGGCAAGTATAGATGTTTAAATTGAGAAGAGAAATTACTACTTTTTTATTTTTCCCTAATAGAATACAGTTTTTAGTACGCAAAATAAGCATAACAGAGGACACAATGTTATTGAGTTTAGGACTAGGGATAAAGTGACTGGAATGACATCCAAAGTCAAGTTTGTACTCAACATATAAAGCAAAATAAATTCTTCTGTTTCATGTACTTGCTGAGATAGGCACCAAAATATGCAAGATTTAAATATATATATATGATTGAAAATATCACAATCTCATAATATGCATAAAAGTATTTTCTGATGCAAATGTTAGACTTACTAAGAACCTGTTTTTTGACTTCCTTTAAATTGCTATTTCACCTATTGAGAGAGGCAAATAATTATTATCAGAGCGACAAAGAATAGATGCATAGGGAGACACTATGTAATGTAAATAATGAAGTAAAAGAAACCCAGGAGGGTCACAAGTAGGAACTCAGAAGTGTATGTGGTACTGATTCAGTATCGAAAGAAGACTAGTAGAAAAGCTGAAGTATACCTTAAGATTGAAATTTGAACTGTTGAAAAACTTGTGATGTGGAACTATGTATGGAAGCCAGTATAGTCTCAATTCTGAAAAAAGAATCTAATCACTGCATCAAACATATTTCTAAAATTAGTAACATTCATCCACAACATTTTCAAATGTTTGTTCATCAAAATAACTTCAATATTTGAGGCTATGGAGTTTGTAAGCACATGAACTTATACATTTGTTAAATGAAACGCTGTTTTAATCTTTTCTGAAGGATGGAATAGGGGAGATTTCACAAAAGATTTCATTTATAAAATTGGTTCCCTGCTAAATAAGTTTGAAAACCCACTGGGCCAGAAAATTTTTCAAACAGTTGCTCTGCAGGACAGAATATGAAAGAAAATCCCAGCCATGCTTAATCATGCTTCACTGAGTTGAGGCCTAGTTACTTGCTCACAAGGCATAACATTTTTTTTTTTTTTTCATAGTTTCTCTGAATGAGTTCTTCCATTTTATGGGAAAGAAAATGCCATTCAGTTAAACACCCTGTGTCGGTGAACATCCGTCACTCAGTTCATCTCCCCTGCTGATGTGTTTCTCCACAGCTTTGTGACGTCAAGCTGTATCAGGCTTTTGCCTTATCCACAAAGCACAAAACTTAGACCATCAGCCCAACTCAGGAAAGTTAAGTAGGAGCTGATAGAATAACTGAGCTAACCATGGGGGCTGTGGTCATTTTGAGATGTCACAGATCTCTGAATAAGTTGGCTGTCCCCTTCCTTTTGTAAGACAGAGTTCATAAGCAGCTTCCAATGGAGATAATGGGCAATCGCAGTGTCTATTGGCAGAGCTGTCCTGCATGGCTTCTTTTCCGCTATAGTGAACATGTCCTGCAGATAATTTTAGTTTCTCTCACGGAGCTTTCAAACCAGGTATCACCCCATTGAGACTGGAAGACGATGATTTTTTCACATGCCCCACCAGAAAATGCATAAGTCAACTGAACCACATGGAGCTAAGCCTTGTGATTCTTCAACATGCTGTAAGATCTGCCTAGACAGATGAGGGCAATTCCCTCAGACTGGGATGAGGAGGAGAACAGGAACCTCAGGAGGAAAGAAAATAATAATAATTTTTCCCTAATCACCAAGTAATGCTGACAGGTGACTGATAAATAGTAGCTTCCTTTATGGACCTCTTAACTTTTTGGCTGTGGAGAAAATAAAGCCCTCTTTCTTGGGTCTGTTTTAGACCCACTCTCCCTTTCACAGAGCATTATCCACAGCATGAAAAACTTGTCAGTTCATATTTCTCAAACCACTCTTCACTTCTTATGCCAATGCCGCCTCCTATGGGGGAGTAATTGAAAGTCTGCAATGGAATGTAGTGATTAAACTCATCAAGAGCAGATGATCAGAAACAAGACCTTCCACATAGAAGGGAGAAAAGCATGTTTGTCTCCTTAGTACACATTCATGCAAGCCTCAGACAATTGCTCTCCTTCTATTGTAAATGCTATGTCTTTGCTTCTGCCCTGCAAGTTACCCAGTGACCACTCCATGAGATGCTACATGGACTCTTGTTCAATCGTTGTAGCCACAAGGTTTACCTCATGGCTATCCACAATTCCTTGCAGAATTCCAATGCTCCAAAGAACTTGACAAGGTACCTCTTGCAAAACTGGAGACCAATGAGAAGCCTAGAGATTTGTCAGATAATACAGGAGAACAGATAGAATGTTTCACCTTCTCCTTCAAAATCTCCTACTTATTTTTAACTTCCCCAAACACCAAAAGCCACTGACTGTATGCGGGGTTCTCTATCCCCAGGCTGTTTTACTGTATGCCATGGAGGTCCTAAGTAAAGAATCAGCTAATTC
The DNA here is from genome assembly GCF_008728515.1 of Papio anubis. Taxonomy (NCBI): domain Eukaryota; kingdom Metazoa; phylum Chordata; class Mammalia; order Primates; family Cercopithecidae; genus Papio; species Papio anubis. Next base: position 26,379,868 of record NC_044986.1, on the reverse strand, counting down.
ACCATACCTGGAATATTCTGGGTTATAAAGCACTGGATCACAAGGTTGTCTGTTTAAATATTGAGATATCACAATTTTATATTTACAAGGACTGGTGAAATAAGGAGATCTTCATTTCTAAAAGAAAAGAAAAGCCCACAAATATGTTTACTGTTGTATCGTCTTTTAGTAATTTTTAACATCAGAAGCAGTTCTCTGAAGATAGCTTGTTTAAATGTGCCCAGACAACAGGTAGAATCAACTATTATTGCAGCAGATTTTGATTTCGTGAGTTCTTCCGAGACCTTGTCTAAGACTGAAATGGGGACATTTTTGCTTAGTTGCAATTTCACGCTTTCCTTCCATTTTTCCAAGTTGTGGTTTAGCCTCAAGGAATAGCCTTGGGTATCAATCCAGTCTCATCCCTCGCACCCTCTTCCCATCTTTATGGCTGCACATTTGAGATATGTCAGCAGAGGCTTGCAGAACTGCAGTGTAGTATTAACAATAAAAAGCCAAAGTCCTAGAGTTGAACGGGCTTGAGAAAAAAAATTCAAACAGGGATGCTCACAGCTCATAGGGTTTTGGTGGGAATAATGGAGATGATACATAAGTGTTTGATAATAACAAATAATAATAGCTAGTATTCACTTAGCTTTTATTACGCTAGCACTTCCTATATATTTAACTTCTTTTGTTTTCACCATAGCTATGAGAAAGATAGTATCATCATCCTCATTTTAGAGGTGACGATTGAGACATGACGAGGTTAAGGAACCTGCATAGAGAGGTTAAGTTACTTGTCCAGTGTCATAGAACTAGTTCATGGAACAATCAAAATTGGAACTCAGGTAATCTGCCTGTAGTGTCCACATGCTCCACCACTACTTTATAAACAGAACCTGGTACAGAAAGACGTAACTCACTGTGACCCTTTTCCTCCATTGCTTTCTTAATCCTATAGTTCCCCACAGATACCATGGGATTTATCATCTTTATACTTTTATTTATAACATTGTGCATGTTTTGGCAAGCTCCTCTCTTCCCCCCTTTCCTTAACTAACTCTTATCAAATATGAAGGATGCATCCTAAGCTATCAGCTCCACTGAGATGCCTGCACCTGTCTCTTCCAGGCTGAGTTGCTTGTTTCTCTTCTATACCTCCTTAATGCCACTTCATGTCTTGGCCTCCTATTATCTGTCGATGTGTCCAATTTTCTCCCTTGATCAAGTTCCTTAAGGTCGGGAAATAGCATTCAATTCCATATCCCTAGGGGCTTGTAGAGTACCTGGTACACAGTTGGTAGCTAATTAATGTTGAATAAATAAACAAATAGAAATCTGAACACTGCCCCTTGGCTTTTGGCAGGCTCTCTTCACAAAACTAAAATTCACCTGCCTTAAGTGTATTTGGAAGAGGTAGGGCAAGGGATCAAACTACTAGGAAAAGTTGGGTAATGTGGGTCACATTTGACTGAGTCCAGGTTTCACTGAAATACAGCAAGAAACCTTGCAGAAGTTAAAATAAATGGCGTGGAAAGGTTTCAGATCTAGCCAGGAACTCCACTGAGCACTGAGATGGAACCTGCCACCAACTAGAAGGTAATGAGATCTGGGTTAACCTGTAGTCACACACAGCCAGCCAGCAGGAGACTCACTTTTTCTTTGAGTAGGCTAATAAGAGGCCATTATCCATCGTATTTTATTTCATTACTATTCTCTCCCTTCCTGCAGTATCAATAGGATTAACATCAATAATGGGGCTGTCTTTGTATTTACACATTGTAATTAAGCCTAGATGAAACATAAAGAGCTCTTTAGGGATATTTATTAGCATGCAGAACCACCTCAGCTTGTAGGCTACCTTTGGCCAGTGGTTGGAAGACAGAATTAAATAAAACATCCACTGTGCAATGACACCATAAATTTCCTCCAGGACTCCTCCTGCCAGCATGCCTGACCTCCTCATACTACAAGGATACAGAACCAGGTTGCTGAAGATTTTCTTTCTAACAAGCTTATCACGGTTAAAAAGTCTGTAAAAATGAGTCACCCATGTGACTCTTGACCCTAGTCCTCTAGATTGCCACAGAAAAGGCCCATCCAGTTATTTCTGGCTACCCTTGGAGGTGGCTTAAAAAGAGAGAGAAAAGGCCAGGCACAGTTGCTCATGCCTGTAATCCCAGGACTCTGGGAGGCTGAGGCAAGCAGATCACAAGGACAAGAGATCGAGACCATCCTGGCCAACATGGTGAAACCCCGTCTCTACTAAAAATACAAAAATTAGCTGGGTGTGGTGGCGCATGCCTGTAGTCCCAGATACTTGAGAGGCTGAGGCAGGAGAATTGCTTGAACCTGGAGGCAGAGGTTGCGGTGAGCCAAGATCATGCCACTGCACTCCAGCCTGGACTACAGAGGGAGACTCCGTCGCAAAAAAAAAAAAAAAAAAAAAAAAAAAAAGAGAGAGAGAGAGAGAGAGAGAGAGAGAGAGAAACAAAATAGGGGAGGAGGAAGAAAACATCTTCCAGCATTTTTGTGGCCTTTGCTTAGTGTTACAGGGCATCAGTCCTCTTGTGGAGGCCACTGACCATTTTCGTGGATACTTTAGATGTTTAAATGTTTCAAGGTGTCAAAAGTTTGCAAAGTTTTCTGTGGCAAAATGAGAAACTAGGAATTGCCAAAATGCTTCTTTCCTCCTATAGGTCACAGCCAAAATGGAACTGAAGTCCCTTGCTTTCTGTTATCTTATAGCAGCAGTTCTCAAATTGTGGCCCCTGGACCTACAGCATCTGCATAACCTGGGAACCTGTTAGAATTGCAAATTGTCTGGTCCAATACCAAAATTTAAAAATACTGGAGGTGGAGCCCAGCAGTCTGTGTTTTAACAAGCCCTCCAAGTAATTCTGATAGACATTCAAGTTTGAAGATATTTTACAGAATTTCTAGAGAATAAACAAGTTTTACTTTTTTAAATTTATCTTTTCACCACATAAACTTATTGCATACAATTTGATGAGTTTGGATATGCACATATTCTTAAACCACATTCTTTTCTCCCTCTGAGGATGCTGATACGAATTCCTAAAGGAAGGAATAGCCAATTGTGGTTGGAATATGGTCAGGATCACCTTCCCTTGCAACTACTAAGAGAATATATTACTGAATCAATATCCCATGCTTAGGGTCAGGATGAATTCTTTGCAAGGAGGTTCCTCAGACCCTCATGAACACTAACTTCTCTAGGGCAGCTACACGCTTTTGCCAGAGTGTACCCTATGTCTAAATCACAGGTAGAGGCAGATTACACTTAATCCTATGACTTCATGAAGGAAATCATTCATTCAACGCATTCTACAAATATGTGTTGAGCACCTACTGTGTACAAGGTACTGTTCTTCCCTGGGGATATATTAGCCAACAAAGCCAAGACCTCTGCTGTTGTGGAGAGACAGAAAATAGATGGGCCTTACTCAGTAAGTACATTGTATGGTATGTCAGAAGGTGACTTGTGTTACTGCCATCACACACACACACACACAAATAGAGCAGGGCAAGGAGGTTTAAAGTGATATTCTTAGGTCTCCTTGAGAAGGTGGTATTTGAGCAAAGAGCTGACAAAGGTGAGGGAGTTAGGCATGCCAGTAACTGAGGGAAAAGCATTCAAGGCATCAGGACAGTGAGTACAAAGGCTCAAAAGCAGAAACATCCTGGTCTTGGACAGTGGCAGTTCTTCTGGAATTAAAATACTGAGAATTGATGTGCCGTATATGAAAACAATATCCATACTCACAAATAATTTCAAAATGGAAACTATAATAATACAATATCATGTAACACATGGCCTCCTGGCTCTCTCAATGATCTGTAGTCTTCAACAACGAGGACAGATGTTTTGTGAGGAATCTTTCCCCATTATTTCCTTGAGAACATTTCATGAATTAGAAGAGTTTATTTGTATAATTTTGAGTAAAGGTGACAGATCTGTAAAGGTCTCAAAGAAGCCACTTTCGAATAGAAAATACCTAAGTCAAAATAGACTAGTAATATAAGAACTACATATTGGGTGTAATGTAAATGACTTGGATGATGGGGACACTAACATCTCTGACTTTATCACTATGCATTTCACCTGTGTAATCAAAAGCCACTTATACCACAAACCTACTGAAATAAAACAAATGTTTAAAAATAGACAATTAGCAATTAATTATAAATTAGCATGAAAAGACAATTGGCCAAGCAGGTTTAAGAATGTCGTAAATAATAAAAATTTGAGAGAGTTACACTACCAGATATGAATATTTTTAATCTATAAGATAGTATGGAAGAAGAGACAAATTGACAAACATGGAAGAACAGGGAATTCAGAAATAGGCGCACAAGATACAGGTGTATAATATATGACAAAGGTTGCACTGCAGAATAGTCAGAAAAGATGGCCTTTTCTATAAATGGCACTGGGTCAACTGGATACGTCCATATGGGAAAACAAAAAATGAATCCTGACCCTTAAGTTACACTACACACAAAAATCAATTCAATTAGCTGGCTGCAGTGCTGCACACCTGTAATCCCCACTACTCGGGGTGCTAAGGCATGAGAATCACTTGAAGGCGGGAAGTGGAGGCTGCAGTGAGATAAGATCGTGCCACTGCACTCCAGCCTGGGCAACAAAATGAGACTCTGTCTCAAAAAAAGAAAAAAAAAAAAATCAATTCTAGGTGGATATTTAAGTGTATAAGGCAACAAAATGAGATTTCTAGAAGATCATATAAAAGAAAATCTTTGTGACCTTGGAGTAAACAAGAAGTTAATAGGACACTTAAGCACTAACCATAAAAGCAAAACCAAAGCAAATTGACTATTTTAAAATTGGAAACCATTACCCATCAAAAAAAACCACTATCACAGTGAAAATGGAAGGTATCCAGTAGGAGAAGATATCTGCAATCCATATAAATAATAAATGACTCATACCATAAATATATAAAGAATTCTCCAATCCAAAGAAAATGTAGTCTAACAGTAAAAAAAAGAGGGAGAACACGAACAAGAAATTCACAGAAGAGGTGAGCTAAACAGCTAATAATCATTTTTTAAATGTTTAATTTCATTATTCTTTAGGAAAACACAAATGAAAATCACAGTGATATTCTATACATACCCATGAGACTAGCAAAGAATAGAAAGACATGAAAATATTGACTTGGTGAAATGTGGAGCCACTGGAACTCTCCTACACAGCTGATGGAAGTGTAAATTGCATTAACTACTTTGCAAAAGTGTTTGACAGAGTCTATCAACAGTAAGCCATGCTTACTCTACAACCCAGAAATTCCACTTCTAGATATAACCAGCAAAAATGCATATATTTGAGCCTAAAACACATGCAAGAATGTTTGTATCAGCAATATTTGCAGCAAGTAAAAACTGGAAACAATTCACATGCCCATAAACCATGAAACTGATAAATTAACTCAGGAATATTTATACAATAGAAATTACAAAGCAATGAAATGAGCAAACTACTGCTACATGAAATAAACAATATAAATAAATCTCAGAATCACAAGTCTGTGCAAATAAAACAAAAAACGGACACAAAATAATAGTGTGTATAATTCTGTTTACAAATGGAACAAAAACAGGCAACATCGACATATGGAGTTGAAGTCAGGAGTGTAGTTAGCTTTGACAGAAAAGGCAGTGATGAGGTTCAGGATTCACTACTCCAAAATATGGTACCTTGACATTTGAGGAAACAATAAAAGCAGGAAGTCACTCTCTAATCTTCTATTGCCTTCTTCCCCAAAGCAGACCACAGAATAATTGTTTTTAAGTTTTAAATTTTTAATTTTTATATAGTTTTTGAGACAGCATCTCACTCTGTTACCCAGGCTGGAGTGCATTAGCACAATCTCAGCTCACTGCAACCTCCACTTCCCTGGGTCAGACGATTCTCCTGCCTCAGCCTCCTGCGTAGCTGGGATTACAAGTGCGCAAGTGCGTGCCACCATGCCCAGCTATTTTTTTGTTTTTGTTTTTTGGGTTTTTTTTTTGTGTTTGTTTTTTTTTAGTAGAGAAGATGTTTCACCATGTTAGTCAGGCTGGTCTTGAACTGATCTCAAGTGATCCACCAGCCTTGGCCTCCCAAAGTGCTGGGATTACAGACGTGAGCCACCACGCCCTGGCACAAAAAAATTTTCTGACCTTCCTCTGAAGCAGGTCAAAAGGCTCTCATGAGACAGGTGCCCACCCTATACTCAGAGGAAAGGCATGTCCTTATCTCTAAAGACACAGGGGCACAGAGAAGAAACTGAACAGACTGGTCTTGCTAAATTCTCCCTAGTTGATTTCCATTAGATCACATGTCCTTTGTCCAAGCATACTTCTCCACAACTCCATTCTTAATTAAACCTAAGCATAAAAATACAAAGGGTTCCCTGTTTCTCTGAGTTTTCATTGCTGAAGGCTCCTATGTCATATAAAACTTACATTAAACTTGTATGCTTTTCATCTGTTAATCAATTTTTTGTTATAAGTGCCTCAGCCACGAACCTAGCAATAGGTAAAGAAGAAAAAACAAAACTTTCCTCTCCAACAGCAGGCAGCAGGACAAGATTTTCTGGAGTTCTAGGAAGTTCTGCCTCTTGATAGCAATTATGGTTTTATAGAAATGTTTCTTTTATAATAAATAACTTGTTGAACAGTGACTTCATGATTTGTGCATTTTTCTGTATGTACATCACAGTTTAATAAGAAAGAATATTTTTAAAACCGAAAGAAAAATAATCCAGGCTTTTAACAGTGCAGTTTGGTGGAAGCAACACTAAACCAAGTAACTTGAAGTTCCAGCTTCTAGGCTCAGCTCTGCTATTCAATAGCCATATAATTTTAGGAACTCACTTTACCAATCTAAGTCTCATTTTTTTTGCATCTGTGAGGAGGATCCCAGCTCATATCTCAGCTGTAAATATTAAATGAGATTACAATTGTGAACTGTTTTGTAAACTCCTCAGCATCACATAAATATATGATGCAGACTAGTGGGTAAATTGTATTTGTAGATTGTAGATCTAGTCTGTAGCCATTATGTATGGCCTGTATTTTTTTTTAAATAAACATTTTTGAAAAATCAGATTTGTCATAAATATTAGTTTTCAAATTACTATTAAATATTAGACAATCATGCAGTCTTTGGCTCAAATTCCTGATGGCAATAGCTGAGTAAAGGTTGAGTAGTATCTATTTTTCAACGGACCATGTACTCTGGCTCACTGTAGTCCCTATCATTCATTTTTATTGACAGAATGATTACTACAGAAGTATGAGTTTGGGATCCACAGAAAATGTTATTGCTAGGATTTTTGAAAACTTGTCTAAATTAGAAAACTCAATCAGATTGCAAAGTTCCAGACTAAACCTTTGGTTCAGGATCTGTTGAGAGAGAGAGAGAGCCCATTCACTCTGCCATTTCTTTCCTGTGATGCATAGTCCAGTCTCCGCAGGCTCCTTCTAGCAGGCAACCCATTTAATGCCCTAACCATCCAAGCAGAGGAAATGCCATTCAATCAAAATGTATAACTAGAATTTCAGAAATGCCAAAGGCATGCTCAGATGGGCTGTGCATTTATTTCCAACAGCAGGTATCTGTCAGACATGCACTTTGTGAGGTGTGCTGTACTGAGCCCATTGGGGCATGACTATTTCTGCCCTTTTGAAACTTACAATCTACTTAGGGAGGCGGCTACTGCACAGAAGTCTGTTAGATAGACAAGGAAAGTAAATGCCAGAACAAGAGCTGCAAACAGAGTGAGTGCTCTGGGGCCCCAAGGAAGGAACAATCATTGTGAACTACAGAAAATCTGACAAGGCATTTTAGAAGCAATGAAATCATTAAACATATGGACCTAAAATTCAATGAGCCAAGGCCATCCCACTCCCTCTTCCTAGGCAATGACCACAAAGGCAATGACCACTGAGATGAAGTCAATTTGCGATAAGTGCTTTTACCTCAAATTATCCAAGTTACTCTGCCCACACAAGAATGATAAAAACAAGATATGAATAGGACAAATGTCTTTACCTTTTATGCTAACCAAATGCACAGCCTCTAATCTTAGGACTTCACTAATGGCCTTTAAAATAAAAAATGTTCCTTTCTTTAGAATTGCATGTAGTAAATGGACCGCAGTATAGAATCAGAACAAACTCAAAATCAGTAGGCTTGTAGGATTCTGTTCAAATCTGATACCCAGAAGTGTTATCTGGAATATGTCCTCTTACAGTGCTTGGGGAAGGAAGAAGAAGGAATGCTGGTATCCATAAGTTTGAAGACTTTAACTTTTGTTCGTATAGATGTTAGCATACTAAAGACACAAAACAAAGCTTTAGGGAAGAAAATCTGCTTAATTTGGCATTTCTAAATGTTTTTTGATTAAACATAATCTATTAACAGTGATCAATATGCCTCAAAAGGTGCTTTCAGGGAATTCTGTTTGGGGATTTATTTTTTGAACCTAAGCCCTCAGGCAGTGTGGGAAAATAAATGAGCTGAATTTGTGTGTCCTGTTTTTCTTCCTGTTATAGCTTCCCCTACTCATCAAGAAACAGACCTTTCTAAAGAATTCTGGAGGCTATGAAAAACTTCAGACTTGATTGGGTGGTTTATTCAGAGGATGTTATTTTGAGGAATTTTGGACAACACAGAGCAGCAATCCCTAAACTTTCTAAGCAAAATATATTTTTTTTTTCCACAGCACTAAATTCTCAACTTAATCAACTTCACTTTTCCTATCTCTACATACATTATACACACTTATAAGATATAGAGCATTCATTTCGGTAATTGAAGTTTCTTCATTTTTTTTTTTTAATAAAGAAGGAAGTAATTTTAAAAAGGGAGAAAGTCTTACTATTTATTGAATGTCAATTTTATTCCAGATATTTCGCATACAGACAGGCATAGGGTTTGGGTGCACACATGAATATACTACATGAAGCAACAGCCTTGCATTTGAGATCATAGTATAAATGCAAACTGTGTGTGTGTGTGTGTGTCCCTACAGTAGCTACACCTGGGAAGGAAGACTGGCTATGTGGAAAAACTGTTTGTGAATTTAAGAATACACATATTTATCCCAATTCCTCCTCCCAAATGCAGGGCAGTTTTAGAGATTTCACGTTTCTTTGTGACCTTCTTGATCTAAAAATTGATTAAGAATAAGTATATTAGAGTCAGGTAGGCTTGGCCTTGACACCTAATTCTATCATTTCAAACTGTTATAGGCAATTGATAAAGTATCTTCCCTAAGAGTTAAAATATCTTTCAGTGAAATTTCACGAACTCTTTCACTAGCCTGATCAATTATTTACATGGCTTCCTGAAGTTCCATATTAACCACCTTTCGCTTTGGTTTAAGCAAATATCATCTTCTATTCTACTTTATGTGATTGGCGAAACTGTTTCTTATAAATATTTTATATTAAGATTTTTTAATAAGATGTAGTGATTTAACAACCAGAGAAATGATATTGTCGCAAACAGGGAATCAGAATAGCTCTGCCAACTCCCACTTGTGGAGATCACTTTGATCTCCAATATTGAGCAATTAACATTTGAGTTGTCTTTCCATGAGAAGTTTTGATGAAATTTTAATGGCCTTCTCCCTCACTTCCAGGATGGAGGAGGACTGCAGAGGCTCAAGGGAAGGAATACGGAGGTTTCAGAACCCACAAGCAAGTGGTTCTTGGCATACCCTCTGCCATATGCAAATTTTGGGCATCTCTTCTCTCTTTTGTTTAGGATGTTCACTTCTTCCAAAGAACTTTGGTGAAGGCTGGGTTAATTAACTTGCATTCTCATTAGAATAGCACAAATGATGATACACACTGGTCCAGAGTCCAGACCAATCTTAAATCAAGACTTTAAGTGGAACCATGACTGAGGTCCAGCGGCAGCTGTAAAGGATAAGTGAAAGATTATTTAGCAGAATTTCCGAATGTTAGCTTTAGAAACAACCCTTAATTAATGATCATTGAGGTCCCTTATATGCTAGGTCCCATATGCTGGACATAAGAGATCCTTAAGGCCAGCTCCTTGGACTCAAGGAGTTTACAAAGTAGTGAGCTCAAAGATCTCCTATAGTCATTAGCATGTCTAACACCTCCACTGACACAATAAGGCAGTGGACACAGGTGATAGAGCAGTACCGAACAAGTGACTTAACTCTGTAGTCAAGGTTAAACACTGGTGATTAGATAGTTCAACTCCACCTTCATTTTGCCTGTGGGTTAACTGTGGTCTATAGAAATGCATAGTAAATTGACCAGTCAGAACAACAACACAGCAGTGGTTTAGGGTTTAGGGTAAAGAAAGCACTTGAATCACTTTTTAAAGTGCGGATTTCTAGGTCTTACCTCCAAGATTTTGATTCAAGGTGTAGGATGGGAGGAGCTGAAACGCAGCAGGTAATCCTCCCTCTGGTACAGCACAACACACTTGAGGCACTTTTCAGTAGAGTAAAACCCCAGTAATGAAAGGCTTTGGCTGCAGAGTGGGAGGCCTGGATCTGAATCCTGATGTGACGCATGTTCAGAGAGGATAAGTGGTCAGTCCAAGTTCACAGTGCAGTGTGTGTTCAGTAGAAAGGGAGTCATAATAACTACTTGCAGTGCTATTGTGAGAGTTACATCAGATAATGCACGTAAATTGCTGAGTCCAGAGCCTGGACATATGTAATTCTAGCATCATTAGCTGCTGGCCATATGGTGCGCTATCGCAGAATCAGGACCCAGGTAAACCCCAGGTCTTTTGATTCTCAGTACACTGCTCTTTCACCGCCACATGAGGATTTCCAGGAAACACTGACCTTCCTGCATCAAACTGAAATGATCAAGTCCTCTCCCTCTCAGGCTAATAATTTTTCTTTCGTTTTCTGCCACTCTGTCCCCAAACCACTTCTCTGGGGATTTTAATTGGTTGTATTCATTTTAGCACTTCATAATTTTAGGCAATATATACCCTTATTTTTCATGCACCAACTTTAACCCCATAAACATGTGCTAGAGGACGTAGGTACCCAAAAAACACAAAGCATAGCTTGTGACATGAGAATTTTTATACTCTTAGAAAAATAACACAAATTCACACTAATAATTCAAGATAGTACATGATTATATATTAATACATAGTAGAGACCAGAAGGACTAATGAAGTTTAAAACAAGGAGAGGTCAATTTGTCCTAAAATGGGAGGAAAAGACCTCAAAAAGGTCATGGAACCTCAGTCAAGAAAGGAAAAATAGAGGAATTTGCTGTTATTTTGAAAAATTTCAAATATTTACAAATTAAGAGAAACTAATTCTTACTTCCTAAAGCTTTCAAATGTGTGGTCAGAGATCAGCCACATCAGTGTCACCTGGAATGTCTTAGTTCATTTGTGTTGAAGGAAAGGAAAGGAAAAAGGAAAGGGAAAAGAAAAAAGAAAAGAAATAAAAAATAAAACCTAAGGCTGGGTGACTCATAAAGAAGAGAGGTTTATTTGGCCCATGGTTCTGAAGGCTGTGCAGGAAGTATGGCACCAGCATCTTCATCTGATAAGAGAATCAGGCTGCTCTCATTCATGGCAGAAGGGTAAGGGCTGGTGTGTGCAGATCCCATGGCAAGACAGGGGCGAGAGAGTGAGAGGAGAGTTATCGGGCTGTTTTTAACAACCAGATCTCACGGAAACTAATGAGTGAGGACTCATTATTACCAAGATGGCATCAAGACATTCATGAGGAATCTGCCCCCATGATCCAGATATGTCCCATTAGGTCCCACTTCCAACACTGGGGGTCAAATATCCAAACTGCAGCATGGGAATTTGGTAGAAATACAGAATTCCATGCCAACTCTAGATTTCTGTAACAGGAATCTACATTTTAGTAAGATCACATGATTTGTGTGTAGGCTTTGAGAGGTAGTAGCATAATGAGCACAAAAGTACCTATCACCCAATTTGAACAATTACCAATACCCGGTCAATCTTGTAATATTTGTACCTCTGCCCATTTTCTCCCTTTATTTTTGGATTATTTTAAAGGAAATCCCATATACTCTATCACTTCATTGGTAACTGTTTCACAGAGTACATCTTTAAAAGTCCTTTAAAAAAAATGGACTGCAAAACATTTACTGCACCTAAATATAGTAATTCAGGACTATTATTAAATACTATGGAAAGATTTAGACAGGTAAGGGAGAAGATACTCTATTTTGGAAGAACCAGCAAGATTTAACTAGCTGGCTTGGGGCTAAGGGTTAGTATTGTCAGTACTAGAGTGTTGTGAAGTTGAATAATCAACCACAAAGTCACCTGATGTGAAACACAGTGTGTTATCAGTAATATTAATTATGTCCAATGACTTCTGTCAGGTGTTATATCAAGGGTCACACATGAAAATCTAAAAAAAATGAAAGGCACAGTCTTATAAATAGGTTGCTTAGGGAGTAAAAGGTACTGAAAATGTTAAAACCTTTAACCCTGCAAATGGTTCGTCTATAAAGAAAAATAAATTTCTAACACTCCTGCTGAAAGTTCTAGCTAAAACAGAATTAGAACTGTAAGCCTGTCAAAGTCTAAAAGAAGGAATCAACCCCAATAAATGCTAGCTTGGGTATAAACAGTTCTTAAAGGCTCAAGCAGACTCCAGCTAAACCTTGTAACCTCTGTGGGCTTTCATGGATAGTGTCTCTCTTTTGAATCAGGTGACTGAAATTACAATGGAAGCCTGGACATGAAATAAACTATCCTGGAAGCTATTTGGGGGCATTAAAGGAGGGCCAGGTGTGGTGGTATTGTTTCATGATGTTTAGTGTATTTGCATATAGAGAAGATGAAGCAAAGCAGATACATTGGTTACAAGACCCAAAACAAAATAACTGATTCCAGGGTAAAATAAAATGGTCAATTTCTGTTTCAAGGGTACTCCAAGGAGAATTTTAAAACTTTGACATGTTTCAGGAAGATAAATCCAGATGATCAGGTAAAGGTTAATTTCTAGAGGACCCTTGATGTCAGGCTGAGGGGCTGGAACTTAATTCCACGGGCAGGAGGAACCACGGGAGTCTTTGATGGGATAAAAGCAGCCCTTCAGGAAGGTGCATCTGACAACAGCAGTCAGCAAGCGTGAGAGCCCACAGGTGGGAGGACCAGCAAAGGGATTGCTGAAATAATCTTGGCATGAAGAGATAAGCCCTGGAATGGTTGAAGAAGGTCAATTGAATGTCAGCCTTGAGAGTAACATCAGCCTGTCTTCACACAACACAAAAGCTCTTGTCTCTCCCATCCAGGACCCCATGAATTCCAACCTGAAAATCCACCATATGTTGTAGGATTGAGACCCCCCCAACACACGTCAAAAGGAAATCACAGGCATGGAGGTAAGAAATAAATGACCCAAATCTGCAGACTTTCAAATGAGTTTGGGTTAAATTTCCTTTACACACTGGAATGTTTCAGACAGTTTAACAAGATGGAGAAAAAATGTTGTTCACCTGGATTTCTTTAGATGAGCAGAATAAATCATTTATTTAGAAGAATAAATTTATTTGAAAGAGATGCCCTGATTAAAGATCATGGTAGAGGCTACTCCTAAAAGAAAGTTTTTGGGTTTTGTTAAAGAGAAAGAGACACGGAGAAAGACAGAAGAAGAAAAAAGAGGAGAGCAAGTGTCATGGGGGAAGAGGAGCTGTGCTGAGTGTGATGTGACACCCTGCCATGCCATGACCCTTCACATTGACAGTAAAGCCACCAAATTATAAGATAATTGACATGGGTCAACTTGTACATCTCTGGGTATAAACCAATTAAAGAGCTGATTGTTAACAAACCTGAAACCTAGCCTACATGTGCAATTAAATTTCTGTAAGTCAAATATGAGAGCATTTCTTTAAGGAACTCTCTAATGAGTCTTTAAAAATATGAATAAATCATGACCCAATTTATCTAGCTGGTAATTAAGGTGCTTGACTATCAGGTTTTATATATATATATAAAATAGAGTGGTCTTGTAACTCCTCTCTGAAGGCATGACAAGAAAGAGAAAGCCCGGTTATGTGATTTGTAAAATATTCACTGGTTAAAATAGTCAGGGGATGAGATAGGGAAGGAAGATTTGGAAGCCTCCCAGGATCTGGCTGAGTGATGTGCCTCCTCTCACCTGGATAATGATGTTGTTAGGGGCTGACTGAGGGATGAGTGGGGTGATGGTGGCTCTCCATTCCTCACTAATGTCCCCATCCGAGCATCCATTTTCTCATTTATGATCTCCTTGACACCGACTCTATTTACATGACATCGGGATTAATCAGCCAGGAGTTTTTTAGCTGCAGGAATCAGGCAATCCGTGTAACTCAGCGTGGCAGCGTGACATTATCACCAGCTAAGCAATATTCGTTCTGTATGATCACCATCTCCAGGGAACTTGCTGTGTGATAGGACTTCAGGTGCTTAAGTCATAAACCATTACACTCATCCCCGAGCAGCTGTATGACACCTTTCCTCAAGGACAGCCACGGAAAGCCACACTCTGGATCCAGCCTGATTTATTATCAGGATCGGCAAGGGCACTGCAGAAGTTTCAGTCACCAACTGCTGCAGGGAAAGATACCCTTTCTCCACTTCTGTGGCAGGTCCATATATACAGAATTACTTGAGACTCCAAACACAAACCATTATCTCTGTGGCAAATGGATTTCTGTCAAGGTACCCCTAGCATCGCATCACAATTACTCGTTGGCCTGCCTGTCAGCCCCCAGTGAGAATGTGAACACTTTGATAGGAAGAACAGTATTCACAGTTCTCTACCTGGTGTCCGGCACAAGAGAAGTCCAAAACCATATTTTGATATGTATGGTGAGTGAGTGAAAGAATGAATGAGTGAGTTTTGCTGAATGAGATAATGGTTATTTTATCAAAGAAAGAAAACAGAAGTTGGTGTTAAATTTGCTTCTCTTCTTATTTTCTCTCTCATGAATTGAACTAATGAACAGCTCTTAATAGGAAGGAGGTGCTTTCTAGATTGACTTCTGCCTGGTAAATCAGAGGCCACTGTATCTTAATCTGGTAAGGCTACTCAGATGGTTCAAAAGAATCAATTCCAGGGTTTACGCTAACATATATTGGAAGAAAGCATTAAATAGTTTCTCATAAGACTACCCTTAAATGCTCAATTCCCCATCCTTCTCCTCATGTGAAACAGGCTCAGGGAAGAGAAAGAGGCTTATATGCAAACACACGGGTTAGACTCCCATCTGCACCACTTCCTATTTCTGTAACCTTGGCAGATTTGGTTTCCCAAGAGCCTCCGTTGCCTTATCTGTAAAACCAGAGTAGTAATCTAGACCACATGCAATATTAGTCACTACAATTCAGTGTAAGTGAAATGCTGAGTGTAAAGTTTCTAACACATTTCCTGGGACTTCATAGGTGCTCATTAGTAAGAAGACATCACTTTAATCAATCAATTCTCTTTAGAGAGATTAGCAATATTTGGTTTGTGTAAGTAATGGGTTATATTTGTTAAATCCTCACGAACCCCTTCATAATTCAATCAGGCACTGTTGTAGAAACCAACCAACAATCCAACCATGGAAACAGTGTTTTAATTATGTGTTACATCTGCTGGTGTACCCCAAGGTTTTCATCTGTAAGCAATTTATTCTCTCATTTTCTCTCTCCTTTTCACTGAAGGGCAACATAGATTGCATATGCTTACTTCTAAATCAAGGAAGAAGGAAGTAGATGTGTGACTCCTGCAAGCCACTTAACCTCACTTGACTTCTCTTTGTTCATCATGAAGATGAATCAGATGGACTAGACAATCTCTCAGGTCTTTTGGCTCAATGGTTTGTGATTATAGGAAATGAGCACTCATAGTTCCTAGATACCAAATCAATTAAGTCAGTCCAGTTAAAAAATATTAAAGCAACTGAAGCCAAATAATTTTCTTAACTTTGCTTTAGTGGGAAGATTACTATATCGTAATCCCATAGCATGTATTGATACTTTGCTAGATGCTCTTATGAAATGTCAATCAATAGTTATATTTTCTTTTAAGCAAATTCCTAGACAAACCTGACTTTATGTTTGTTTTTATGAGAGGATGTTTTGGTCATTCACTGGCAAACCAGCATCATTCTGTAACACTGGGAGGATACCATAAAGGCATTTGCATGATGGCCAATATTCTCTTTCCCTAGTCAGAAGAATGGGTTTACCTGTTTTGGAGCACATTCGTCAGAAGAATTCCCACTAAATCTACTTATGTGGGAGCTCATATCCTCCTCACCATACACTTCTCATTCACGCATTCAACTGCAAATATCAGTCTTGGTATTCCTTTTCCTGCAATTCTCCATAACCATAGTATGTAGCAAACATTCCGTAAAATGTTAGCTCTCTCCCTTCCAGCAAAATCCTAAAAGTGAAAGGAGAGCCACTTCATTTTAAGCCTATTGCCTGAATTCTCAATGCATCATTCAATTAATCCAACAGATATATACTGAAACTTTATTTTGGTAAGAATTAAGTAATCTAGATATGGGAGAAGGTAAAAAAAAAAAAAAAAATTAGGCCCACTGATACTTTAGACCTTACAATTAAGAATGGGGAACAGACACTAACCAAATACACCCACACATACCTGCATGTATATATGCATAAAAACTCATTCTATTTTCTCACTCCTATCCAAGTTTTAGGTTGGCAGCCAGGCCCTTTTTCTTGTATTAGGGACTTACTAGTGTTGAAAACAAAAGCCACATTCTAGGTAGAGGGAACAGCTTACGTGACATCTCTGAGTCAGCAAGGAACATCACAGTAATGAAAGAGTTGATGGAAGATGTGTTTGGAAAGCAGGGAGTGGATAGTAGAGGAGCCTAAAGTGAGCCTTGGAGGGACACACACATGCAGCAAGCAGTGGCATGTCGCACAATATTTAGAAGTTCTAAAAGTATTTTAACCGTTTTTCTACTTGAAAAAAATTAAAGACATAGAGAGTGGTCTACTCCGTGTTGCCTTTTTTTTTTTTTTTTTTTTTTTTTTTAGTTTTAAGAACGTCTCTTTTGTTGGGTCAAGTGCCAATCTCCACATTCAATACTTAAGTACCAGGTGACCGCAGAGAAGCATAATAATAGCACTATTAAAAGTAATGGCTATCATTTATTGAGAAGGCCTAAAGTTCTGAGCTAAGTACTCTATATCCATCACATAATACTCATCTTCTATCTACACCCTGAGGTAGGCATTATTTTTGTCCCTAAGTGACAGAAAAGAAAATGCAGTTAAATATCTTGCCTGCAGTCAATTTGTAAACCCCAATTTGTACGATTCTAACTTCTCTTTGCTTTTGCCTGTGTCCCACACTTTGTGTCTCAGTTCTCCACACCTATAGTTCCGCTGTCTGGACAAAGGAAAATCACAAATATAACATGTGTAGGCACATATTCATAAGAGGTCTTAAAGCGGAATTTCACAGAAGTAAAAAAGCAATTTAATTTGGTGTTTTCTTTATTTGGAGGCATATTGAAAAGTTAATGTAAAAACACAGTAGTGGCAAAACTCACTTGATTTTGAACGGGAATAAAACTTTTCTCAATTAATACAAGTCATCATTTTAAAGGCAGACCTCATTTTTACATTATGCTGAGTTTAAAACTGAAAAGATTTTTTAAAAACCAAAGAAAGGGAGATGGAAATAAAGGGGAAAGCTATACAAGAAGGAAAAATGATTGGATGACAACTAAGAAAACGACAAAATCACAAGGACAAAAAAGGAACAGGACAAACAGCAGAAGAATGAATGAAAAGGGTCACACTGTAGAGGGTGCAAGAGATGCCAAATCTTCTGCAATTCACCCAAATCTCAGAATTTCATGCTTCCCATTACTGTTCTTAGAGAAACAATTAGATTAAAAACTACTGCTCACAGTTCTCAAACTGTTCTTTTCTCAGAAACTGGTTTGTTTCTGAAGGGACAGCTCAGCTTATGTGGAGGGTATTCATGCAGACAGAAGCAGAGGTCTAAACATAAAATTAGACAAAGTCAGAAGTTTCTCATCTCGGTTTGAAAATATTGATAGAACAACCTCTTTTTTTCTAACCCCTGGACCATGAGAATTATTAAATGTGTCAATAGTTTCTTCTTTCATTTATAGCTAAGCTAGTTCATTTGGTTTCATCAAAAAGTAACTTTCCAGTGATCCTTTTCAACCCTTGCCAGATTTTTTTTTCCATTTCTAATGCATTTTTTTTTCTAGCCATGGCCCATAATAATCATCAAATTAGCAATCTGAAAGCAATTGATCATGCCTATAGTCATTTCAAGAATCAATGCCTAGGGCTTGGAGGCACAGAGTAACATCACTTGGCAAACTGCCTTGAATGACTTTATTTCCATTCTTATTGAAAAAAGACTGACTTTTCTGCAAGGTTTCTGTGACGTTAGTAGAAAAGAAAAACATTGCATTAATAGCCTCAAAATGTGAATGACAATCAATTTGTATCTCTTTTTTTTTTTGGTGGGGGGGAACAGGGTCTCACTTTGTCACCAGGCTGGAGTGTAGCAACACAATCATAGTGCACTATAGGCTGGAACTCCTGAACTTGAACAGTCCTCCCTCCTCACCCTCCCAAAGTACTGGGATTACAGGCGTAAGCCACCATGCCTGGCCAAAATGACATCCTCTCTGAGCTTACCTCTAACATTTCAAACCATATTTGTGTTCCACACTAAACTCAGCATCTTATATGCTTCTCTTTAGCTCCCATTCCCAACTTTTCTTCACTAGGACCCTGTGTTTCTGTTTTCCAAAGCCAGAAATCTGAACTAACATTGACATGTTATTCTTCTCCCTATGTTATTCCATCATGTTTAGAATCCCAGACATATGCATAGTCCGGTGTATCCATGGAGTGAAAAGAGTATCCATAGGAATCAGTGGTAGCATTTGCAACCTTTTGATAGAGCCAAGAATGGAGAGCCTTGCTGCTTCTCTGTGGGACTAAGATTCTGAAGGACTGCAGTTTGAATTGGATCTGTTGCCCTAAGCTGCATTCTATATATATAAATAAACATAAGCACGTAGACACACATGTTCATTAGTAAGAACTCTTGCTGCAACAATTAACAGGCATCAGCTGGGACTAATTTAAGCAAGAAACGATAAATAAAGGGAAAGTTATTACATTTCTAAAGAAGCATGGCATCGATCAAAAGCCTTGAGGGCTGAAATTAGGACATAAAAACCATCAAGATCCCTGTAGTGCTCATTGTCCATGTTTTTCCTTGATTTCTCTCTGCTTATCTGCAATTTTTCCTTTCTTTCACTCTTCAGTTCACATTCTGGGTAGACCATGTCCACCCTAGAACTCCTAGAGTTTCTGTTTTCTGTCCATTACAGAAACGGCCGCTGCCCCTCAATTCTACCTCTAGTTTCCTGGAATGGGAAATCTGATATCAACCAGCAAAGAGTTAGGAGAGCTGAATCACTTATTATAAATAAGCCTGCTGGGAACCTCCCCTTGTTGCCCTATGGATATGTGCAGATGTCTCCAGAAAAGAGGGGTCTTGTGAGTTGGATGGTTCTCCACAGCATCTAACGCCACAGGGGAAATGACAACAGAGCTGTTATTGCTGAAACTGTTCACTGAGAGAGGCAATCATTCAGGGCTGAAACAACACAATTAAGGCTCCTTCCCACCCTCTTCTCTTTACTCAGCACACCTTAAACTACATGATACCCTCACACTTACTGCTGCAGTCATCAACCTAGAAACAAGAATTGACTACTGGAAGGATTTTTGCCACAATCACCACTGAACCTGTCCACCCTGAAATCTGCCTGTACAACAAGCTCACCATCTTCTTTTTTAAAGGAAGGCGTATGTATTTAGTCTGTTCTCACACTGCTATAAAGAACTACCTGAGACTAGATAATTCGTGAAGAAAAGAGGCTTCATTGACTCACAGTTCTGCAGGTTGTACAGGAGGGCTGGTTGGTGAGGCCTCAGGAAACTTACAATCACAGTGGAAGGCAAAGGAAAAACAAGCACATATTCTCACGACCAGCAGGAAAGAGAATGTGTGCAGAGGGAAAGTGCCACACACTTTTAAATCAGCAGATCTCGTGAGAACTTACTCACCATCCGGAGAACAGCAAGAGGAAAACCCACCCCCATGATCCAATCACCTCCCATCAGGCCCCTCCTCCAACACTGAGGATCACAACTCGAAATGAGATTTGAGTGAGGACGCAGAGCCAAACCATATCAGCATGTTTCTAAAAACCAGTATAATGCTTTCCCAATCTTATTTTTCATAAAGCCTCAGTCTCGCAGCTACAAAAAGACAATAGTATGATTCTTGGCAGGGGCATAGCATAGGCTGAGCAAAGTGTCTGATCTCTATAGCAAACAGGTGATGATAAAGAACTTGAACAAAAACACATTCACCTAAAAGTAAACACCAATTTCTATATGCCAACAACTATGCTAAGCTCTTACTCCAATTAAGTTAGCAAATTACCACGTAACAGTTCAATAAGATAGAGATTCTCTCATTTTACAGACTACAGATCAGAGAGATTAAATACTCCCATTAACAGTATAAAGAAAGTCACTAGAGTTTAGCTAGCTAGTTGTTTTCCCCTCCTGGAGGCTTATCGAAGTTTCTGCTGCTTTTCTTAAATCCTCACCCCCAGTCTCTTATTTTCACAATTCTGCAATCTCTAGCACAAGTATGTGGGTTTCTGCTTCCAGGAGAACTTTCCAGCCATATGGGGTGAGGGAGCCTGGAGCCGGTGAGCCTCCAGATAAAGAAATACAGAGTTAAGCAAGGCAGCTGCATGTGGCACATTAATCACTCCTGATGCCTTGGGAGAAGTGAGATACAATTATAAGCCAGTTAATCCCCTAGTTCATTGGTAGTGGGGTGGGAAAACTGTTAATCAGTATCACAAACACATTTGGAAAGAAGTTTCCAAGAGACAGCTTGGAGAGAACAGACATAGGCAGATCAATTCAACAGGAAAATCTCTTATTTGTCACATCTGGAAGCACCCTGGTTAAGTCTTAATTAGATTGTGTAGTAAAGAAGATCTCATAAACAGAAATGGTGTGGAGGGGTAGAGAGGGAGCTGCAGGCTAGCAAGTCAATACAGTTGACCATGCTCCAAGTATCAGAAAAGAGCCCAGAGTCAGGAGCACACACACTGCTTCATCAGGGAAGTGTGGATGAGAGGCATTTGTGCGCTTTCCACCTTTCTTTGTTTTATACATCAATTAAAAATAACACTAATAGGCCGGGCGTCGTGGCTCACACCTGTAATCCCAGCACTTCGGGAGGCCGAGGCGGGCAGATCACCTGAGGCCAGGAGTTTGAAACCAGCCTGGCCAACACGGTGAAACCCCCGTCTGTATTAAAAATACAAAAATTAGCCCGGTGTGGTGGCAGGAGCCTGTCATTCCAGCTACTTGGGAGGCTGAGGCAGGAGAATTGCTTGAACCCGGGAGGCACAAATGGCACTGAGCCAAGATCTCGCCATTGCACTCCAGCCTGGGAAACATGAGTGAAACTCCATCTCAAAAAAAAAAAAAAAAAAAAACAATGTTCATAAAAGAAGCAAAGCCTCTCTGCAGCTCCATCTAAAACCTAAAGAATGAAAGAACCATCTCCCCCAGCAGGATGAGTTAGTTGGACATTGACTCCCAGCCTTTTCCACCAGAACTCCTTTTACAAGTTTTCCCCATAAACAGCATGTTTAATTTTTGTACTCAAATATAAAATAATTTAATCTATTCACTCATTTTTAACTAAATTATACAAGAATGCTAACCTGATCTCTGGATCATGGTGATATAATCAATGTAATCATCATCCAGCTGAAGAAATATATCTAAAAGCTGGAATGACTTCACTATTCTGTATAATCAAGAACACAAATGCATGTACAATTTTAATTGGGCATCTGTAACATTTAAAAAGCTTAGTATATTCATTACCACCTTTTTTTTTTAATCCCAAGCAATTTCTAGATTAGATGGAATACACTGACCCAGATCCAGATGATTTCCAGGCCCCCGACATCTTTTTAGATGTGGAGACTTACATTGTGAGCCAGCGTTTTTCTAAGGCAACTTAGAGCATTTGGTCCAGTGAATCGTCAAAAAAACAAACAAACAAAAAAACCACTAAAACTTCACATGTAACATTATGTGTGGTTCTCTTTGGAGGAAAGCATAGTGAGTCAGGTGCTGTGCTTCTCATCAAGAATGTCTCTTCCCATTACATGATTAAATGAGAGTACCTTCACCTGAACCCAGCAGCTTAGAGCCCTACCATTCAAGCAACACCATACCAGCAGAACCATGCTTTTGCAGAATGGAGAGAAAAAGAATCTCATATTTATCATTAGTAATAGAGTAAAAGTTAATCAGGGAACTATGCATAGTGTTAAATCATCTGGAGCTCCACGGTCAATCAGATTTTCTACAGATGAGGCACAGGGCTCACTGATTGATTGCAAACATCACCTACAATTTGGGCTTTTCCTCTTCTAACTTGCCTTGCCTATCAATGGAAAAGCTCATATCTCCCTTAAAAGCTATTTCACATTTGAGGATCATTAAATCACTAATGTGTTTTAGAACAGATTAATAGGTAAAGGGACAGCACTTCTAGAATACTTACACTCTTAAGTGCTTTACTTGGTTGGTCTCCTTTAATCCTCACAAATATCCTATGAAATCAACCTTATAAGTATAGACCTCCCATTTTATGTCTCAATATTATATATTACAAACAATATATAAAATATATATTATATGTTTACAACATACATTATATATAATATATATAGTTTGTAAATAATATATATATTGCTTATAAGTGCAGAATCAGGATTTGAACCCAGACAGTGTGATTCTTGAGCCTACATATTTCCAGTATCCCATAACGTTATATTTGCTAGGAGTAGAGTGAAATTAAAAGCCCATCTGTATGTATAGTTTCATTTAATCTAGCCTGCATGAAGGGGAAAATGTTTAATACTTTGGTCATAAGAAAGAAATGCTGAATTATTAGATCCTTTCATTTTGATACAGCAATAAAAATATGAACAAAAATAGTATAACAACTATTGTCATAGAATTTACATTGTAGTAGGCATTCTAAGTAATCTACAGATAATTTGATGTAATGTGCGTAGGTTTTACGCAAATAGTACAGCATTTATATAAGGACTTGAGCATCTGCAGATTTTGGTATTCATGGAGTCCAGGAACCAATCTCTCATGGATACTGAGGGACAACTGCATTCATGAGGCAGAAATGAGGAGACTTGAACCAGTGCCAGTATTCTCTATGTTCCCAGACACATATAATACAGACCTATAATACATTGAGGAGAGAGCTGATGACACTGGCATAAGTGAACTTAAGTCCTCTGCCCACCAAGCCCAGAGGTGACCTCATCAAGCTATTTGGGTTGACTGGCTCAAAGAGTCATTGCATCTCCCTCAGCTGGCTCCATGGGACTGTTCTTAATGGAGATTTCAACACATGAGAGCTATACCTGATAGCTACTACCTGAGATCCAAAGCACTGAGACCTCTTTAAGCAGCGCTTCCTTCTCATCCTGCATCTCATGAATATGCTCTGTGAAAATATCTGTACCCAGACCACCACCCAACTCTCATTTGAGTGAAGGAAATCTCGTGGTTAAGAAAATGCCAAATTCTGAAACATTTAATTGAGTGCTATAATCATCCTCCTTATCGTTCAGGCTTCTATTTATAAAGAAGGCTCCATTCTTGCTGGTTTTCTATGTGATCATTTATGTTTTAAATTAGGAACCAGGCTGGGCGCGGTGGCTCACGCCTGTAATTGCAACACTTTGGGAGGCCGAGGCAGGTGGATCATTTGAGGTCGGGATTTTGAGACCAGCCTGGCCAACATGGTGAAACCCCTACTCTATTAAAAATACAAAAATTAGCTGGGTGCAGTGGAACACACCTGTAATCCCAGCTATTCAAGAAGTTAAGGAGGGAGAATTGCTTTAACCTGGGACGCAGAGGTTGCAGTGAGCTGAGATTGTGCCACTGCACTCCAGCCTGGGCGACAGACTGAGACTGTCTCAAGAAAGAAAACAAAACATTAGGAACCAAATATATGAAGTCAGTCTACCAAAAGGCTCAGTGATGGTGAGATGCTTCCATGGTTACACAAGTTACGTAACTGGCTGTGAAGTGCGTGAGGGCAGGCTACCGCAAGCTCCTGGGGAGAAGCAATAGGCCAATGTACTCATTTCAGAACTGCATACAGCCCTGATAGCTCAATAAGAATCAAACAACCATAATATGTTTGCATTTCTATGTGGCTCCCGGACTCAAAGAAACTTGAATAAATATTGGCACATTTTATAAATGAGCTGTGGGAGTGGGGAAACCCAGCATCTTTCTCATATAAAATCAGTTTCAGGCAAAATCATGGAGAAACTTGGTGCAATTTTCAGAATAATGAACATTATATTGTTTTTCCTGCAAATGACTCATCCAATTCTTATAATATCCCTTTGAGGTAAACACCAGAAAAAGATCATTAGTCCCAGTTGCTTCAGCTAGAGAGGCTAATAGGAGAAACTTGCTCATTAAGAGCCAAACCAAATTTCAAAGGGAGAAACTTTCTATGTGCTTTGTTTTGAGGTCACTTTATTGATTTTTATTTATTTATTTTCAGACAAGGACTCACTCTGTTGCCCAGGCTGGAGTGTAGTGGCATGATCTTGGCTCATTGCAGCCTCTGCCTCCCGGGTTCAAGCGATTCTTGTGCCTCAGCCCTCTGAGTAGCTGGGATTACAGGTGTGCACCACCAGGCCCTGCTAATTTTTGTATTTTTAGTAGAGACGGGGTTTCACCATGTTAGGCTGGTCGCAAACTCCCGGCCTCAGGTGACCCACCGCCTCAGCCTCCCAGTATGCTAGGATTACAGGCGTGAGCCACTGCACCCGGCCCTTTATTTGTTTTTAATTTCTCCATTTAGTTATTTACAGCCAGGTGTCACCAAACAAAGCTATAGAGGAAAAACGGGGAGATTCATCAAAGCCTGAATTGAAACTTCATAAGCTTCCCTAGATGGGGAAAACAAAAAGGAAAAGAAAAACAAATTTCTCCTACAGCTGTAGAAAACGTGTAGGAAAAAATGTAGGGAGAAGAAGCTAAGAAGGAAAAGCAAGCAAGCACTTAGCCATGTAATGTACAGGAGTCTAAAATCAGACAGAGGTGACTTCCAGCTCTGAATCGGCTGCCTAGTAGCTATGTGGTCTCAGGCAAACTGCTTAAATTCTCTTTGTTTTAAACTGGTAAAATGGGGATAAAGAGGAAAGTAGACACCGTCCACCCCACCCCCACCCCACCACGGGGGGGAGGTAGTGAGGATTAAATGAGATAATACACATTTAATATTCAATATTATACTCTGTCTTTTAATCCCTGCTTATAGGTCAGCAACAATTAGTTATTTTTTGGAGACTAACAGAAAAGTTACCAAAACCGAACTTTAACCAAAGCTTAAGGCATGACAGTCTTTCAATCCTGAATGCTAATAAAAATGCCAAGGAAACGCCTTTAGAGTTAATGCAAAATAAAGAGGAGTCATTTACAAAGCAAAACATAAACAAACTACTAAGCACAATTAAGCTAAATAATATGAACGTAATCTAAAAAGTGTAAAATAAAAAAAGGATCACTTTCTTTGTTCCAGGTAAACAAAAAGAAAAAAGAAATCACGACTGTTTCCCAGCACTTTGGGAGGTCAAAGTGGGCGGATCACAAGGTCAGGAGATCGAGACCATCCTGGCTAACAAGGTGAAACCCCGTCTCTACTAAAAATACAAAAAATTAGCCAGGCATGGTGGCGGGTGCCTGTAATCCCAGCTGCTTGGGAGGCTGAGGCATGAACTGGGGAGGCAGAGTTTGCAGTGAGCCTAGATGGTGCTACTGCACTCCAGCCTGGGCAACAGAGCGAGACTCTGTCTGAAAAAAAAAAAAAAAAAAAAAAAAAATGACAAACTTCTGAAAGTATGCCAAACTAACTGAAAATTCTGGCCCTATATAATGCTGTCCTCTTGTTTGTCCTGTAGAAACTTCTAAAATGTAAATGTGCCAAGAATATTTTAATATTCTTTAGCATGAGCCAAAGTCACTTAAATGTCTGGTCTGATTCTTTCCTGCTTCTCAGAATAACTGAGCTCAGCCCAATCTTTCTGGAAAAGCAGCAGGAAGAAGCATCCTTCTTTCCTCTCTGGCTCCCCTGCGGGTTCAGCTGGAAGGGATGGGGGGCCTCTCAGTCTCAGCAGTTACCAATTAACCACCTCCTAAGAGCTCAGCAGCTGATCTGTTTTTTAAAGAGACTAGACATCTTCCACCACTGCAATCTATGTCAAATAGAACTAGACATCTGACCACAATAACTGAAAGTTAAATAAACACATTTCTTCACAGGATATAGTAAAATCAGGCTACTTACTAACAACTAAGGCCCCAGAACAGTGGCTCACGTCTATAATCTCAACACTTTGGGAGGCTGAGGTGGGAGGATCACTTGAGGCCAGGAGTCCAAGACCAGTCTGGGCAATGTAGTGAGGCCTCATTTCTACCTAAAAAGAAAAAATTAGCCAGGCTCCTGCTTAAGTCCAGGAGTTGAGGCTGCCATGAGGCAGAATCACAACACTGCAGTCTAGCCTGGGTGACAGGGTGAGACCCCATCTCTAATAAATATAAACAAGTAACCACTAAACCTATTAAGCCAGTGGCAAAGTGATAACATTTATATCCTTCCAGGAGTCCCAAGTCACTGCTATCACCACACTAACCATGCTACACAATAGCCAATGACTCCAAAGAGAAACACCCTACTCTACGATACGAGTGTTACTTTAACTAATGGCCCAGGGTTTTGGGGGCTTTTTCAGTTTTCTTCTTGTCATGTTAATTTTCTCTGGGGTCTTATGCTCAGATCAGTAGGAACTTTAGCAGCAATTTTCTCTTATTGACTTTGGGTTGCACTCCACATTTAATTATGCCAGCTAATAACTGCAGAAATACTATATGCAATCCAAATCACATATCCAGAACCCAGGGACAGAACATTTGTGAACTCACCCCTTAATCATATTTGGCCCAAGACTCAAGGACAAATTTCTTCACTGAGCAGCTGGGATGTCACAAGTAAAATACCCTCTAACTTTAGTATGTAAAGCCAATCTTTAGTTTATAAAGACAAGAAAAGCACCTTTCTGAATTTAGGCCAGTGACAAGAACTCTCTAAGCCTCAATGTCCCCTTCTGCAAAATGATCATGATAATATCAGCATGTATCTCATAAAGAAACCTGATTAGGGTTGTTGTAAGGATTACATAAGATGATGTAGACAGAACACTTAGCTTAGTACCTGGCAGAGCAGCCAAAAGGATTTGGTAGCAGCAGTAGCATCATTAGCATTTAAAAACCTAATGAGACTGGTGAAACTCTCTGAAAGTTAGATGGTATTTACCAGTGTTGGAAATGCCAAAACCTTTTAACCCAGCAAATCTATCTCCTGGTATCTATCCTAGAGTAAGAATCTCATACACAGTCCAAGGAGCATGTAAAAGGCCGTTAATAGAATACATTGTTTGCTACAACACAACAACAACAACAAAAAAATCCTCAAACAACTTAAATGCCCATTATTGGCAAAATCATTAAATAATATTTTATCTGTACAATGTAATACTATGCAATAAGAATAAGGTAGATTTACACATATTGACACATACAAAAATCTCTAAGATGTATTATCGCTAAGCAGGAAGAAAAATACAAGTTCAGAACAAATGTGTAATAGGAAATAATTTGAATTTAGGGGGAAAAAAACAGTAAAATACAATGTATTTTACCACATATATTCCCACATAGTGATTTACCCAGGACAGCACATTGGAAACAGGGGCTCTCTTGCTGCCGCAGGTAAGCATTTCATGATGTTGTCTATCTCTGCCACTTTCTGAAATGTCTTGGCCAAGAATGAAATATATTTAGATAAACGTTGAGTTGAAAAGCAAGAAAGGACAACTTCTAAAGGGGATTTAAAAAAAAAAAAAGAAAGAAAAGTGAGAAAGGAGATTTCTGATAACTTCAGCATTAGGATCCAAGGGGGCCTGAAGCTAGGTCTGTCAGCTTGACATGTTAGTTACAGGAGCAATAATTCCTCTAGTTATAGAGTCAGTTTTAGTCCCACACGTGATTTTTAACTTGCAATTGAAATACACTCAAACGCCCAGCTTTTTTTCCTTCCCCTACACCCATGGTTTTTAAACATTTTTGTTCCTATATTCAATAGAATTTTATATAGAAGCCCAGTATGTAAATCCAGCTATCTAGCCAAAGGTGAGGAAGTGAGAACACAGACCTCAGAACCCTTAGATTGGTCCGACGGAGGGGCTAAGGCACTACGTTTCAAACAAGGCTTTCAGATCATGTGTCTCTGTTTCCTAGACAAAGCAATTAGTGTTAAAGTGCCTCGATTTCTTTATCCCAAATGAGAATAATAATATGTTCCCTATCGATCGTTTAGGCTTTGATAACATGAAAAGCACAGCGCTTAAGGCATTTTGGAAAAATGCAAATCTTTCTTAAATTAAAAATTCTTGTTCCAGTTTCAAATCTGAGTCCATAATAAAAGATTTCATTAACCTTAAAATGCACTATTTTAAGCAAAGAGATGGTAGCCTTCAACACAGTGCTGTCAACCCTAAAGTACAGCAAACTCTTAAGCACATCTCCTGTAATTATGCTTGAAATAATCACAGTAAATAAAAGCTGATGACAAATCAGACGGCCACGCATCTCCTGTTGCGATTTAGAACTTGTATCTATCAATTTCATTCTGTGAGTCCGGTGTATCATTTCTGGCATTGTGGAATTATCCAGCAGCTTAACAAAAACAAGAACTATGGAACGACAGTAATAACAATGAATAGCTCTACCCTGGCAGGAAAGGGCCCGGCATTTACCAAATTCTAAAACAGAAATCTCAAAGAGAGTCACATCATCTGGAGTTATAAAGATCTTTGGAGAGCATCTAGAATCAGGCTGGTAAATAAGTTGTCTCTCTTATGCTAACTCGGATCTGTTGGGTGGTGACTACTTTTTAAGGCCATCCTACTTCCACATGAATGTGTTGTGACAGATGGGCAGTATCTTCCTTTCACATGCAAAAATAGAGGAGTGGTTCTCATGCTGTGTACAGGGAACCCCTGATTTAGCTCAGGCTTCCATTTTACCAGCGGGGAAGTGAACTTTTTTTTTTTTTTTTTTTTTTCAGACAGAGTTTCCTCTTGTTGCCAAGGCTGGAGTGCAGAGGTGCAATCTCAGCTCACTGCAACCTCCACCTCCTGGATTCTAGCAATTCTCCTGCCTCGGCCTCCCAAGTAGCTGGGATTGCAGGTGTCTGCCACCACACCTGGCTAATGTTTGTATTTTTAGTAGAGATGAGGTTTCACCATGTTGACCAGGCTGGTCTGGAACTCCTGACCTTAAGTGATCCACCTGCTTCAGCCTCCCAATGTGCTGGGATTACAGGTGTGAGCCACCACGCCTGGCCAGAAGTGAACTGTTAAACACCGACACAGTTTTATGGGCAAGAAGGCCACGTTGGAGCTTCTGTGGCTATCCCAAGAATAAATTTATTTGTTAAGATATTTAAACTAGATTTCTCAATTTATCCCAAAGATCCCAGGCTTCTAATTCATTCTTTTTCATGCTCTGTCACCCTTCAAACACACTATTAAATTAAGCTAAAAAAAAATTTGTCAGAAGGAAAAAATAATAAAAGAGAATTCTGTAAGACAAACCTTTTTAATCGTAAGAAACTATTTCCAGGGAAATGTTAAGATCTCTCTCTGGATCCTCAGTCATTAAGATCTAGGCTGGGTAAAAAACTGGAAAGCATCTAAGGAAAAAGAAAACCCCCGTTTACCCCATGTCTTCAGAGAGGAGGACGCAGCAATGGGAATTTTAACAAGACTTTTCCGTCACGGGTTTTCATTCAACCTGCAGGTTTTATGTTGGAAGGTAAGTCTTACAATGCTGATTCTGCCAATTGAATGATTCATGTTCTCCCTTGCCAGATAAAACGATGCTCTTTTCATGGAGACATAAGGGAAACACACAATAACCGCATTGAGTTTCAGGAAGAACAGCTCTCCAGCAAACAAAACAATACAGGTTTTCTGATTTTCTTTAACATTATTTAACAAGTTAACGAGTCTTGGTACTCATTGTGGTGGGCTCCTTCCCTTCCTGTCAAGCTTGCTAAGTGTCTAATTTCTCTATTGTCTTCAGCTGTTCAAGGTCATCGTGGCCCCCAAGCCACTCTCCTCCCTGACACAATCTGGCCCTGTCCTATCCCTTCAGCCTCACGTTTCACCACCACCAGCCCCTTCTGCCAGCCCTTCCACAGGAAACTGTCTATGATACCTACTAAAGTTGGCAATGGAGTGTTTAATTGTGGGATTTCATGATTAATGCCTGTCTACCCCACTAAGATAAAAAGCTTCATAAAGGAAGATCCGTGTCTATGTTCAATAAATAGTCATTGAATTGAACCAAATCATCTTTTCAAAAGCCCTGCTCACTTCACGTCTAGGTCTTTGGTAATGTTCCATACAAGGAGGACTTCCACAGCTTGTCCACACTGATATTCTCCTGGCGGGGTTTGACTTTCCTTGCGGGTGTTCCCATTCTTGTTCCCATTCTTGTTCACACGAACAACAGGTCGCCTACAACCATCAATGTCAATTCTTTTCTAATTTTTCTCTTCTTTATCCTGCTGGAAACAACAACAAAAGCCTGCGATGGAGAACTATGTATAATGACATCAGGAGATCTTTCTTTTTAACCATTTGTTTTCAATATTTTTCTGGTGATCTTCACCCTGATTCTCAATCTCAACCTTATCTAACCAAATAAATACCTAGTCATCTCCTCATTAAACAATAAAACAAGGAAAAAGAAAAGAAAGAAGTCAAGATATCCTGCATGACTAACACTGGCCAAATTCTGTGTTTAGCCTTAAGGATTCAAAATATAAATAAATACATAGGGCCAGGCACGGTGGCTCACACCTGTGATCCCAGCACTTTGGGAGGCCGAGGCGGGTGGATCACGAGGTTGGGAGATCAAGACCATCCTGGCTAATACGGTGAAACCCCATCTCTACTATACAAAAAATTAGCCGGCATGACAGGTGCCTATAGTCCCAGCTACTCAGGAGGCTGAGGCAGGAGAATGGCGTGAACCCGGGAGGCAGAGCTTGCAGTGAACCAAGATTGCGCCACTGCACTCCAGCCTGGGCGACAGAGCGAGACTCTGTTTCAAAAAATAAATAAATACATACATACATACATAAACACATAAATACATAAACACACACACATGCTTTCCCCCACAAAAGAAAACTCACAAATAAATAAGAAATGTGGCCTAATTTTAAAAAACAAGCATTGTAATTTATGAAATAAACAAATAAATAAGAAATAGGTCCTGCATTTAAAAAATGATTATTTTGATTTGTAAAAAAAAAAAAAAAGTCAGCTTTTTTTTTCCAGCGAGTGGATCACAAGGTCAGGAGTTCAAGACCAGACTGGCTAATATGGTGAAACCCCGTCTCTACTGAAAATACAAAAAATTAGCCGGGTGTTGTGGCGGGCATCTGTAGTCCCAGCGACTTGGGAGGCTGAGGCAGGAGAACGGCATGAAGCCAGGAGGCGGAGGTTGCAGTGAGCCAAGATGGCGCCACTGCATTCCAGCCTGGGAGACAGAGCGAGACTGTGTCTCAAAAAAAAAAAAAAAAGTGACAGCTAAACAAATGCAATGATGTATTATAGGTGCTGTATCAGATAGATGGAAAGGGGGGTCAGTTTTATATCGAAGGGCTAACACACGCTGCAGGAGATGGATGGCATTTGATATAAGGCGTATGAAACTGATAGTGCCCTGAAAGATCGGGAGTTTAGGCCAAAAGAGAAGGATGAGCATCTGAGTAAGTTCAGATCTTTCAGTCTGGGGTATCAGGCCTTGAGAGACCAGGACCGTATTATGAAGGCCCATCAATGCCAGAGTTGGGCTTTATTCTGCAATGGGGAACTGCTAAAGGGGAGCAATCCAATCAGATTTTTGTTTTAGGACAATGGCTATAAGCTTAAGTATGCGTAAGATTTACATACATCAAACACTGAGATTCTGATTCAAAATACTTGATTTCATTATAAGGGTCCTAGGAAGCTGAATTTTAATGAACCCTGGTGGTTTTCATGTAAGTACTCTGAGGTCCATACTTTTCCTAAATTTGCTGCAAATAGGAAATTGCAGCTGCCAATATTGACCAGAATGAAAAGGTCAGTAAAATGAATCTGACCTTTCCCAATGTTCCTACTGTGCAACTGGGAGGTCTTTTCAGGGTGTGTAATATCTGACTTGAACTTCATATTTGTAGAGTGTTATAGGGCATGGACAACTTGGGCCCAGCCATGCATTCTGGTTTTCAATTCAGCTCATCACCAATTCTCCACAGAAAGGGAAAAGGGTCAACCTACCCATTAGGCAGAGTTTTCAGAATGCCTAAGACACACAATAGTTTTAAGGGGCCATGCCAATGTTTTAATTTATTTTAAAGTCAGGAAAAAAACTTTTGAGAAAAATGTTTAAACAAATAACATGTATATATATTCGCGCGCGCGTGTGTGTGTGTGTGTGTGTGTGTGTGTATTCTGTGTATACATATCTTCTTTTTTTTTTTTTTTTTCAGTTGGGGTCTTACTCTGTCACCCAGGCTGGAATACAGTGACATGATAACAGCTCACTACAACTTTGAACTCCTGAACTTAAGCAATCCTTCCCACCTCAGTTTCCCGAGTAGGTGGGACTACAGGTGGTTGCCACCATCCCTGGCTAATTTTTTTTTTTTTTTTTTGAGACGGAGTCTTGCTCTGTCATCAGGCTGGAGTGCAGTGGTGTGATCTCAGCTCACTGCAACCTCTGCCTCCCAGGTTCAAGTGATTCTCTTGTCTCAGTCTCCTGAGTAGCTGGGACTACAGGCATGTGCCACCACATCCAGCTAATTTTTGTATTTTTAGTAGAGACAGGGTTTCACCATGTTGGCCAGATGGTCTCTATCTCTTGAATTTGTGATCTTCCCAACTTGGCCTCCCAGAGTGCTGGAGTTACAGGTGTGAGCCACCATGCCTGGCCACCTGGCTAATGTTTAAGTTTTTTGACTCATTATTTTGCACAGGTTGGTCTTGAACTCCTGGCCTCAAGCAATCCTCCTGCCTTGGCCTCTAAAAGTACTGAGATTACAGGCATGAGCGACTGCATCTGGCCACATTAATATATTTATCGATAAACATATTTAACATATTTATGTTTATCGATAAATATATTTAATATATATTTCTATACTACTAAAAATATATCTATATAAATATAATCAAAATATATTTTTATGGATAAAAAGACCTCAAAGGCAAAAGTGTCTAAGATCTACACAAATCAACAGACAACCCAGAACAGATGGGTGAGAAAATGCAGACGTTTAAAATCTCCTTACACATTGGGCAGTGACATGAGCCCCATGTATGTCAGAGGGTGGGAAAAGAAGCATATTTTTGATATAAACAGGAAGCAAAGAATCTGAAAGGAGGAAGGGCTTTGATTCCAAACAAGAGATTATTTGGCTTTCTAAATTCCTGTGTTAGTTGCTGAAATCTAAACACCTCCCAGAAAAATGCAATCTTGAATTAGGATGAGCCTCTCATGAGGACCCAAAACACTCTGGGTCTACCAGTTAGAGTAGAAGGCATGACACAGCATAAAGCAAAGAAGGCTTGATATTTCATAAACAGTCCCTCTATCATGATGGTGGCTACATATTTGGATTTCATAAAGTTTCCAGGAAAGGATCATCTGACATTCTGTTTTGTTTTGTTGTATTTTATTTTATTTATTTATTTTTTGAGATAGAGTCTTGCTCTATTGTCCAGGCCAGAGTGCAGTGGCACGATCTCAGCTCACCACAACCTCTGCCTCCCGGGTTCAAGCCATTCTCCTCCTCAGCCTCCCAAGTAGCTGGGATTACAGGTATGCACCACCACACCTAGCTAATTTTTGTACTTTTAGTAGAGACAGGGTTTCACCCTGTTGGCCAGCCTGGTCTTGAACTCCTGACCTCAAGTGATCTGCCCACCTCAGCCTCCCAAAGTGCTGGGATTCCAGGCATGAGCCACCATGCCCAGCCAGCATTCTGTTTTATTTTAGATAAAGTCTAGGTGTCAGTAGAATAAATCATTAAAAACAAAACTACCATAGTGGATGCCCATAAGCCCACATGACATTGTGCAACCCTTTCCACTTTAAGATTGTCTATACAGCCCTGATAGGTTATTATTTTGTTACTGTAGCTTTAACTCACTTTTCTACCAGAAATCGTGTTATTAGGCATGGTATCTATTTTACGTAATGAAAATGGGTTCTGATTATCAGAAAAAGTACTTTACATATTTTTGTTAAAGTTGCTCTTACATTCAAACTTCTCACTTTGGCATTCAAAGCCCTTCAACACTTGGCTACAAGCTAACTTCACACTCTGTTCTCTCAATAGTATCCTGCTTTTACTGCATGCGAGCCAAAATGGACCATTTGTTACTGCCAGGCATTGCCAATATTTTCCCAATGTTATGTCCTTGCGCCAGTTGTTCCCTAAGAATGGAGTCCCACCTTTACCCAAGCCCATCTCTCATGCTCCTGTTTAGGACACTTGCCGGGTGCGCTGGCTCACACCTATAATCCCAGCACTTTGGGAGGCAGAGGCGGGCAGATTGCCTAAACTCAGGAGTTCAAGACCAGTCTGGGCAATGTGGCGAAACCCTGTCTCTTAAAAAAATACAAAAAATAACCAGGTGTAGTGGCGCATGTCTGTAGTCCCAGCTACTCAGGAGGCAGAGGTGGGAGGATCACCTGAGCCCACAAAGTCAAGGCTGCAGTGAGCCGAGCTGCGATCATGCCACTGCACTCTTAGGCGACAGAATGAGACCATGTCTCCAACAACAACAATAACAACAACAAAAAGCCTTTACTCTCTGGCTACCTGGATGGGGTCTTTCCTTCTTTCTAAGTCTTTTGATACTGTTTTGTACTTTTCTTATTGCCTCAATCATTTTGACATTGTATTTTATTTAGGATTAGGTATTTTCTATCTTGATTATTGGACTGAAAGAAAGTGCATTACAGAGAGTGAGCTGTAGTATACAGCACTACATATAAGCGGTGCTCAGTAATGCCTGACAAGGTCTTTGTAACAACATAAATTACCTTAGCATATCATCTCACTGTCTTTCTACTCACTTTGCCTCATTTTTCATTATGGTACTTAACACTACTTTAAATCCTATACTCTACATTCATTTGTTAATTTGTCTTTCAATTAGGGTATTAGTTCCATGAAAGTAGGAGGGCATTGTTTTGTTCACTGCTGTAGCCCCAATGCCTAGAACTTTCCAGGGATGTGATATTTGCAAAGTAAATATTTTTCAATGAATTATTTAATAATATCTAATAAGTACTTATAAATAAATATTTTATGGAGTATGTGAAGATGGAAAATATCTCATGACCTTCAGAGTTGAGCTGTCTCCTCTATGGAAGCTTACCTTAAGTGTAACTTTTCACACCCATTCACATCGTAAGTGACAACATTTTTGGGATGAAGTAAAAAAGCAATCTATATTCAGCCCAAAGGAAAAGCCATAGAAGGGACAGAACCAGAAACAGAAGGATGGCTTTTATGAAGGAGTTATTTTGACACAGTCACATGACACTAAGGCCATGTTTAATGACAGTAGCAGTAACTGTGTGTTTCGGAAACCCATACTAAGGACCCTTTAAAAGGAGAATAGCAACACATCAAGGGCAAAAGAGTGTGTCTGAGAGAGAAGCAGACGATATACACCCCAGGGCAAGTGGTGAGCTCTGCTGGCTGAACCCAAAATTTCAGCCATCTAAGAAAATATTTTGTCTGCTACATGCTTGGGTTGAGGCCTGTCACAAGTTTAAGTGCTCAAACTTACTCATTGTTACATTTCTATTACTAGGAAACTCCAGCTTCTTTAAATAAGAGAACTTTCCCTTTTGTTTTTCACTTAGCATTGAAGTTTATCTTTAATGTATTATTCAGGTTTGGGCAATGATTAATTAATCAGAACCCTTTTGTACTGGGAGAATAGAACTAGGCTCTTGGCTAAATAACACCAGATGCTCCAAATTAGATTCTGTCAAGTGGATGACAGTGTCAAACATTATTGTTAATTATGCAGTAAAAATTACAAGAGGCTAATGATGAACTTGGATTTTTAGGAATAAAAATTTTCCTGGTGTCTTGGGTATAAGTACAACGCTACCAAAATTCCACCTTTGGCTAATGTCTTGTGTGAAGAGAGAATAATCAATAAACAAAATGTAATATATCTCAGCTTAGAATTTTGGCTTCAAGCCCATTTAATGAGGGATACCAGTGTATAAAATTAGTTTTTCCACAACTGTACACGCATATCCCAAGTGTTTCAAGGAATCTGGCCCACTAAAACATGACCCTGTGAGAAAAGGTCTAATCAATCAGAAACCTTAACCGTTAACTTTAAAAATTAGCCTAAGGGGGAGAGTCAGTCAAAACAGATATATTTGTTAGTTGTATTTCTGAATCTTAGGTATTAGCGGATTCAGTTTAATAGCTGATGCTTACATATAACGGTTAGATTTCTTTCTCTCTCTCTCTCTCTCTTTTTTCCTGCAACTTAACTATCTAGGGCTGACAGGTTTTTACAGAAAATGGTCACTTTTAAACACTTGACAGAGAAAAATCACATGTGAGAAATGAATCAATCAAAGAACAGGAGTGTATGCTTCAGACATAAGGAAAATTCCTTTTCCACAATCAGAAGCAGTTGACTCCTGTGAGAAGAATCTAAGACATTGCTTTCTGATTCTGAAGGATGTATTTTGATTGTAGAACACCGCAATAGAAACCCCGGCGAGAATAATGGCACTCTATTTAGGCTTTATTTCCAGAACCTTCTAGTCCTGCTAAAAGTAGGCACAAAATGGCTTTAGTGGCACCTCTCCTCAAAACAGAATTCTTTATAGAATTTAATACGCCAGAAGTCCATCTTGTCAGCAGTTGAACCAAAGCTCCTGTGTACTTCCAAGAAATGGATCAATGGACACTTCAGTCCATTTTCTTTTTAGAACAAAAAGTATCAATCAGAACTTCTTAAGTATATATATGGTTTTGCAGGCTAGAGAGTGAAGCTCTCTACTGTGTCAAAGAAGAGCGGGCTGAATTTTCCCATTGCTCAGGCATCATCCCTCCCTCCACATCTTTACAACAATCTAGATGAGTCTTCCTTATTCATTCATATATCCTTTCAGTCTTTTATTCATTAAATCCTTTAATATATAGTATGAGCCAGGTTCTGTGTGACATGAAGTTCCTTTCTTCCTTCTTTCCTTCCTTTTTCTCTCCCTCTTTCCTTCCCTCCCTTCCTTCAACAAGTAAAAATTGAGCACCTACAATGGATCAGGCACTCTTTTAAGTATTAGGCATATAGCAGTAAGCAAGAAAGTCTAGAATATTGTTCTCAAGGAGCTTATAGTTTAGTGGATGGCAGCACACAAGTAAATAGAAACAACAAATGAGAACATTTCAAATTTCAGATAGCCATGTGCTATCAGGATAAGAAAACAAGGCACTGGGATAGAGAGTGCCTAAAGTTGATGTAATACTTTAGATCTTTCCAAAGAGCTGAAATCTTACCAGCCATAAAAATATGTAGTAGATGAGCAATTGTCCAGGCTCTGAGTTGAGAGTCGTTTTGTCAAGTCCATAGTACAGAAAGCTCAGTATGTGTCTAGAATATTGAATTGGAACTTGAAAGATGTTTACAATCCAGTGCAGAGGTTCATGTTTCTAGTTGTCAACACCAATGGATATATGAAGAAAGTTTAGCCACTTTCTCCAGAAAAACGCCCATCCATGCTTCTAGGCACACACTAAGTATTTAGTATATTATCTCAGAGGGTTCATGGATCTTTTGAAGACCATTTGTATAAGCCCTGGAGATTCATGGACTCTTGTCAGAGTAGTAGCATGATTTTTGGTGTTACGATGCTGCTCTTAAAATAAGATTGAACTAATTCATACTGGGTTGCAAGTCTGTGCCAAGCATTTTCAGATACATTAATAATTTAACATTTATAAAATGAAACCAAGAATTCCAGAGATGCAGTGAGTTGCTTCAGACATGCTAATTCATGAAAGGGCTGGTATTTGAACCCAAC
Source organism: Papio anubis (assembly GCF_008728515.1). NCBI lineage: Eukaryota > Metazoa > Chordata > Mammalia > Primates > Cercopithecidae > Papio > Papio anubis. The sequence goes on along the minus strand of NC_044986.1, from coordinate 26,341,419 downwards.
TTTTTCGATGCTAATCGTACCTTGCTGATATCCTCTTCCTGACTTAGGGACCAAGAAAATTGTTGGCACAGACTTTTCAGTGACATAAATCATCTCTTATGTCCTACCCTACCTTGGTCTTATGGACTACTGGTGTTGCACAGAACTGCTTTACAAAGTCACCCTAAATGGACTTTTACAGTCTAGCCTCAGTCTAGCCTTGGATCTTTTGTTATTCATGCTTCAATTGCTGCTACCCACACCTAAGAATTTAGAATTCAGTGTCATCTGCAGGTTTCATTAGCAAGCTGCTTAGTACAACTCTTCCAGGTCATTAATGAAGCTGCTAAGTATGTCTGGTTCTGGACCTCCCTGTGGAGGCCTGCTGGCTACTTACAAGAGACTCATTTATCATTTCTCAGCGCTGGGAATCTATGGACAGCCTCAGACTTGGGGATGACACTCCAGTCCAAATCAAGGATCATTTTCAGATTTCAAGATCTGTCTAATCAACTTGCATCTCAGGTAGCTGAACCTTGAGAGGTATCACTCACTGCTTCTAAGAAAAGTAACCATATAAATTATCAACCTACTGGGATTTTTTTAAAGTTAAAGGGGGTATAATTACTCAAGACAACAAATGTGATGAAACCCTACAGGATAAATCAGGCTGAATGTCACCTTAGTTCTCTACATCTTCAGATTGAAGTATTCTTTACTGAGCACCTACTACTTGGTAAGCACATTTATAAGTATCAGCATTTTAAAGGATAATGCAAAGACATAAGTTAAATTCCAGCCTCCATGGTCACAGAAACACTTTCAGAATAACAACATTACAGAAATCTTAAATCTGCTTCTGGACTCCCAAGGATTTATTTTCCTCTTCTCATATATCTCTGTGAATTTTTATTCTGTTACCTGTCAACCTCTGTTCTATAATGGGAATTTTTTTTCATTGAAATTTGTAAATTATATTCTAGTGAAATAGGCCCTTAATAGAACATTAGTGATAGAAAAAGGCCTGAAATCAGTATTTGTAGAAGATGATCCTTTCTTTCTCATTGAATTCTACAGAAGATTCACAGCAATCAAAGGAACTCTTCTCTTTTTCCTGTCACCATTTTTACTGAAAGCCATGTGGTTCGCTATTATTTTAAGGATGTAATCCATACATATCAAATATCAGCTACTTTCTGAATATGGCAAAACCATGAGTCAATGATACATCTAACTTCGGAATACATTTTCTATCTGTAAATCAAAAGCCTACAGGCAAAAATCATGCTTTTCCCTCGATCATAGCCACTCAATTATTTCACTCCACTGCCTAAGAAACCCTGTCCCAAGCCAAATTCTCCTGTTTAAACTCTTTAATTGTGATTTCCACTAGCAGAGTACTGATGCATTAGTCGCTCCAAATATGTACCCCCCACTTAAACTTTAAAATGCATACCTCCAGGGAAATCCACTTTACACATTTATGATTTATTATATTGAAATAAGAACAGCTTTTAGCAGGCTTTTTGCCATTACTGGAAGCCTTTAAAATCTTTAGTTTGAAACAAAAACAATCCACAGGTCACAATTTGCCACAACTAAATGATGATAGACAGGCAAAGATTAGGTAGGTAGTTGTATATAAACTACAGAGTGAGCCAAACATGAATATTTATTCTTTACCAGTTGTATATTTTTTCTCCAATTAGAATTTTTAGTCAATTGAAAAAAAAGTCTCCAACTGGAAAAGAGGGTTGACTTGTATCTTTGAAGAGCTACAATATTTGAAACTCACATATGGATAGCAATACAAATTTTTCACATTGAGTTCACTGAAAATGCTTGCAAAAACCTGCCTGGGGCAAAAGAAGAGGCAAATCAAATGATTCAGAAGCAAAATAGGTTTCATTATAAATACAAATGAGCAGAAGCCCTGGTGTCTTGTAAAGATTTTGCTTTCTTACCTTCACTGCTAGGGGTTTCCAAGAGCTCCTTCAATCATATAGTTTACCTCCTACTGCACATACCTTGTCTGCATTTCTGAAATGCACACACCCGTCTGGCAAATAGCATTGGTTTCTTTCTTTTTTTTTTTTTTTTTTTTTGAGGCGGAGTCTCGCTCTGTCGCCCAGGCTGGAGTGCAGTGGCGCGATCTCCGCTCACTGCAAGCTCCGCCTCCCGGGTTCCCGCCATTCTCCTGCCTCAGCCTCCCGAGTAGCTGGGACTACAGGCGCCGCCACCACGCCCGGCTAGTTTTTTGTATTTTTAGTAGAGACGGGGTTTCACTGTGTTAGCCAGGATGGTCTCGATCTCCTGACCTCGTGATCCGCCCGTCTCGGCCTCCCAAAGTGCTGGGATTACAGGCTTGAGCCACCGCGCCCGGCCAGCATTGGTTTCTATACAGAGTCCCTATGGGGGCACAATCACCATTGAAGTCAGTAGTTCTCAACCTTTGTTGCACACTTTAGAATCCTCTATGGGAATAAAAAACTGCTGATACCTGGAACCCATCCCAGACAGATTACGATTTAATTGATCAGTAGGACCCAACTACAAGAATTTTTAAAAGCTCTCCAGGTGAATCTAATATGTATCAAGTGTTGAAGTTTACTGATTTAGATGAAATTTATTTTTAAATGACTCGACAACAAGTGGTTGAAAACGAATATGCAATATGATTCAGAGAGGGGAAGCTAGAAGTAAAAATCTTCGCAACAGAGGTGATGCAAGTGAAAATGTGAACAACAATGCAAATCTTTTTAACATTTTTACTGTGATAGGTTGGTGAGGCAGACCATGGAACAATGGAGAATTCTAACTGTAATAACTTTTTTTTTTTTTTAAAAAAAGGTATATGTAATAATTGGGAGCTTTTGTTGGCAGCGGGGTGGCGGGGGGCGGGTGGGGGGGCGGTGGCGGTGGGTTTCCTGAGGAAGCTTCAGCGGAGATCTCAAGAATGGGAAAAAAATGGACCAGGTAAAGAGAGAAAAAGTCCAAGCAGAGAGATTTCCCATGTATATATCACTTTTATCACAGAAAAGAGCTGGACACGTTTGGTGGACAGAAAGAAGGAAAGTCTGGAACTGAGTGCAAAAGGGCTAGAATTTTAACAGGGAGTCAAGGATAACCAGGAAAATGTCACATTCAGAGCCTTGCTGAAAGTCTAACTTGACAGTCTGGGGCAGGAAGTGAAATGGGTCATCCAAATGCTGTGAACTCTACTCCCTGGGACATCCATTAATCAATAGCCAAGCAGCGAATCACAGGGCATGAGCTATGCTAGTCAACAACCGGAGTTGTCTGAGTTGTGAAATTCAGCCCCAACATCTATTTTGATCTGACTGGAACAAATTATTTACCATCTCTTTGCTGCATCTGTATAATGCAATTAATAGTGAACTTTCCTCCTCAGGCTTACTAGGTAAAGATAAAGTGATATCACATTTGTTAAGCCCTTGTCAATACGACATGCCTAATAAGTGTTAGCCACTCTTATTAGAACTTAGGAGAGCCCATCAGATAGAGACACAGACATGAACACAGATACTTCTGAACCAACAGAGAATGTGCTGAGGACCATGGGGAACTGAAATATAATGCTGGAAGAGCGCAGAGTGGAAGGGATTAATTTTGAATCATGGGACCAGGGAGGCCTTCATGGGGAGAGAAGGAGGTGTCTGAGATAAGCCTTGAAAAGCATACCACATCACCTTCCTAGTTTCTTCCGGTTTATTTTGCCTACATCAACAACTCTTTTATCCCTGTTACTTTCTGTGTTCTAAACAGCATCAAACTCAACATCAAATTACTAGTAATCTCTCATATTAAGCCAGAATTTAGAAGTGAAGCAGAGATCTGGCACAGGGGAAAGAGGCATTGATGTAAAGGAGTAGATAGTGAGTTTAAGTTACATAGGCAGGACTTAAAACATGTCCAGAGATTTCCTAGGTTACTTGCAATGAAGATGACTTTGGTACATTTGTATATCTTACAGAAAAATAATTTTAAAAACCACTTTTAAAAAACAAAGCCAGTCTTGTATTTTTACCCTTCACAGTGGGCAGAAAATATTGCTCCGAGCATATGAGTGCTGTTGTAAGTGTGCTCTGCAGGATCTGAGCAGGTGATGGAACTCGTCCATTAATATACAAAGTTCTGCACATTTTTTCCTACCAGGCAGCAGCAATAGCCATTTGATTCAAAGGGAAGGGAGACCCATCAGAGTGACGGGAGAATAGAAAAATAATACAGCTGAACGTTTCTAATTAACACCTGGAGTTACCTTGTGGTTTCTTCAGAAACAGAGATGAGATCAGGATATACCAGGCACCAGTCTGCTAAGAGCACAGACTAGCTCAGCATGAGCCATGTCAAGACAGAAACAAGGAGACATATTCTGTTCAAGGGAGTTTCTATCAGAGCCAGTCCATAACTACCTTTTTTTCTTCTGAAGACTGAAGTCACCTAAGGGGATTGCTTTGAGAGATTGCCCTTCTTTACAGACCCTCCTTTGACAATTTGAGCTCCAGCCATGAAGAAACAAAGCTATTTAATTTCAGAACCCAGTAGTTTCTTTATGACATTTGGCAGAAAAAAAAGTGAGAAGTTGTGGAATGAGCTGCTTGTAGACACTGGTTGTTACAGGGTAAAGGGTCGGGGGGGCTTTGATCACAATAAACATCCCATCAACCATTATAAATAATGTGCTCAGGAATGATAAAGGACCTCCTAAAGGAGCCTAGATGAAGCAATGTACTTTTATGGTTTAGTAAGCTGAGCAATAGGCCAGGACTCTGGAGATTCTAAACTATCACTATGTCCTGAAAGAACAAGTCACTTACTGAACTCTGCTCTCTTGCCTCATTGGGAAAGCATGAGGCACGATCACTGCCCCACCTTGCAGGGTGACGCAGAAGGAGAGCTAGGAGCCATCCATCTGCAAGACATAGATATAACATCCTTCTCTTGCCACTGAGTTTTCCTGTTAATTGTTCTCTGCCAATTTCTGAGAAAGAGAATGATGTGCCATGTATTCTGGAGGCGCAGAAACTTGGCTTTGCAGAAGGCAGCAACTTATGAGGACAAGGGAAAACTGTCTCTTATCATATAATTAGCACATAACCATCGATAGCTAATTCAAAGACTTATGGAAAACAAAATAACATTTCTCTTTCTCACTCAACCATTTATAAGCGATAAAAAGCAAGAGGACAAGAAACGGGGAGATAAGTTAATTCAATTTGCAGACGCAATGGTAAAACGTGTTCTCTGCTCACCCAAACTTCTTCCAGGACAGAGAAAGTCAGAGTTCTGTGTCTAACTTTACTATAGTTTTACAGTAAATAACCCTAACCCAACAATGTAGGAGAGTCTCACGTCACCAAAAAGCCAGATAATTGATATATTTCAAACAAGACAATTTAAGCTGAGTTTATTTCCTCTTTATGCCTATCCCCCTTTCAGCATGCCGGGGGTGGCTTTCTTGTCACCATGTGCATGGAGACTTTCCTGATTGGCTTTAGCATCCAGTTCCCGCTTTTATTTATTTATTTTTATTATACTTTAAGTTCTAGGGTACATGTGCACAACGTGCAGGTTTGTTACATATGTATACATGTGCCATGTTGGTGTGCTGCACTCATTAACTTGTCATTTACATTAGGTATATCTCCTAATGCTATACCTCCTCCTCCCCCCACCCCACGACAGGCCCCATTGTGTGATGTTCCCCTTCCTGCGTCCAAGTGTTCTCATTGTTCAATTCCCACCTATGAGTGAGAACATGCGGTGTTTGGTTTTCTGTCCTTGCGATAGTTTGCTGAGAATGATGGTTTCCAACTGCATCCATGTCCCCACAAAGGACATGAACTCATCCTTTTTAATGGCTGCATAGTATCATGGTGTATATGTGCCACATTTTCTTAATCCAGTCTGTCATTGATGGACATTTGGGTTGGTTCCAAATCTTTGCTATTGTGAATAGTGCCGCAATAAACATACATGTGCATGTGCCTTTATAGCAGCATGACTTATAATCCTTTGGGTATATACCCAGTAATGGGATAGCTGGGTCAAATGGTATTTCTAGTTCTAGATCCTTGAGGAATCACCACACTGTCTTCCACAATGGTTAAACTAGTTTCTCCACATCTTCTCCAGCACTTGTTGTTTCTGCTTTCTAAATCCTCAATCGCTTGACCACTGGCCTTTCCCTGTCCTGAGTGTTATCACTAAAACCTCAAAGAGCATGACTAGGACACACAAAGAAGTAAAAAACACACCACTAGAGCATGAAAGACTAGAAAAGAATGAAATCAAGACTGTTGATTCTTAAATCATCAGTGGATAAACACTTTATGAGAGATCCATGCCCAGAAAAAAATTATTCATAGAATGAGTTTCTTGAACACAAATCTTACTTACAAGGGGTCATCACTATAAATTCAGAAAATGTATTATTTCTTATACACACAGAAACACATAGCTCAATATCTAGGCTTAGTTCTCAGAGAAAGGAATTTATTAAGATAAAGCCCTGTTCTTTCTATACCTGGCATTATAAAATGCTATCAGTCTCTGTCTCTTGGGAGTCATATCCTCAAACCTGGGGATCACTTTTCCCAATTTGTACCTCTGCAAACAAGGGCCCAATTGCATTCAACTCCAAAGCCAAACCAAGTAATTCTTTCTTATGTTAAACTGAGCCAGATACAGAGTTTCCACACATGAGCTGTCATTGGGTGTCCTCTCTCTTCTGCCCTCTCTCCTTTTCTCTCCCTCTTTCCTGCCCTGTCTAAATCTGGCTTCTAACAATGTCTAATAGAACTGCATTATTTGATTTGCCGAGCATTTTTGTTGCTGTTGATGGAAAAAGAACACATATATCCTTTTCACAATGCAACTATCAAAGGACAGAAATAACAACCTTCCTATAGTGGAAATATGTCCATGGACCTTGTGTTTTGTTTGCTTGCTTAGAGAGGAGTCTCACCATTCTCCCCAGGCTGGAGTGCAGTGGCTATTCACAGGCATGGCCACCGCACTTCATAGCCTCAAATTCCTGGCTTCAAACAATCCTCCAGCTGCAGCCTCCCAAGAAACTGGGACTACAGGCATGAGTCACTGTGCCTGCCCTTACTGGCCTTGTTTTAAAGTTATCTAAGAGACCTAAAATCAACTTTTATGCCACATGACAGAGAACTAGGGATTTCTGGTTGATATACATTCTGGCTAATATATAATTTTTATTTAAATAGCCAACATGGATTGTCATTCAAAAAAAAAAAAAAAAAAAGAACATGTTAGTATATTATTAACAATGAAATTACCTTGACTATAATTTTCTTCGATGATTCAGAAGGCACTCCAGGCTGTCTTACTGTCTCAGGAAGTAGGAACTACCAGTGCAGAATGGCTGAGTTGGAATCCCAGCCCTGTCACCCACCTGTATGATCCTGAGCAAGTTACTCACCACTTTTATGCTTCAGTTTCCTTATCAGTAAAATGGGACAATAATACTTATCTCATAGGGTGGTGAGTTAGAATATAGACCTATGCCCGTCACATGGAATCCAAAAAATAAATGTTAGCAATCACAAATACTAGAATTACTAAATACCATTATATGAAAGTACTGGCTGACATAAAATTTTGGTTCATAGTTCCAGTTACTTAAGATTTTATTTTCAAAAAATACAACTTAAAGCATTTCAAATTTTACTCTGTTTGAATATCAAATGGCAATAAGGTAAACATAATTTTGCAACTTTTTCGAGAAAACTAGGGACATCACCAACTAAAAAAGCACATTGCTAATAGCGCTGCACTGGGTTTTGATCATGTGCCAAAACTCTTCCCTGTAATGCATATAGTGATGGAAAACCAATACGCAATTTTTATATTTTCACTGATCTGAATTTGTTTCTACGATTAGTATTCATATAAAAATTCCTTAGCATAATCTAAATCATCTCTAACACAAGACATAAAAACCTGTCTTTGTTGTTTTCTCATTGGAACCTAGGGTTACAAGCAGGCCAGCCAACAAGCTCAAAACAAGGGACTTCACTCCACAGAACCAGAATGAGGCCAAAAGCAAATCCCACGCACACATTATAAAGCCACTCTTTCAGCAAAAGTGACAAATGCAAGCAGTCTAGTTTCGCTGAAACTGTGACATGATATGGCTATAGTTTCCTACACAATCTTATTTTTCAATGTTCTCTATTTCAAGATAAGGACCTTAAAACAAAAGCAATTACTTTGCTTTGTTTTACACTGTTTAAAGGCATTATCTCTGGTTGAGACAAAGGCTCTGTGCTGCCTGGTAACTGCTCAGATAACAGAAGAGATGCACAAAATCCCAGTAAAACAAGAAGCCCAGATTTCCTGTGAGGTCATAAGTGACAACAAAAGAAAAAGCCACTGAAACGCTGTGGATGTCAGGTTCAAGGACCTGCAGCTCTGCTCTTGTAAAGAATCCAAGAGATTCTGTATAAAGGATGGGCCTGTTTAGGGCTTTGACTATGAGCTTTATTATGAAAGAACCTTTGGAGCAATAGGAGATGAGACAGTAATGAATTCTGTAAAATGAAAGGAACCTCAGAAGTCCGTCTGGCCCATCCTTCTACCATCAAGCAGGCTTATGATCCACAATCCAGACAGTAGAGACCCTACTTTATTTTACGCTGTTGGATGTTAAAAACAAAAGCAGATTTAAAAAAAAAAAAAAAACAAAAAAACACCTCAGTAATCTACTCACAGACTTGAGAGTAGACATTCTACTAAATGAAATAAAATTGAGTTACAAAGTACATTAGAATGCCAGAGATTTGATTATTATGAGGGTCAAAGAGCACTTCTGATGGATGACACAGTGATCTTTAATCTACCATTTGTCCTCATACACAGAATCCTTATCATTGATAGCACATAGCTGTACTCTAGCTGACAAATCTCCTGCCAGACCTCATCTCACATACACACACACACACACACACACACACACACACACACACACACACAGTATCCCATATCAGATATGTACACATGCACACTAGAATATTAAAATGTAGACAGAAGGATGGAAATGACATTAAGGATCAGAAGTTTACATGCTGTCTTCAGAATGTTTTATCCATCTGATTTTCAATCATTTATAACACATCCAATAATCCGTTTTCCCCTCATCTGTAAAAGTGGGGTACTAGTACTGAGGAGGGGTCTTGTGAGGTTAAAATTCATTAATAGATGGGAAAGTCATTTGAGGATAGCAAAATGTACACTGAGGCAAATTTATTTGCTATATTTTCTTTTATTATCATGTACTTAATGAAGTCTCAGACATAGCAAACCTAAAAATGGAAGCTTCCAGACCTTCTCTGCCCTCCGCTCAGATAGGATAGTTCAGTCTTCATATTTCCCAACATCCCCTCAGGCCTCAAGGACCTCCTTGGGATCAAAGGCATTTTTCTGTGATCAGGAAGAGGAGCTGCCCAGTCTATATATCTTTGCCAACAACCCTTTTCCTTTACTTTGTGATATTTGTGGCCATGAGTCCCCGGCTCACAGGTTTCTCCTCTCTTGACATTTGCAGTCATGTTTACTCTTAGACAATATCTTTTTACATAAAAAGAAGTATTAAATGTAACTCATTTTAGCACTTCCTTCATTCTCTCATATCATATCTTTCTTTTCAATGAGATTTTTAAGGAGCTTTAAATACCATATTTTAGTTAATTTTATTGAATCACAAGCTTCTAAACTAATGTCTTAAAAATTCTCAATCAATGTGTACTGAATGAAGTCCTCACATTTTCAAATATCTTTTCCCTTTCTCTTTCCAAGTTAAATAAAAAAATTATCTTCTGTTTCCACTTCAGCCAGATATATCTATGAGCAAAAAATAACAGTAATTTTGCCTGACAAGTATAAGAGCCATGCTAGTGATATATTCCATCAAGAAAAAGGAAAGACAATTTTAAAGAAAATTAGACATAAAAATGAACCAGTTCACTCTCTGCAAAGTAATCTGATGGTGTTTAACAAGAATTTTTGCCATTTCTTATCATCTGTATCAGGGAAGAACATATACAAATAAAAGATAAAGGATAAAAGAAAAATAACTTGTTCAAAAACATCCATAATGACTACTTATAACATGAAAACTAAAAGGAATAAATTCCCAAGCAAACATTAGTATGGCATCATAACAAAAAACAACCTATCTCATTAAAATGCTTATTTTCAGTGTATGAAAGAAAAAAATGACTATTTTCCTAGTAATAGTTTAAAAAATTTAGAACACACTATTTTTTAGTAAATTGAAGGTACCATCCATCAGGTTTTTCGGCATCTCTTATGTAAAGGCCAACGCAATACATCCCATTTATACTACAGTACAAGAGAAAAAAACCCTACATTTAAAAAGCCAACATTCTTCCCCTTTTAAGATGATAGTAAAAGCTCCATAACTCGTTGTTTTTTCTTTTTGCCTTTTGTGAACAAGTCAGAACAAAATGTAAGGCTCCAATATAATAGATCTTGAGTTCCGGTCTAATTATTCTTTCATTCCTTTCATTATTTGCTTGCTTTATTTCTCACATAACTTCTGGCTTCATTTTATCTCTCTCACATAAGGTTAAAATAAAATTATTTTGGAAATAAGCAGGGCATACTAAACACATGACTCATTAAAAATTGCAAATATGCTGATTACATGGCAATAGAGAAATACATTAACAGAACAAGGTTAAGTGAATAATATATGTGAAATAAATATTAGAAGCTAATCTGAGTGTACATATTGGTAGCTAGCCTTTATTGAGATTTTACTCTGCATTAGACACTGTTAAATGTATGTCACACTTTATTATATCAATTAATCTTCACAGCCACCCTTGGGGGTAGGTATTGGCACCCCATGCCTAAGTACCTCATCTTTAGATGAGGAGACACACAAAGAAGTTCAGTGATCTTTCCAAATTCATGCAGCTAGCAAGCTACCTGTGTAAAATTTTAATATGTAGAGTTTATTTTCTTAACTTAAAAGAGCTTAAATTTATAGCAATAATCATTATTTATAAGGAGAATTGACATTGAATTTAATCTCTTCTAAATTTCATGGAAAAATACAAGCTATCCCTTTGATCTTCAGCATATTTTGCTAACATTAACATTTTTAATTTATTAATATTTCAATAGTATTGTTTTCTAGTATTTCAACCACAACATGGCAGAGGAATGAGTGGATGAAACTAGTTTGGGTGGTGGCACATTTAGGTTATAATTACAGTTACTTTAATTATAATTATAATTATAAGCATAATTATAATTAAGGCACCTTTTTAATTAAAATACTCATGAAAACAGAAGGAGATGTAATGTTAAATCACCACAGGAAGCTAGAACTCTTGATCACCCACCTACCATAGCTAATGATAATTAATGCAGCCTAGCTGGGACATGAGGTCAGAATTTCAGAGCCAAGAAACTAGAAGTTAGCTGCTCAAACACCCCAGAGGGACTTTGCCACAAAAAGAGAATGCAACTGCTCTATTGTGATCGGATTTGCAAAGCATCTGGGTTTATGACATGCCTTTATCACCTCCTTTCCTCTTACATCAGTATCTCTTTTCTCTCCAATTCCCATAACTCAACAAGATCAAGGATACTGCATCCTGAAATGTGAAGTCAGTGGTAAGCATGTGTGAAGACGCAGGTGTTTTTTACAGTGGTTCAGTCTGCTGTTTTGTTTTTGTTTCTTCAAATAATTCTTTATGCCAAGGGGAAAAATCCATATTGTCTATTTCAAATTACCCAGGAATAAATATGCTTCTATAAAGCCAATCAGCTAGGGGAAGGTTATGACCTTTCCTTGACTCATAAGAACCATACTAGGCTCTGTGAGAGGTTCTGTGATGAATGACTGTGAGACACCACAAAGTTAGCTAAGAGAGGAATATGTGCTAGTATAATTATATTCCTACATACATGCTTATTCACATCTGTAAAATATGCATAAATAAATATAAATGTAAATGGGTATGGGCAGGTAAGGAAAAGCATCAACATACAAGGAGTTACTTCTGATTAGTGGAATATGGGATCTTTGTTTTCTTCTGTAGTTGATTTTCCATTTTCATATTTTCTAAAATAGATAGTAGTTTTAAAATAAAACTTTTAGAAAAAGTTTCAGAAGAAATGAGGATACTCGAATACTTGCATATTACTATTTCTATCAGAGAAGAACACTCCAAGCTTATGGACAGCTGACAAAGTTCTGCACGACAAATCATTTAAAATCATTTCAAAGCTGGTGGCTTTTTCCATTCTGGTTAATAAAAAGTAACCATGTGTACACTATCCAGAAAATCAATTCTCAAGCACTAGGATGTCTGACACTAGAAGATGTTTAATACAATTTAATATCCTATTTGATAATTTGAAAGGCAATTCAAAATCTCATGGTCCCTCATTGTCATCATAATAAACACAAATTGTCACTGACTATGAGTCTAAGATAAGCCTGTTTATTTGAGTTTTCATTTTTGTGTTCTTCCTGAAAGGGACTTAGCTTTATATGTTTATCAGTTAATATAAGCACATGTGGGAGCAGATGGTAAGATTGTGACATCAATCCTTAGCTGTCTTATACCAAAGTTACTTAGCTGAATGAATTTGCAAATTCTTCCTCATTCCTCCATATTCCCAATGAGAAATGGAGAGTTCATGACAGTAACTCTCTGGCTGCATTGAAATCTGAGTGCATTTTAAAATACTTGAAATGAATGTAGAATGGGAAGAACAGTAAAGGTATCTGACTTAAAATGTTCAGTAGAATTCAACTCTTTCTAGGACTCATTATGTCGAAAGACATTAACCAACCATCTTCATTATTTATACCCCTATTCTATCCCCACTTCTTTCACTAATAGTTTTTGTTCACAAATCTTTAAAATCCTTTTAGACAGCAATCTGTGGTTTTACATTCTCCTTTCGAAAGGGGTTGAAGTCATTTCTACTTTAACATTTAAACATTTTTTCTTGGCTAGGGATACAAAAGATTGAATACGGTACCAGCAGCTGGGCCTTACCTTCTTAGAATCCTAAACTCTGATCTGGAAGGGACATTAGAAATGATTTACCCTTATTTGTCCCACCCTTGTCTCCTCCCACACCCACAATCAATTAATGCATTTGGCTTGATTAATTCTAAGTCTTCAACAACCTGACACTCAAAGATATACTTTTCCTACCTGGGAGAAATGGTGAGGAGAAGCAATTCCACTCCAGCTCACAGTTCCAGCTGTTCCCAAGGAAACACTGCTTGGGGGCCAGAGGTGATAACCAGTAAAGTGACTGCTCTACAAAGCCTTTGCTCTAGTCTGCTTCCCATCATGCTCCAGTTAATGCAGGCAATCTTGTATACTGACCTGCATTTATATGCTGGAGTTTTATTCATACTTAATCCTCTGAAGGTGTATTTTGGTTTTTTTTGTTTTTTTTTTTTTTTGTTTTTTTTAAAAATTTATTTATTATTATTATACTTTAAGTTGTAGGGTACATGTGCATAATGTGCAGGTTTGTTACATATGTATACTTGTGCCATGTTGGTGTGCTGCACCCATTAACTCGTCATTTACACTGTGGTATAACTCTAATGCAATCCCTCCCTCCCCCATGATAGGGCCCCGTGTGTGATGTTCCCCTTCCTGAGTCCAAGGGATTCAATGCACCAGTTCCCACCTATGAGTGAGAACAGCGTGTTTGGTTTTCAGTTCTTAGGATAGTTTGCTAAGAATGATGGTTTCCAGTTGCATCCATGTCCCTACAAAGGACACAAACTCATCCTTTTATGGCTGCATAGTATTCCATGGTGTATATGTGCCACATTTTCTTAATCCACCTGTCACTGATGGACATTTGCTGATTCCAAGTCTTTGTTATTAGAATAGTGCTGCAATAAACATACGCGGTGCATGCGTCTTTATAGAAGTGTTATTAATTTATAATCCTTGGGTAAGTATCCCCAGTAATGGGATGGTTGGTCATATGGTACATCTGTTCTAGACTTTTGAGGAATCGCTTACACGGTTTTCCATATAATGGTTGAACTAGTTTACAATCCCACCAACAGTGTAAAGCTGTTCCTATTTCTCCACATCCTCTCCAGCACCTGTTGTTTCCTGACTTTAATGATTGCCATTCTAACTGGTGTGAGATGGTATCTCATTGTGGTTTTGATTTGCATTTCTCTGATGGCCAGTGATGATGAGCATTTTTTCATGTGTCTGTTGGCTGTATGAATGTCTTCTTTTGAGAGAAAATGTCTGTTCATATCCTTTGCCCACTTTTGATGGGGTTGTTTGTTTTTTTCTTGTAAATTTGTTTGAGTTCTTTGTAGGTTCTGGCTATTAGCCCTTTGTCAGATGAGTAGATTACAAAAATGTTCTCCCATTCTGTAGGTTGCCTGTTCACTCTGATGGTAGTTTCTTTTGCTGTGTGAAGCTCTTTTTAGTTTAATGAGATCCCATTTATCAATTTTGGCTTTTAAGGCCGTTGCTTTTGGTGTTTTAGACATGAAGTCTTTGCCCATGCCTATGTCCTGAATGGTACTACCTAGGTTTTCCTCTAGGATTTTTATGGTATTAGGTCTGTATTTTTGAACATCTATCCAGAAGTAAGATCTACTAAATTCTTTCCTTCTCTTCTCTTGCAGACAACAACCTGTTTTGGTGGTGATACACTGTATTATATTTTTTGTGTAATTATACCATCTCTGTAAGCTCTACAAGACTTTATTATACATGCCTAGTGGTCCTGGAATAGATTAAAAGAAGTAACTATCTTTGCAAATAGCTTCCATCTCTATGATCTCCACACATCTTCCAGAAAACCACTAAGAGTCAGTTACTGTGGTTCTTATTTAATAGAGGAAGAAAGTGAATTTCAGGGTTTGTGTAAGGACACAATCTAAATAGTGGCAGGGTAGAGAACCTGAAGGAAGGCAACTCCGGTCCCCAAGCACTGTTTCCCTGGGAATAGCTGGAACTGTGAGCTCGAGTGGATTTGCTTCTCCTCACCATTTCCCTCAGGTAGGAAAAGTATATCATTGACTGACAGGTTATTGAAGACTGGGAATTAATCAAGCCAAATACATTAATTGATTGAGGGTAGCGGGAGGCAAGGATGGGATGGATAACGGTAAATCATTTCTAATATCTCTTCCAGTTCAGAAATCCAAGAAATGTCTGTAACATGAATGAACATTCACTTTCCCTACCAACCCCACAGAGCCTAAGAGAGCTCTGCACACACTCGGTATCCCTAAGTAATGTTTTGGCTCAGTCAAGAGAATGCAGCAAATCACATTTAATAAAAAGAGCCATGGTTAACACTGAGTGCTTCAAAACTTCTAATATTATGCTGAACATTGTCTTTCTTTCTCCCTCCCTCCCTCCTTCCCTCCCTTCTTCCTCCGTTCTTCCTTCCTTCCTTCTTCCTCCCTCCTTCCTTCCTTCCTTCCTTCCTTCCTCCCTCCCTCCCTCCCTCCCTTCCTTCCTCCCTTCCTTCCTTCCTCCCTCCCTTCCTTTCTCTTCTTTCTTTTTCCTTTTTTTTTTTTTTTTTCAGGGTCTGGCTCTGTCACCCAGGCTACAGTGCAGTGGCTTAATCTCAACTCACTGCAACTTTCGCCTCCAGGGCTCAACTGATCCTCCCACCTCAGCTCCCCAAGTAGCTGGGACTATAGGTGCACCACCATGCCCAGATAATTGGGTTTTTTTGTTTGCTTGCTTTGCTTTTGTTTTGTATTTTTTTGTAGAGATAGGGTTTCTCTATGTTGCTCAGGCTGTTCTCGAATGCCTGAGCTCAAGAGATTCACTGGCCTCCGTCTCCCAAAGTGCTGAGACTACAGGCATAAGCCACTACTCCCAGCCCTATGCTGAACATTTCATCAATAATCCCATTGAATCCTGCCAGAAATGCTACGGATGAGTACTATAATTTCCCTCATTTTATAGATTAAAAAGTTGAGGCTCAAACTCCTAAGTTCAGTGAGTAGCAAGAGACAGGATTCAAACCCAGCCTGTTTGATTCTAGCACCAATGGCTTAACCAATACCTTCTCATTCTAATAAAAACATATTTCTAAATCTTCATAAAGTAAGCGCTCGGTCTCTACAGAGACTGAATCTTTGAAGAGAGGTGGAACTCTTAATGGTCACTAATGTTTTTATGACTTTTTCAAGTGTTAAGTTTGCATCAAATTAATCTACCTGACTCCTTTTCTCATTTGGTCTGGAACAGAGAGGGCAGTTGTAGCTCTGAGTCCATGCTTGGGGTTCCAGGCATCATGACCACTTTCTATTACCATTTATTCATGAAATATCTTCTACATTTAACCCTGGAGTTGTCACTGTACTTTGATCCAAGAGCCTCTAATCCCTTCAGGCAGAAAACTACTCTGTGAGCTGCTACCATGTTCATTATCCTTCAACTGCTTTACCAAATAAAAATGTTTTTGAGTGAAATGGGGATGTGTTATGCAAGCCGAAAGGAAATCTAGAAATATTACTTAGTATCTTTAGTCTTCCTTTTCAAATATGATATCTATCTGAAAGTGAAAAGCCAGCCATCTGCTACAAGGCTCTACAAACGAGTCTATTGCACTAGACACTGGAGACCCAAGGCTAGTGAGGAACGAAGTACAATGATCAAGAATCATTTAGTTAATTATTGTTAAGCTTTGATTTAAATGCCTACTTTGTTGTTGTAATTTCATCATTTCTATCATTATTTTTTTAACACTGTCCAAATCCTTTTAGGAAAAACTCAAAATGGGACTGAGTTCTCTAAAAAACGATTGAGAGCTATAAAAGGAGGGAGAATAAATAGTGTGTTCCCAACCATATAAATGGAAGGAAAGGAGAATTGACAACTGTTGACTTGTCATCTTGGGATATGGAAAATCATCTTTCTGGCCATAGTTGGGCCCTCTGTAGTATAATCTTGCTTACCTAATTAGTCAACCCTAATACTAGAGGTGGTATTATCATAGAGAAGTTCTAGCCCTATTGTGACAATCACAGCTCTTTGCTAGTTGGGAAACAACTCAGAGATTTAAAAAATGGGGAATGTGGGAGGGGTAGAGTAAAACCACAAAGAGTTTATTTGTAGGGTAGCATTGTTTCATGGGAGCTGGCTGAAACTCAAACTCATATTGGAGATGAAGCAGCTCCAGAGATTTCAGTTGTGGGATTCTGATGTCATTTTTCCTGAGTTCTGGCATTCACGGACTCACCTGCTTTCTAAATGTGTACTATCACTTCTCCTTACTCTACTTACTGACATATTCATAGTTTCCCTGGATTCAAATCCAAACGTTAGGAAAAAGAGTAGCTAGTTAGTTCAACTTTACTTTTTTTTTTTTTCTCACAGGTTGCTGGGCAGTTTGCAGACACTTCTCTGGGTAACCATCTCCTAATCCTTGCGTGTATCTGGTAAAAGATCATATTGGCCTCATAGACTTGTTCCTGCGGCAAAACTGCAGGCAGGAACAGTGCCTTCGAAATGGAAAATAAATTAGTCCAGAACTCCAAAACATCCCGGTGTAATTTTTGTATGCATATAACTATACTGATAATATATATGGGATGCTGTGTGCTTTTTAGGAAGAGTAGGCATGAAATTCAGCCCATAAATACAGCTTTTTAGAAACTGCTACTTTCATGATTTTATATAAAAAGATTTAATTTATCATTAAGAGAGGCATGCAACAGCATGTAAAAGCAACTGGAATCGGACTGAGTTCAAATACCTGTTTTTACAATTATTAACTGTGGGATCTTGAATAACTCACTTTACCTCTCTGATTCTCATTTAGTTTCCTCATTAGTGAAATGGAGATGATAAACAGTACCAACCTCACATGAATTTTTGTGAGGATTACATATTTGTTAAATAAATAAATATACGCTAGTACTCAGAAAGTGCCTGGCACATTAAGAGTGCTATCTCAAGTGTTACCATTAATGATGATGATGACTCAAAGCTCCTATCTCACAAAAGTGTCAAGAGGAACAAGAAAGAAAAATAAAAAGAAATGCTGCTTCCATGGCAAGCTTGGTATAGAATAGTTTTGTTAAGACTCCCTCTCTCATTCTTTCTCCAAGGTTTTGCTTGCCCCTACCAAAAAGATGTTACTGAGAGGCATGGGAGTTGCTTTCAGTAATCATCATCCTCCTTCCCCTCCCTAGTTTGGAGGAATTCTTTCTAATCTGCTTTGGGGAAGCCTTTTACTACAAATCTGGAATCGACTCAAGATCTGGACTTTTGGAAAGAGAGCCTTGAAAGATCTGTCAATGACAACCACTGTTTTTCTTACCAATTTCCTCACTGAGGCAACTGAACTCCCAGCACACTACCTGCTGGTATTTGGTGAAGCAGTGGATGATAACAAGGGGAAACCACAGATTAACTCCTCAGGATATTATGGAGCCATACATGCCTTATACCAGTTAAACCTTACGACAAATCACCAGGAACCAGGTACTAAACATGGTTAGTCTTTTTCTGAAGGTTAAGCGACCAGTAAGTATTTGAACTAACATTATTTCAGGCATAAGTCGGCCTGACTCTAAACCTCAAGAATTATAATCCATTTCAGAAAGTTCACCATGATCTGGCTGGGTGTGGTGGCTCATGCCTGTAATCTCAGCACTTTGGGAGGCCAAGGCAGGCGGATCACGAGGTCAGGAGATTGAGACCATCCTGACTAATACGGTGAAACCCTATCTCTACTAAAAATACAAAAACAAAATTAGCTGGGCGTGGTGGGCATGGTGGCGGGTGCCTGTAGTCCCAGATACTCGGGAGGCTGAGGCAGAAGAATGGCATGAACCTGGGAGGCGGAGCTTTCAGTAAGCTAAGATAGCGCCACTGCACTCCAGCCTGGGCAACAGAGCAAGACTCTGTCTCAAAAACAAAAACCAAACAAACAAACAAAAAAAACAGAAAAGAAAGCTCACCATGATCTTTTTTTTCTTGGGGCAGAAGGTGGCATCACCCAAGTACAATAAGCCATTATATATGAAACCTAACTGGTGAGAGACAGCACATCACTGAAAGATTCCCAATCGTGCCTCAACACATACTTGCTATTTTGTTGTTGCAGTTGGTTATTTAATCCATCTTTCTGACTATAAACTAAGTCCTCAATCCAAAAGGTGTCTTGAATTTATTCTGAAATTAAGGGTATACTGTTGATTGAATAAGCATTTCCAGAGGAGTGCAGCATCCTCCAGCTAAGGTGGTCATCCACTACATGCACTGAGAGATCTATGACCCAGAGAAGAGGGGATGTGATCACAAAACTGACATCTGTGCTGACCCTATCAGCACCTCTAGAGCTGAATTCACCTCTATTATTTCCATATTTCTGAAACTCTATTGCAGACTAAATTTTAAAAATCACAAGCCTATTTTCTTTTCTTTTTCTTTCTTTTTTTTTTTTTTTAGATAGTTTCACTCTTGTTGCCCAAGCTGGAGTGCAGTGGTGCCACGTCGGCTCACTGCAACCTCTGCCTCCCATGTTCAAGTGATTCTCCCCACTCAGCCTCCCGAGTAGCTGGGATTACAGGCGCCCACCACCATGCCTGGTTAATTTTTGTATTTTTAGTAGAGATGGAGTTTCACTATGTTGGCCATGCTGGTCTCGACCTCCAGACCTCAGGTGATCCACCTGCCTCGGCCTCCAAAAGTGCTGGGATTACAAGCGTGAGCCACCTCGCCCGGCCCATGTGCCTATTTTTAAAAACCACCTTTGAATTAGATAAATTAGTCTTTGAAAGAAGTAGTACAGAATCCAAACAATGTCTTCTGAAATGATTATCACCTTCAATGCCAAGAACGAATATTTACCAGCTGCCTCTTTAAAAAATAAGATATAATTCACGTATCCTAAATGTTACTGTGTAAAAGCATGCAATTCAGTGCTTTTTAGTATATTCAAAGATTTGTGTGACCATCATCACAATCTAACTGCAAAACATTTTCATCAACCCAAAAGAAACCCCATAGTAGTAACTTCCCACTGTTCTAATTCCTCAGCCCCTGAAAACCATTAATCTACTTTCTGTCTGTATTATTTGCGGAAGTGTCTACTCAGAACATTTCATATAAATGGAATCATATAATATGTGACTTCGTGCCTGACTTCTTTCATTTAGCATAATGTGTTCAAGGTTTATTCATGCTGTAGTGTGTATCAATACCTCATTTTTATGGCTGAGTAATATCCCATTATCAGTTTATTTATTCTCAGGTTGTTTCCACATTTTTCCTAGTGCGAATAATGCTGCTATGACCGTTCGTAAACAGTGTTTTTGTGTGTGGATATATGTTTTCAGTTCTTTGGTGTATATAGCTAGGAGTAAAATTATTGGGTAATATGTTAACTCTATGCTTAATTTTTTGCTATCAAATTGTTTTTCACAATAGCTGCATAGTTTTACACTTCCACTTACTGGCCTCTTTCTGCACTCTGAGAGAAAAAGAGTTAATGAAAAATAACAGAACAAAATTGCAGAATTTAAAAGCTAAGTGTCACGCACTTATCCTCCATTTAAAGCATCTTTCCCTAGGCCTCCTACTATGATTTGGTGGCTACAAAATCAGAGTTCCAAGAAAGACAAATAATTTACTTTCATCATTTAAAAAAATTCATTTCTTTTATTCTTTAAATCCACTCTGCTGGCTCTCATAGAACACAAGTAATACAGACAAATAATACCTCATTTGTGATTGAACTGCAGCGAAATTTCACAATAAAATTTCAAAAAGCAAAAATTTCAAAACAAAAGTTGTGACTATCACTTACTGAATGACTATGTTACTTTCTTTTGGAGAATCTAATTCATGTACACAGACACACACATACATATATAATTTTCCTATGAATAGCAAGGCTATATGAAGAGATTTGTATAAATCTCTCTCCCAATAATTATTGTAATAGAAGGTAAGATATGTAAAAAAAAAAAAAAAAAAAAAAGTCCCATAAACAAGGCTTGCTACTGACCTAAGTCAGTAACCAGGAAGCTTTCATGTGGTATCTACTAGGTGCTTGACACTCAATAATGCAAAATGCAAAATGTAAACATTTGCTGTGGCTATATCCAGTCTGAGGCTGGGCACACGGCAATGACCAGCAGGAGTCAGAGTCACAGCCCATCTGCCTCAGAGTCAAGTTGCCAAAAGAAGGAGCATGGACCTTGGCAGAGAAAACTGGTTGTCCTCCGCAGCACCAGCCTTTACAGCAGAAAAAATGCTGGTATTTTTTTAAGTGGTTATTTTTATGTATGTTCACTCTCCAAATAATTCTCCAGCCTCTTCTTCTTTTTCTATCCATCTATATTTCCTTTCCTACCATAACAGGGTTGAAGTTTTTATGGGCCAGGGCTCCACTGAAAACTTAACAAAAAGAAAACTTCTCTTTTGAAAAGTGTCTGTGTACTCAACTTTTACACAGAGTTGTGAGAGCTTATGTGAATCCCCTGAAGCCAACCTATGAACCTCTTCAAGGACACCTGCCTGCATTACGGTGAGTCATTTCACCCCTGGAGCCCTTGCAATGTGAACGAGGATGGATGTCCTCCTACAGGTGTTCTGATGATAAATGTGATCTTTTCTTTGTTGAATTGTCACTGGGGGCACCATATCCCTGGAAAATCATCCCTCTAGATTAATCCACTTCCTTGGATCTAAGAACTTTACTTAGGAAAGCACCCCTCAATTAGCTTTCTGCCAATTGGCACTATTAACAAAGACAGGTCCTAACACTCACACGAGTCAGTGTAGTCAGCGGACAGAAAACACGTCACTTACTTAAACAGAGAGAATTTAAATGGAAGAATTGTTACCTATTATACTGTTGTTAACTAGATAATTGAAGATGTAAAAAGAGAACTTGAAGATACTACAGAGGAAGCAACTGCAGAAAGCAGCTATCCCAGGGCTGAGGGAAAAATGGAAAGAGGGTGGCAATATGAAAACTCAGAAATACAGAGGAGAGACCCAATGAGTTAAAACTCTGAAAACGGGATGCAGCATGTCTCCTCTGGCATCTCTGGTGGAACACCATGCAATTTGTTCCTGGAGTGTTGGAAAAATTGCAAACTGGATGCAGCTGCAGCTACAGGAAAGACCTCCTGCGGCCCAAGTGAAGATGCATTGCCGGGATGAAGCTCAGGGTAACAGGAAGGAGACAGGGAGCAAAGCAGGAACCAGCCCTGACCCCCTCCTCCAACCCTGCAGTCTTCCTGAAGCACCCTGTGCTTGCAGAGCTTAACACGGAGCCTGCAGGCAAAGCAGGAAGGCTGCAGAGGCCTCTTCAGCTTCCCAAAGCAGAGTGCAGAGGGGTAGGTTTGGAGCTAATAATAACTGGCACGCAAATTATCTCAATGAAAAGTCTCTAGATTTTGTTAAATTCTGAAATCAGCAATTGAAAAAGTTTCATCTACATAATAGACGCCTTGGAACGGCTAATAACACTGCCACCTGCACTGAGCACTCTCTATGTTCCAGAGTGTAACGATTTAGTTAATATAATCTGTAGTCTCACTTAATCCTCATAACACAAATTCCCTGCTCTCTGAATATACACACATACATGTATGTATACATATATCTATATATACTTATATATATTTATATATACATACACACACATATATGCACACATATATAGACATATGGCGAGAGGGAGAGAATGAGAACACTTGCATTATTTGGGTTAACTCTAGAGATCTAGTGTAATATTTATTCCTAAACAGAAAAAAATAAATAAACAAACAAAAAAAGGAACCACCAAAATAACAAGATTGGGAATGTTTGAATAATTGCCCAGAACCTATATGCAATCTGACCTCCAACCCTGTGCTCTTAACTGCTCTATATTACTATGCACAGCCAGCTCGGGACACCAGATCTCCTTCTAAAAGGCCACTTTCCTAGTAGGGCACTCAGTGATATTCAATGACACTGAAACAAAGGCCCCTTATGCCCTGACGCTGCAGGGTTACTAGAGTTCACTGGGCTAGGAAAGCACCAGGACACTGCCTGGGTGATGTCTGCTGTGTTCCTATTAAAACCCATTCACTGTCTGGTCTCAATTACTTTTAATTACAATGAGCTACAGCTTCAATTGCATATAGCACAGATATTCTCATATAATTCTTTCCTAATGATACTACTTTAAACATAGAAAAGGATTTGGAGAGATGGGATCAGCCAAGGTGGAAAGACCATGAATAAAAGCATAAAGAGATGCAACTAATTTTCTAAGGGGCATTCAGCTGACTTTTACAATTCTTTAAAAACACTTTTAAAAAATGCAGCAAAATTCTATGAGAAAAATCTCCATAGGCATTCATTTAATGCATTTCTTCAATAAAAATATTTATCCAGCACCTATAATTTGCCAAATAGAGGGGATTCAGATATGGCCACTGCCCTCAAGGATTCTGCCCTCTAATTGAGGGGATTCTACCCTCTAATTGAGTTTACTCTCAATTAGTCATGAATTCAATAACAACTACTAAGTATTGAATACTAATGCTGGCCAGTCACTGTTCAAAATGTCTGATATGTATTAAATTACTAAATGCTCACAACAATCTATAAGGCAGAAAAGTCTTAGTATCCCTATTTTACAGATAAAGAAAGTGAGGCTCAGAGAATTTAAGCTATTTTACCCAAGTCACATAGCTAATAAACACTGGAGGCAGAATTTAACTCCAGGTACTCTGACTCCCAGTCCTCTGTGTTTACCTAGGCCATGTTGCCTCCCATAAAAACAACAAAGAAATGCTAAATGTCATGTAGCACTGTGGACACCAGTACTGTATGGTTGGGTAATCAAAGAAGGTTACTTTGAGAAAATGACATTTCACCTGAGCTTGGATTTTTTTTAACACAGACTTTATTTTTCAGAGCAGTTTTAGGTTGAATGGAAGGTACAGAGATTTCCTACATATTCCCTGCTCCCACACATTTATAGCTTCCTCTATTATCAGTATCTCACACCAGAATGGTACATTCATTACAACTGATGAACCCACATCGACACATCATCATCACCCAGAGTACAAAGTTTACCTTGAGGTTCATTCTTGGTCTTGTCCATTCTATGCATTTGGACAAATTTATAATGACATGTATCCATCATTATAATATATGAAGTAGTTTCACTGCTCTAAGAACCATCTGTGCTCCTCCTATTCATCTCCTGCACTCCCCCAACACCTGGCAACCACTCATCTTTTTACTGTCTCCATAGTTTGGTATTTTCCAAGATGTCATACGTATTTGGAATCACACATTATGTAGCCTTTTCAGATTGGCTGTCTTCATTTAGTAATATGTGTTTAAATTTACTCCATGTCTCTTCATGACTTGATAGCTCATTTCTGATTAGGGCTGAACAATACTCCATTTTCTGGATGGTGTCACAGTTTCTTTGTCCATTCACCTACCAAAAGGCATTTTGGTTGCTTTTAAGTTTCAGCAATTATAAACAAAGCTGCTATAAACAGCGGTGTGCAAGTTTTCATATGGACATAAGTTTTCAACTCCTGTGGATAAATTCCAAGGAGTGCAATTGTTGGATCATTTGGTAAGAGTATGATTCGTCTGTGAGAAACCACCAAACTGTTTTCCAAAGTGGCTGTACTATTTTCCATTCCTAATAGCAATGAAGAAGAGTTCTTGTTGCTCCACATCCTTGTCAACTTTTGGTGTTGTCAGTGTTCTCAATTTTGGCCGTTTTCATAGATGTGTAGTGGTATCTTATTGTTGTTTTAATTTGCATTTCCCGAATGAAATATGATGTGGAGCATTTTTTCATATCCTTATTTGTCATCTGTATAACTTCTTTGGTGACATGTCTGTTAAGTTCTTATTGTTAAGTTTTAAGAGTTCTTTGTAAACGTTTTTTAAATAAAGTATATTAACTGACTGTTTTCATCGATAACAGTAACTCACCTTTATTGATAAGTGTTTATTGTTTGTTAGATAGTAGATATTCAAGGCACATCTATCCAAAGTGGGATGATCTACATCTCCATCAATCAGCCTTACTGATTTGACATTTCAATAAGTACATTTGCAAGGAATAAACTTCAACATATTCTTTGGGAATTTTGTAAACTGGGCAGTTTGGTTTTGTAACTAATCAGAATTTATCGAATTTGAATTTTATATGTTAAAATTGAGAACTTGAGGTAATGATAGCACAAGCGAGAAATGGTGGCTCCATAATTAATCCCAATTTTAAAAGTCCTTTGCTTATTAGAAAACAGCATGATGCAATGAAGAGAGTTTGGAATTAGTCTGACTTTGCTTTCCAACTTTTGTATGATGAAAGGGATTGAAAGCAAAGCTTAATGAAACCAAAGGTCTTGTATGACGCAGTTTAAGTGCCTTCTGAATCGTGTTTCCTCATCTGTGAAGTTGACATCAATGCTTTCTTTAGAATAAATGTTCTAGGCACAGAAGATGGCAGAGGGTATTTGATAAACATTATCCTATAGAAGCAGAGTTGTTGGTACTGTCACAGAAAAAATCATGAAGACTATCGGGAATTCCCAAATTCACAAACACAGAAATATATCTTCGGGCTCCTGAATTTCTCCATTCATATGCTTCTAAAGTTACACGTTTCCTATGCATAGATTCACAGAGAAACTGTCTAACTTTGTACCTTTCAATAAATTTTTAAAAATACATATATGGGTAGCAACTTTTGCAGTAGCTGGGGAACTCAGTGAAATCTATTCTTCAATCATTCTTTCTTGTTTCCATACAAATTACATGGTGGGTGTGTTCCCATCAAGAAAAGCTACAGCTGAATTCAATTTTCTGCTCTTTAATATATCTACACTTTCTATTTTCAGGCAACGATTTTCTTAGGGAGCTTCACATTCATTTTATTATTGTCACCAGCCATATCAGCTGACTTTCTTCTGAGGTCCTTTTGCGAAAAGAAACAAAACTTTGTTACTTCAAAAGGGTGACACCATAAAAAAAAAAATCAAGAATATAGGGAATAGCTACTAATTAAGTGACTTTCTGCACAGTGCTTGAAATTCAAACACTAACTTTGACAAAATTGCCAATTATCTCAGATCATGGACTTCTGAGAGCCAGCTGCCCACAAGTTAGTGACACTGTGAATACTAAAGTCTGTTGCTAGGTTTTCAGCACCGTATTTGCTAGAACATTAGTACTGTAAGATTGTATCTAGATACTTATGCTATAGTGAAATAAACTTAGCAATATAGCCTTCTTGGTGATTCATAGAGCATATTAGCATATTAAAGTCTCCAAAGTCCTACAGTCAAGGAATCTACTTAATATTGCATAAGCCAGCATAGCCCAAACATATTTGACTTTGGAAGCTTTTTTAACATTTTGGTTAACACCTATTAATATTTTGCAGCACTGGTATTTCTCATAGTAATCTCTTCTAAACTATACATACAATACACCAGGGAGCACGAAACAGTAACACACAATATTTGAACAAAACTATAACACACAATGTTTAAACAAATTTTAATTAATTCATCCAACAAACATTTCCTAGTAATTACTAATATATGAAAGCAAGTTGTTTATTCACATGGTTCATAAGCATAATTCACTGGCCTGCTGTGAATCAACATTTAATGAGCCCAGGGATGGGCTTTTGAGAGAACAACACATAGCTCTTTGTGGGTAAATTAAGGTACATATTTTATTTTAGCTCCCACTGAGGTGAACATCACGGTGAGGTGGACTCTCCTAGGTGTTCCCTGGAGTTTACTTTTCTGAGGTTCTGATGGTGGCTGTTATTCCACTCTATCCCCGAAGCCATATTTTACAATGTTGTAGGTGGAGTCTGGGACATTGGAATGAATAAAACATTTTTATCATGAGAATAGTTAGCGTGTTGATTCAATACATTTAACTCTCTTGTGAAAAATCTTATATTGCAGTGCTCACATTTGATATGTACACTTTACCTGTTATGCTTTTTCAAGATGAAAGCAGCTTGATTATTTGCATGTGTTACTTCTAATGACTCTACCTCTGAGGGATCTGCTCTATTTTTTCACAACCAATCATTTTCATCTTCCTTCATACTTTCAGACTGTTTCTATTGACCTAAAGTTTCACATGTTTCTATTTTATTTTTCCCCTCTAATGTGTTACTAGCTTTTCTCCTGTGGTGTCTCTGAGGTCTTCTACATAGTTTAGCCATTTTTCTTGTTCTGAAAGTAATTATTTAATTAAGAAATCAAATCCTCAATATTGAATACCATTTAATAACTATTTTCAGTCCAATTAGGTGACATATTTAAGGCTACCTGTTGTATACATTCTAAACTCAGTCTCAAAAATGCTTAAGAAATACATACTGTGAACTCTTGCTATTCTTATAAAACTGCTACTACTTATCTACCACCAGTTATTTTCAAATTCATAAATTTAAAGGCATAATTTTTCTGTGTTTTTTCAGATGTTTACATAGAACAAGTGTAGGATGAAACTTAGGAAAACATACATATTTTATACAGACAGTTAATAATTAGTGATGTCTATTTAATATTTGTTATATAGTAAACCCTGTATTAAGCATTTCACATACTGGATCTCATTTAATCCTCATAAGAATCTCTTACATTCATTTTACAGTTAAAAGAACTGAAATGCAGAGTTGAGTACCTGGATCAAGGCCATTCCGCTGTGAAAGACAGAAGCAGGTCTCAACACGGGATCTCTCTGACTCCAGAGCTTTCCCTATTAACCACTATGCTTTGCTGCCTCCAGAAAAGGACAATCTACTCTAAATAATGCTACATATAGCAATGCAAAAGAAGAGATTTAGATGAGAATGTGATAATTAGAAGAGAAAGGAGCATTTAGGAAGAAAGTTAGGCAAGTGTTTAGGAAGAGAATTAGGGTGAGAATTTTAAAAATCAGGAAAATCCTTTTCACTGATTTTGCAACTCCAAACCATCATTTAATGTCTGGGAAATTCATGGTCCTCATCTGTTAAATGGAATTGTTATTTCCTAATCACTTACGATGAATATACAGTGTTAGGTGAGTAAAGAGAAATCAGAAAATTTTAAAGAACACTCAATATTAGTTTCAAAGTGTCTTTCCAAGGTGATGTACAACATTAAATACTGTGTAAAATACTTTGGGACATGGGTCTATTTTCAGTAATTCACCAATAAAAATATTTTACTATAGCAATTTAAAATGTTCTAAGACCATTGTGTTAAATTACTTATACTGAGTAAAAGGAGGTTCCATGCTGGAGTAGTAGAAGTGTTTGGGACAAAAGCATAAAATAAAATAAATAGATTACTCATTCAATTTAGCCTAGTTCTAGCTCAGCTTCCAGATAATTCAAAATAAGATTAGAAATGAGAAGCTAATTTATCATTTGAGGGACAGGAGCCTGTTTGTGGACACTGAATTATGGGATAGGGATTTTGCACGTGAACGCCTTCAACATAGCTTCCTTCCCAGATCTCAGGCTGAAGTATTCTCTCGTGATGAAAACAATTCCAAAAACAATGAGTGCCTTTGTTCCGGACACACCTCTTCCATTCAGTTGTATTCTCTATTGCTCCCTCAGTATCAGGTCTTCTCTTCATTTTTCTCCCATTTATGCCCAGGGACTCTTCATATTTTGAATTACCTAAAGCTTTGTACTTGATCATTTCTTCAGAACCATCACTGAACTTGACTTACCAACACCCCTCTCCTCTTCTGAGAAAACTACATCCCATATTTCCTAATTTAGCACTTAACAATATTAAGGCCACTTACAGTTTCACTGTGGTTGTATTTGTGTAAAGTACTCTGCAACTAGCTTGAAATCCTCTGAGGTCAGCTGTCACATTTTATCTTACTGTATTTTTCAAATTATACAAAACATACTCAAGGAGTTAACTGCTTAAAAATGGTGTTGAGATCGGCCGGGCATGGTGGCTCACGCCTGTAATCCTAGCACTTTGGGAGGCCGAGGCAGGCAGATCACAAGGTCAGGAGATCGAGACCGTCCTGGCTAACACAGTGAAACCACGTCTCTACTAAAAATCCAAAAAAATTAGCGGGCATGGTGGTGTACGACTGTAGTCCCAGCTACTTGGGAAGCTGAGGCAGGAGAATGACGTGAACCCGGGAAGCAGAGCTTGCAGTGAGCTGAGATCACGCCACTGCACTCCAGCCTGGGCAATAGAGCAAGACTCCATTTCAAAAATAAAAAAAATGGTGTTGAGATCATAAAGAAAGTCTCTGAAAGACATGATCCCTCTCACTAAATGCAGGAATTTTACCATTCGTTAGAAGAGTTCCATGGATGCGCCAATACAGACCCTTTCAGGAATTAGGCCATTATTGTTAAGTGACTACACACTACACATGTTTAAAATGGCCACATTCTACATTGTTTGTAATGGTGGAGGGTTGGTATTGGTGCTTCCCCTGATCCCAGTACTGATTCCTAAAGAAGATAGGAAAGAAGAGAACAATCACCACTTGCTCTAGGAACCACCACTGCTAACAATTTTTTGCTACATCTTGCCAGTGTAAGGCAAAGAGCCAGAACACAGAAAGGCTGCTAGAGGCTGGGATATCAGCTAATTAACCCTTGGAAGAAACTTTGCACCCCAATTCCGAAAAATGGGTGATAAAAATTTGAGGCCACAGATACTTCAGAAGCAAACCAGGACGGCCCAGAGTGAGAAAACTCAATCAACCTGACTAGAACCCTAGAAAACTGACAGCTCTGTGGAAGTCAGTACACATGCCACAGAACCATCACTAAAAGGAGAACTTCAAGCTAACACAGAAGCCAGGATTTATTGGCCAATAATTAAGGTATCTTGGATGGACCCCAGCTCTTGCCTTTGGCTGGCTTACAACTTTCCTCATGAGCAGCTCCCACCTAAAAGATTAACAAAATAAAATGTATGATAAAAAACAAGAGAGATTTAGCTTTCAAATTGTAACATAATTATGCTCATGCAATCCAAATAATTCTCAGCAGTCTGAAATTCCTCAGAGACCCAACTGAATATATTACAAACACTCTGGTCATAAAGCCCATGTTTCCCAGCAATAAAATTGCTGCAATAAACATTTGGGTTCTTTTCTATTTTTAGGATCATTTTGAACAACCTGCTTCTAATGTATTTTATTAGCTTCCTCAAAGTCTTCCAATGAATGACAAAACCCCCAGTGCTTTGTCTGAGTGGCTGACATTAAGCCATAATGTTGTTTTGCAGTGTGTAGTCTTCTCACTGCCAAGCAAGGGTTTTCTGTTATGTTCCCCTGCATTAAATCTCTCCCAGAAATACTGTCTGCAACCTGTAGGCAACTAGTAAAATGAGATTATCTCCCTTGACCCCAAGTCATTCCAGCATTAGCCAGAAGGGACTGTGAACACTAATAATACTTTCAATTTAAAGACATTTTTTTTCCTTGGGTTAAAAAAATCATGTAGTTTAGTCTTTGAACAATCACCCACAAACTCTTCTCTGAGTCACTGTGTGATCTAGTAACAACATATTTATTGATAAGGTTTTCCGCTGAGTAATCAGTGCATCATTTTATAAAGAGCTTTGTATGTGAAAGGCCTTCAGCAGTTCTGTAACCAACACATTAAGAAAGTATTGTACTTCCATCAGAGGCATTTTACATACAAGAGCTAAAAGTTGCTCCACTGCTATGATATTTCAAAAAGCAATTTTTAACAAGTTCTGCTCTTTTTCATCCTTAAAACCCAGTTATTAAAACTATAATAACAATCTCTTAAATGAATTTTAACCTCATGTTGTCAACGGATCTCAATAAAATCTTATAGGAAACTCAAAACGTATGTATTGTTCCCAGAGTGTCAGTCCTCACCAGGACCCTTCTTTCTATTCTGCATTTTCTGTCTTTAGTGATTATAACTAATATATTTCTTAAGAGTTACTGTGTTGGCCAGGCGCGGTGGCTCAAGCCTGTAATCCCAGCACTTTGGGAGGCCAAGACGGGCGGATCACGAGGTCAGGAGATCGAGACCATCCTGACAAACACGGTGAAACCCCGTCTCTACTAAAAAATACAAAAAACTAGCCGGGCGCGGTGGCGGGCGCCTGTAGTCCCAGCTACTCGGGAGGCTGAGGCAGGAGAATGGCGTAAACCTGGGAGGCGGAGCTTGCAGTGAGCTGAGATCCGGCCACTGCACTCCAGCCCAGGTGACAGAGCGAGACTCCGTCTCAGGAAAAAAAAAAAGAAAAAAAAAAGAGTTACTGTGTTAAGTATATTACATTTATCATAACACTTAGTCACACAACCATAAAAAGATATATCATTACTACTCCCATTTTATGGAGTAGCAGTCAACAGAAGTTCAGAGAAGTCAACCAACTTGGTCATAAGCTAGTGAGTACCATAACTACAGTTCAGTTTCAGATCCAGTCCTAAAAGCTGTACCTCTAAACACTCTGCTGAACTATCTCTTTAATCTTTCCCTATCTGTACTAGAAGAATCCAATCTCATCAAGCTTTACAACTCAATGGATAATGGTAAAATAAGAAGACATCTGAAAATTTTTCCTAAAGTACATCTCAGGTCACCACACCACAGGCTAACCCCAAATAAAATTATCTAATAGAAATCCACCATGAATTTCTTCACAGGGAATGTTCCATAATTCATTGAAATAGAAGAAAGTTGACTTGATTGCTTTTTATACATGATGTGAACATCTCTATCACTATACTACACCATTGTTACATAGACCCACAAGACTTTCCATTTAGAGAACTGTTCTCAACCACCCCTCAAGTCTGCCTCCTGTGGGTGAGAGACTTGAGAACTTAGACCTTTGAATGCTGCTTTCTTTCTTTGCATTCCATAGCAATTAATTCTCTCCTTTTTCTGAAAAAGGTACTAATAGTTCATGTATTGTTGCTTATGGCTATCACTTAGTCTATTTATAAATGCAGCAGATTTTTGAGACAATAAATATACAAAGACACAAAGAAAAAGAGTGGAAAAAAAGTATGATCAGAAGAAAAACAGAATAAGGAAGTAACTGCATGAATAGCATCAACCGTAAATGCAAGAACAACTCAAAGATCATTGGCCCTTCCTGTGGCTATCTCAGTCATAAGTTATTAGCATGAACCAGAAAACCACAGAGAAGAATTCACAAAGGAAACCATTGCTGTGAGCTACATGAACTAGCGGGAAAGTGCTAGAAAAATCCTCTCTTTGTCTTTGGACTCACAGCAAAGATAACATGCAGAATATTGTGTTTGTATGTCTGGGTAGAAAGAAAATCACTATAAAACTGATAAAAGAGACTTCCCCCAAAGAGACAGTGGCAGTTTCCTGTTTGGCATGTTTGAAGCAATAGTGCCATTTCTTAATTGTCCAATTTGTTGTGAATAGCCTAGTTTTCCTTCCATTTAATTTCAGGGTTTGTTTGATTTTTAATCACTTCTGCACTTTTGGAAACCCTCATAGCAAAGATTTTTCCGTCCTCAAGGCATGGTTTCCCACCTGTCAGAACAGGGCCTTGTCTGCCCTCAGAGGCCCTGAGGTGGAAATGAAATGGCCTCAAATGTTTGGAACTTTGCTTTCCCTACTCTTTAAGAGATTTTTGTTTGGTTGAGTTTCATTTTATTTTGTTTTGCTTTTAAAGTTTTTTGTTATTGTTGTTTATACTACTTTTTATATATGATGTATATATACTATATATATACTACATATATACAACATATATACACATATACACACATATATACATCATATATATGTATATATGGCATATATATACTACTTAATTATCATTTTAATTCACACACAGTGCTGTCCAAAGGTGAAGACTTTTGTTTTATTTTGTTTACTACCCCAAAGAAGTGGTGTTTCTTTTTTGTTTTTTTTTTAGAGACAGAGTCACACTCTGTCGCACAAACTGGAGTGCAGTGGTGCGATCTCAGTTCACTGCAACTTCCGCCTCCTGGGTTCAAGCAATTCTGCCTCACTCAGCCTCCGAAGGAGCTGGGATTATGGGTGTGTGCCACCACGGCTGGCTACTTTTTGTATTTTTGGTAGATACAGGTTTTCAACACGTTGGCTAGTCTCGAACTCCTGAGCTCAGGTGATTTGCTCACCTTGGCCTCCCAAAGTTCTGGGATTACAGGTGTGAGCCAGAGCGCCTGGCCTGGTGTTTCATTTTGTTTTGTTTTTACAAATAAGTCCTTTAAGTCCAAAGTCCAAGAGCCAGATTTCTTGATGTGAGAAGAAATCTGTGAAAGCCAACTGCTTGGTGGATCACAAGGTCAGGAGATTGAGACCATTCTGGCCAACACGGTGAAACCCCGTCTCTACTAAAAATACAAAAAAAATTAACTGGGCATGGTGGTGGGCGCCTGTAGTCCCAGCTACTCAGGAGGCTGAGGCAGGAGAATGGTGTGAACTTGGAAGGCAGAGCTTGCAGTGAGCTGAGATCGCACCACTGCACTCCAGCCTGGGAGACAGAGCCAGACTCCGTCTCAAAAAAAAAAAAAAAAAAAAAAAAAAAGTCTACTGCTTGAATACAGTATTTGAAAGGGTTTATTATTATTACCAAAGGAAAGGTAACAACATGAAGATAGAGGTTTTCTCTCCCAGCTCATTGCCTCTGACTCTGAGGAGAACTAGGAACTGTGGTAAGCAGATTTGAAAAGAAGAATACTTAAATCTAAAGCAACATCCTATGTGGTAAAAGCATTGCGTACTGTCAATCTTATAGCTCATATATTTCAAATTAGACTTCTGGTTGTGTTTTATTTCAATTTTTTCCATTTGATTTTCAAATGATTTTGATTGTTGGTATTGTTTTTCATATTATTATTCCAATCCCATTTAACTAAACACGTTTTTAAGTTAAAACCCTTGATGACTAAGACACAACCACTTAAAGGATAAGACTGTCATGGGTCATACTTTTTTCTTTATCTTTAGAAAGCTAAAGTGTGGCAATTAGTACTTTGTGAACCCAAGGAATTCTTCGACCAATTACTTCCACAATTCTAAGAAATGAGACACTACATCTTCAGAAGATTCTTAACCTACTGCTAGCCTTATAGGTGAGCAGAGCTATTCTAAGTGAAAACCTTTCTTCTTCACAAAGAACTCACAGCTTTAAAGGAAAGAGGACAGGAGGATGAGGGCTGCATATGAGCACTCTAAAAGGAGGCCCTTAAGGGGAGTGGGATGACTCATGCCAATCTATTAAAATTCTGACTGGAATGGGGTTATATGAAGGGTTTGAACATGACACCAAGGCTTTAGCATGGGCCTCTCAACCTGCTGTTAAGGTGAAATGTATGGAATGCTGTTGGATATTCACTCAGGCTTGGATGACTATGACATATCCTTCCATTTTCTACCTAACATAACTTTCTCAATTGTATTCATCTAAAACTAACAGAATATTACCTAGAGCTGATGTGAATGTCCACAGTAGGGGAAAAGGTGGGTTTTTTTTGTTTGGTTGGTTGGTTGGTTTTTGTTTGTTTGGTTTTTTTGAGATGGAGTCTTGCTCTGTCACCCAGGCTGGAGTGCAGAGGCACGATCTCAGTTCACTGCAAGCTCCACCTCCTGGGTTCATGCCATTCTCCTGCCTCAGCCTCCCAAGTAGCTGGGACTACAGGCACCCGCCACCACACCTGGCTAATTTTTTTGTTTTTTTGTATTTTTAGTAGAGACAGGGTTTCACTGTAGCCAAGGTGGTCTCGATATGCTGACCTCGTGATCCACCCATCTTGGCCTCCCAAAGTGCTGGGATTACAGGCGTGAGCCACCGTGCCCTGCTGAGAAACGGTTTTAAATGGACAAGGACTATACTATTTCTTAGTCTCAGAAGACAAATCTCTGTTTAAGCCTCAGTATGTATAAAGACCACAGATGTGTTTGTGTATGTATATGTGTGGGAAGAGAAAAGGGGGAGAGAGAAGAGAGAATACTGAATTTCCCAGCATTAAAAAAATAGAACATGAAAAAATAAAATGTAATTTTATTTTTATTTATTTATGAATGTTTTTTTTTTTTTTTTTTTTTTTGAGACGGAGTCTGGCTCTGTTGCCCAGGCTGGAGTGCAGTGGCCGGATCTCAGCTCACTGCAACCCCTGCCTCCCGGGTTCACACCATTCTCCTGCCTCAGCCTCCCGAGTAGCTGGGAGTACAGGCGCACGCCACCTCGCCCGGCTAATTTTTTTTTTTTTTGTATTTTAGTAGAGACGGGGTTTCACCGTGTTAGCCAGGATGGTCTCGATCTCCTGAACTCGTGATCCGCCCGTCTCGGCCTCCCAAAGTGCTGGGATTACAGGCTTGAGCCACCGCGCCCGGCCTATTTATGAATGCTTAATAATAGTCCACAATAGTTACAAATGCAAGCTAATCAAATCCACACTTTGACTTCTCCATCTGAAAGGTAGAGGTACAGTAATGCATTCCTTGATGCATTTCTCAACTAACTCCTGACCCATAATGAGACGAAGTAAATTCTACAAAACCACAAGTAAAATTATTCAAAAGTTACTGTGAGTTTATTTTTAAAAACTACAGCTTTCAAGATTATCTGAGGCTCTAATCTATCCCATTTCCTGAAAAACACTAGAATCAATCGTTCATGAGACTCTGATTACAAGCTTACTAAAACATTGATGATCCACCAGATATAAACTCTAGGGCATGCAAAATTTCAGAAGCACAGCTTCTGAAACCAGTATCTGGTCTTGATGAGCATTCACAGTAGTGTGAAGCCCTCAAAGCTTTTGTTTTATTGAAGAGATCTTGGGTTCCAGATTCATAAAATCTTAAAAGCACAAGTACCTTAGCCTATTCACAATGGAAGAGAAAGAGACGGAGAGACAGAGAAAGACAGAGATAGATGCAGATAGACAGAGATGTCACTAAATATTTCTTCTGCCTCTAGGTTTCTCTAAATCATTCTGTCTCGAGGACTCTGAAAACTACATTGTCTTTTTAGAAAAGCCTGATTTGTCCTTCGGTAATAGCATTTAAACACAACAAACAAAAATTGGCCAGAGTATCAACATATAATATCTCTACTGACTTAACATGTCTCTCCTCAAATTGGGGTGACTTATCATTAAGACTGAAAATGGTTAGTTTTATGTAAATACATGTGAAATCTACTTCCAAAACAGAAGAACATGATTAAAGCTCATTTTGCAGCTTGCCTTTTATGGACAATCATGATGTGCTTTATTTTATTAAACCCTTAAATAATTTACTTACTATCAAATAACATCCTCGTTAAAAGCTACAATAAGGGAGATAGATGTCACTCTGAAGACATATGGGATAAACAAAATGCCAAGGGCAGTTTTGAAGAGAATTGGGTAAGTAAAACAAGTTCCTGAGAGCATTTACTCCAGCTCAGAAAATACAGAAGTTTGTTGACACCCAAACATATGTGACACATTGAAGATGGATGTTTAAAAATCCTACTTGGCTGAACACTGTAGAATTATATGAAGAATACTTTTTAACAACCACACAATGTTTTTCTCAAGAAGACTAGACAATGAGCATTTTGTATTATGCCAAGGCAACTGCATTAAAGACACTAGCTCTATATTCTACAATCACTCACAAAGCAATTGGAATTTGACAATAAAACAAACCAAGGCCTTTTCCCCATTACCAAACAAATTTCCAAGCCGTATTGTTGAAAAGAATGCAGTTGAATAAAGAAGTCCAATGCCTGGAAGTGACTTGAGGTTTAAAGCACTTCATAAATGCTGTCAAAATAAGGATTTTCAAAGCTTGTTTTCACAGTGAAGAGAATTCGGGCAATGGAGAAGCATCTGTGTAATCTCATCTAAGCACACTACCTAGAGGGCTCATTGCTTTCCAGAGACATGGAACCATTTAATAGGTTCACAATTCAAACAGAAGTCCTAATCCATTGTATATTATAGTAAAACCCAGCTAAGACTACAAAAAATGTGAACATACAGATGCAAAATTAATCCACTTCCCAAAGCTTGGAAGTGAGCAGATGATGCATTTTATGACACAGGTGGATTATTTTGGGAGGTTAGGGGCAGATACTTAGCCTCATTTAAAGACCAGTTTTTAATAACTAAGGGAAGTTACTACACAACAGCTTAAAATATTGAGATATCCTAAAATTATCCTATATTGTTTATACTTCAAATAATAAATTTATCAAACTATAAATAATATGGCATATTGGAAAGACCATGAATTATGAGTCAAGTAGGTCTAGATTCAACATTTTCAATATTTTCGCTTTGCCACTTATAGCTGTGGACTTTAGGTACATCTGAATTATCTCTTGGGTTATATGGTTCTCTTTTTTTAAAGCAATTGGAAGAACACATACATCATATAGTCATTAGTTGTATTAAGTGACCTACCAGCATGGTTTGGGAACACAGCATTCTGTTAGTCACATTATTTAACTCCACCTAGAAAATATTACCAGACACAGGCTGTACACAGTGGCTCACACCTGTAATCCCAGCACTTTGGGAGGCCAAGGCAGGCGGATCACAAGGTCAGGAGATCAAGACCATCCTGGCTAACACAGTGAAACCACATCTCTACTAAAAATACAAAAAATTAGCCCGGAATTGTGGCGGGCACCTGGAGTCCCAGCTACTCGGGAGGCTGAGGCAGGAGAATGGAGTGAACCTGGGAGGCGGAGCTTGCAGTGAGCCAAGATCACACCACTGCACTCCAGCCTGGGCGACAGAGAGAGACTCTGTCTCAAAAAACAAATACAAACACACACACACAGAAATAACACTAGATTGAGGATTTCAATTTTAGATTTTATTTTTATTCTTCTGTGGCTTAATCTCTTTTACTTTAAGTCAGTCTTGGGGTTGTCTTTGGTGAGATGAAATAATTGTCCCCTACAAAATAGAAGAAACTCACTACATTTCACCTGCCACCATTTGGCTTGGCTGTCCCCTCAAACATGGAGCCTTATTGGGGGGTAAAACAATCCTTCTTGCTTTTTTTCCTGTAAATCATGGTATTGCACAGTGGCTCTAGCCAGTCCAGTCTTATTAAGTAGCTTTATCCTTGATACATATGTCTAGTTTTCCTGGAGAAACATGTTTTCATTTAATAAATAAAAGACAATGTAATATAATGGAAAGTTCCTGATACATCTATGTTAATTGGTTCTATTACTTCCCAGCAGTAATATTACACAGTTTTAACCTATCGGAATAGTCACTAGCTCCTCTCTAAATAATACCAATATCTTGAGTCATTGTAAAGACTGAATAAGAATGTATGTAACATATCAAGTCAATTTCCTACCACCTGGTCAATGCTCAATACACAGCAATAGTGAAGATAAAGAAGGTGACAAGTAGCACAAGATTAACTGGAAAGCTTCTAGAACCTTATATTGGGATGGCCATGAGAAGTCAAGCGTTTGAAGAACAAAGGTAACATGTATTATGAAGACATGGCAAAGATGGAATTAATAGTAAAGGAGGGAAAATAAATATCGTCTTAGGCCTCCTAACTCTCTGCAGAAACCTTCCCATAGCCCCTGCCTGTTTCCCTTTTGTTTGATAGAGTTTCTCAATTGCTGTGGGTTGGGTAATTTAACCAGCTGATATCTTATCTTATCTTATCTTATCTTATCTTATCTTATCTTATCTTTGAGACAAAGTCACCCAGGCTGGAGTGTAGTGGTGCAATCTCAGCTCCCTGCAAGCTCTGTTTCCCGGGTTCACACCATTCTCCTGCCTCAGCCTCCCCAGCAGCTGGGACTACAGGCACCTGCCACCACACCCAGCTAACTTTTTGTATTTTTACTAGAGACAGAGTTTCACCATGTTAGCCAGGATGGTCTCGATCTCCTGACCTCGTGATCCACCCGCCTCGGCCTCCCAAAATGCTGGGATTACAGGCATGAGCCACCGCACCCGGCATGAATTTATTTTTTTAAAAGGCTTGATTTCGTTGTTGTTGTTGTTGTTGTTGTTCCCACCCTTTCCCCTGAATACTCTACACAGTTACACTAGAAGTAGTTAAATTCACCATTTTATCCATAGATCTCAGAATTGTGAGACAAAATTAAGATAAACATTAGGGAGGCAAGCACCTCACCCAGGAAACGCAATGACTGACAAGCAGCTTTTACTCAATGCATTGCATCTGGAGGCAGCCCCTGCCTGGTTGGGACTGTGGGATTTCCCTGATTGGGTGGGGCATGGCAGGCACTCTGTCTGTCTGATGTCTGTGACTGGTTTTCGTATTCTAGAGTTATCTCCAGTTCACCGGGGAAGTAATGCAAACAGACATGGCAGGCCCACGATGTAACAAAGTAGGCATATTGTTCAATTCTTCCACCCACCTTTTCTCAGGGTCAGCTCTGACAGCTACTGCTGGATAATCAGCAGATTTTTGCCTTTACTCTCTGAGCACAGATCACTGGAAGAGACATGGACAACTGAACCAAACTGGGACAGTTAGCATGTGTCTCCTACTCATCTGTAATTTAGATGCAGAGTGTGAGTTACATAAATGGTAGGGCCTTACAATAAAATTTCACGAACTTCTATTGTAGCCCCTGAAATTGTCATGGTTCCTCCATTTCCCAGGAACTTCCTGTTCAGCTTTTCCTAGAATTTTAAGTATCTGTGTACTTTCCAGTCAGTGTCTCCTCTAAGCTAATTTCAACAAGTTATTATTTCTTGTTACTATTATTTGTATTATTAATTCTATTACTAATATTAACAGATACCTTAATCTAATTCAGATTGCCATTACCATCTGACTTAGTATCTTGTGATATACAAAAGACATTCATGGAAAATAGACTGGATCGATCAACTGCTAACCTCTAAAACATCAATAATAATCACCCAAAGCCAAATTCCTTTATTTTTCATTTAGGTATATGAGAAATTTTTTTTTTTAGAATTTTACTTTTTAATTTTGTTTTGCTGGTGTCCTTGTTAAGGCAAACTAAAAGTTAAAGCCAATGTTTTCATAAAATTAACAAATATTAGTAGTAAAGCTGATATTATTTGACATGAACTAAAAAACGTTTATTGGGGTAAACAAAAAGCGGTATAGATACTCTAGTTATTATGTGATTCCCATCCAACACATATGAGTAGTGTACATAGCCTATCTTTCTGACCTTCAGAAAAGACAAGTTTAAATTATCCTAGACACCTGAAAATCTATCTTGTCTTTAAAAATTTGCAGAAATTAAAACATCTTTTCCACGTGCTTTAATATCATCTAACAGATACTATTTCTGGGGAGTCAGAAAATATCTTTCTTTCTCACTGCTGTATCCTCAT
This sequence comes from Papio anubis, assembly GCF_008728515.1. Taxonomy (NCBI): domain Eukaryota; kingdom Metazoa; phylum Chordata; class Mammalia; order Primates; family Cercopithecidae; genus Papio; species Papio anubis. The sequence goes on along the minus strand of NC_044986.1, from coordinate 26,301,013 downwards.
CACTTAGCACAGAGCCAAACCTTGAACAGGGGACTCAAACTAGTTCTTACATAAATAAATTAATGAAGGAATACACAAATGAAAAAGAGGTAAAATAACTCAATAAAAAGACAAAAGGATTTAAGTCTGATGCTGTCAGACAAAGGCAAACAAGTTATTCCAGGTGTAAAATGAATACAATGATATTTGTCACATCTATATTTTCCCAAACCCCATCTTTAACCACAGAAAGCACTGAACTCAAGAAAAATGGCACAAAACTAGATTCAAGTTACTGTAAGTTCTTAAAGTCTTAAAATGAACCCACCCATGTCTAGCAATACTTATTCCATCCATCGTTACAATTTGTAAAAGGGCTGTCAGATTGCTGCAGCTGTTTTCAGACTTAATTGTGAAGAGGGCAGTAGGAAGAATGACCCATTGACCCACCAAATCCCTTAAGCCTGTGTTTATTTCACTTTGCAACTCACCCAACAATGACATAGAGGCATTATAGAATGAAAGAATGTGGAGAGCCTGATGGTTTCCACGCAGAGAGGCTCAGGTCTCTCTCTGGGATGAATAAGCCCTTCTTAATCTCTTCCCATTCACTAGCAATTCCTTGTACAGGGGGCAGGAATATTGTGAGCACTTTCCCCAACAGTGCTCTGTCCTAGTTTACGCATCCCTAAAGAGAACCCTGGAGAAGCATGGGCCTAATTGGACACCATGAGAGAGGAAGTAAAAGACAAAGGAAAATAGAATGGGACATGGCAGCCTCCAGCTACCATGTAAGTTGTGGAGGAATCAAATGTTTCCCTTACGTGACTAATTATTTTTAGCATTGTCCCTGTAGGAAGAGAGCACAGAGTAGTTTGGACTTGTAATTTGGGTTGGGTCATTGCTTCATGAACATTACCTTTCTCATGAGTAAAATAATGATAGTACTAATGATGACAATTATGACTGATAGCAATAAAAATCATTTCTATCTTCCAATATTTTTGGAGATATTAAATGACAGAAGGTAATTACGTTGTAAAATTTAAAGCTACAGATAGATGTCAGCTATTATTTTTCAACTGTGCAGAAACTTCCAACACTAAGCCTAGATGCTTAGCTGGGGTTGGGAGATTCTGGGCATGATAGAGATGGTAAAATTAGAAATAACAGCCTCATTGACTGCACACATAATTTGAACCAAAGCCCTTATTTTGATAAACAGAGTTCTGGAAGGGTTAGCCAGTAAGATTCTGCTAGAACCCAGGTTATTTCCAGTGGAAGTGATATGGAAAGAGACACTGTCAGAAGCAACACTGGATCTAGAATGTACTGTCCAAAACAATACGTCCAGGTATCTATTCTAAAATACGTACGTACGTACACACACACACACACACACACACACACGTACACACACAATTGGTGAGTGAAATGAAAGAAAAGATAGCCAGTGACCTAGAAGAGAGTAAACACATGGGAAAGAAAAGCTCTATCTCCATGAGGTGTCTGGAGGAAAAAGTAAAAGCAAGGGAGACCCAAGCCCTCTGTTATGGTTCATCATGGGAAAATACCAACAAAGCAGTTAATGCAGCATCCTTTACCACATTTTGTCACAAATCTCATCACGCAGCTGCTGCTGACATGACTCTTCTACTAATCCCTTCCTGCGTATGTCACAGAGCTGGTGAGTAGCCCCATTTGAGCCTTCCCTGATAAATCCCATAATCCTCACCACCTGCTTATGAGTTCCCCAGCATTGGTGACGACTGACGCCTTAGGATTCAAAGCAAATGCTGCTGTTCTCTCTCCCTTTTCTATGAGTCAGCCTTCTGATGATAACAATCCATTGTTTCATCATTTAATGTGGTCATATAAATAGGAGGAGGATGGCTGAGATTAAGATGGGACATTAATTTCCATTTCCTGGAGGATAACTCTTCTGATGTTTCTAAACTTGTGCCTCTGGCCTCCTGACAGTCCCATAAACTTGGGAAGATGAATGGAGTGTCTGTTTTAAAGTCATCTTTAACATTTTATGCATGGGGATGAACTTCAGACTCCAGAGACTGAGTTCATTTGCTGCTATATTAAGGATCCAGGTAGAGGAGAATAAGTCACTGAGATTCAATCGTCTTCTGAAATATTGCTTACCTGAGAGTAGTCCCTTCAAGATATAGTAACTGCTGGAGACCCCCATGTGCATCTAACAGCTGGACTTTGGTCCTTCAAAGCCTAAATGATCCATTTGGCTACATTTTATTTTCTTCAATTCATTTCACTCTTTCAGATGGTAAAATGCAAAAATCTTAATATTCCACAATGGCCAAGTAGCTGCCACACAGTTTCATGACCCATCACTCACTTTCTGATTACCCTGTCTTTCCTGTCTTTACGTATGAATGAGCTCCTACATAATGCGATCAGAGCACACGACACTGCACATCAGTACCTATCAGAGTACCTACAGGAGCAAAAGAGGCCAGTAAATCTAAGAGATTTCCGAGAAGAGCTGCATAGGTGATTTAAGAATATTGAAAGTTGATTTATGAAGGAAGATAAAAAGATCTCTTGCTTAAGCCAACTATGAAAATGTGGTAAAGCAGGTACATCCATACATCTGAAGTTCAGAAATGCTTCTAAGCAGGAGGATTGGAAGCCATACTAAAGGCAACCGCAAAATTGGAGCTCGGGAAAGAGAGAAACTCTCAAACTGCATGATACACTCACTCCCTGTGTGATTCTAAGATGCCAAGAACGCTTCAAGAGCTGATGTTACCGAAGACTGACATGAGCTCTTTCTGCAGTGAAAACCAGGATGAGAGACAAGAATTCTTCAGGAGATCGTCGTTTATGGTTATGGAAGCTGAGTAGTATTGAGAGATAATATCATCCATATTGCATGGTGAGAGGCAATGCAAGTATAGGGCTTGGCACACACTTCAGTGCTGAATGCATGACAGCTAGTGCGGCTCTACTCTCAATAGTATCATTCTCCCTGCCTTGCACATGACAAGGCTGCAGTCCAATATGCCTGCCAGTCAGACGCTGGGCTCCTTCATTCTTCTTACTGAGCTCCCCATTCAGGAATCAAACACGTACTACAGATTAGCAAAGAACAGGCTTAAGAACTAAGCAACCTGCTGTGAGAGAGCTATCACAACTTTATTTTTACACCCTTTTCTCAATAACCATAAGATGCCAAGTATATCTTGTGGCTTTTCACTGGAAAACCAAGTGCAGGACTTGAGAAACAGAAGGCTTTATATTTTACTTCTAAGTACCTATGCCAGACAAATCCTGAAAGCACTTTCAGCTTTTTGGAAAATATTCCCAGGTTCACGGGCTAAAAGAAGACCATGAAAAAAAAAAAAAAAAAAAAAAAAACCCTAACTGCTTCATGATTCCAACTTTTCTCAAGTTCAATAAGAAAAGAAACCATGGCAATAATGATGCCAGGTAATGGTTTAAGTTTTATGAGCTAAGGAGCTTTCTTTGGTACTTTTCAGTCATTTCTCATTTAATCCTTACAAAAGCCTCATGCGGCTTATGCTTTAGTGGAATTCTTCAAGATTCCATTGCTAGTAAGTGCTCAAACTACAATTTGAACTCAAGCCGCCTGACTGCAGAGCCATGATTTTTTTTTAACCATGATGCAGTACTAGTTCCCAAAACATATGACTGATTTCCACATACATACCCAGCACATACACACGCCCTCCAACCAACAGTGCTGCATCCCTGGTCTGAAACATTTCTATCACTTGCTTCCATTTCTGAAATAGCGTCCTGAATGGCATCTCCTCATTATACCCTTTCCTCTTCAATCTATTCTCAACTAGAGCAACTGACTTACAAAGTGAGTCTTTCGGCCAGGCATGGAGGCTCCAGGCTGTAACCCCAGCACTTTGTGAGGCCGAGGTAGGTGGATCATGAGGTCATGAGATAGGAACAATCCTGGCCAACACGGTGAAACCCCATCTCTACTAAAAATACAAAAATTATCTGGGCGTGGTGGCAGGTGCCTGTAGTCCCAGCAACTCAGGATGCTGAGGCAGGAGAATTGCTTGAATCCAGGAGGAGGAGGTTGCAGGGAGCCAAGATCACATCACTGCACTCCAGCCTGGGTGACAGAGCAAGACTCCATCTCAAAAAAAAAAAAAAAAAAAAAAAAAGTGAGTCTTTTTAAAATCTCCCTCAGAATAAAAGCCACATTCCCTGTGATGGATGGAAAAGCCTTACATAACCTGCCTATCACTTCCTCTTCCACCATGATCTCTCTGGCCTCATCCCTTTAGGTTCTCTGCCTCCTTCACTCTGCTCCAGCTCTTGTAACTTTATCTTCTTGCTGTTTCTTGAACACAGCGGGGTCATTTCAGCCTCAGGAACTTTTTAGTCACCATTCCTACACCTAGACCGCTATCCCTCAGAAGCAGACATAGCTCACTCCTTCGCTACCTCGAGATTTTCCAATTCTTATCACTCTATTTAAAACCCCAAAAACCCCACTTCTCCCAGACTTTCTAACATTCTCCCTTACTTTATTTTCTCCATAACAGTGACGATCATATGATGCCCTTCATATTTCACTAATGTATACATTTTCTCTTTTTTTAATCAAGGACATAAGATCTATGAGGGCAAACATTTTAGTTTTTTTTTTTTTTTTTTTATTCTCTGCTACATCCCCAGCACTCAGTGTCATATGGTAATTATCATATGAATGTATAATATATCGTCTTTAATATTCTAAGAAACATCCTTCAATCAAATAGAGAACCTAAAATCACAAGGAAATCCTTTCTGTTAAGTATTCTTCCAAACTGACATTAAGAAACTCCAATTTATTACTGCAGTTGAAAAACATTTCTAAATATTACTGAAATCATATTTTTGCTTCATGATATATTTCCTTAAGCACTTTGTTCTCACTAATAGGCTACGAAAGTGAGGTATATAATTTCAAAAAAGGGGGAATGACAGATATAAACTATAGGATAAAAATTATTCACCTGTAACTTTCAAAAAATGGTTTTCATTCAATGTCACAGATCCTACAACAGATTTAGAGCCCAAGACATTTTGATTGGCAATAATTAGATACAAGAAATAGAAGTGGCTTTTGTTTAGAATTTTTTTTTAAAAGGCTCCATATATCAGTAGTTGGTAGTATCAGAGAGGACAATATGTGTTGAATAGGGAATGATAAGGATATAGTTTGCCAGACCAAAAGAAAGAGTAGCACTTGACTTGGTGGGAGGACCCCTAAGAACAAGAGAAGCAATATGGTTCGATGTAAGCATGGTCCCTGACACAGCCAGCCCCTTCACTCTTCGCAGTGGAAACCTGTGTTTGGGAAAGTAATAGAAGCGTCATAGACAAGTTTGATGATCTGTCGGCAAGGGAAACTCATTGCATGATCTTCTGGAACATGAGAGAAGGCAGTCTTGCAGAGTGTCTCTCACCAACCTGTGATAGCTCTACGCTGCTAACAAGATGTGAAAATTCCTCCTGGCCTAGTGTAGGACACAGATACACTGGCTGGTCATTAAGGCAAGAGGTAAAGTGACTGTGGAGGAGAAAGAGTTAGGGTAAATGGCCCAAGCTAGGAATTAAGTGGCAGTCACAGCTAGTCTTGGGAAAAAATATAGCACCTGCAAGCATTATGATGGGGATTTAGTCTATCAGAGGGCTGATGCCAATGCATAATACAGACAAGGAAACAGAAGGCAATCTGTCTCATCTGCAGTTGCATCAGACACGGAGTCAATATGAAAGGCCAAGGGGCAACATTCTTTAGTGGGAGCCTGCAACAACCGAAGGGTACACATTGACCTGATGCCACTTCCCCACCTCATCATGCCACATGTAGCTATGAAACTCATAGTCTCCCTGAACCCAAGCAAAGAAGAAAGAGCAGAGGAAAAAAACCGCTCAAAGTTTAAGTGTTTGTTCTAAAGAGTTGGATTTATCCAAAAGGTGATGGATTTTAACTGGAAGTCAGTAAGATAAATTCAAGTGGCATGTAAGTATTCCTTCCTTAAGCAGAAATGGGTGCTGGTGAGCAAGCAGTATTCAGTTATGAAGAAATAAAGTTATATTTCTACCCACCTCAGTCACAGTGTATAAATTTTAAATCCACTCTATATGTAAGGGCCAGTGATTTATCAGTGCTGAGTTTTACAGTAAAATAAAAATTTAAAAAGTTACCAATGGCTAAGTATAGGGCAGAAATCACGACGAATATTAAAAAACAAAAGTTACCTCCCATCCAAGGAGAAACACGGTAAAAGGTGATTCAGCTAAAATATTGTAAAGCCAAATACGAAAAATATTTTATGCCCTGCTTACAATAAACCTATAATATAGCCTCAACACAGTTATTTCCAATTGGTGAGTGGAATTCAATTTGCATTAAAAAAAAAAACAAGAATAAAGATACACTTTACAACTTATCCAGGAATTTTCCTCTTGTATATATGAAACCCTCCCTGTCTGTTCTCTATTTCCATCCAGTTGGAAACAACCATATCCATTATAAAATATACAGCACTAAGTTGACACGGTTACTCACGGTTTGCTAATAGATGAACTGCATTTTATCCAGTGTTTGCAGTCACCATAAATGCAGATAATGTATGGCTAAGTTATTGTTGCAAGAAGCAAGAAACAGTCGAAGTTATGTTTGACCGGCATTCAATAAATGAGGAATAAGATGTTGAAGCATTTGTGCTTTGCTTTAACAAGTTTTAAAAGGTAAAAGGGACTGGCTATGAGGTAAATGGATTACTAGATTTGAAATCATGTTTTACCACACACTATTGATATGACTTTCAACTTCTTTCAGCTTGAAAAGGTTAAGCAGTTACCTGTAGGGAACACAGAGATCATGTACATGAAGACTTTGCTTCAGCAAAACAACTTACCATATCATATGCCCTCAGTAAAGCTTTGCTATACCTATCAATATTCTTATTATTTTATTTATTTATTTTGAGACGAAGTCTCTTTCTGTCACCAGGCTGGAGTGCATCTCGGCTCACTGCAAGCTCCGCCTCCCAGGTTCAAGCGATTGTCCTGCCTCAGCCTCCTGAGTAGTTGGGACTACAGACACCCGCCACCACACCCGGCTAATTTTTGTATTTTTAGTAGAGACGGGGTTTCACCATGTTGGCCAGGCTGGTCTCGAACTCCTGACCTCAGGTGATCCGCCCGCCTCAGCCTCCCAAAGTGCTGGGATTACAGGTGTGAGCCACCACGTCCGGCCCTATCAATATTGTTAAAGGCCAAATTCCTAACAAAACGGATCATCAACTCACTCTTTACCCAAGATTTTCTCCAGAAGCTCCTTTTTCCTAGTTTCCATTTAGATTGACCATCTCATTTCCCCTATTCACTTCTCTATGCTATTCCAACACTAGTTTTCTCCAATCTTCAATTGTTTTTAACAACAGTTAATGTGCTTTAAGGAGAATAACCTCTGTCAGTATTGAGATCTCTTCGCAAAGTCACAGAAACACACACACTCACTTTTGCCATGTCCAATTGTGATGAATGCAAGGTTCTGGGAAACGTCTGGCCAGTGTTAGGACACAGTTTTCAATAAAGGAACTGAATAAAAACCTCTGTGCTCAGGGAATGAAATCCAGGAGCACAGCCCAATTTGTGATTTATTTTTAACAAGTGAATGAGAAATGAAGAAATTAAAAGACACATTTTTGGAATCAGAAATCTTTCATATGATTTCTTTGTAGCATGCCTTTAAGCAAATTATTTATTTGTTCTGGGCCTCAATTTCCCTATTTGTAAAATAAAGGCAACAAAACTGGCTGGATCATTTCCATTTGCCTTCCAGGTCCTTTCCTACTTTCCGTCTCCCTACTGTGTGTCATAGGATGCCAATTTTGGTGCTATAACAACTGGGCCTGCAAGGTGTCCATTTGAGTTCATAGGAGCAACTGGCTAGGGTTCCAAAGCTGGAATGAGAGAAAGACCAAAGTCTTTATACTCTATCCCACCATCCCACTCCACCCCTAGCCCCAGCCTCTCTGCCAGGCCACACATTAGCAGGGGCCATATTCTTCTTACCTGTGCCTGCAGCTCTCCTCATCTATGCCCTCCCTGCTCTTATGGTTCCCTCCCAATTCTGCTTACCAAACTCTCAGCCTCTTTAGGACTAGAGGTGATAGTTGCACACCGGCTAGTGCCTGGGTGCTTTCTTATTGCTTATAGGTTTCCTTTAGTTCTGACTTTTAAATAGTCCCTTCATTAAGTTATCTTTAATTTCTAATTTCCATCTGAGTGTGCCATCTCTTTTCTGCCAGAATCCTAACTCACACAAAAATCTACATCCTTGAGCTATTATAAAAACATGAGACAATGTAATATAGGTAAAAATGCCCCATTTTATGCCTGTTATACAGTAGGGTGATTGATGAATATCTGGTAATTCTTACTTATAAAACAGTTACTTTTTGCAAAGCACTATTGTGATAAGCATTCTCCTTGTGCAGGTCATGTCTTAGTCATATGTAGACAATCATTAGGTAAGCTGCAGAGCGGCCAAGTTTTGTAATATCTGGTTTTTGTTGTTGTTTATGTCAGGCATAATATCCAGGTTGCCATATATTACTAGGCTATCGTGATGTTTCTCAGTATGTCTTTCTTTACCAACTTATCTATATTTAGGTCTTTTATCTTTCCTCCCAAGTGAATCTAACTTAGCTCTTTAGTCTCACACATCTTTGCCGAACATCTAGCACATCACTAAGTAGACAATAAGAGGTCCAGAAACAACTATTGTTTCTGAGGGCTACTTGCCATAGTGAAGAAGTAGTCAGTTTTCCTAATGCAGACTGGTGAGCTGTCTCTATCGTCTAAATCAATAATTATATCGTCTAAATCAATAATTTTGTTTTGTTTTGTTTTGTTTTCCCCCACCATTCAGCATTTAGGCTATCTCCATAAAAGATCTGGTGAGTGCATATGTATCACGTGTCAGGTATGCATATCAAATTGAGAATTTACTGTTTTCTGTCTGGGCTCAGCCAACACCTCGTTGTTAAAGATGACATTATTTTATAAGGGAAGAGGAAATTTAATTAATGCCTTTGTGGCATAACTTCTAACAATTTTGGAACGACTTCTTTCTGGAATTAAAATTAGTTCCTTGAAGATATTGCTCTAAAGCTCCATATTGACAATAATTAGATTTATTTTTGGTAATCTTTACACGTGCATGACTTCTCCCATGTGGCCCTCATGCATTACTCTTGGAAAACACTTACTAATATTCCCATTTTAAGAATAAGAAAACTGTAACTTAGAGGTGTTAAATTCCAGGCACAAGGTCACTAGGCAAATAGCAGACACAGGACTAGAACTCAAATCTTTAGACCCCAAATTTCATTCTTCACTCAATAACTCTTCATGAACAACCAACAATGTGTACAGTACTGAATTAGTCCCACGACGAGCTTCTGCACAAAAGTAAGATGTAGTGTCCATTAATTAAGGAAGTTTTAGTTGCTCTGTAAACAATCTATAGTGAAGGCATATATAGTGTTAAAGGTATTGACAAAATTCTACGGCATTCCAGAGGATGTAAAGAAGAAACAATTCTGAGAGTAGTAAAGTTGGGTTCAGTCTTGACTGGCAGATAAAAGTTTTTCAGGGCAGCTTGATAACAGGATATTTTCTTTCTCTATTAACTGCATAATACATAATTCTCTTTATGTTAACTCAAATTCAATTCTCATGGACTCTTGATTGAGATTTTTGAGTGTGACACCACCAGAAAATACAAGAATTCTATACGTCCATCTCTTAATATGTGAGCCTTCCAATGAGCATTTCCAAATACTGACCTAATCAACAGTTAAACAAGATTCCCTAAAGGAGTGGTCTATGTGCTATGCATAGACCTTTAGCCGTTAGCCACATATAACTATGTAAATGTAAATTAAATCAAATTAAAATTAAATTAAATTTAAAATTCAGATTCTCAGTCATACTAATCACACTTAATAGTCTATTAATAGTCTCATGTGGCTGGTGGCTACAATATTGAACAAAGCAGGTATTCCATCACTGCAGAAGTGTATATTAAACAATGCTGGTATGCATTTGAAATCTGTTTCCTTAAAATTGCTGAACCAAGGAACTATAGGTTCATCTAATAAAACCATAAAGAAGACAATAAAATATTACAAGTAAAAGTGATCTAAATTCACTCTTTCATTTGTTTTGTATGGATTTAGCACATACATATTAAGTGCCTACTATGTGACAGGTATTACGAAGTAAGAGATTAATTAGCAAAATATACATGATTTCTGACCTCATCGATCTTAAAACCTGGAGGGAATACAGATAACATAACATGTAGTTTCAACAGAATATGATTATTTGCTATTACCTCTAATTTTGTCACAATCAGAATAAGTGGAGACTCTTTTACATTTGCACATGCAGAAAGGAGCAGACATGTCTGTCCCTGAGAAGCTACAATCTTTCTGGGTCACATAAACCATCATGCTAACTAAAGGAAAGTTTCCTTCCAGAAATTTCCGTAGGTTTTTGAGACGTGAATTTAACAGCCAGCATTTAAATGTTTTCACCTCACATATATTCAAGTATGAGGTTTTCAAACATGAGAACATTTTGTAAATTGTAATAAGTAAGTAAATAGGCTGGGTGGGGTGGCTCACACTTGTAATCTCAGCACTTTGGGAGGCCCAGGCAGGCAGATCACGAGGTCAGGAGATCAGCACCATCCTGGCTAACACGGTGAAACCCCATCTCTACTAAAAATACAAAAAAATTAGCTGGGCGTGGTGGTGGGTGCCTGTAGTCCCAGCTATTGGGGAGGCTGAGGCAGGAGAATGGCGTGAACCTGGTGGGCGGAGCTTGCAGTGAGCTGAGATCTCACCACTGCACTCCAGCCTGGGCAACCGAGTAAGACTCAGCCTCGGGGAGAAAAAAAAAAAAAAAAAAAGTAAGTAAATAGTCTTTTAGGCAGCCTTTATGATACAGTCAAAGCTATCTTGTGTCTAGGGACTTCAGAGAAAAGATCAGGTATTGAAAATCTCAAAGAAAGAACTTGAAAATCGGCCTTTGGTTGGGTAAGTTTGAAAGTTGGTGGGAGAATAGTTCTTATCTTCAGCTGTTTGAGCTGAACAATCCTCAGAGGAGGGAGCACCAGTTCTAACCAAGGACTCTGGTGGTTAGTGGGCTGGATCTTGATTACTCTCTCCTGACATTATTTTAAGATCTAACTCCTACAGACGGTTCGGGAGAAAGAACAAGGGAATACCCACATAAAAGCAAAAGTTTATCTGTCAAGATTCTTAATGTTACTTTAAACTTCTCCCTTTTGAAGAAAATAATAATTCTTTCTGCTGAGAAATAATGGACATGTATTTTAAAATTATTTTTCTTTCTTTTTTTTTTTTTTTTTTTTTTTTTTTGAGACAGAGTCTCGCTCTGCCACCCAGGCTGGAGTGCAGTGGCCGGATCTCAGCTCACTGCGAGCTCCGCCTCCCGGGTTCACGCCATTCTCCTGCCTCAGCCTCCCGAGTAGTTGGGACTACAGGCGCCCGCCACCGCGCCCGGCTAGTTTTTTGTATTTTTTAGTAGAGATGGGGTTTCACCGTGTTAGCCAGGATAGTCTCGATCTTCTGACCTCGTGATCCGCCCGTCTCGGCCTCCCAAAGTGCTGGGATTACAGGCTTGAGCCACCGCGCCCGGCCTTTAAAATTATTTTTCTAGAGACAGGGTCTTGCTCTGCAACCCAGGCTACAGAACAGTGATGCAACCATATAGCTCACTATAACTTGGAACTCCTGGACTCAAGAGATCCTCCCTCCTCAGCCTCCTGAGTAGTTAGGAGTACAGGCATGCACCACCACACTTAGCTTTTTAAAATTTTTATTTATTTTATTTATTTTTTTGAGACCAAGTTTCACTCTTGTTGCCCAGGCTGGAGTGCAATGGCGCGATCTCGGCTCACTGCAACCTCCACCTCCCGGGCTCAAGCAATTCTCTGCCTCTGCCTCCTAAGTAGCTGGGATTACAGGAGCCCACCACCACACCTGGCTGACAGTTTATATTTTTAGTAGAGATAGGGTTTCACCATGTTGACCAGGCTGCTCTTGAACTCCTGACCTTCAGGTGATCCACCCACCTTGGCCTCCCAAAGTGCTGGGATTACAGGCATGAGCCACCGTGCCCTGTCAACTTTTTTATATTTTGTAGAAACATGGTCTCACTATGTTACAACCAATGAACCAACACTGACATGTCTATATCAACCAAAATCCATAGTTTACATTAAGGTTCACTGTGTTTAAACTCTATGGGTTTTGACAAACGTACGATGTCATGTAACTACCATTATAGGCTCATACAGAATAGTTTCCCTAAAGTAAAATTCCCCTGTACTTCACCTAGGCAGCCCTCCCTCCTGGTCTCAAATTCCTGTCCTCAAGTGATCTTCCCATCTTGGTCTCTCAAACTGCTGGCATTATGGGAATGAGCCAATGCACCAGGGCTGAATATGCTTGAATAAAAAATAGTAACCTAAAATTTAAGTATGTTAACATTTCCAGAAACAAGTCTTTCATGGGCTAATTGTGTGTGTGTGTGTGTGTGTGTGTGTGTGTCTGTTTCTGTTTGGGGAGAGTTGACTCAATATTATTTATAATAAAAATAACTGAAATGTCTTTAAGTATGACATTTTTCAGTTAGCTATAAATTCTATCATGCTTTATCAACTCTCATTTGGCCCAGTTACATTTGTATCTATATGTAACTTGCATGGCCCATTTAGTCTTTCAGTTTGCAATCTCTGATCTATAATGACTCTGCCTATCACCTTAGTTTATTTCTATAGAATATTCAGTGTGTGTTTTCAGTATGGCCTGGATCAAAGATAAGGGAGTTTTCTAGACCTTATGTAACAATATCTATCTTGGTCATCATATCTCCCTAATGACTAGCATAATGCAATACATAATATGTATTTGCTACATCAATAAGTGAAGAATGAACAAATGCATGTTTAGTAATAGTCATTGCATTTTACGCACTTGTCATTATCGCACCTTCATTATTTAATCTTATTATTCATTTAGACACTGGGAGCTGGTTCTGATATGAGAGGGTTTGAAGTACAGAAAGGAAAACGTATGGCCCTTCTCATGCAAGCCAAGCTGTATGGCTCACTGTCCTGAAGCTGGATTTGAGAAGACCTCTGGATATAGGGGAGTCATGTGAAATGTCATGGTGTTGGGATCTGGATCAGGATATAAAGAACAAACAGGTGTTACCAGATGAAGACTGGTTTCCAGCAGCGGCAAGATATTGGATTGTCAGTGGTTGACATTTTTAATGGCATCAATTCTTTGAGTTACATATAAAAAGGGAACTTAACTAGGATTTGTTAAAGGTGCTTTATTTTGCTTCCTGCGCTCAGTGGGAAATTAGTTAGCATTTTATTTAAGCACTACAAAGAAGAAAGGAGGAAAAAGCCTTGCAAAACCAGAAGACTCTGAGCATCTACGTCTTAGATGCAAAGCTATAAACTGTGGTTCTTCGGCTTAACTCAGCCTTTTCTATTCTGATAACTAAATAGGCTAAAAATGCACACACAATTAGAGGGGCAGGTATTTTAAAGAGTATATGTTGTAATATATTATAAAATATAATGTAAAAATCTTTACATTTTGTGAACAGAAAAATGTCCTACAATCCCTGTCCACAATATTTTATTAGCATTATGCTTACCCTACTGAGGAGTCACAAAAATTGCTGTAATATTGCTTCCAATTGCTTGCTATCAATCTTCCCTCTTCAGTGAAATAGCACCAAAATAATGCAGATAACATTTTCTGCCTTTCTAATTCATTCTACCCCCATACCTTTCTCCTTACAACACTCCTGCCCGAGTAGTTGCCCATAGTCACAATAAACTCAGAAGAATATGACCAGAAAGCATGGTGTAATTTTTATAAATTTTTGAATTATTACACCTTGACATAGTTTCATAATTTAGACTTGGGCATTTTTATTTAAACGGATCACAAGCAGAGAAAGAGTTGGATCTGCTCTGCAATTAATCATTTCTGCATTACATTTCCCACAAAACAATATAAGAAACAAAGGAACACAAGCCACAGCTAACCCAGTCCTTGATGTGCAAATAATTGGCCTGGCCTGGCTTTTGTCATTGTAGATGGCAGTGGCCCTGACTAAGGTTTATTAATATATGCTCTCTAGACAAACAGAACATTGGAAGTCCTGCCCATCTCCAAGCCCTGTGAAATTCACAAAGCAGGCCTCAGCTTTTCTTGCTCATTGCTTTTCAATGCAGCTTCCTCAACATAAGATCTCTTTGTCCAAAAATACTGATTTTGATCTTCCTACTTTTAAATACTGTAGAGTGCCTAAGGCTTGAAAACTACACATTTCTTTGCTCTTGGTTCAATATGCTCAGTGGGAGAAATTTATCATCGGAGTTGTTGCTGTTGGAGAAATACAGAGATCTCCTTTCCCCTCAGTCCCCAAAGCATCTGTTGCCTGGACTTTTGTTTGTATTAATGAAATATGCCATCTGCATTGTGCAGGCATTTACATTTCAGTAGGAAGCAGAGAAGGGAATCCCAAAGAGGAATCTAGTAGCCATTATAAAACCCCTTTGTGCTCCTTCATGTACAACTCAAAGACCAAATCCTCCTAAGCACCCGTGGCCACTGCCATGGGATCCATTTTAGAGCCAGGAAATGTCAAATTATAACAGACCATCATTTTACTGTGAGTTGCCTCAAAGGCCACTCTTCTATTTGGACAAAACATTGCATGCATCATTTTTTCTCCTGTCTTAATGGATGGCAGAATTGACAGAAACTTTTTGGACACAAATGATAGAAACCCAACTGTATGAAACTTCAACAACAAAGAGAATGTACTGCCAGTGCAACTAAGAAATTTAAGGAATTGTACTGGAAATTCAAGGAAATGTACTGCCATCGCAACTGAGAAATTCAAGGAATGAATCCCCAGGTCTGACTGCCTCAGGGTGCTAAGTGATACTGTTAGGAATTAGTCTCTCCCTACCTCTCAGATCAGCTTTCCATGCTTTGGGTATATTCAAGCACATTCTCACCAAGTTTAATCCTCTTCCACTCAATTTTACCTCTCCTGCTTTGCAGCCCTAGTTTGAAAGAAGTTCCTATTATCCAATAGTTCCAAAAGAAGTTTGGAAACTGAATATATTTGGCTTGAAAGGTCTGGCTTTGGTCACCTTCCTTCTCCTGAAACAGTGTTTCTAGCCAAGGTAAATACTGTGGCCTCACTGGCAGACAAGGGCCACCTGTAACCTCAGAATCTGGAGTGTGGGAACCACTCTACTGTACACACGTGGACTGAGACTGGAGAACAGTAAAGGAACATAAGTGTGATGTTCCCAGGAGAAAAAAAAAAGCATGACTACCAGGCCAGGGCCAGAGATGTCCATTCCAGAGAGGAATGGCTGAAAGACCTTCCAGGATTTGGCCATTTGGAAAAGTACTTAGCCTCACATGATCCTAGTATGAAAGAGTTCCCTTTTTTGCTCTGCCATCCTTTACCAAATTCCCTAAGGAGTGCAGGAAAGTTATGTCGAAATCCACATGTACTGCTTATCTTTTTCAGAGACACATGAGGTTCTAAGTTATAGGAAAGAACAGGTCAGGAGTTTATTGCCAGAGCTAAGAAACAAAGAACTGGCAAGTGTGAAACAACCTTAGTTGTGTGGGAGATAGGATCTGAAAGAGATGAACTAGAGGAGTCAAGAGTGACCTGACTGCCTGTGGTATATTCAGAAGAATCAACAGGAAAAAAAAAAAAACCACTGGCCAGAAACTCTAATTTTATTTCTCAATAATCAACATATATTTGAAAAGTGCATGATAATTGTAATACTGATAATACTGATACTGATCATAACACTCAAACAATTAACATGTATTTAGCGAGTAGTGAGTTAATAACTGTGTTTAGCACTTAACATATCTCGCCTAAATGAGGAAATGAGTTCTGGGGGCGAACACAGATGTGGCTCCAATGAACTGTCTGGAGGGTCAGGAGAGCCTTAGGACAGAACATGGTGTCTCATTAAGAACTAAAGGGCAAGTAGAAGTCAGAGTGTAAGGAAGGCTGATCTACAGGCAAACAGAGTGTATGAGGGTTCTCCATAGGGGCAGCGCTAATAGGACAGATATATATATGAAGGAAGTTTATTAAGGAGTATTGACTCACATGATCACAAGGTGAAGTCCCACAACAGGCCCTCTGCAAGCTGAGGAGCAAGAAAGCTAGTCCCAGTCCCAAAATGTCAGAAGTCGAGAAGCCAACAGTGCAGCCTTCAGTCTGTGGCTGAAGGCCGGAGACCCCCTGGCAAATCGCTGGTGTAAGTCCAAGAGTCCAAAAGCTGAAGAACTTGGAGTTTGATGTTCAAGGGCAGGATACACCCAGCATGGGAGAAAGATGGAGGCCGGAAGACTCAGCCAGTCTACACCTTCCACATTCCTCTGCCTGCTTTTATCCTAGCTACACTGGCAACTGATTAGATGGTGCCCACCCAGATTGAGGGTGGGTCTGCCTCTCTCATCCACTGACTCAAATGTTAATCTCCGTTGGCAACACCCTCACAGACACACCCAGGAACAATACTTTGCATCTTTCAATCCAATCAAGTTGACACTCAATATTAACCATCACACAGAGCATACACAAAGTTCTTGTGGTAGGTCTGAGAATGTAGTGATTAGGAAGGAAAGGGTAATTCTTGATGGCTGAAGCACCACATGAGAAGGATGCAAAGAGGGGAGAGAAGCACAAAAAAGAGTTCAGGAAGTTAGAAAGGCAGAAAATACATTCATAAGCTAGACCGGATCTGGACTTCCGTGGACCTCCCAGAGCTGATCAAAGGAAGACATGGTTATGTCTCTGCTGGTTATGTGCAGAAAATGAGAAATTTGGATGACGAACTCCTTGTCAAATATTCTCAAAAATCTGAATACTAGGTACATTTAGATGATATAAATGAGGCTCACTCTTAAGATAGTATTATACTGAAAAGATTTGACCATCATTCCACATTTGGCAAAAGCAAGATGCTTTTCCCCAATAGTAATCATGCAATAAGTTAATCAATTTAGCTACAGGATGAGTACCTCATTCTGGTATTTCCCAAATGTAGAACAGTGCCAGCATATCACAAACTCAGTACATGTTTGTTAAACAGATGTTATAAACAGATGAGTATTAAATGCCTATTACTTTGGGTCAAACCAGACTTGACAACTACCTATTTATTCTGCATTTATTTATCTCCTGAAGAAGTGCTTTTCTTCTACAAACTATATATCTAAATATTGAATTGCATTATAACAAAAAACTATTATATCTATTAAATATCTTTGGGGATGGCTTTTGTAGAATCACCAAGGAAAAAAAAAATCACACTCAGCTCTCAGTATCAGGAATAAATATTCTCCTTTTTAACCATATTTTCAGTCAAATTAAAATTATCAATCCTAGGAATATATGTGTACTATATAGACTGAATGTTTATGCCCTCCCCTCCAAAATTCATATGTTTAAACCTTATACCTGGCATGATGGTGTTTAGAGGCAGGGCCTTGAGGAAGTCATCAGGTCTTGAGGGCAGAACCCTCATAAATGGGATTAGTACCCTGACAAAAGAAGCCCCAGAGATCTCTCTCATCCCTTCTGCCATGTGAGGATACAAAGAGAAAAATGGCCATTTATGTACAAGGACGCAGGCCCTCACCAGATACCTACTTACTAGTGAAGCGATTTGGGGCTCAAGATTCCAGTCTCCAGAACTTCGAGAAATAAATTTGTGTTGTTTAAAAGCCACTCAGTTATGGCATTCTGTTATGGTAGCCTGAACAGACTAAGATAGGAAATTGGTACCCAGAACTAGGAGTGCTGCTATCCCAAACACCTAACAATGTCCAAGTGACTTTGAAACTGGGCAATGGGTAGAGGCTAGAAGTGTTTTGAAGTGTCTGCTAGAAAAAGCCTACATTGCTGTAAAGAATCTTTAAAAGGGGGCCGGGCGCGGTGGCTCAAGCCTGTAATCCCAGCACTTTGGGAGGCCGAGACGGGCGGATCACGAGGTCAGGAGATCGAGACCATCCTGGCTAACACCGTGAAACCCCGTCTCTACTAAAAATACAAAAAACTAGCCGGGCGAGGTGGCGGGCGCCTGTAGTCCCAGCTACTTGGGAGGCTGAGGCAGGAGAATGGCGTAAACCCGGGAGGCGGAGCTTGCAGTGAGCTGAGATCCGGCCACTGCACTCCAGCCCAGGCTACCGAGCAAGACTCCGTCTCAAAAAAAAAAAAAAAAGAACCTTTAAAAGTGATTCTGTGTAGGTCTCAGAAAAAAAGAAGAGATGCAGAGAAAGCCTCAATCTTAGAAAATACCTATGTAACCCTGAAATTAGGAATATGAATGGCAAAGGTCATTCTGATGAGGTCTCAGACAGAAATAAGGAACATGTTAGTAGACAGTGGAGGAAGGTAATATTTGTCATAAAGTGGCAGATAACTTGGATGAACTGTTTTTGTGTTTCAGTGCTTTGTGGAAGGTAGAATTTGTGAGCAAGGCAATTGGATACTAGGCTGAGGAAATCTTTAAACAAAGCACTGAAGGAGTGGCTTAGTTCCTCCTGACTGTTTATAGTTAAGTGTGAAAGAAATGAGGTAACATCAGTAAAATAGTGGGATAAGAGCTCATCTAATTGTATCTCCCACAGCAACAATAATTTTTCAGCCATCCATAGACAAAATAGCCTTTGTAGGAGCCTTGGATTAATTTACGAGGTTGTGAAATTCCAGGGGACCCCGATATTTAGTAGGGCCATTTTGAGAGGGTCGACTCATGCCCAGATGGCAGACTTGTGGACCATGGTCCTGGCTGCAGACCTGGAAATAGCTTTGTCCTCTTGTGGACTCAGCTATGGCCCCATTTTGTCTTGGTCTGATTATAACAATCATCAGCAAAGAGGCCCAGAAAAATTCACGCACACTAGTATGTTGGCTGACAGGCCAGCCAAAGTTTAGTCTGGATATAGACCCTGAAACAGCTCTGAAACTCAGTTTTAGACACTCTTAGCTGTGGACTGAGAGTAGGCCTTCTCAACTAGGAACCCAGAGGGAGAAATGCCTGCCTGAGTCTCCTGGGTAGGCTTGCCAAACTCAGCCCTACAGCAGATACTGAAATTCAGCTACAACCTCTCTGAGCTGTAGCCTGTGAGCAATCCTACATGCCCAGGCATCTGGAGGGAAACACACTTATCTATGATCCTAGAGACAGGACTGCAGACTTTAGTCTCAGTTGTATATCCTGAAGCATCCTTGTGTGTATTGGGCTGTTCTTACCTTCCTATGAAGAAGTACCTGAGACTGGATAATTTAGAAAAGATGTTTAATTGGCTCACTGTTCTGCAGGCTTTACAGAAAGCATGGTGATGGCATCTGCTTGGATTCTGGTGAAGCCTCAAGGAGCTTTCAATCATGGTAGAAGGCAAAGGAGGAACATGCATATCACATGGCAAAGGGAAGAGCAATCAAGAGAGTAGTGGGGAGGTGCCAAACACTTTTAAATGACCAGATCTCAAAAGAACTCACTTATTACCATGAAGACAGCACTAAGCCATGAAGAATCTACCCTTACGACTCAAATACCTCCCACCAGGCCCCACCTCAAACATTGGGGATTACAATTCAACATGAGATTTGGGCACGAAAAAAATCCCCACACTATATCATTCCACCCCAGTCCCTCTCAAATCTCATGTCCTTCTCATATTGCAAAATATGATCATGCCTTCATAACAGTCCCCCTGTCTTAACTCATTCTAGCATCAACTCAAAAGTCCAAAACCCAAAGTCTTATCTGAGACAAAGGAAATCCCTTCTACCTATGAGCCGGTAAAATAATAATAAAAAAAAATTAGTTACTTCCAAGATTCAATGAGCATATAGGCATTGGATAAACATCCCCATTCCAAAAGGGAGAAGTCAGCCAAAAGAAAGGGGCTACAGGCTTTATGCAAGTTTGAAACCAACACGGCAGTCATTAAATCTTAAAGCTCCAAAATAATCTACTTTCACTCCATGTCTCACATCCACGGGGGTGATGGTGCAACTGGTGAGCTTCCAAAACCTTGGGCAGCTCTGCCCTTGTGGCTTTGCAGGGTTCAGCACGAGACTGCTCTCACAGCATGTTGAGTGCCTGAGACTTTTCCAGGTGCATGGTGCAAGCTGCCAGTGGATCAAACATTCTGGGGTCTGGTAGGTGGTGGGCCCTTATCACAGATCCACTAGGCAGTGCCACAGTGAGGACCCTGTGTGGGGCCTCTAACCACAGATTTCCCCTCTGTGCTGCCCTAGTAGTGGTTCTCTGTGAGGGTTATAACCCTGCAGCAGGCTTCAACATGGGCACTTAGGCTTTCTCATACATCCTCTGAAACCTAGACGGAGGCCAAGCCTCCTTTACTCATACACTCTGAATCTGTAGGCTTAACACTACATGGAAGCTACCGAGGCTTATGACTTGCACGCTTTGAAGCAGTAGCCTGAGCTACATCTGGGCCCCTTTGAGCCAAGGTTGGAGCCAGAGGGGCTGGGATGTGGGGAGCAGCATCCCAAGGCTATAGAGGGCAGTGAGGCCCTGGGCCCTGCCCCTGAAACCATTCTTTCTGCTTAGACCTCTGGGCCTATGATGAGAGGGGCTGCCACAAAGGTCTCTGAAATACCTTTCCTCCATTCTCTGGGATATTAACACTTGGCTCCCTTTTAGTTATGCAAGTTTCTCTAGCAAGTGGTTGCTACACAGCCTGCTTGAATTCCTCTCCTGAGAAAGCTTTTCCTTTCTCTGTCACATGGCTAGGCTGCAGATTTTCTAAACTTTTACATTCTGTCTCCTGCTTAAATATAACATCCAAGTTTAAGTCATTTATTTGCACCTGCATCTGATAAGTAGGCTGTTAAAAGCAGCCGGGACATATCTTGAACACTTTGCTGCTTAGAAATTTCTTCTGCCAGATATCCTAGGTCATCACCCTCAATTCCAAACTTCCATAGATCTTTAGGACATAGATCACAATATAGCCAACTTCTTTGACAAGGTATAACAAGAGTTCAGTTTATTTGCTCCAATTCCCAATAAGCTCCTAATTTCCATATGAGACCTCAGCAGCCTGAATTTCACTGTCCATATCACTATCAGCATTTTGTTTACAACCATTTAAATAGTCTGTAGGAAGTTCCAAAATTTCCTTCATCTTTCTTTTTTATTCTAAGCCCTCAAAATTCTTTCAATCTCTGCTAGTTACCCAATTTCAAAGTTGCTTCTAGATTTTCAGGTATCTTTATAGCAATACCCAACTCTGTAGTACCAATTTTCTATATTAGGCCATTTTTACATTGCTATAAAGAAATATCTGAGACTGGGTAATTTATAAATAAAAAAGGTTTAATTTGTTCACAGTTCTTCACACTTAATAGAAAGTATGGTGCAGGCATTTGCTCAGTTTCTGGTGAAGCCTCAGGGAGTTTTCAATCATGGTGGAAGACAAAAGGGGAATAGGCGTGTCACAGGGCAAACACAAGAGCAAGCTAGAGAGTTGGAGAGGAGGGGCCACACACTTTTAAATGACTAGATCTCATGAGAACTGACTCATTATCACAAAAATAGCATCAAGTCATGAAGGATCCACCCTCATAACCAAAACCTCCCAGCAACTCCTCCCACCCCCACCACCACTGCATTGGGGATTACAATTCAACATGAGGTTTCAGTGGGGACAAATATCTAAACTATATCAAATGTGGCTTGGTTTTAGTCCCTTTAAGCCATGGTTAGGGCCAGGACTGCCTACCCAGGTATATATTCAGTGACCTAGTAGGAGCCCTCCCAGGGACCTGGAGGAAGTTGCTCCCATTTGTGCAACTGGTAACAGGCCTGCTGTCTGCATACCTTCAAGCAATTCTTCATCTCAGTGCAAGCTCTACTGGACAAGGTAGTAATGGTGTTTGGTCCACCAAGAGGTCAGACAAAAGCCATGCCTACTAGAGACACTGGTAACAGGCCTGTCAACTGTGGGTCCCCTCATGGACTCATGTGATCCAGCTCAACTGCCACAAGACTGCAATCCTATAGGCAATCCCATCAGCTCAGAGACTCAACATGAGAAGGTTTTTCCTGCCAAAACTAGTCTGTAAAGATTAGAAGTGGTATTTGCTCCTTCAAATGCATAGCCATCAATGCAAGGCTACAGAGATAACAACAAATCAGGCAAACATCATACCACCAAAGGAAACTATGAACATTCTATAATTGACTCCAAAGAAATGGAGATCTCGAAATTTCCTAAAAAAAAAGAATAAAAAATAATCATCTTAAAGAAGCTCAGTGAAATATAAGAAAACACAATTTGATGAAATTAGAACAATGCATGAACAAAATAAAAAGTTTAATAAAGAAATATAAACCATAATAAAGAACCAACAGAAATCCTAAAGCTGAAGGATAAAGTGACAACATTAAAAAATTCAATAGACAACTTTAACAGCAAACTCCACCATGCAGAAGAAATAATTACTGAATTCAAAGACAGGCCATTTGAAATTAGTCAAGTCCAGGACCAAAAAGATAAAAGATTTTTAAAAATTGAAGAAAGCATTAGAGACCTATGGGACAAAAATCAACTGTACAAATATATAAACTGTGCAATTTCTGGAAAGAGAAAGGAGAGAGAGTAAGGGACAGAGAATTATTTAAAGAAACACTGGCTGAAAACTATTCAGACCTTTGGAGAAATATGAGTATTCAGATTCATGAAGTTTAAAGGATCCCAACTAAGATCAACCTAAAGAAGAAACTTCAGGACACATTATAAATGAATTATTAAAAGTCAAAGACAAAGAAAATCCTGAAAGCAGCAAGAGAAAAGAGACGTGTCACATATAAGAAAATCCA
Source organism: Papio anubis (assembly GCF_008728515.1). Classification (NCBI taxonomy): domain Eukaryota; kingdom Metazoa; phylum Chordata; class Mammalia; order Primates; family Cercopithecidae; genus Papio; species Papio anubis. The sequence continues at coordinate 26,277,981 of NC_044986.1, read as the reverse complement.
CATAAGGTTAACAGTAGACATCTCAACAGAAGCTTTTCAGGTCAAAATAGAATAAGGTAATATATTCAAAGTGTCAAAAGAAAAACTGCCAACTAACAATACTATACTCAGCAACTGTAATGCTAAAGGGATTCTTTCAATTTGAAAGAAAAGAGTTATTTTTGTTTCATGTAACAACATGAAAACATATTAAAGCATAAAGCTCACTGGCAAACTTAAGTATGTAGCTAAATTCGGAATATTCTAATATTATAATGGTGGCTTGCAAATCACTTTTAATTCCAGTATAAAGGTTAAAAAGCATAAAAAAACTATAGCTATAATAATTTGTTAATGAACACATAATATAAAAAGATGAAATTGTGCTATCAATATAAAAATGGGAAAGGGGCAGTAAAAATGTAGAGTTCTTGTATGCAAAAGAAGGTACTTTGTTATCAGCTAAATTATAATATTATAATTTTAGGATGTTTTATGTATGCTCCATGGTAAAGTAACCACAAAAGAAAAAATCTCCAGTAGATACACAAACCATAAAAAGAAAGAAAACAAAGCATACCAATATAAAAATTCAACAAATCACAAAGGAAAACAGCAAGAGTGGAAGAAAGAAACAAAGGAACTACAAAATTGTAAACAATTAACAAAATGTCAATAGTAAATCCTTATCAACAATAACTTTAATTGTAAATGAATGTAACTCTCTAAAGATAAAGGGTGGCGGAATGGGTTAAAAAAAAATATATATATATATATATATCTCAACAATATGCTACCTAAACTAGACTTGCTTAAGCCTTAAGGGCAAACATAGGCTGAAAGTAAAAAAAATAATAATAAAAGGTATCCTATGAAAAATGGCAACCAAAAGAGAGCATGGGTGCCTATACTTATATCAGACAAAATAGATTTTCAGTCAAAATCTGTTAGAAGAGACAAAAAAGGTAGCTACACGATAACAATTGTAAATATGTATGCACTCAACATAGAAACACCTAAACATATATAAGGCAAATATTTCAGAAATGAAGGGAGAAATAGACAGCAATCAAATAATAATAGGGGACTTCAATACCCCGTTTGCAACAATGGACAGATCATCCAGACAGAAAATTAATAAAGAAACAGCAGGCTTGAACAGCACTATAAACCAAATGGACTTACCAGACTTACAGCAAACATTCCAACCAACAGCAACAGCTACACATTCTTCTAAAATGCACATGGAACTTTCTCCATGATAGATTACATTTTGGGCCACAAAACAATTCTTAATAAATTTAAGAAGACTAAGATCAACCCACATATATTTTCTGACCACAATGGTACAAAACTATAAATTAATATGAGAAAAATTATGAAAAACTCACCAATATGTGGAAATTAAACAACATACTGTTGAACAATCAATGGTTCAAAGAAAAAAATCAAAATAGAAATGAAAAGCATTTGAGACAAGTGAAAGTAAAATATAACATACCAAAATTTCTGGAGATACAGCAAAACCAGCACTGAGAGAACTGTATAGTGATAAATGCCTACATCAAACTGAAGAAAGAGGCCGGGCGCAGTAGCTCACGTCTGTAATCCCAGGACTTTGGGAGGCTGAGGCGGATGGATCACAAGGTCAAAAGATAGAGACCATCCTGGCCAACATGGTGAAATCCTATCTCTACTAAAAATACAAAAATTAGCCGAGTGTGTTGGCGTGCGCCTGTAGTACCAGCTACTTGGGAGGCTGAGGCAGGAGTATCACTTGAACCCAGGAGGCGGAGGTTACAGTGAGCCAAGATTGCACCACTGCACTTCAGCCTGGGTGACAGAGCAAGACTTTGTCTCAGAAAAAAAAAAAAAGAAGAAGAAAGAACTCAAACAACCTATTGTTACACCTCAAGGAACTAGGAAAATAATAAACTAGGTCCAAAGTCAGCAGAAATAAAGACATAGTAAAGACCAGAGCTGAAATAAATGAAATAGAGACTAAGAAGAAGAGATCAACAAAACTTAAGAGTTTTTTTTTTTTTTTGAAAAGATATAAATAGACAAAGCTTTAACTAGGTTAATCAGAAAATAAAGAGAGCTCAAATAAATAAAACTAAAATTATAAAGGAGACTTAAAACTGACAATACAAAAATACAAAGGATCAAAAGAGACTACTTGAGTACAATTATTCACCAACAAATTGGATAACTTAGAGGAAATAAATAAATTCCTAGAAACATGCAACCTACTAAGATGAATCATGAAAAACTAGGTAATCTGAATAGACAAATAACAAGTGAGAAGATTGAATCAGTAATCAAAAACCTCCAAACAAAAAAATTTCAGGGTCAATTATACCAAACGTTTAAATAATTAATGCCCATCCTTCTCAAAGTCTTTCAAAAAATTAAAGAGAAGAAGACATCTTCAAACTAATTTTATGAGGCCAGCATAACCTTCAAACCAAAACCAGGTAAGGATAATACCAGAAAATAAATTACAGACCAGAAACCTTGATGAGAGATGCAAAAATCCTCAACAAAATACTAGTGAAACAAACTCAGCAGTGCATTAAAAGGATCATACACCATGTCAAGTTGGAAGAATGATTCAACATATGCAAATCAATAAATGTGACGCACTACTTTAAAAGAACAAAGGACAAAAATCATGATAGTCTCAATATATGCAGAAAAAGCATCTGACAAAATTCAATGATCACTATAAAAACTCTCAACAAATTAGATATAGAAGGAATTTACTTCAACATGTTAAAGGCCATACATGACAGGCTTCTGGGTAGTATAATACTCAATGGTGAAAAAATTTAAAGCTTTTCCTCAAGACCAGGAATAAGACAAGCATACACACTCTCATCACTTATACTCAACGTAGTATTGGAAGTCCTAGCCAGAAACGTTGTGTGATAATAAGAAAATGCATTCACATTGGAAATGAAATAGTTAAACTGTCTCTGTTTGCAGAAGTCATAATAATATATACAGAAAAACTTAAACATTCTACCAAAAACCTGTCAGAACTAATAAATAAATTCAGTGAAGTTGAACATACACATGTCAGTTGCATTTCTATCACCTAACAAAGAACTATATCCAAATTGAGATATAGAAATTGAGATTCAATTTACAACAGCATCAAAAATAAGACACCTAAGATAAATTTGGTGAAGCTGGTGAAAGATACCTACACTAAAAACTATAAAGCACTGATGAAGGATATCAAAGAAGGCATAAACTAATAAAAACATATCCTGTGTTTATGGATTGAAGAATTAATATTGTTTAAATGTCCATATTGCCAAAAGTGATCTACAAAGTCAGTGCGATCTCTCTCAACATTCCAATGACATTTTTCATGAAAATAAAAAAAAAATCCTAAAGTTCATATAGAACTACAAAAGACCTGAAATAGTCAAAGCAATTTTGAAGAAAAAGAACAAAGCTAGAAGCATCACACTGCCTGATTTTAAAGCATATTACAAAGTCATGTTATCAAAACTGTATGGTATTGGCATAAAAACAGAGACACTGACCAATGGAACAAAATAGAGATTGCAGAAATAAGCACACACATATGTCATCAACTAATCTTTGATGAGAGTGCCAAGAATATACAGTAGGGAAAAAAATCACTTCAATAAATGATGCTTGGAAAACAATATCCATAAGCAGAAAAACAGAATTCTTTTAGTTACACCATACATAAAAATTAACTCAAAATGGATTAAAGGCTTCAACGTAAGATCTGAAACTGTAAAACTCATAGAAGAAAACATAGTTTAAAAGCGCTCTGACATTGGCTTTGGCAATGATTTTTTGGATATGATAACAAAAGAACAGGCAATAAAAGCAAACACAAACAAATGGGAGTACATAAAACCAAAAAGCTTCTGCACAACAAAGAAAATAACCTACATAGTGAAAAGGCAGCCCATGGAATGAGAGAGAATGTTTGCAAGCTATCTGTATAATGAAGGGTTAATATCCAAAATGTTTAAGAAACTCATACAGCTCAATAGCAAAAAAGACAAATCCCTGATTAAAAAATGTACAAAGGGCCTAAGTAGACATTTTTATTCAAAGAAAACATATAAATGGCTATTTGTATGTTTTCTTTGAAAAATATGAATAGGTGCTCAACATCACTATTAATCAGAGAAATGAAAAATGAAACCACAATGAGATGCCACTTCATACATATTAGGATGGCCATTATCAAAAAGACAAAAGGGAATTATTGGTGAAGGTGGGAAAAAATGAAATGCTTGTCCACTGTTGATTGGAATGTAAATTGGCATAGTCATCATATAAAATAGTAGGAAGGCTCTTAAAAAATTAAACGTAGAACATTATATGATCCAGCAATTTCACCCTGGGACTATCTCCAAAGGAAATGAAGTAAGTGTCTTAAAGAGATACCAGAATCTCCATGTTCATTGCAGCATTACTCATAACAGCTAAGACATGGAATTAATCAAAGTGTCCATTGCTGGAAAAATGGATAAGAAAATTATATATACACATACATACATATGCATAATGCATTATATATAATATACACACATACGTACATACACGAGCAATGGAATATTATACAGCTTTAAAAAGGAAATCCTGCCATATATAAAAACACAGATGAACTTGGAGGACATTATGCTAAGTGAAGTAAGCCAGACACATAAGGGCAAATACTGTATAATTTCACTTACATGTAGAATCACACTCATAGAAACAGGAAGTTACCAGGGACTAGGGGATGCAATAAAGTGGGAAATGTTGATCTAAGGGTACTAAATGTCCATTTGAAGATGAACAAATTCCAGGGATCAAATTTACAGCATGGGTGGTAATGGGTTTAATTAATTAATGTGGTATAATCATTACACAGAGTACACACATATCAAATCTTCACGTTGTACATATTGAGTACATATGATTTTTATTTGCCAATTAACTATTTAAAATATAAAAAGAAATAATCTTGCTATCAACAGATTAACTGCCTTGGTTTAATTTTATTCCAAGAGCTTGGTGTTAATGAGTAATCATAGAAACTATATATAAACTGATACACTACAGAGTAACACAATTATTGTTGATATCCAAATTTGTCAGAATTAAAATTCAATTTTCAGTATAAAAAAGAAAATGAGAGAAATTAGTTAAACAGGGAATTGTTAAGCAGAAGGGAAGGATAACTTAAACATTTGAAAAATTCTTAGCCTATCCCTATTGCAAAAAGTGAAAAAGCATGGTCAACTGCCTATCTGAAAAAGAAGATTAATATGGGTGTGAACTATGAACTTAATCCACCATCCAAACAGGAAAACTGCCAGTTAGAACTGAAAAGAAAAGAAACAAAAAGTAATGAAGGAAAGCTATCAGGCTTTCTTGTTTTTGCAGCATGGAGCCAGAGAGTTATATTATCTGAGAACAGACATTATTCTTCAAGACAAGAACAATGATCCTGGGAGGCAATTCAGAGACCCTCAGGCCTGCTTTCTCAGTTTCAAAATGGAGGATCATTGCTTTGCTTTCAACAGGCCAGAAAGCCTCTCTCAAAGCTGTGAGATCAGGCCCCCCAGAACTGTGAGGGCATGAGTACCCAGGAAAGCGCTGCGGGTGAGAACCCTGCAGAGTAGAGTTGCAAGTACAGGACTTCTTCCTTGGTGGGCCTAGAAGGTGAAATATTAGCTCCAGTGGACTTGGAGGCACAGCATGGAGCCATAGCATGTAGCCACAGTTCTTGAGCCTTAATTCCCTCCCATCTCAAGATCTCATGAAGTTTGCCTTGTAGTTTCAACTTACTTGGCTTCTGTTACTCCCTTTCTTCTTTCTTATTTCTCCCTTTTGAAATGAAAATGTCTAGCCTATGCCTGTCACACGATTGTATTTTGGAAGCACATAATATGTTTTGTTTCAAAGGTTCACAGCTTTAGAGGATTTTGCCTCACAATGACTCATACCTCGAGTCTCACACATACCTAATTTAGAAGAGAGTTAGAAGAGACTTGGGACTTACAGACTTTACAGTTGATGCTAGGATGAATTAAGATATTTGTGGCTAATGGAATGGAATGAATGTATTTTGCATGTAAGAAAGACATGAATTTCGAGGGGGCTATGGGCAGAATGCTATAGACTGAATGTTTATGTCCCCCCAAAATTCATATATTGAAACCTTATCCCCAGTGCAATTATATTTAAAGGTGGGGCCTACAGGTGTATAGGTCATGAGGGCAGGACCTCATGAATGGGATTAGTGTCCTTAAGAAAGAGACTCTATAGATACGATTCCTTCTACCTTCTACCATGTGAGGACACAGCCATCTATGAACCAGGAAGTGGGCTCTCGCCAGACACCAAATCTGTTGCTGCCTTGATCTTGGACTTCCCAGCCTTCAAAACGGTGAGAAATAAATTTCTGTTGTTTATAAGCCACCCAGGTTATGGTACTGTTAGAGCAGCCAAAACTGACTAAGACAATGTGTTTGTGTTTTCTTTAGCTACTAGAAAGTTTGCAGTAAATCTGGGGAAAAATCCATCAGTTGAATGGGACCATATCATATGCATATGCCAATGACACATTTATCCTTGGGCTTTATTATTTCCTCCACTTTTTAATCTAACATCCAATGTCCTTTGATTTAAAAATTAACTCTATCTCACTTCACAAGTCTGTGAGGGACTTTGCAAAAAATTACATGAAAGGATAAACAGATCAACAGGTACATGCCGATGAAATGATATCTAGGTAAATAATATCTATTCAGGTCTTTGCAACCTTATCCATTTCCACTTCCTTTTAGTCTCTGAGGATATCTGTAGTAGCAACCACATTTTTTTTCTTGTCAAAATAACGATATACTGAGTATGTCAGCATTTTGGTTGTCTCTTCTATTTCTGGGTACCATGAAATAACATATAACTATATCTGAGCAATGGATACAGACAAGACATGACACGTATAACTTCTAGGTCAGAATACTTACAATGTGAGGTCCTCCACGGCTCTCTTTTCCAATCTCAAGAACCAGCAATGCCACAATTCGTGGACTCTTTAACACTTGGGTCCCTGAGTGATAATGACGCAGATGAGAGCTCCCACATGACTCACACTGGTCATATTGTTCTTTGCTGCAGCATCAGCTAATCTATCCTGATGGCTATATACCACAATGAAATGAGTACAGAGCCAGTGAAATGGAAGTGGTGGACAAGCCTCCAAAGTAGCCGAATTGGTAGTATAGGAAGTGAAGGGAAAAGGCAAAACATCAAAATTTAACAGCAGATTTTGAAGTACACTTTCAAAACTGCAAAAGAATTGGTAAGGGTTTAGAGATGAATTATGAAAGTGACTAGGATAGACATAGATACAGCAAAGAAATATTAAATGTGCTTTTATTATTTACCTACAGAATGGTGGTACTTTGTACATTTCATGCACTCAGCTGAGGTATTGCAACTAGTTTTAAAGAAAGGCTATGGTTTATATATAAGGGTTGCATTTCAAGAGTCTCTAGCAGTAATCCAATTTAACCCTTCAAGGGAAAAATAAAAACATGTGCTTTGATTTTTCAGAAATATCTTACTGCAGCTGAGGCTTTGAAAATGTTACTTTGCTTTGCTTGGCCTTGATTTTTATTACAAAAATGGAGATTATTACACCTATATACGGTGTTGATTAGATAATAATATCAAATAATCCAAGAAAATCTTTGGCGAGGGAAAAAGTTCAATTATTGTTAGAAGCCTTCTAACGTTTTATTTTACAGTAGAAAGTCTAATCCACAGAGAGATTAACCTAGTTGTCCATGTCAAGGAGCTAAGAAAAATGTCTTCCAACCTATAGAATTTGGGTATTTTTCATATCTCCTGAGAACTAAACAAGGAGATAGGTCACAAGCTAAGTCAAAATTAATTTCAGATAGATGAAAGAGTGAGTGTATTTATCATCCAAAAAATGGAATGGTAGAAAATGAAGGAGGCCTGAGAGTCTCTATCTGTACAGCTATCCATTTACAGCCAAAGACTGATCACAGCTAACTGCAAATCTGCCCTCACTTAGAAAATCAGTCCACGGTTTCTTCCAGTTAATTCCTGTATGTATTAATATCTTTTCAGAGCACAAAGCACACGACATCTAGGATGACTACCAGGCTTTCCATCATGGCCTGCCTTATAATATATCTCCTGTGTTATTATCATTATTACTGTTTATTAGACTTCAAATTGGTTTTATCTTTGCAAGTGAATATACTTAATGTCAGAAATAATTAGAAGTCAAGATTTTTTAGGGTAAGTATTGAATGAATGTTAACTACTTGGCACCTTCATATATCATATATAAATGTGTCATACATTATACATCAATACAGCATAAAGCATCTCTTACAGTGCTATGCACATAGCAGGCAGGTAATTTGTATTTGCTGAATGAATAAATAAATACATGAATAAAGAAAGTAATAAAAAAATTCACTGCCTGTTGGAAAGTACCTGGAAGACATGATTGTACAGTATTATATTATTCTATTCTCTGATGGCAAGAGCTGGATTTAGAGTAGAAAATTCAAAACAAGTAAGAGGACATTGAGACTAAGCAAATCACAGCAGTGATACTTATTAGTTCATAGACAGAGATCAAAGACTTATAAGATGGGTCACTTTAAATAAGCATAAAGCAAAGAGCCAGGAAATTCACAGAAGTAGGCAATCTCATGCACAGGATAACCTAATAGATCTTTCAACCTGTTATTCCTCTAAGGGAGGAATCTTTCCATGAAACCAAAGATGACTAACTTGAGAGGCAAAGCACGATTGCTTAAACCAGTCATGCATCACTGGTACCAAATTGCTACAACTGAAAATGCAGAAAGCAGGCTCTCCACATTCAAGCAAACCCATTTAATTTCCATACAACATCCCTTCTTGTAACATGCTTCTCATAGAGGAGACCACAGTGGGGAATCCCTAGGTTCTACATTTCAGGTCTCAAGTGAAAAAAAGCAAGAAAAAATGATCTATGCTAAGGAGAAGAGAGAGATGGGGATATGAAGGCTTTGCTTAGGGTCTATATGCCAAAATGCAGAGGATAAAGAGAAAAGTGACCAGCACTTCGAAAGTGAGATTCATGTTAGAAGGTAACATGGCACAGTGAAAATCATGGGTGTCTTTGGAGCTGAAGTCTTTACATTTATAACATGCTACTTAGTGTCTACAATCTCAAGCAGTTTGTTTCATTTTTCTGAGCTTCAGTTTCCCTTATGGATTGCGGACAGTACCACCTGTTTCTCAGGGTTGCCATAGGATGCCATGTGGTTATTCATCAGATTGTCTGGAATACAGTAGCTCAGTAAAATATAATCTCTCTCTGTCAATCCTGAGAGCCATTTTTGACAAAACAAAAATGTTCAAAATGTTGAGAGGATCCATAAAATGCATGGACCTAGGCAAAGCAGGAGCTCAGAGCTAGAGCTGGTTATATGAGCAGAAGCAGCATCCCCACTGCTCTCAATCAAAGACTTGGGTTCTTTCTCCAGGACAAAATTCATACAATGACATCTTTGGGACCATCCCTTCTAGCTTTTAAGTTGTTTAAAGGAAAGTACAACAAAGGCTAGATGGTGCCTGTTATCACATTATTGTTAAGACTGGAGGGAAATGCGTTAAATGTAAAATGGCTAACTGTGATTTAACAACATTATCAAACACAATTCTACAGAAAAAAAAAATCACAGGGTATTAAGTAACATCATATCAATTCCCCAGGGAATGTCATTTAGAGAAAAGATAAAACTGGCATAACAATACATACAGTTATACAGTTGGAGAATTGTTATGATAAGGGACAAAAACATTATTTTCTTGTGTATGCATCTCTACGCATAACAAATAAAAAATATCTGAAAGAAATACATACTGGTTCCTTTTGACACAAGGACTATCTGTGGTTTAGGCATGGGGAGAAGGGCTATCAAAGGAAACCAGTATTTTTATCTACTATTTTCACCTTTTAATACAAAAATGTATTTATTGTATAATAATAAAAATGAAGAAAAAGAAAAAAAGGAGGCAAGCACATCTACCTCCAAAAATTAGTTTGGTGGACAGGGAGTGCCCCAAGAGAAAAAGCATCAGCCACACCATCAGCTGTGAATGTAGATGTAACCCTCCGTACTTAGTGCCAGTCTTGAGAAGTGCTACGAACACTGGTTTTGGTTTTATCTATTCCAGAGGGCACGAAGAGGTCACCTCATAAGGGAAAATATCCTTTCAAATGACATTCTTATTTCTGTCTCTCTGTTCTCACAACTAAGCACAATACAAGCAAGTGCCTGCCATTCCTGACCTTGGTCACCCCTGGTATTTCTTTCATGTACTATTTATTCCATGTACTTTTCCTTCAAGTAAAACCATTGGAAGTCTGATTTTCATTTCCTTCCTTCTTTTCCCATTCAAAAGAGAAGTGCTGAGGAGTAAGTAGGAAGAGTTCCACTCCAGCATCAGGGTTCTGTGGCTCTTGCCTCTCTGATCACTTAACCAGGAAAGGTAAGGAAGAAGCTACTCAAACTAATTATAGATAAAAATAGCATGGCATTTGAGTGTCTGTGCTTTTATCTGAAGAAGGAAATAAGGTAAGACTCTAATCTTAAAGTATGCATATACGAATAGCTGTAGCATTTAGTTATTTTTATGGATAAAATAGCTTTTTACGTTAATTTTCTTTAACTTTGACACCGATGGCACAATAGCATGATGGCACCTCTGTGTCATTATAAAATATCTATCATCTCCTTATGGACTAAAAGCAGGAAAGAAAAAAATAGTCCTGTTTCAGGCTCCAAAGTGAGGCACCAATTTAGCACTTGTCTTCTCTTCTGAATTTGCAGCTGGAGATAAGCTAAGAATTGGGCATGAAGAGGAAAAGGAAGGAAAACTCAAGTTGAAATAATGACAAGCAAATGCTCAGAGTTGTTGATGTCATCCTAGACATTGTTAGAGAGGCAAAGACAATATCAGTCATTTTGACAGGCCCCTTCTGTTCACTGTTACTGCTTTCCCAGGGAGGTTTTCTTTCACATGTAAGATGAGAAATCATGTTCCTCTCCACCCACAATTTCCCCTTTCTTTTTTTCACTTTGTTGAAACATCTAAAAATCATGAGGCAAAGACAAACTGGCAAAAAAAAAAGAAAGAAAGAAAGAAAAGGAAGAAAATGAACAAACACAACAAAACTGAATGAAGCCCAAAGGGTCTCAAGAGCCAAAGCGGCTCCCAACTTACAAGGGGGTATGTGGTAAATAAACATGTTCAATGACGTTGCATGTCCCCAGTAAATAATAAAATAATTGGTACTTGCATTCACAGTTTTACCCACATCTGATATTGAAAGCTTAGACTAGATGAACTAATATGCATATGTAATGAAGCAATATAGAAGGCAACCATACTGTTCAATAAACCGTAAAAGAAGCTAAAATGTACTGGAAATATTTGAATGTTAATTCCTGAAAGCAAGCTCAATTACAGAACCTTGCAGTGGATAGATGGGAAGTCACAAGGCAGAACCCTTTGAAAGCAGGGAATGTGTCAAAATTAGCCCAGTACTTAGCACAAGAGAGAAACACAATAAATATAATGTATTATAAGTTAACGCTGCAAATATAAACAAGAAACTGAGATGTGTCCAGAGTTGAAGATGATACACTGGATAATTTTTAGAACGCTTAATTTAACTCAAAATGTGAGGATTTTCTTTTACCTACATGATATAGCTTAGTGTTTAAATTTGCAGGCCCTGGAGACAGAAAATACCGGTCTAACTCTATGCTTTGTCATTTACTAGCTAGGGGACTTGAAGGTATTACCTACTGGAAGCTTCAGTTAGCTCACTTGAAAATGGAGACGATGTTGCCAGGCGCAGTGGCTCATGCCTGTAATCCCAGCACTTTGGGAGGCCCAGACTGGCGGATCAGGAGGTCAGGAGATCGAGACCATCCTGGTTAACACGGTGAAACCCTGTGTCTACTAAAAATAAAAAAAAATTAAAAAATAAAAATTAGCCAGGCGTGGTGGCAGGTGCCTGTAGTCCCAGCTACTCGTGAGGCTGAGGCAGGAGAATGGCATGAACCCAGGAGGTGGAGCTTGCAGTGAGATCGTGCCACTGCACTCCACCCTGGGCAACAGAGCGAGACTCCATCTCAAAAAAAAAAGAAAGAAAAGAAAAGAAAAAGAAAATGGAGACAATGCAGCCTGTGAAGGTTAGAGTGAGAATTAAATAATACATGAAAACTTTTTGTACCATGCTTCAGTGCTCGTGTGTTTATAGGTATGCGCTGTCATTGTTCTTGCTGAGCACAGGAGCCCCAGGAACAGAGAGGTGTTCAGCTGGCCTCCAAGTTCATGACTCGTTCCAAAATTAGGTCCTAATTTTGACCACTGCCTGCAATTGAGATAAATCCATCTGAAATGTATTTAAGGCTTGTTCCCTTTGCAATCCTGGTTCCAATGTTAGAATTAGGTATGTAATTAGAAACCTGTCAGATAGGTAACATAAAATGGAATCAGGACCAGTCAGGTTTTAATTTTTCCTGTTTTCCCCCCAAACTGGTGACTATGAATACTAGCTCCAAAATGCTCTTAACTGAGCACAGAAAACTCAAAAGGAAGGTAAACGAACCATTAAGGGCATCAATTCTTCCCTGTAAACTTTCCTGGGAACTGGTGGTCGATGTGATGTGAGCACTAGTGGAGCAGCACAAAAAAAAAGATAAAAGAAAAACAGGTAATCTGAGTCTATGAGTCAGTGATCCATCAACTTGAGGACTCATATAAGAACAAAATCAAAAGTGAAAAACAAACAAAATGAAAAACAGAAAACCAGCCAAACCTGATAAATAAGCGACCGTGTATGAAACGTGTAATTTTCTCTTTACAAAACTCACAGAGCAGACAGCATCTCTCCAATTTGATCAAGGAAGTGTCAGCAAAATGCAATTGTGGAAAGCTGAATTCTACTTCACTGCCCACTCTGCTCAACTTTCTTTCCTTTCTTTCTTTCTTTTTTCTTTCTTTTTTTTTTTTTTCCAGATGGAGTCTTGCTCTGTTGCCAGGCTGGAGTGCAGTGGTGCAATCTCAGCTCACTGCAACCTCTGCCTCCCAGGTTCAAGTGATTCCCCTGCCTCAGCCTCCCATGTAGCTGGGACTACAGGCATGCACTAACATGCCCAGCTAATTTTTATATTTTTAGTAGAGATGAGGTTTCACCATGTTCGCCAGGATGGTCTCAATCTCCTGATCTCCTGATCTGCACGCCTCAGCCTCACGAAGTGCTGGGATTACAGGCATGAGCCACTGTGCCCGGCCCCGCTCAGCTTTCTTAAAGCAAAAATGCCCATTTTCTTTATTTCAGAAAGGCCTGGAAGCTTCACAAATTTGCTCAGCTAGACATTTTCAAGGATTGTAATGATATTTGACTACTTCAACATGAAAACTGCTTTGGATTTACCATTGGAAGTTGGGAACAGCTTAAAGCATTCTGCCTGGATGTGCTTGGTCTGACCAGGAAGGCTATCTTAGAAAAGTCAGGAGCGAGGATATTCACTCAGTCACTACTCACTCATCTTATTAGTGGTGGCTATATAATTTTTGCATACAGAAGACATTGCTTCATGCATTTGCATATGGGAAAAATTTCTGAAAGTGTGGCTTTTGGGACGGCATCAGAAGGCCGGGAAGCAAATAATGAAGGTGAAATAAGGGGGAAAACAGGTTTTTAGCCAACTTGAAAATCAGTATTTCTTGGTCATAACAGGAAAACTAATTCAGTACCACCGACACCTGGTGGTTTGTATTTTAATTGAATCATTCAGGTCTTTTTTTCCCCCTCTGCTACTAATAATGGAAGTTTAATAGGATTTTAACATTTCCAGCAAACTGGCACATATCCCTAGCTCTCTCAGAAGAGGTAATTGACCACAATTGTATTAAACCATCATAATGGGAAATGCTTCAGGTCCCAGAAGAAATGCTACCAATGCTTGTAAATTGGAATGTTCTTCCTTCCTTTGTCCCTAAGGTGATTTTCCAGTAAGCTAACATGTTGGGCAAATGTCTGTAACACGTGATTAAACACAATTCAATCTAATTAAATACTTATTTAAGGTCACATTTATCTCTGCGTGACTTTATTACCTCCTTTTTGACCTTGTTCCTTTTCTTTCCTTCCTGAATAAGTCTTTGCTTTGGAAGAGTCCCTTGAGTGACAATAGTCCTTTTCATTTTAGGCTCACTTTAAGCCTAACCTCTTCTAAGAAAACCAACAATCACTTCATCCTATCTAAAACAAACAAACAAACAACAACACAGTCTCCAATGTCTGCTCCTAATTTTTAAAGTTACAATTAAACACTTAGATCACCAGCCTAGAAAAATGTGACTTACCAAGAGTTCCAAGACATACAGTCAGCATCTTCGAAAACTGGCCTGCACCACCCAGAAAACTGTGATTCATAAATAAGAAAAACATCTTCGATAGACAGGTATCTACCTTATTAAAATTCTTAGATTTAAATTAATTTTAATGAAAAATAAAAATAATCTGGCTTCCTGTTGACCTTTAAAAGAGAAGACCCTTGTGATATTCTGTATTCCATTAAGTTAATCTAAACCATTTCCAGCCTTTGGGATGAAGTCAGAAATCCTCATTAGGGACCTTTCTCTGCATATTTGTGGAGAGCCTGTCTCCATGTCATCAGCTCATTATGAAACACTAAGGAGAGGGGACACAACAGTTCTCCTCATTGCAGAGGCACTTCTTTTGATGGATGTGGATTTTATCTCCTTTAATTGTGGGCATTTCCCTGCATCCCAGTTGAGAGGGAGGATCTGTGACCTCAACAAAATTGTATTAATGAATCAGTTCCAAGCAGAAGGGACACAGTCTGTCCATGACAGAAAAACGAGCCTAAAAGATATGTTAGGAACTAATGAGCAAATTGGGAGAATACTTGCAAGCACTCTGCTTGCCATAAATAGCAACAGCAAGGGAACAGCATACAACTTAGCGCCACAGGCAAGTAGCCTTTCCACCCCAGCCCACTCACTTGAGCCCAGCAGTGGTTAACGTGATTTACAGATCTTTGATGGCTTTGGAAGTAAATGAGATGCCAACCCCAATCTTGTTTGTGGCAGGCTGATTATTCAAAGATATGTAATTGCAAAAAAAAAAAAAAAAATGCTCATGTTACGTTGGCTTTTCAAAGAGGTTTGCTGATAAAGAGCCAGATCTTGCCATTAGGTAAGAGAAATTCTAGATGAAAACTAATTGATTCAGGATTCTACGCTGCCATTTGGGGCATTTCTTATTCTTATGTGGCTGGAACCAATGAATGCACTTCTGCTTGAACATAGCTCCCTTACTTTCAGCACCATAGTTGAAATTCCAATTTTCCAGGATATATCTGTTTAGACTTCCATAGGTCTGGACTCTTCCACTACTTTGATTTCCTTAGAAAACAGGTTGTGTATAGGGGATTCTATGTCATTGGCATGTCTTTCTATTCATTTTCTTAACTATTCTTGCATCCTTTTTGTGCATCTTCCCCACAGGCATAACTTTGTCTATGATTTGGTTAATTTTTAGGACAGTACGGAAATGGGATCATGTTCCTGAAGACAGCAGACGAGCTTAAACAAACAATTGGCTCTAGTCAAGTCCTCTGTGTGCATCTCATGCCTTTTCTGATTTTGCATCACCTCACTTGTGCTTCTGTCCTGTATAGACAGCTTTCCCCTTCTGCCCTCCTGCTCAAAGGCTGCCTTTCCATCTGGCTCTGTTCAGAGGCATACAGCCTTACCAGATTTCTTCCACCTGGTAGGTAGGGCCCACCTCCACCTCTGAATGTGAGGCACACTGAAAGAGTGGGGTGAATGTGGCAATAAAGGCTGGTTTTGGAGTCAGGCATACCTGGCTTTAAATCTTGTCTCTTTCATTTACTAGCTGTGTGAACTTTGGCCAGTAACACATCATCTTGGAACCTCAGATTCTTCATTGTAAATTGGTCACACGAATAGTGATTTCAGCTATTTCATAGATAGAATACAAGTATTTCTGCAAAATAGCTATGAAAGGGACTGGAACTCAGGAGGATCTCAACACATTATTTTATTTTCCTTCCAGTATTTCTACTTACTACTTGTACACTCCTCAAGATAAGTATAAGGTCTTACAATCTTCATAGGCAGGAAACAAATTCCACAGTGCTTCCATTTCTCCTTAGGAAATTTAAGTCATCCTTTTCTCCAGATAAATATAAGCCCTACTTCCAGATAGAAATAAACTAAGCCTAAATCACGTTCTTCGTGAGAAAGAATCTACACAAAAGAAACAAGAGATTAAAGTGTCCTTTGGGTGAACACAACAATGTGTTGCATGAAGTCCCATCTTACTCTCACAGTTAGGGAAGTTGCAAATCTCAAGAGTGACCTTTCACAGTCACCAGGCAAGGAAGAAAGGCAGAAGGGGCAACGGAGTCTAGATTATGAAATCATCATTCCTGTTAAGCGTTTGACTCCATCACTGTCATTTACGAGCTGTTGGCTTTGGATAAGTGTCTGAACTTTTTTTCTCGTTTCTAAAATGGAAGTAACAACAGTACTTTGTGATGATTAAATATAAGGAAACAAATCCATGGAATGTGCTTAGCAAAAACACACAAACACACACCTGAACCACAGCATAGGGAACTGCTGAAGAACTGCTACCATTAGTTTCTTAAGGAACATTTTCCTAGGTGGGACTTCATTAATTCTAATACCCCTGTATCGTAGAGATGGAGCATTTCTTCTATTTTCTCTTTGCTTCATAATGCTGATGCGTGATGTGGAGTAACATTATTTCTTTGGCATTTCTCCCCACTGCCCTTTAGCTATGATCTCAATCTCCAATAAGGTGTCCTGGGTCTTATACTCCCAGGTCGTGCCACTATTCCTGGTGATGAGACTCTGATAAAAATACATTAAATTCTGCAAACTTCTTAATAACAGGGCTGCCTAAAAACATATAATGCTCATCTGAAGTCCTTTTAAACCAATAAATTATTTGCAAAAAGATGCTCTTTCTCAACAACAGTCTCTGAGCACGAACTCATACAAATATCACAGCAATAACAAAAGTTTCCGTTCAGATTCAAGACACCAAGTACAAGTCTTGCTGGAGCAGGCTTCTTCAGCTGGTTGCTATTGACAGCAGACTGGGTGAAACGGTTCTGAAGTACCACATGCATGATAATAGCTGTCTAGATACAGCAAATAGATATAAGCAAATGAATGGTCTTGGAACTGTCTGCTGTCATTCATTTAAAAGAGAATCTCTTGGAGGCTGACTACCTTTGTTCAAAAATAAATTTAACTAGAATTTAGTTGCTGTGGGACGAAAGAACATAGAATAAATCCATCAGGCTCAAGCGAGAGCTGCCAGTTCCTTCAACGTTAAGAGAAATACAATGATTGGGTTCAATTGCTCACTGGCATAAAAAGAAGGGCGAAAAAAGAATGTACAAATAACTCTGTTGTTATCAGAGGCTGCACATGAGCCTGAACAATAACATAATTGCCTTTGTTCATTAGGGAGAAACCAGGTGGAGACGGTTTAATGTATTAATTAGGAAAATATTTCAACACGAGCATAATTTAAGTTTTAAATTTTACCCACACTTTCCAATTTGTCATTTAACTTGAAAATGGGAGTATGTTCTTGCCATCTTACATTCCAAAGGCTTCTTCGAAACAAACCTCTTCAAAGGAAGATCTTTAAGACCCTTTCCAACTGCTCTTCTAATTCTCCTTTCTCACTGCCCCTAATAACCTCTTTGATGGCTTGGATGAAATCTCTTTTTACTTATTGATTTTAGTTACCCCATCACTCACTATATTGCTATTGTTGGATTCTATGTGAGAGACCATTGATCATTTCTTTAACTTCACAAAAGCTTTGCTCTGCTCAAGAGGGAGTTTCTGTGCTTGTTGATGTCCGTTTATCCGTTAGGAATGAAATCATGTTGCTCTGCATTACAGAGGAGGATTCACCTCATCTAACTTGAGCAGACTTAATAATGTCTTCAGCATGTCCAAATGTTCTATATATTCTAGAGAAAAAGAACAAACTATCAAGGAAGAAAAAATGTTTCACATGCAATAAAGGACCATCCAACTGGAGGGAATCACTGTTTTCCAATCCTAATTTTGAGACTTCATTGTAAGTTAAGAGAACCCAAACTTTCTCAGTCAAACCACCAATAATGAGAAAATCTGGATAACCTAGTCACTCAAGCATCCTTATGTAGAAGCAGAGAAAAATTTCTTAAAAAATAAGTTTCTCATCTTATGGTGACTTTTATTTGCATAAGGAACAAGGGGACTCTGCTATACAATTACAAACTGCAGAGCAACAAATAATCAGCATTTCTCAAAATCAAGCTTCATACTTATAATAGTTTTAAAGTAGAAAACATATTACAAAAGCAGTAACAGATGTTAAATAATTTTGAGAGGTAAACGAGGTATTAAATGATTAATCAAAAACTTTCCCAAATCTACCCGTAAGAGCAAAGGCTGGGAGCAACTTACTTAGAGTTGTAAGAGGAGTTCAACATCATAACAACGGCCTCATATAGCTGACAAGAACTTTAGTGCAGCAGACAGGCAATGGATGGGAGCACAAAAATGTGAAGTCTTTCGACTTAGAATCTCTCTAACATCTTTTGCTCCCACTTTGGCCCTTATCCTACCTGAAGGTGAACACATTTCCCTATGGACCCTGGGCCCCAGAGCTCCTTCCTCGCAGAAAGTAATTTTTTTAAAATCCTAGATTAAAGGCTAGGTTACTCTTTCAATTGGAATTTAAAAATACATAAATGAAATTAACTATCTTAACCATTTTTCAATGTACAATCCAGTGGTGGTAAGTACCTTCAAAATGTTGTGCAACCATCACCACCATCTATTTCCAGAATGTTTCCATCATCCCCAAACAGAAACCCTGGAGTTAAGCAATAACTCCACGTTCCACCCTCCCAGTCCCCCAGCAACTTCTAGTCTACTTTCTTCTGTCTTTACAAATTTGCCTATTCTGTGTAACTCGTATAAGTGATAAAGGCTAGAATGTGAACTCACTTTTCAAAGCCTCCTTGTTGCAAACACCACATGTAGGTGTCCAGGCCCTATATACACTCTCCTGCTCTTTATATTACCTGTCCTTAGCTCTGAGCATTCTTGCATTTGGGCTTCTTTTGTATTTCTCTTAATGTTTGTCCCCTGGTGTTGACACAGACATTATTATTGGCATGTCTTCTTCCCAGGTCTCTGACTTAGATCTTTCACATCACATTTCTGCCTTATCCTCTGACCCAACTTCTGCTCCTCCAAGTCTTACCTCTTTTCTTAAAACAAATCTATCAACTATAGAGGCTCCCTCAAAAACTGCTGCTCCCACAGTCTAGCTGCAGACCATCTCTTGGATGTTGCAGCATTTTGGATGAAAGTCTCTCTCTTTCAGCCTGATGCAGTGCCTCATGCCTTTAAACCCAGCACTTTGGGAGGCCAAGGCAGGCGGATTACCTGAGGTGAGGAATTTGAGACCAGACTAGCCAACATGGCGAAACCCCCCCCATCTCTACTAAAAATACAAAAATTAGCATGGTGTGGTGGCAGGTGTCTGTAGTTCCAGCTACTCAAGAGGCACAAGAATCTCCTGAACCCAGGAGGTAGAGGTTGCAGTAGGCCTAGATCACAGTATGGCACTCCAGCCTGGGCCACAAAGCAAGACTGTCTCATAAACAAAAGTCTCTTTCTTTTACACTTTAGGAGAATGCTAGGAAGAGCCTGTTACACAGGGGATGCTATCATAGAAATCCTCTGTGACTGAGTTATTGTCAGTCCACTTTACAGACTGAGCAGCCGAGGCACAATGATAAGTGCGAAAAATTGTATCTTCCTTGTCCACTTCCTTCTTGTCCACTGCCCTCAGCCTCCTTCCACCATGAACCACTGCTATTGGTTGAAAAATAGAAAATTTGTTTTCCATCAATGTTTCCTTCTTTGAGAAGAAAGTAGCAAAGAAAAACCTAGAAAGTTAAACTTCTCAGACTCAACTGAGTAAGAACTTGTGATAATTCTCTTTTGCCTAGCATTTAAAGGCATCCAATACAGGTCAATTTCCCTCTCTCTCACCCTCCCTCCCTTTCTCTATCTTTCCCCTTCCCCTCTTCTTTCTCCTCTCTCTCATCTTTCCCACCCATCATCCTTATCTCCTCAAGACATTCAGGTTTTACAAACTCCAGGTAATCCCATTATTTATTCCTATACCCAAGCTTTACCTATGAATAGACAACTGCACATTTTTCCTATCCAAATCCACCTATTCTTAAAAATTCAGTGAGAGCCCCTTTTGTTTAGCACTATCCCACCCACTCTGCTCTTAATTCCGGTGCCACATGTTAATTTACACAACATAGCACTTAATTTTCAAATTAGTAGTTTCTTAGTTCTAGACTCAAGCTCCTTGAAAACTGGAGTTATGATATTTTTTATACCATGTACCCATCATGGTGGCAAGCAACTTTTAGCACACTAACAGTAGACAACAAATACTTGTTGCTTGATTCGATAATTCAGTCACAGCTGGGCTGAAGTTTATCTCCGTACTGTCAATGAAATAAAGGGCTGGCTAAGCAAATTAATACTGTAAACATAGAGAATTTGGCCTACTTTATGTGAAAATCAACACACTATTTTAAGCAGCACTTCCGTGCCTACTTCCATTCAAAGAATCAATGTGCTGATTGTGATTATTGTCTGTTTGTTAAAGCATTAACCAGATTCACTAAGATTACCATGTTCAACAGCCCCGTTGTTACTCTATGTGTATAACTATATTTCAAGAATAAAATCAAGAAAAATGAGACTGTGCACAACTAACTCAACATACACACAAGTTTTTCCCTCCCTTTGAAACAACAATCACACTTTTGGAAGAGTCAGAGCAATTTTGTTTTATCCCTCTTATCAGTGTGGGGACGAAGGGACCTTTCCTTACACGCACTGAAGGTTCAATCTCTGGAATAAACTAGACAGGAGAAAAGACATACAAATGTATTACGTTCATATTCACGGAGTCCAACAAAATATGAGACTCAAAGAAAGGCCAGATTGGCTGAATCTTAAATAGCACTTTGAACTACAGAAATAAATAGGGGCTTGAAGGTTCCTGTAGACAAACAATGAGAAGGTGAGGGGAGGAACTGCACTGTGAACAAAGATTGCCTTATCGGGCGGATATGGTTTTTCAGGCAGCAGTCTTCAGAAGAACAGGATCCATGGACCTTTGGTCTCCTTTCCAGTGAGCTATTCTTTTGTTTGATATTATAGGGAGGGGGCTCAAGACAACTGCATTCCTTCTGGAGAAACTTCCCTTACTCAGATAAGGGAACTTCAGAGACAGCCCCTCCCTGTGTTTCAGGAGGGAAGGGTAAAGTGCCAGAGAAGGTCAGAGAGACCTTGATTCTGAGGCTATTTCTGAAGCCTTTCAACATCCTTTATTTCAGAGTACTCAGTGTGCTGAAGCAGTACATTTGGGGATATCATTTTCTGAGTCCCAATATCAGATACAAAAGATGTTTTTATAGGAGTTAGAAACCTAGGCTGCTGGAAGGCCTTTGTGGGAAGAACCCACAACTCAGCCTCGTTGCATTTCTTATTTTCTTCCCTTGTGTCTCTTTCACCAGCCTTGGTGCACGTATGTAACTGTTGGCACTTTGGAGACAACTGTTGCAGTTTTCTAACATTCAGAACTTTAGAAATTTGCCAACCAAAAACAAATCTAGCTATATTCGTGAAATGAATGGAAGCCCAACAGATCCCCACTTTCAACTTTAGATTTTCTTATCCTTTCTGTCTCTCTAACAAACATAAATAGCTTAAGCCTAAAGCAATCCTTTACACTGTGTCAAAAGACTGCTGAACGAAGAAACCATATGCAGAACTATAGCTTCCAACAAACTTTGCCACAAATTGCTGACATTTTGTATGAGTCAGAATTCCCTCCCTATGCACTGCTACTGTTGCTATTACTACTACTACTAGTAGTAGCAGTACCGATAGTACTGGTGACAATAAAGGAGTCAGAAGGTCTTCCTGGCCCTGGGAAAAGTAACTGGCATACTTTCACTCTAATGGATTGGGGACCAGGGAGAGTTAGAAACTGACATCAGGAAGGAAAAAAGGAATTGTGTGGCCAAATTAATTCCATGAAGAAGTAACTATCACTTTACTACAAATATTTCACAACTCTTTAAACTTTACACTTTTAACTCCTACTGACCAGCCTCCTGTCTTTCCACTTCTGACTAAAGTGAATAATTTAAGACTTACATTCCATCGGCCAGGTGCGATGGCTCACGCCTGTAATCCCAGAACTTTGGGAGGCTGAGCCAGTGGATCACGAAGTCAGGAGATCGAGACCATCCTGGCTAACACGGTGAAACCCCGTCTCTACTAAAAATACAAAAAAAATTAGCCGGACATGGTGGCACACGCCTATAGTCCCAGTTACTTGGGAGGCTGAGGCAGGAGAATGGCTTAAACCTGGGAGATGGAGGTTGCAGTGAGCCGAGATCGTGCCACTGCACTCCAGCCTGGGCATCAGAGCGAGACTCCATCCCTCCCCACAAAAAAGACTTATATTCCATCATTCCACAGTAGCTTAGTATAACTAGACCACAATGTAAGGGTTGGGGCGGGATGAGAAATGGGACAAGTCAGCAGAGGAAAAGTCGTTATTGTTCCTAGATACACTATAGGGAACCCTGAAGGATTTTAAGCAGAGTAACACAACCGAATGCATATTTCAGAAACTTAACTCTAGTTGTTCAGATGATGTCTTGGGCCCTTAGTTGAGTGACCATGGCTTTGCCTGTGATAAGAAACACACAAGGAAGAGATTTGGAAAGGAGAAAAAGGTGCTGTGGAAATCATATTCATGCTTTTCTGCAGGTAACTATGTACAAATACATCTTTCCCCAAAACTCCACGTGGGTGAGGATCTGTCCTGTTTACCACTGTAAACCCAGGGCTGAACACAGGGCCTAACACATAATAGGAGCTTCCTGTATGTTTGTGAATTGAATTCAAATAGTCAAAAGGGGACTGTGGGAAAGAACTAATATACGGGTAATTATTTGTTATGGTAAATAATTTATTATGGTAAGATCATTAGTTTCTTTTAATGATTTTATGTCCTTTCTACAACAATTGGAAAATTATTTGCATTATTCACATATGTGCCTCTCTCCCCTATTGAAATATGAAGTCCAGAAGGCTGAAGACTATTTTTACTTTCCCACATGGCACTGAGCACAGTGCTTTGCACATAGTACATGCAAAATTAAATGCACTGAAGTATAAAAATGGCCGATATCCTCTTCTCATTAAGCATTAAAGAGGCAAAAGTATCACACACACACAGATCAGAATTCCCTTTAACAAATAAAAAATATACCCAGACAATTATGTCACCAAACGTAACTTTAATTGTATCAAATAAACACAAGTTTCTGGAAAAATCATGAAAGGGCATTTATCAAGCTATCCTCCTTAACCAGCACCTGCCAGTCCAGAAGGGTGCTCCTTATAGAAGCTCTGATATAGAATATACATTTGAAGTTTCCTAATGGCTCCAACTATCAGTGTATCTGATTAACACTGTATTGTCCAGAGAGCAATTATGTCCGGGCATTATACTCTACAGTTTCGTAGAAGAGAATATTATAATGAAACGACATATATTAAATACCCAGTAAAGTGCCTGGCCAGTAGGAGACCCACAATGCCAGACAGCCATTGTTGCATTTATGTTTCTTTTATAAAGTATTATTAAAATCACATGTCCTTTCATAAAATAATCCCAGGTGATTTCTAGAATCAAAAGCCAGAAGACAGATTAGAGAAGCTACTAAAAGCAAAGAGGAAAGAAAATACAGATATTACATATGGTTGTTATAGCAACTGAAAGCAGCCCCTGATCTCTCTCTCATTCTTTCCCACCCCTCACCATGATCCTATTTTCAAATAAATAACCTCTGGTTTTTCGTTTAAGTTGTTCATCAAGATGAAAGGAAAAGGTGGCCCTTGTTTAGTAGTAAAGACTGCAGTTATAGAAAAAGAAATTTAGCAAGAAACAAAAAAAGGATGGAAAGAAAAGATAACTTAAAATCAAGGAGGCAACATCGAGAAATTCATTTACGCAAAACTTAGGAGGACATTTTTCATCAAAGACTTTTCACAGGAGTGACTCTGGAACCCATACACAGGGGAGAGGACAAAAGTCCTGGCTTGCTTCATACAAGTGATCTGCTGAAATCTTAAAAACCAGAAAGAATAAGACAACAGAGCTCAGACAAGAAGTCTTTATTTTTCTGAGTCAAATTAGGGGTTCCACATAGCCTGCAACAAAAACAAAATGCATCACGTTCAGATTGCATGCCATCAAAGCCTGAAAGCAGCGGGTTTTGCTAGACCACTCTGGGTCTATAATTGTCAATGCTGGGAGCACACAAAACATCTTTGTGTACTGAGCTGTGCGATCAAATCGTTTAGTTTTGGGGAATCATAAATGTTGCAGTAGTCAAGGGTCTTGGAGACCTCAGAGTTTCAGTGCAGAAAAAAAATGAGGCTTAGAGAGGGAAAATGACTCGTCCAAAGTCATAACTGGTAAGTGAGGGGCCCAGTTAACAATAATATCCAACACTTACAAGGTGCTTAGGTACAGCAAATGCTGTTTTAACTGCCTCACATATATCATTAGATCTTCATAAACACATTGATTATTAAGTGCAGGTTAAATATGAGAACGGAGGCACAGGGAGGTGAAACATCATGGCCAGATCACCCAGCTAGTAAGCAGGAGCACCAGGTTTCAAGCACACGCTATGTGACCTCTGGTTTCATATTCGTAGCTAATTCGGTCTACATCAACAGCCTCCCTGCACTCCACCAAAACTCCCCTCCGTGTCCTGCTTCCTTTTGCAAATTTGAGAGGACCAGTCAGCTCCACCTAACTCTATCTGGGAACAAATTATCTTCAAATCACTCTAACTTAGACAGGTATAAGACCACAGTCTAGCCCCTACTCTAGATAAAATCTTGCCCGGTGTTCCATTTTGGAAAGGAAATGTTTCACCAACATAAGAATCCGGGACTCTGTGGTCAGAAGGCTCCCCAAAGGCCCTTTAACTCTTGGTTCCCATAAGGGTATCCCTTATGTAGTTACCAGCCTGGAGACACAGCCATCATTCCTCCAGCCTGGAAGCCAGGCACCAGAGAATGCTGAGAGGTAGGAATGGCAGAGTATGAAGCAGACCTTGGGTATTACGTAGACACTGGATGACACAGGTGCCAGAGCATTCCGAGGCCAACTGTACTGATCCCACTGGGTCCCACCCTTTTTTGACCTAGAGGAACACTTTAATCCAATCTCATCCTGTCCTGGATGTCAGCATACAGTATTCCATTCTTTCTGACCAGACTCTGCACCCCCTACCCCCTACCAACTCAAATTTCAACTCCTTGAATTTTTTTTACTGCCCTGTCAGATTAGGTTAAATCCCCTTGATATGTACTAGAAAGTATCAAAAGTGCTGCAATACTGTCAGTTATAAGAATATTCATAGCAAAAATATCTGGCCCAAAACTGAAAACAACTCAAGTATGCACCATTGGGAGAATGAGGCCAGGAGTGGTGGCTCACACCTGTAATCTCAGCACTTTGGGAGGCCAAGGTGGGCAGATCACCTGAGGTCGGGAGTTCGAGACCAGTCTGACCAATGTGGAGAAACCCCATCTCTACTAAAAATACAAAATTAGCTGGGTGTGGTGGCACATGCCTGTAATCCCAGCTACTTGGGAGGCTGAAGCAGGAGAATTGCTTGAACCCAGGAGGTAGAGGTTGCAGCGAGCCAAGATCACACCATTGCACTCCAGCCTGGGCAACAAGAGCAAAACTCCGTCTAAAAAAAAAAAAAAAAAAAAAAAAAAAAAAATTAATACTGTTATTTATTTTATAACCTTTTTTACCTACTAAATTCCAAGTTCCATGAAGGCAGAAGCCATGTGTATTCTGTTCATTATAGGATCTCTGACACCTATTATTATGTTCCTGAAATATAATAAGCCTTCTATATGTGTTAAATAACTTACTGAGTGCATAAATTTCCATTATTATCACAATAATCATAGTCAAAATAATTTCTCTTATAGTTTCATTTCTGCAAATGGTATGGTGACTAGCACATAGGAGGTGGTCAATTACTATTTTTTAAAATAAAACAATGAATCCTCTATCTCCTAAATGATCTCTCCACCCCTCAAATCCTTTCTGAATTTCATGACTAACCATTCTTATTTTCATGTGACTTTCCTTAGTTCATTCTTTACTTGAAATATTTACTGGCTCCCCACTTGTCCGTAAGAGAAAGACAATAGTTAATGACTAGGATCCAAACTATCTTTGCAGATTCATTGTTTATTATTCTTTATGAGGGTCCATCTGTCCAAAGAGAATTGTTTTCTTACTGCATCCTTTTCATACACAGTTTTTCCCATCCTATTTTTCCTTGCTTGCTCCAACCCTCAGTAATCCTATCTTCTGGTAAACTGTGCCCAGGGTTGATGGTCTACACCACTCATCAATCTTTTACCCATTCTTCTTTTAAGATAGGCAGACAGAGACATCAGTTCGTATTTTCATTTTATCTATCATGTAAATTATCCACACTTTGAGGACAAAATATCTTCTATCAGGCTTAGAAATTATTTTTAAGAGTAAAGATTTTCAGGGCAATTTAATTGTTCATAAGTGCACATCAACATGTGCAGAGCACATCTTAAAATTTTGGGAGATTTCTCACTGAAGCCAAATAACATATTTTGAGGAAAAAAATATATGTGCCAGGTCCCTGGGTAAGTGAAGCCTCAGTGCCTCTATGGGGTCCATACTTTCTGCTGTCTCTCCCTGCAGACTGACCCCCATGAGCAGGCTGGAACAAGCATTCGTTGCTTCAAGATTTCATCCTGGGGACAAACATATTCCTTTCCTAGACTTTTCACTCTTTTCCTCTTCTCTAGCCACATAAGATGGAGTTTTGTGTGAGAAATTCCTCTGGTGCCAACCAAATGAGGGTAAACAAAATCCATCTCCCCTGGCAAAGTTTCTCCAATCTAATTTGTGTAATTACCTATCTCCCTAATGATGTGCTTGTTTACAGATTAAAGCTATGAATCTAAGCACGAAAATAAGATTAAATCTGATGAATTAAATTCCCATTTGCTTAAATCATCTGGATATTCTTTCTTTTTTTTTTTTTTTTTTGAGACGGAGTCTCGTTCTGTCGCCCAGGCTGGAGTGCAGTGGCCGGATCTCAGCTCACTGCAAGCTCCGCCTCCCGGGTTCACGCCATTCTCCGGCCTCAGCCTCCCGAGTAGCTGGGACTACAGGCGCCCGCCACCTCGCCCGGCTAGTTTTTTGTATTTCTTAATAGAGACGGGGTTTCACCATGTTAGCCAGGATGGTCTCGATCTCCTGACCTCGTGATCCGCCCGTCTCGGCCTCCCAAAGTGCTGGGATTACAGGCTTGAGCCACCGCGCCCGGCCTGGATATTCTTTCTTTAAAAAGAAATTCCAGGTAGAAAAGAAGATAAGTCACTAGTCTCAGAAAGCCAGAAACACACTTTTAAAAAATAGGAACCAAGCTAGTAATAGGCAGAGTTGTGCACTTAGTTTTAGCCATGCTGATATAAGATTGGCTTATTTGGAAAATCTGAAGAAAAAAAAAGTCAAGACAAAATGCAATTTCTATTACTATTTATCTGTCTAAAATCTTTCTAAATGAAATAAAGACACTGCCATCTAGACCCTGTGATCTGGTCCTGCAATCAATTGGTGACTGCAGCGAGCGCCTAGCAAATCCTAGGGGATGCCAGGGAGATTGGGAAGAGAGAGGGGGAGAGAAAGAGAAAAGGAAAGACAGAGGGAAAAAAACAGAGAGTAGATTCTTAAAGGTATAGTCAGGCCCTGACACATATACACAATCAGTAGAGATTGGTGACGCCCGTATACATGAGGCAGTTTCATCACCAAATGGCTGCTATGATGCTCCCCATATTTCACAAGACAGAATGTAGCCAAACCATATCATCTAGTCTTTTGGCAAGCTCTTCACTGAACTATTTATAGTGATTGCACAGTCCTTTCCGAGAAACCTGGTGTGACCAACACATAATAATAATAACCCAGACATAGCTAATAACTGGCTCACATTCAGCAGCTCCATGCACCTGGCCAAGTACTAAGTGCTTCACGTATGTCCTCACCACACTCCTATGGAGTTGCCATCATCAGTCCCATTTTGCATTTGGTGAAATTGAGATCTAGAGTGTTTAAGTAATTTCTTTGAAGTCACCTGGCTAGTAAAAAGTGGAGAAAGACTCAAACCCAGGTTCATGGGCCTCCAGTGATTCTCTAAAGCATGACATTCCACTCCTCCATCAGAGCAAAGCTAACACTGCAACAGCATTCAAATTAAATCCAGTAATAAAATAATCTCCATCTTGACCTCACAGCCAGTCATGTTTTTCTGTTATCTACCATTCAAAAAGAAAATACATGTGTGTCTATGTTAATATAATGTGTGTTTATGTGAACATACATTAAATATCTCAAGTTTCAGCTATCAAACTTTCCTTGCAGAATCTATGAAGTTGAGTTTACCACAACATCACAATTATTCTTACATACTGATTCCAGCAATACAGGGCTTCAAAAACTTCTAAAAGTATGCTATGTTAAAAGTTGTTAAAATTCAAACTTCTAATTTCATGACATATGCAGTTTTACTGTCAGCAATAATTCCACAATATCATTTTTGTGGTTTGCTTCTTTGTGACTGACTTGTAAATGTTGAGTTTTTAAACAAATGAACAAACATTTGTTCTAATTGGCCCATGTTGTCACAGACTGAGCTAAAATTCCACATGTTTACCATGAATGCCTATAACGTTTTTTAAGTGAAATGCATTCTACAACCTGCCTTTAGTAGAAGATTCTTAGATTATGAAGGCCAGCTGTCTTACCAACCATTGTGATAAATAATATTATATATATGTATATACACATACACACACACATATATATATATATATCCTTGCATACACCTATACATAGTCCCATAAGAAATTGCTTTCAAGGTATCTATAGCTATATTGTCTCAAGACATCATTCGATATCCAAACATATGACACACATGGTAATTTTGGCTGAGCATTGGACAAAACGCTTTACAAGAATGAACTCTTGTCATACTCAGGTTGACCCTATTAGTTGTCACAATATTAGTTTCGTTTTATGAATGATGAAATGATCTTGGAAAAATTAAATGACTCATCAAATATTTCCCAACTAGTAAATGGCAGAACCAGGAATTCAAACCCAGTCTTCAACCATCACATTACACTGCCAGTGTTTTGAACCCTTTATGAAAAGCAAGGGCATCTACACTCTGAAGTCCTTCACAGCATATTTAGTTCAGTCTCTATAGTCCTCAGATTTCTCATCTGTAAAATGAGGACACTGGAGAAAATGACCTCAGAGATCTTTCTTCTTCATAAGCGACCCAAGTTAACTACACTCAATTACCAAAATCAGACTGGTGGAAACGCAAGGAATAAAAGGTGTCTGGCAAAATCCCATGTGCGCTCAAGTGGAGTTCACAAGATTCTGGACTAAGCAACCCCTTGGGCCAAGTTTTACCTTGGCCACTTTTGTAGAGAGGAACTCCATGGTGGGGAGGGGCACACACACGTTATTTAATACTGAAATCAATTAAAATTATTATTGTTTCCTCCATCTAATAACATAAACTTCAGCATTTCCTTCCAGAGCCTATTGTTAACATTGTTCATACTCTCCAAGCTGAGGAAGTATGCAGTGAGCCCAGTGGGGATTACTGGACTATTTTTCAAAAAGGTGGTAGTTATGTAACACAGACTTGCTCTGGGGCAGTGCTCAGATCACTGGCTCAAAATTGTTCCTGGCTCATTATCATGTAATAAAAAGAAGTTATTATTACTGTTCCTAGTCTGTGTGTATGCAGAAGTCCCACGCAGACTGCAGTGGTATCAGGCATGGGGCAGAGGAATCCCTTGGGTTTCCAGTTAAGGCCCTAATTGGGTCTATTTTAAAGGCTGCCTGTAACAAGGAGTTTTTGCCTTTGATCATGACTCCCCAGACGCCTGGCTTCGTGTTGCACTCAGGAGCTTCCCCCAGCACAGTCCCAGCAGCAGGTCCTGCACCCAGGGAACTATGCTGAGGCAGCAGAGTGATTTTCTGTCTGTGGCACCAGCCCTCCACTTCACTGAATATTGCACAATCAAAAGCACCAGCATTCACCTTCTTGTAAAATAGTCTCATTCCTTCACCTATACTTGCGCTGCTATGGGAAAGCAGTTCTTGGCAGCTTAAAACACACCTGAATCTCCTTCATTCTAAGGAGTGGGAAGATAAAGTGGAGGAGGAAAAGAGATTGGGGCACCTTGAATTATCCTCCCCAACCAATGTAATCACTTTAATCTCCCATGGCTTTCCTATTCAATTCTAGGGAAATGGACGCTGGCTTGGCCCCCTCATTTGCTACTTCCCAGGGGCCATTCTCTATTTACTTGTGGTTTCCAAGTGCAGCCTTTGGCAGAGGTTTGGGAGGAGGAAATGATATTAAAATGTGTGCCCAGGAGATGCAGATTCTAGCAGAGTTTCTACTAGTGATTGATTTTTACGAACACCAGCTTGTGGTGGGGAGCTTGGATTTTGTGGCACAGAGAACCCGTGCTGCAAGAAGCTGCTGAAACCACAAGTGCTCTTCTTGCCTAAGTGTTCAGCTACACTCAAAAATGTTTTAAATCCTCTTCGTTAAGTGACATTTCTCAAATACTAGCGGGAGAAAGGCACTGTGTTAGGCATAGTGATGAAGAAAGTAGATGTCCTCTATTCCTTAAAGCTACTTAGTATTCACTTTGGATAATTATTAAACATCACCCGTATGCTCAGAAGATTTATCCACAGCCTAAATTTATATATTTTATTTGTGCACTAGTCTATATTAAAATGTCTTAGTATGGCTCAAATGCATACTTTCTATTCCTAGAAAGCCCTCTCAATCATTAGTACTTCAGTCTAATGTCCAGTTTCACCTGTGGTTCTTCTCCCAGCTCTTCTTCAATGCCATCATCACTAGGTCATAGGTAGGGTGACACTGACAGGGTTTTGGAACAGATAAGGCCTTGGTTGTTGTCCAGTCTGGCATTTTCATTTTGGAATGAAGGAAATAATCCAGAGAACTAAAATTACTATCATTAGATACACAGGAAATTTGTGGTGCAACTGGGGCCAAGACCAAGGTGTACTGACTCCTAGCACAGGCATCCCTGTATCTAGCTTCCAAAATTGCTAAGGTCACATATGTTATACATTCAAAAGCAAAGGATGAAGTAGTATAAAACAGACAAAGGATATCACCCTTGATAATACATATGTTGTGACAGACTGTGTGCACTGGCCCTGCCCTCTATAGTGTTATCTTGAGAAAGTAGGCGTAAAAATCACAAGCACCATCAATATCCATGGTCAGGCACTCACACAATGCCCTGAAAATGAGTTCAATGGATGAATAACTCCTACAAGCAGCTTTGCAACTGTTCTCCCTTTTTCCTATGTTTCACCCATCCAATTTATTTTTGCTATACATGTTTTTCTTCCCAACTAAAATGCTGATTATGTCACTCCTTAATACCTTCACAATAAAGTCCAAGCTCTTGTTTTGTTTTGTTGTTTTTGTTTTTGAGTCAGGGTCTGGCTCTGTCGCACAGGCTGGACTGCAGTGGCACGACGTTGGCTCACTGCAACTTACACCTCCAGGGCTCAAGCCATCCTCCCACCTCAGCCTCCCAGGTAGCTGGGACTACAGATGCACACCACCACACCCAACTAATTCTTCTTTTCTTTTCTTTTCTTTTCTTTTGAAATGGAGTCTCCCTCTGTCGCCTAGGCTGGAGTACAGTGTCTTGATCTCTGCTCACTGGGTTCAAGCAATTCTCCTGCCTCAGCCTCCTGAGTGGCTGGGATTACAGGCACGCACCACCACACCAGGCTAATTTTTTTTTTTTTTTTAAATTTTTAGTAGAGATGGTCAGGCTGGTCTCAACCTCCTGACCTCGTGATCTGCCTGCCTCAGCCTCCCAAAGTGCTGGGATTACGGGCATGAGCCACTGCGCCCGGCCTAATTTTTTCTATTTTTTGTAGAGATGGGGCTTCACCATATTATCCAGGCTGCTGGTCTCAAGCGACCCACCCACCTCACCCTCCTAACATGTTGGAATTACAGGTATGAGCTCACCGCACCCAGTCCCAAACTCTTTCAATCTAGTTTGCAAGGCCCTTTTTGATGTGATGCCAGTTTTTTTCTCCAGCCTCATCTCCCATCCCATCTTCCACTCTGTATTCTCCCTTCCTTTCATGGGTTGTTTCCTTTTGTGCTCTGAGGGGCCTCACATGCTTATCCTTCCCCTTAGAGCTTGCTTTTCTCATGTTTTCATCTGCAAAATCCTATTTATCTTTTATGTGATATCTTCTTCAAAATCTTTGCTGATACCCTCCCCTTACTCCACTCTTATTTGGCTAGATTCTCCTCCTCTGTACATACCTATGTATTGCACATACCAAATTATATTTCAACTATTTATTTCTCCTCTTAGACTTTGAACTACTTGAGAAGAGGACTATCTCTGTGTTCTTAGCCCTGCCAGAAAGTTAAGCACATGATAGGGTTAATAATACTAAAACAAAGAGGAAGAGTTAGTAAACAAAACTCAAAACTGTTGGGTACCTGTGTCCATATTTTTAACCATTACTATCTTCTTCCTCCTATAACTCTTTGCTGACCACAGATGATGTGCCTGAGTATCAAAATGGCCATCCAGAGAGCTAGGCACACAACTCCTCCATCTCATCATATACAAGGCATATCCCTGTGGAACATCACCTGGGTTTAAAGAAAAAGCATGACTCTGCAGCTAGCTGGCCTCTGTCAAACAAACAAGAGCCCACAGCCTTGCCATATTGGGCACTCGGTAGTGAGCAGCTGAGCCCCAACTGAAAAGTCAGGTTCAGCACTGTCTCATAGGGAACAGCTCCACCTGCTGAACTCCTTGACATTCCTCTCTGCCTTCAGCACAGCTTTGCTAGAACCTATCTATATAAGAGCGGTCACAATTTTGAGAAATGACAGCATCACAGTAGGGTCAGAAAGACATTTTGCATTTCATCACTTAGCTGCATTTTTTACAGGATTATAAGGATATATGTGTGACAAATCTCCACATCATGCTGTTAAAAGGGGGTGGGGGGGAAGGGGGAGGAATAGTTATGTCAATACATCAAGGCTTTCTGCAGTGTCTCCTTTAAAGAATTAAGCCATCAGGATGCATGGTGCTATTTAATCTATCTCCCTTTTCAACAAGGTGGCAATAATCTCTATCTTCCAGTGGATGCAGGGGGAGGTGTAAAAGCATTTACATTTCTCTGCTCATATCCATCAGCAAACAATGTGATAAACACCAAGGTGGGTGGTAGTGGGATATGAGATGGGGCAAACAATGAATAAAGCAGAGTGTTTGGTAGGAAGGTCTTAGGCAAACATATTTGGTATTTTCTGATGGTACAACTTAGTTAAACTACCAGGAATTCTGGAAAAAGCAAATGTGACTGAATTAAATGACCAAAAGAAGAAAATGAGGATCCTGGAGAAAGGCCAGAGACCAGCAACTTCTGGGAAGGAAACATTTCATCAGTCATCCCAGACTGGCAGATTACAAAAATGGTTTTGTCTAAAATATGCAAAAACCATTTATTATCCTGGTTTTCTTTCTTGATGGTGTTCCAAATACTGCACTTTAAGAACATCTGTCCTACTCTAAATCACTGTGCAGGAAATTTACCCGCATGCACAAAGTGTTTTAACAAAGAAATAAAATAAAATTACAAACTCATGATTTTGAAAACAATTGAGCATAAATAAAATTTAAGCAGATCTAAACATAATAAAGTCCATTAAAAATACAAACAAGTTGGCTACAGGGAAGTTTTAATAATAAATCAAGGTCAGACCATTCAAATTTGTTCTGATTGAATTCAGGCAACTTAAATGTTAGGGTGAAATATAGCAAGTGAGCAAATGAACACACACAATCTAACTAAAACACTTTCTGATTTGGGAGAAAAAAGGACAAATTGAGCATAAATAAAATTTAAGCAGATCTAAACATAATAAAGTCCATTAAAAATACAAACAAGTTGGCTACAGGGAAGTTTTAATAATAAATCAAGGTCAGACCATTCAAATTTGTTCTGATTGAATTCAGGCAACTTAAATGTTAGGGTGAAATATAGCAAGTGAGCAAATGAACACACACAATCTAACTAAAACACTTTCTGATTTGGGAGAAAAAAGGACAAGTTTTAAACAGAGAGAAGCATTTTCCAGGTGAGAGAAGAAATTATTATAAAAAGAAAGGACCCCAAATTATTTACAAAATGACTATCATTTTAGCTCTATTTTTAAGTCAGTGCCTTCTTTCACTATTATTGAACTTTAAACAATTTCCCCATTTTGTCATGTACACATAAATTGTTTGTTTAATCATACCACAGAAGCAAGCATCCTGGTTTTCACAGGGAAGTAGCTCTACAGTTTTATTGCATCTTTATATAACAGAATTTGCCTCAGAATTTGAAGACAAAGCAGAGACACTGAATGAAATTATCCAGTTTCAGGTATAAGTATAGCTTGTAATATAGGTGTAGAAGCAGAAGCAGAGACATGTGTGTCTGCATAAATGTCCATCACATACACCCACACACACAAATACTAACTCACCAATGTCCATGATAAGCAGAACCCTAAGCATTTGTCCCTTTAGATATAGATTGCTGTAAATGCATTTTTACGGTATTTAAACCATGACAACCACCACTCCACCTATTGCCTAAAAATGTTCATCTCATTTCAAAAAATGTTTCCTCTAAAAGTTTTCAATTAACTCCTAACGAATGAGTTAGCTTTGGGAGTTTTGAAATGTCTACTTCTCGAAAAGAATCCTGGATCATAATCAAAGCCTACGGGGCGTAAGTGGATGCCCCATGCTCTCAGCTTATGGAGGATCGAGGCTATGACAGGTTTTGATCATGAATAAATCCCCAGCACCTGGTGTACGCCTGCCATACACCAGGTATCCAATTAACAATCACTAAATACAGGAAAAACTTGAGGCTACTTGAAGATGATACGTCATAGTGTTCTAAATGCAGTAGAACATAGTGGTTAAGAACTCAGCTTTTCAGACCCCAACTGCATGGGGTCCTGTCTGGTGTTTTTAGACCCCAACTTCACAACTCCCAATTCTACCATCTGCTTTCTATGTGACTTTGGGTGAGTTATTTAATCTCTCATCCTAGGTTAAGTAGCTTAACCTAGACTTTAATTTAGAGAATAATGATGGTGACTACTTCCTGTTGTACTGGGAATAGTACAATTCCTTGTACTCATGTCTAGGAAATCATAACAGTACCTACTTCCTATTGTTGCAGATATGTGTTTCCCCTCAAATAGTGCCTGGCACATAGTAAAAACCCAGTAAGTGTTAGTTATTATTACATTAACTATCACCCAAGCCCTAAGTCCTTACCTACCTTTAATTGGAATTCTATTATACCCAAACTCACTTGGTAAACCCAGCAACTCAATTTACCCCTTCAGGTAAATGTGCCTGAAAGAAAATGTAAGTTTAACCTGCAATTCTTTTTCTTATTGTCATAGTGCTCTCAGTTCAGTCCATTATCACAAATGCAATTTTATCTTTCTCATAATGCAATACGTCTTCATCATTTTTCAAACATTCTTGTGCGGCTGAGACTTTGCATCATGGGTGCTGGTTCTCAGTTTAGCTCCTTAAACAAAGAGCATGAAGCTATGTTCTCTCTCAGGCCTTTGGCAGTCCTAGCACCGACTAGACAGCCATCAGCCCATCCTATCCACTGGAGCAGCATGCTTTATCAAAATGCACCCCTGCCCTCCCTGCCACAAGGAAGCTGTGGCCTCCAATGCATCTGATTTGATCTGAATCTATGCTTCTTTCTCTTTCTCTCTCTCTCTCTCACTGTGTCTCTTTCTCTCTCCCCTCTCTCTCTTCCTGTGTCTCATTTTTGGCCACTTTTGTAGAACAATTTGGATGAAACAACTCAGAGAGTTTATACTTCAAGAATCAGGACAGTGAAAACTATCCAGGCAGCCATTCTTTATGGTATATCAATGCTGAACATTTATCTTCTATACAAGAGAGGTAAATAAAAAGATTCTATATTGCTTTAGTGTCCTGAAAAAAACATGCTTATTGCAAACCACCTATGTGCCAAATACTGGCATATTAAAATGAATGAAATGAAGTCTTGCCCTTGAGAAACTCACTAGTAATTGGAGCACACACTACATGATGCTTAGTGCTTGGAAGGAGGCATAGAGAGAGTGACCTGGCACATAAGAGCAGATCTTTTCTTCATGATATTCAGGCTTCCATTCTTCTTGAAAGTGTTGGAGAAATCCTCAGAAAGGAGGTGATATCCAAATGAGGACTTAAATAATGCAAAGGATTTAAGTGGACACAGACATGGCAGATTGAGTTTTTAAAGAGAGGCAGCAAAGTTTTAGGCAGCTTGAGCAAAGGGGCAGGGACGGAAAAGAAATGATCCCTTTTGTGACTGGAAGTCTGCAACGGTTAGGAGTGTGTATGCCTTTGAGGCAGGAAAACCAAGGGTCCAAAAAACACTCTCAGGTTGGCATGCAGATGACAACCACAGGACCTTTGCTGTGCCTCACTGCTTACATTCTCTCCAGTCTCCTAAATCAGGCCTTGGCAAACCTTCTTTCCTGTAAAGGGTCAGAGAGTAAATATTTTAGGTTTGTGAGCTATACACTTTCTGTCGCAACTATTCAACTTTGTTGTTGTAGCAGGAAAGCAGCCATAGACAATATGTCAATGAATGAGTGTGGCCATCATCCAATAAAATTTTATATCAAATAATTTTCACGTCATGAAATATCATTCTTCTCTAGATTTTCCAGTCATTTAAAAGTGCAGTAACTGTCTTTAGCTTGCAGTCTATACAAAACAGGTGGCAGGACAGATATAGCCCATGGGCTATAATTTGGCAACCCCTATGTTAAATTACATCAAATCTTACCTGCAACAAAATATAAATTATATCTTTCCCTCTAATGGGGAATGCAAGTGTTTCTTTAAAGATATTTTCAACACCTGGAATTAAGTTGAGTAAGAGGTACTAGGGTACTTATAAAGTTGGCGAGTTTTCAAGGCAAATATAATTTTCCCTTCTCCCTGCCCTAAGATTTTAATCTAAATTAAATGAATGTCAAGGAGACTTTCATAGAGGGTGTTAAACCAAGGATTAGGTGATTGGAAGGGAGCTAATTCCTACTCTCTGGAGATAGTCATTTATTTGTCTCAGGGCATATTTGGGACTGCTGAAAAGCTCTTTCTTAACTAATTTTTGTCTTAAAATGATGAAACTCCTAAAATTGATTCTCTACTATCTAGCAAAAAAAAAAAAAAATGCTAGGCAAAAATTTCTAAAGTCACAACACCCTAAAGCCAGATCGGGACCTTGTAACATCATCTCAACCAGCAGACTGCTGAGACTTATGTGCAAAGAAAGGGGGGAACTGAAAGACCACAATGGTACCTCTTCAACTACTCACTGGATGGTAAGCCAGCTCTGAGAGCACATACTCCCTCTGTCTCTGACTATACATACATTTCCTCCCCAGCTTCATCCTTTCTGTTCTTTTTATTTAGAAGTTAGACAAGAAGAACGGAAAGGGCCAACCAATTAAAAGCTAACTTCACTTTCTGGGACTTTTCCATGTGTTTAGTGTACATACACTGTCTCCAGTTGGCAAGGCATAACTAAGTATGGCTAACACTGGAGTGGAATATTCTACTGCATTTTCTTACTGCTGTAAAAAAAAATCATGCTTTAATCATAAGTGTTAACCATCCGATTCATCCCAATATACTCGTCTCTAATACTGATTTGCGCAGTATGTTCAAGAACATACCAAAAACAACCACTTTTAAGTCTTTAAAAGCAGAAGTATACAGAATAACCAATAAAAAATCCCATCACCATTGTGCTAATCAGATTTAACTGTGAAGAGAGAAAATGGTGATGCTTTAAAATGGTTTTGTGTATGTGCACATGCATGTGCACTCTTGATTGTGTGTTGGTTGGGTGAAGATTTAGGGGAGCAATTTATCTCTGAGAAAATCAGATTCCTTTGTCCAGTTTGATGACAAGAACAGGACATTCTAAGATGTGGAATCTAATCTGATATTTTAAAACACTGTTAGCCTTGGTTCCAAATATCTTAGACATTGAGACGATGAAGAAAGTTTATTCCAGTCACAGCTTGGTGATTGTGCTAACAACCTATGATCAACCCAAGACCCAAGATATGGAGAGTTAAAAACAGGCACAAATGACCTTTTCTCCTACCCTGCCCTATTCCGTCTGCAAAATTCTTAATCTTCTATAAAGACCTAGCTTAAATGTCACTTCCCTTTAAAACCTTGCCTCCCACTCTCAGGCAAAATTAGCTGTCCCCCACTCATCTTTGCTCCCATAGCACTTTGCACAAAACTCTATTACGGCTATTATGCACTTATCACAGTAAATTGCAATTTATCTGTTTATGGGTCTATTTCCACCAAAATATGCACCCTTAAGGGTAAAGATCAGATCTTATTCATCTTTGTACTTCCAGTGCTCAGCACAGTGCTGACACAACAGCCGCTTAAAACATATTTTAGTATTTTTATTATTAAAGAAATGCATGCCCATGTTAAAAATTCAGAACAGCATAACTGGTATAAAAGGAAAGGTTAAAAGTTGTCTTTCCAACATTCAGAACATCAGTCCCGCTTCCAAAACAAAATCACTCGTAAAAGATTCTTAATACATAAACACTACATGAACCCCTTCCACTCACACCCGTCTGACCAACATATGGCTTCAAAGCCATCACACATGCAGGAGTTGCTGCCTGTGCTAACCATCTGACACGGTTGGGTGCAGAATCACTCAAAGCAAGAGGCAAGTGAAGTACTGTGCTTTTGGAAGGGCAGTCTTCTTAGGACCCAAGTTCTTCTATGCCCTTGATTTGATTATAAGTTCTTCTCACTCACTGATATGGTTTGGCTGTGTCTCCACCCAAATCTCATCTTAAATTGTAGTTCCCATAATCCCCACGTGCCATGGGAGGGACCTGGTGGGAGAAAACTGAACCATGGCAGCAGTTACCTCCATGCTGTTCTCGTGATAGTGAGTGAGTTCTCACAAGAGCTGATGGTTTTACAAGAGGTTTTTCCCTGTCTTCACTCTACACCTTTCTCTTCTGCTGCCATGTGAGGAAGGAGGTGTTTGCAACCCCTTCTGCCATGATTGTAAGTTTCCTGAGGCCTCCCCAGTCATGCTGAGCTGTGAGTCAATTAAACCTCTTTCCTTTATATATTACCCAGTCCCAGGAATATCTTTATTAGCAGCATGAGAATGAACCGATACATTAAATTAGTACTGAGGAGTGGGGCACTGCTGTAAAGATACCCAAAAATGTGGAAACAACTTTGGAACTGGGTAGCAGGCAGTAGTTGGAACAGTTTGGAGGGCTCAGAAGAAGACAGGAAGATGTTAGAAAGTCTGGAACTTCCTAGAGAACTGGAGGGCTCAGAATAAGAAAGGAAAATCTGGGAAAGTTTGGAGCTTCCTAGAGAATTGGAGGGCTCAGAGACAGGATGGTGTGGGAAAATTTGGAACTTCCTAGAAACTAGTTGAATGGCTTTAACTAAAATGCTGATAGTTACATGGACAATTAAGTCCAGTCTGAGGTGGTCTTAGATACAGATGAGAAACTTGTTGCAAACTGGAGTAAAGGTAGCTCTTTTTATTAGTTTGTTTTCATGCTGCTGATAAAGACATACCTGAGACTGGGAAGAAAAAGAGGTTTAATTGGACTTACAGTTCCACATGGCTGGGGAGATCTCAGAACTGTGGTGGGAGGTAAAAGGCACTTTTGGTGGCAGCAAGAGAAAATGAGGAAGAAACAAAAGTGGAAACCCCTGATAAACCCATCAGATTTCATGAGACTTATTAACTATGATGAGAAAAGCACAGGAAAGACTGACCCCCATGATTCCATTGCCTCGCCCTGGGTCCCTCCCACAATAATTGGGAATTCTGGGAGATACAATTCAAGTGGAGATTTCAATGGAGACACATATCATTCTTGCTATGCAAAGAGACTGGCAGCATTTTGCTCCTGCCCCAGACATCTGTGAAACTCTGAACTTGAGATAAATGATTTAGGATATCTGGTGGAAGAAATTTCTAAGTGGCAAAGCATTCAAGGGGAAGCAGAGAAATTTTGGGGGGAGAAATTCAAGCTTGCTGGAGAAATTGGCATAAGTAACAAGGAGCCAAACGTTAATCACAAAGACAATGGGGAAAATGTCTCCAGGGCATCTCAGAGACCTTCATGACAGGCCCTTCCATCACAGACCCACAGGCCTAGGAGGGAAAAATGCTTTAGTGGACCCGGTTCACAACCCACTGCTCTGTGCAGCCTCGGGATATGGTGCCCTGCATGCATCCCAGCTGCTTCAGCTCCAGCTGCGGCTAAAAGGGGCCAATGTACAGCTCAGGCCATTGCTTCAGAGAGTGCAAACCCTAAGCCTTGGCAGCTTTCATGTGGTGTTAGCCCTGTGGGTATGCAGAAGACAAGAACTGAGGTTTGTGAACCTCCGCCTAGATTTCAGAGGATGCATGGAAATGCCTGGATGTCCAGGCAGAAGTTTGCTGCAGGGGTGGAGCCCTCATGGAGAACCTCTGCTAGGACAGAGCAGAAGGGAAATGTGGGGTTGGGGTCCCCACACAGAGTCCCCATGGGGCACTGTCTAGTGGAGCTATGAGAAGAGAACCACTATCCTCCATATCCCAGAATGGTAGATCCACTGACAGCTTGCACCATGCATTTGGAAAAGCTACAGACACTCAATGCCAGCCAAGGTAAGCAGCCTGGACGGGGGCCCCACACATGGGACTTACTGGGAGGTAACTGAATCATGGGAGTGGTTACCTCCATGCTGGTCTCATAATAGTGAGTGAACTCTCACGAGATCTGATGGTTTTATAAGGGGCTTTCCCTACCCTTCACTCTGCACCCCTCTCTTCTGTTGTCATGTGAAGAAATCTGTTTGCTTCCCCTTCTGCCATGATTGTAAAATTCTGGAGGCCTCCCTGGCCATGCTGAACTGTGAGTCAATTAAACCTCTTTCCTTTAAAAATCACCCAGTCATGTGTATGTCTTTATTAGCAGTGTGAGAATGGACCAATACACTTACTAACACTTTTGCCTTTTATTTTCACTTCTTACTCTCTTGTTGTGATTCTCCTGCTTTGTTTAAATGCTTCCATCAGCTCTTTCTTTGTCTCCCAATATGACTTTCTTTGCCTGTGGTCTCTCCGTGTCTCTCTCTCTCATCTTTCCTTTTTCCTCCTCTTCTCAATCTGCCTCTTTCTGGCTTTCCTTCTGTCTCTCTCTGCCTTTGTCATGCACTTATGTTCTTTCTCTTCCCATCTACCTCCCTCTCCCTGCTTCATTTTCTCCCTTTCTCTTTTCTTCTCTCTCTTATTCATTTTCTGTCTTCCATATATGTGTTATTGACATCTCTCTGTCTCCTTCTCTCTGTTTTTTTTTTTTTTTCATCTCTCCTTGTTCTAGAGCTCTCTTTCCAGTCAGCATTGACAATCAGTAAACATCCTTACTGTGGCCTTATGATACTAATATTTCATTTTTAAGAGTGAAGACTTAAATGTTGTACATTGGTGCTTATGTTGCTGTGAATGTATACAGACATACAAGAGTGCACATATTTATTATGTATATATTTATATGTACTTACATGACATGGAGATGGATAGCAAAATCACGACAGAGATTGAGATTTTAAACTGAAATATATGTTGTTTTATTGGGTGAATGGAGGTCACTGGAATTTCCGGGATATATAATCAGGTTGATGAAACTACCATGAATCATTCTCTCTGGAATCAACAAAGGTGATGATAAACAAAAGGCCTGGTAGCACATGCTGCTGCATACCCAGGAGACAGACACAGAGTGATCTTGCTCTTTTGCAAAAAGCCTGGACACCAGACTGTCTCCCAACAATAGTGATTAAAAGGGAAACAGGCAACTTGAATGTGAGCTCTTGTACAGTTGTTGCCCGGAATTCAGTTTTAATGAGGCCAAGTTCACAAACTCGTTTGCTCTCTCTTTCATTTATTTTCATTTAAAAATAACTTTAAAAAATAACTCAAGCAATACACATTTATTGAGAAATGACAAAAAGAATGAACAAACACAAGAAACTTGCATAGAATCCTAACATTCATCATAATCACTGGCAAACATTTTGAGTCGTATCTTTCCTGCTTTTTTTCCACAAAAGTTTAATTTTACAGTACATAATAATTGGAAAAAAAAAACTGTCTCAAACCCTTACTATTTCCAGGTTTTTTGTTTGTTTGTTTTTGTTTTTTTTTTTGAGATGGAGTCTCACTCTGTCACCTAGGCTGGAGTGCAGTGGCACCATCTTAGCTCACTACAACCTCCACCTCCCAGGTTCAAGCAATTCTCCTGCCTCAGCCTCCCAAGTAGCTGGGATTATAGGCATCTGCCACCACGCCTGGCTAATTTCTGTATTTTAATAGAGATGGGGTTTTTCCATGTTGGCCAGGCTGGTCTCGAACTCCTGACCTCAAGTGATCTGTCTGCCTCAGCCTCCCAAAGTGTTAGGATTACAGGCATGAGTCACCATGCCTGGCCTCCAGGTATATTTCTGGGGACTTGGGATATATGAGAGAAAAACACAGACAAAAAACTCTGACTTAATGGGTTTATGTTTGTACTATTTTATAATATTTCATTCTGATATTTTGTGGACAGTTTTCCAATTAAAAATATAGATTTACATAATCAACCTTTTAATAACTTCATTATTCCATAACACACAGGTACAAAGTTACAGGTCA
This sequence comes from Papio anubis, assembly GCF_008728515.1. Classification (NCBI taxonomy): domain Eukaryota; kingdom Metazoa; phylum Chordata; class Mammalia; order Primates; family Cercopithecidae; genus Papio; species Papio anubis. The sequence continues at coordinate 26,234,657 of NC_044986.1, read as the reverse complement.
TCCATAACACATGGAAAAAAAAAAAAAAACTTTCCCAAGGAAATAGCAAATAAAATTACAAATATTTTGTAAGCAAGTATTAAGTAGAAACAGCTAGAGATGCTGAGAGGGATGCTAAAAGGATTAGGACAGTGCCCTAATCTTCAATATAGGGAAATAGAACTGGAGTGAGAACCTACATGCAGAAACAGAAACAACATCACGAATGTCATATTACAACCATGTTTTAATAGGCCATACTGGAGCACTATTAATATCAATGAAACTGTAATAACAGCTAACCCTTATTGATGATTTGGTATATGCCAGATATTCCGTTAAGAAGTTATATTATCTCTGTTAACCATCAAGCCACCATATAAGAAATATACCATTAGTATCCTCATTTTACAGATGTGGGAACTAAGGACAGAGATAAAGTTAATTGCACAAGTTCATACATCTAGTGGATAGTAGAGTCGGCAATTAACCCAATAAATTATATTTTAAATCATGTGTACTTTTTGCCATTTAAGACATATTTTGCCCGTGGTTACGAAGACAGCCATGGAAGATAGTTTTTTAGTATACACTGAATGACAGAAATTTCACCTGGGCGGCACTGTACTGTCCCGTGTGATTTACAGAGCCTTCCATTCCACATGTCTTTGTTGCACATCGTTTCCATTGAGAAGCTGATAAACACTGTGGGCTGCATCTCTCCATGGGAAAAAGTAAAGCATATTAACACAAAATTATGCAGACAATGGAAGAAGTCCACGGACTCTTAAACTCATGTGTAAATCTTAAGGAAATGATTTTCAAACTTGAGTGTTCCCAAGAATCTCCTGGGGAGTTCGTAAAATATACAGATTCCTGGTCCCTTCTCCCCATCAGGGCATTCAAAAGCAGGACCCATGAGGACAGTACTTTGAGAAATGCTGCCCCAGGCACCTATGAGTGAGCCCATGCCTGCCGAGTTAAGAGTTCTTCTATCGTTTCAGCAAAATGCAAGTCAGGGCAAGCAGAGCTGCAGACGATAAATTTCTAAACCAGGGTGCTGAATGTGCCTAAAATAGCCTTTCTCCCTTTAATGATTATAATCAAGAATGTACAGTGGGAATTGCTGAGGTAAGGATAAAATCTTTCACTTTTAATCTGCCCCCCCAGCCACCCACCACCCAGCCCCAAACCACCAAAGGCCCTGGAGCAGAAGGATTGATAGCCCATGATTTTGTGTCTCAACAGCTCCCGTTACTCTGGTTAGGGAAAGATGACTAGAGGCATCAATCTATTGGTTCCAGGGCACAACATGATTAGTTGGTTGTCTGATAACATGATTCTTATCAGTGCTTTCTTTAAAAAGTATACACGTTGTACACACTGTCACTGTAGGGTCATTAGTCAGCAGGGAGAAACCAAACAGCCCATCCCAAACATCCTTCCAGGATAACAAGATGACACACATTAATAACCCCCAGAAGCCACTTGTGGGGATGGACAGAGGTGAGGGTTTCAACCCAAACTGCATCATGGAGCGAGTTATTGCCAAGTCAAGTGTCAGTGACCTGACAGTGGGGTGAAGTGAAACGGAGACCCCCAAGAAAAGTCATTCATATCAAGAGTTCCCCTATCACCCCATCTGCACTGAATTGTGGAGTTCTTTAAAAATTAGCTGGGCATGGTGGCGGGCACCTGTAGTCCCAGCTACTTGGGAGGCTGAGGCAAGAGAATGGCATGAGCCCAGGAGGCAGAGCTTGCAGTGAGCAGAGATCACACCACTACACTCCAGCCTGTGTGACAGAGCAAGATTCTGTCTCAAAAAAAAAAAAAAAAAAAAAAGAAACTCAAAAATAAACCCATTCAAAAATGAATTTATATAAAAATAAACCCATACAAAGCATGATTTAGCAGAAGGAGCTTTGGTGCCAGAAAGGGCAAAAATCAAATCCCAGCTCTGCCACCTGCTAGCTGGGTAACCTTTGGCAAGTTGTTTATGCTTGACTTCTACAGCTTTAGAATGAGGACAACAATATGTAGTTCATAAAGGTGTTGTGAGAATCAAGAGAAATCATGTGGTGATGTTCCAGATCATATTTCTGGGGAAGCTATTCACTAAATTGGTGGTTATTCATATTAATATTGTTAAAGGAGACTTCTGTTATAATCAATATGTCTTATGTAGATAGAGTTATCCCTGATGTTCAGCAAACTTTCCTTTGCTCTCTTCTTCCACTCTCACCCCAAAAGTTAGAAGTAGAAAAAGCTATAGCTGGTAACTCAATTATAATCCTTGAGCAAGTAAAACCCATTAGCATCAACAGGCAGTCCTTCAGCTTGACTACTGCTGCTCCAAAATGTTGATTAATACTCTAGGTTTCCTATACGGGAAGACGTAGTGAGACCACCTTTAATATTATTTTTAACTAGCTTTTATCTGCATACGAAAATTAAACAGAGGAAGAGATAGCTGTACCTCCTTTCTACCCCAAGCCACTATTGCAATAAACCCAGTCATAAGTAGTCTCATCTCTGAAGTTCATTAGCAGTGGAATATATATGGCAGACAGGTTATTACTAGGAACCTCACTTCCAGAAGGTCCCATCATCACTCTTCCAGAAGGTCCCATTATCACTCTTTAAGGGAACTTCAGAGGTTTAAACAATGCCAAGAGCATGACTTTTCATAAGGCTACTTGTTTTGAAGCCCAAGACAAACAACTTGAAAAGCTGAACCTAGAACTCAGGAGCTCTACGGCCATTATTCACTCTTCTTCCCACAATGGAAAACTTTATGGACACAGGTGCATAGGCTTCAGACAAACCACAAAGCTAGGGTGCAGCTGTGTTCTAACTCTTGCCTGTGGCAAGCCAGCAGTGGGCCAAACCAAGAATCACTCCTACAGTGTGACCAAATGTTATTTGACCTTCTTCTTCCACTAACTGACCTACTTAATAGGAACATCTTGGTTTCTTTATCTGAGAGTGTAGATGACATTTGTCTTTCCTATCTTATAGAATTGTGGTGAGAAAAAATACCTTAAGTAATGGAAGTAATGTGTTGATCTTCGAAAACTGAATCATTTTGCAAAGAGAAAAAAGGGCTATAACTGATCTAAAGTGGTATAAAAACATTCAGGAGTGCTATAGAAATAGACACAATATCTTTCATATGTGTGTAAAATCTCACATAGGATTTCCGACAGAACATCCACGTTCTTTTTTTATTCCTATCTACATTCTAGGATAAGCTCTGTTCTTTCATTCTAAACGTGCACAGTAAGATTCCACCTTTGCTTCTTGCCAACTGTTTGCTTACTCCATCCATACAATTGGAGCAGAGTTTGAGCTCCTTAACAGGAACCACTGCACTTTTATGGAGCCTGGGCTCACCTCGCAATGAGCACATCTCTTCTCTGCCATCCCCTTTAGTCACTGCAGAGACGCTGTTTGGCAGTTTCCCCTCCAGGAGACACAAGTGCCTTCTCTACACCTTTGAGCCACAAAATAAGGGACAGTAATTGAGACATACACAAAAACAGGACAAATATTTTACATACATTTAGTGACTGAATATAAGCTGGCAGGGAGCCAAATCAATTTATCCTCAAGGCAGCCTGAACAGTGATCTCTCTCATCAGCAACTTAAACAAAAGAAAGTCCTTTTGTGAAAACTCTGTGTGGAAAATGTCAAGGTAAAAATGAAATGATGATGACTCCAGCTAAGATTTAATGTGCAAATAAGGGCAGTCATGTCTCTCAGTGACCATAAAGGTTTTTATTTTCCTACTGGGCTTGGAATGTACCCAAATTTACTACAAGATTGATGTGTATATTTTTTGCTTAATTCATATTTTTCAGTCATTCCTAAGGTTAAAACTTTAGTTAAACATAGTTTTTAAATAAAGTAATTTAAATTCCTGGATATAAAGAGGAAGGTTTACATCTCTCAACCTTTAGTCATGACATCCATTCAGCTAAAAATATCCTTGTAATAATCTCCAACTGTTACTTTCAATCTTCTCTACATTTCAAGGTTTGTCTGAAGTACATACTCTACAATCCAGTTTGAAGGCCACCCCAGCCAGAAGATGTCCAACTCTCCTCTGACCTCCTACAGCATGTTCTGTCCTCAGAAAATGCACATCCCCTGCTGTCTCTTAAGAAGTTTCTTTGTGTACAAGACCAAGAGCTCATTGAGGGCAGGAATTATTTCTTTTCATCTTGTGTAGCACTTCACAAACATCAGTATGCCAGTGAATGATAAATATTAGGAACTCAATAAATACTTGTTGAATTAAAACTAAATATAACAATTTGTATAAGCCTCTTAGCATAATGCTGACACATAGCAATTACTCCTAAATGGGAGCAATCATTACTGTTATATATAAATGTGATTGGTGTGTCTGCTTTCTTGCCCTATCCTATGAATTTCTAAGGCGTCTCTTTTAAAAAATGTGGATATAGTTCTGACAGTCAACATTCATGTCAATGATTGCTAGAAAATCCCATTCAATAACTAAGAGATTTTTACTTTCCAATTTCACATTAGGGCATTTTTTGGGGGGACGGGGAGGTCCAAAGATAGCAAGTTCCTTAACATGAAGATGTAATACAACAAACCTAATAAACTATGTTTTGCTGCAAACCATGTGCCCAGATTGAAATGAAGGCCTGCTGGGATCTCAAATTACTTGATTTTCCTTAAATAGATATGCATATGAACTGAGGAAAAAGGAAGAACGTTGTGAAATAAAAGGTTTGTTCCCTTACCGGTCAAGGGTATAGGTCTTTCTGTCATTTCTGCATCCCCAACACTCCTAGTGCACTTTACTTAGTAAATGCAGTAGGTACACAGTATCTGTATGAACAAACTATTAAATTAGTTTTGACCTGTAAAGGATTTTAGTCTATTAGCGCCATTTTACAGAGGATGAAATTGAGGCCACAACATTTCAACATGCTATGACTACATATATAATTTTTGTATACAGCCAGGATTATAACCCACAATTCTTAATTCCCAGTAGAGAACTCTTTCTTCCCATAAGAAAAGTAAGTAGCATTTACTGAGCATTTACTATGAACAAAGCACTTTGTATCCACGATGTCGCCTCTTTAGCAAAAGGCCTCCAAAAGATATACTATCCCCATATTTTAGATGGGGAGACTGAGGCTCGAAGAATTTAAGTGACTTACTCAAGGCAATGTGCTGATTTAGCAGGACAACTAAGATTCAAACTCAAATCTGTCTGATTTCAAACCCACTGCCTTCCAAATCACACCACATTAGCATTCATATAGCATTAAGTACTGAGAGAAGGAATTATGTAGGCTTGCTAGATAATGCTAAAATCTTTTATCATTTTACTTTTTAAAAGGTCAGCACCCCTCCCACCAAAAAAAAAAAAAAAAAACTGTATCAAAATGTATAGCCAAGTCAAGCATTCATAGCCAACATGTCTATAATATCAGATTTGTCATTAAATTAGAAAAGGAATCTATTCCTGAAGAACAACTGAGCTGCAAGATGAAAGATCGCAGGTTACCTCTTGCTCACTGAATCACCAGGTGCAGATTCCACGTCTCACTGAAGATGAAGAGGTGGGTGGATGAGAGAACAACCAACTCACTACTTAAGGTAAAGAGTGCAATGTGACAGGCACGTGTTAATGTCCTCGCTTTTCTACAAGAAGATGGAGCTTCCAGCTAAGAGTACATCCTCCTCCACCATCATCAGAAATCAACTCAAGATAGGATTATCTAAAATATAGATTCCAAAAGGTCTCAGTTTTTCTGTTCTATTTTAAAGTCCATTGTACAAGCGACCTTCTGTGCAGTTTGGGCACAGGATCACCCTGGGTGACAGTCTCTGTTCTGCCATTGACCCCCTGTGTCTATTTGGCAATTCATTTAGCCTTCTGGAACCTCAGTTTCTTCCTGTATGTAATGACAATAATAACACCTACTCATGACATTTCTGTGAAAAATTAAGTGAGATGATGAATGTAAGGCATCTATCCCAGAAGCTGGCCCAGATTGGGACTCAATTTATTCACTAATGTTGGAGGGTAAATGTCAAATCCCAGAACAACTAGAAGCAAAGAGGTACACAGAAATCAAGCAGTCCATCACGTGCTATGAGAAATGTAACATTAAAGATATCATCATGGCAAAATACAAGTCAAGTAAAACCCTCTGTTAACACATCTTGTAATATAATTGCCAGTGAGAAAGGGGCAGAGTGGTGAATTGAAATACTAAACTTAACTCTGGCATAAAAACATGAAAAAGAGATATTAACACTCATCATCTACTTACTACCTACAAAGAATTTTATAAAGATTAATGCTACAGCACTTTAAAATCCCTTAGAAATAAGGAATAAACACATACACCATTATGCATACATATAAAGGCAAATATATATTTTAACACTCTAAGGATTACTATATAAATTTAGATCAGGGCACAGCATGCCTGGGATGAGTAGGGTGGGAACAATATGTTCTTGCTTACGACACCAAGCTCATGACAAATGATTCATACCCAGCACCTTTCATGCCAGAAGATCCCCCCAGGTGTTCCACCAACTCTAGCAACAGTTTCCATCAATCGAGACTGCAGTACAGAGGAATCACATCACACCCACAGACGAGGCAAAACAGACATGTCTTTATACAACTGCTCAAGTCCAACAGCTGAGGGGGCAGGAAAGAGAAGGGAAGGAGGTGAGTGAACCATCCAGAATTCTTCACCAGATTGACAGGCAGCCTATAATTACCATGCATTTGCACCTTGAATGCAGGTGTTGTCATAATCAGAGACTCTTCTTAGCAAAGGCTTTTTGCTAAAGGTGAGAGGGCTTCACAGGATGTGTGTTGCCTGTGGCCCTGAATGGGTTTGGAGGCAGATTTATAGTGGAGGACACCTAAATGTGAAAAGATAAGAGTCCCCCATGCCCCCCACCACTCCAATCTGGCCCTCGGGTTTAAATTAGTGGATTTCCCACTCTGGGGTAAAGTGAAGTGCTGTTCAGAGTCCCAAACAAGTGTATGAGGCTTTAAAGTCACGCTGCCCTCTTAGGTATAGCCTGGCTCCTAATTCTCTCTAGTTAATCTGACTGGCATAGCCTCCACTTTAGAGATGGAAAAATCCACAATTTGCCTCGGTCTAACCACAAGTAAGCAGAACTAGAATTCAGGTCTCCACTCTGCTTTGCATTCTACAAAACTGCCAAAAAAAAAAAAAAGTTTATTTATGCTTTCTTTCCTTTAAAAAATATTTTAAACTTTCTCTGAGTCTGGTCCAGATACGTAGGACTAGCTTTGTTTTGGAGGACACAGATAAAGACTATTTCTCTTTCTCCACTATCTGTATGTCTACACTTACAAAAGAAAAAGAAGAAACACCGTTGTGTGTGATGACCAGAGCAGGGACTGGGTCAGAAGAGGTCTTTATGGAATAAGAGACTTCAGAGGGCAGAAATCTCACCTCATTAGTTAACATGATTTGAGTGATCAAAACTTTAACACTCATCACCTTATTTCCTACATTATCTCAGACTTGCCTGCATGTTCAATGCCCTGACCCTAACAAGCCCTACTAGAATTATAAGCAGCATTTATTATTATTTTTTAATGCTGGCAGTGCTTGGCACCATTTCCTAAATGGAGGTCTAATGGGTTGCCAAAGATGATATTTTACAGCTTGAATTACATTAAAAGCCAGAAACATTTTGAGTCCAAGGTCTTTCACTTCTTAATACAACAAGAGCTAACATGTTTGATGTGTTTAAAATCTCCCCTCAAAGCCAGAAGCTTTGAGTTAATCACTTAAAGCAGTGTGAAAGTTATTCAATCAGTTTAAGAAGATTTGAGTTCAAATTAGAGGATTAATTTTAGTGGCTATGATATGAAAGATAAAATAGTTAAGGTAAGGAATGAGGGAAAGGGTCTCCAGAACTTGAATGGAAAGAATTTCAGCTTCATTTATTTGATCAAACCACTCCTGAGAACCATATAAAACCACAGCCTCTGTCATGAAGGAGGTATTGTAGGGAAAACCCTGCTACCGTTCTCTGGACAGATACATCAATCAATACTAAATATTATCTATCATGATTTGCCTTAATACAATTTATATCTATGTACCCAAGAAATTCATGATGACAGACTAGCATTTTAAAATGTTCACAACTCTCATTTAAAAGCTGACAATGAGCACAACTCAGTAAAGTGGCACTTCCCTGGGAAGGTTTCTGGGAATTACATCACAACGGAAAACGTTCTGAAAGGTACCAGAATGTGTAGATTGTGCACATTACAAACACTACAATCTCAATTACCTGGTTGAAGCTGTAAAACTTGAAAATTTTTTCCCCCATTTTACCCATCCTTGGTTTTTATGTTCTTGTCTATGCCTGGAGAAGTTTCCACACTTTAAAATCATTGTTAGTTATTAGAATCAAAGCTGGTTCTTTATTATTTCTACTCACTGAAGTTTCCAGGTTCAATTTAAATGGGAATAGCTCCCTCAGATTGCAGACAAGCAAGCTTTTCTGAAAATCTAAAACCTTTCCTGATATGACCAAAGCTCATGGACTTGCATCCTAAGTCCCCTGGAATCCAGCCTCCTGGAATTGAGCAATCCCTTTCCTGCCTTCATAAAGGGAATGTTAAGTCTTTATTTGTGCTCTTCATTAGAGGAGGTCAGGCAATGGGGGAGAACAGGGAGTTGTTGTCACTGGGATATATCTGATTTTCCTGAGACTGACCATGCCAGAGAACAACCGCTCATTCACAGGCTGGAAAGCCCCAGTTCTCAAAACACACTCGCTTAGTGCTGTTAGAAGATGCTGGAGAGTTCCTGTCCTGAAACTTGCATCCACTTGGTCCCCTAAAGCAGAGGATACACTAAAGAACACCTTATACTCTCCACTGCAGTTCTCCCTTGTGGGGAAGAAGGGGTTAGGAGCTCTGCATGAAATTAAAAGGAAATAAAATAAAACGCCTACATACATGGGTCTTCTTAATCTTCCTTGAGCCAGTACATAAGTCTGGCAAGTAAAGGGAAAGTCACTTGAGGGGATGTCAGCCTGCCTGGAAATTTAACCCTTTCGTCTCTGTATTAGGAGAACTTTAACCCCTCTGTTTGCCTGGTCTTCAGTTTCACACACCAATGCGACCAAGGCAACAAGAAATAGGGATTTGACTCCTCAGTTTGAAACTGTGGCATTTGGAGAGGACTCTGATGGTGTTGGTGGGAGAGATGGGGAGGCTAGTCTCCTAGCAGGTGATGTTAACTCTTGGGGGAAGTGGGCAAAGACCAGTTTGCAGCATCTCCCAAGTCCAGAAACCCTATTTCCCCCCAATTCTCCACCAGATCACACAGCCTACTTTAACCCTTTCCATCTTTCCAGCCCTTTGCCCTTAGTCCCATTCTACTCACGCTGCTGTTGTGGCCAGACCAGTGGACCATGGCTTGGTTGTGTGCTGAGTCTCCCGTCAGAGCAAACGTGGTGCTGGTCAGCCTCAGCTCCTCCATCCGGAAGCGGGTGGCTTTGTCCGGGTCCCGCTCCCGAGTACCAGGCTCCTGCTGCCCTCCATCTCTTAGCACTCCCCGGGGGCTCCGACTCGCGCCCTCTCCCCGTTCTGCCTTCTCCTGATCCGCACCGCTCCGTCTCCTCCGGCCGGAGCGTGCAGCAACCGCCACGGATGCTCCAGTGCCCCGAGCCCGCTCCAGGGACAGCGCTCGGTCCCCGGGGGCCACTGAGAACAGGGGGCGCACTACGAGGGGCAGGGGCGTGGCAGGAGCCCTGCCTGGCGGCCCCTGGTGAGAAAAGCCCCTAGGGGTCGAGGCCGAGCGTGGGGCCGAGCTGGGGTGCGGCGGGGGGCAGCAGGAGCCGCCGCCGAAGACGCCCGGGACGCAGAGGACCAAGAGCCCCGCACCGGCTAGGAGCGCGCTCAGCCGGGCTTGGAAGCCGCCGCCGGCGCCAACTTTTCCCATCGCGGGAGCGAAGAGCAGCGGAGAGAGGGTCCCGGACCGAAGGTGGCGGCGCGGAGCTCGGCGCTGGCGGCTGTGGGGGGCCGGCGCTCAGGACCCCAACTCCATCCAAGTTGGGCCGCGGTGGGGGCGGGCGGAGGCGGCGCCAGGCAGGTGGCGGCCGCTCGCCCGGGCTGGGCTTGTGCCGAGCGCGGGTCCGGACGGAGCGAGCCGCCGCCGCGCGGGGGTGGAGCTGAGCTGAAGTCACTGGCGGAGCCGGCGCGGGCGCTGGCGGGCGACGCGGGAGGGAGGGCGGGCGCTGCCGGGGCTCCGGGCGCCGCGTCCCGCGGCCGAGCTGCGCTGCGCACCGGGTCTCCGGGCGCTGGAAGCGCCTCCGGCGACCTCCCCTTGGCCTCGCAGGCGCTGCCGCCGCCTCTCCCGCCGCCCACTCTGCGCCCCCGCGGCCGCGGGTCCCACCGCTGAGTCCGCGCACCCTGCCCGCGGGGGCGGTCGACCCCGGGCTCCCGGAGCAGTCGCTGTGTCTGGAGCTTCCTATTCCTGCTTTATTGTTTCTATCAGTCTGTGTTGCTGTTTCCTTTTTTCTCCGTCTTTCTCGTCTTTGCTAGTTGAGGAGATACAGATGGGTGGGCTTCTGCTCGTCCCCTCTCTTATGCTTCCTGAGTTGGCATCTTGACCTTACCCGGAGCACAGGCTGTGTGTCCCACCTTGGGGGAGATCTCGGAAAGGCAGCAGCAGAGAGTGATGTAATTAAATGATCGTGTGTGTGTGTGTGTGTGTGTGTGTGTGTGTGTGTGTGTGTGTTTTAGTTTGGGGGATTTTTTTCCCATCAATTACAACGCTTAGATTTCTCTCCTAACCTCCTAAAGCATTCATTGAATTTGAACCCAATCTTCGTGCATGCAATCATATTTAAGAAAACGCTTTCCACTAGGCGTTTTTTAAGCAGATATATCTTGGTTTCCCTAAGAGACTGCAAACTCACTGAGGACAGGAAGATCAAATTTAGAGCAACTTGGAGGAAGTGATCTGGTTTTTGTTTATCATTTTCCTCAGTACATGGCACAGTATCCTACATGGGAGGAAATCTGCCAGTCATTAGTTCAATAAATGTGTATTGTGAGTCTAACGCATATCTGCATAACAAATAAATACAGGAAAGGAGGCACAGTACTTATAGTTGTTCTGTGTCATTCGGTGCCTGATCCAGTGCTACTGTCACATGCTTTGCGATCCCTATTAGAAAGTCTGTGATGGTGCTCTGCCAGTGGTTTGCTTTGGGACCTCAGACAAATCACAATCTCTTAGCTTCCTAAGCTTTAAAATTAAATGGTCACATTAGAGGACCTTTAAAATCCCTACTGCTCCTAAAATTCTATAATTGTATGATTATAGTATGTGCCCAGCCTAGCACCTCTGCTACTGTTCATAAGTTCAGATGAAGATTTATAGCAGGTGAATGGGCTTTGAAAATGGCAAAGAATTTCTCAAAATCCAATCCTTTTTAAAGTAGACAGTTTGCTTCTAAGGGTTGAAATGGTTTCAGAGTTCTTTGCAGTCTTCATATACGTAATATTCTCTTATGTACATGGTAGTTATTACATTATTTAATGAATATTTACTGATTGAATGAATGAATGACACAAGAAAATAGTACCAATTCTAGTTTCTAGTTAATATTTTCGTTCATTTTCACACTTTGAATGATAACCTCACTGAAAAATCTGTATACTGTGTTTGCGATGAGGCCAAGTTCAAAGTAATACAGAGGGATAATTACTCTTCAATTAATTAAATTCTTTCTAATGTCCAAGAAAATGTCTGTTATACCAATCCAGAGAGGTGTTGTAAAATATCGACCTAAGTTATTGTTCTTATGACCAGTGCAGGAAAACTGCAAATGCAAGGAGGGCAGGCTTCTAAGCCATTAAACTTGAGTACCTAAAACGACAAAAGAATGTTCCATTTGTCGTTAAAGAAGAAATACAAGCAAAAACACCTTTATGCCTGGATCTTCTAAAACAGAAAGGCTGTCTGGCAGGCTATGGCCTCTAGATGGAGGAGAGGAGAGCCAGAGGTCCTCTCTCCTCCCCAAATTGCAAATGTTCTTTGTCAAAACCCAGAGCGGTCGTTTTTTCTTTCCTCAGAAAGGTTTTTAGAGCTTTGCAGGATCATTTACTTAATGACTTCTTTCTATGCCCTGCTAACCTCCTTTCCAGTCTGGATAAGTACGTGGGAATTCCTCCAAGAAAGGAAAACCAGATTAAAGAATCAGAACCCAAATAAATTCTCATCCAAATATAGGCTGGAAGAAGCAAAATGGAAAAGAAGACATTAGTAGATTCAGATTTCCTGGCCTTAGTCTATTATTGCCCTACCAAAATTTATGTTATTTTGGTTTCAAAATGGATGAGCATCCTGAAGAATGCTGGTACAAGTAGAGTTGATTTTTCCTTCCCAGAATTTACAACCTCTTTTCGAACACAACTGTCAGAATGATCCCTTTAAAGTGAAAGCATTTGCAGTCCATTTGCTGGGAGTTCATAGAGAGCAGGCAAGTTTTTAATGCCTGATTTTAATTATTCATTTGAGACAGAAGTTACACAAGTGTGGATGAAATTGGCTGCAAGTTGTATTGTTCTTATGCAGATAGATAGATTCATTTTATTTTTTATGGCTCTGCTCCCCATTTACTTCTGCCAACAAATAGAAGAGGAAAGTACCAGTAATTTCCTAAATTATTCCCCTTTTCCAGAAGACTACAATAAATACGCTAATCATGGAGGGAAGTCTATTTCAAGATGTTTTCAATCCAACAACCCACTAAGCAATCCAGTAGATTTTTAATAATATAATATAATATAATATAATAAGAATGAGTCACTTGTTAGGAAAGTAATTGATATCAAAGGCTAGTAGAGAACATAAATCTGTAATTCCAATAAGGAGTCTTTTCATTGTGAACGTGACAAATACGCCACGACGTAGTCTAAGTTATCATCATTTCTCATCTGGACTACCACAACAGCCTCTTCCTGCTCACTCTACTCCATAATTGCACTATTCCATTCCTTCTCTCCAATAGTCATCTCCAAAGATGGCATCAGTACAAGGGCACAAGCACACATAGATGATCCATTTTTGTGCACAATGAAAATAATAATTTGGTGATATATTTAGTTTTAATCAGAAGGATTAAAAATTAGCCTTGCTAAAATATTTATTGATGAGTATACCTATGTTATATATAGCTTTATATACAATATAAACATGTATACGTATGCAGATATATGTATAAAGAGAGAGACAGAGGCAGATAGAGAAAGAAGCAGAGGCAGAAAGACAATGAATATGAACATTTAGTCATTGTATACTGATTGGTGTGCACAATCAAAAAAGTGTGGACACTCTGCCCTATAAAGCAGCAAAAGTAGTCTTTCAAAAGTATCAAAAATATAATTTATTATAACTGCTTAATACTTCCTGCCAGCTTACCATCACAAATGGAATAATATCCAAACTCCTTACCGTGGCTGACCAAGTACTCACTTCTCAATCACACTTGGCAGGATTCTCTACCCTCATTCTAAAACGCCAACCATTAGGGGCTATCCTTTCCTCTGATGTGCCTGGTTTTTTCCAGTTTATGACTTTGCCCATGCTGTTCCGCCTGCCTAGAACATCCATCCTCCAACCCACTTCACAAGGCTGACTCCTCTTCTTTGAGACCTTCACTTTAAATATACAACCTTAGAGAGACCTTTCCTGAACCTCCGCCTAAAGAAGAAATGTATTCTACATTTTCTGTGTCAGTCTCTTGCCAGATCTTTCTAAGTGTGTATTACAGCATTTAATAATTTTACTTAAACCTGTTTTTTTGTTAATAACTTCCAAAAAATCTACATGTGGATAAAGGCCATATCCTCCTTATTAACCTCATTTCAACATTTCTTTCACTGACTAACTTATTAAGTGCCCAAGAAATAATGGCTGGCTAGCTGGGCGGTACCAGTATAACAAGCCTAGGAGCACAACTCTTAGTAACTAATATTTCGTAAATCAGATATATACTGTCTGCCAGAAACTATGCTATGGAGTTTAAATGTACCAGCTCATGCCTTTTTTGTTACAAAGCTTATCTCAGATAAGTACTATCATTTCCCCCACTTCACAGATGATATTAAGTAACTATCTAGGGTCACACAGCAATTAGTGCAGAGACAAGGCTTCTGCAATAGTCATTCTTATTCCTAGTATGTTCTTAGTTTTATGAAATACTGTTTTACTCCAAATCCAACTAATAACAGATAACACTTATTGATGATATTCTATGTGTCAGGCTCTCTAATTAGCTTGAATCATTTTTAGTAATGTTGAGCAAGCAATTTTGGGAACAAGTGAACACTTTTTTTAGGCTGAGGGGAATGTATATATACTCGCCATTTCTATTTGCTTTTATTTTGTGTGTGGAGAGTAATGTTAAAGAGAGTGGTATAACCACTCCCCACATAATCTTACGGCATAAGCTACAGGTTAACTGTCTCATTGGTTTTTTGTCTTCCCTCGCTCCTAAGTCTCTTGATTTCTGATGGCTACTTTGGCTTCAGTTTGCACTAAATCACATTATACACCTCATCATTGGAACAATGTCTTTTAATAGTTCTCAAAATACTTGGCTCCCCTTGGATACCATTGAGACAAGGTGTCTTGTCTTGCATTTCAGATCAATTTCATGAAGAACCACAGAAAGAAAACTGGGGAGAATAATATGCAGGCTATTCTCATTGCCTGCCAACAGAATGATGGGATTTTTAAAAATCTGCTCCTTAAAATACTTTCAGATATCAACAAATACAGACCTAGCTCTGAATCCAATAATTGTATCCCTTCTCATACACCCAATGTAAGTGGTGCTAGTAGGAGAACATAAGCCCTCTTATCTTTAAAAATAGGGCTAAGATTATCTACCTAACTCATGAGGATGTTATAAAAGTTAATTCTACTTTAGACACCCCTTGGAGATAACAAAACTGTCTTGGATTTGTGTACCCTCTATCTCATCACACCTCTAAACAGCTTTTGTTTTGCCTTTTTCCCCCTAGTTTAATAAATCTTGCAGCAGCTCCAAAAGATAGATAGGGGGCAGTTTTTGCCTGTATCTTACAGAATACAAAGAAATTTATCTAAGGTCACAGACTTAGAGACAAGACTTAGAACAGATTGTCTTTTTATCCTTTTCCCCCCTATTTTGTCCAATTCTGTTCCCAATTTGTATATTCAGGAATTAAAATTCCACATTATTTTTATGTAGCTATTATGCAGTGCTTATACAATCATTTCAGGTTTCAAAGGATAGTTTGCATAATTAAATAGGAAAAGAGAAGCATGAAATAATATCACTGTCATTATGTAAACTCACATATGCATATATATTTTTCCAATTGTAATATTCATACTTAAAGTGAAATAGATAAAAATATACTATGATTAAATAAGTTTATTTAAAGATTGTATTATTAGATTTTTGAAAATATACCTTTACCAAAAAGTCTGAGAATGCATTAACATAACTTTATTATAGTCTTAAAATGATCTGAAAACTGTATAATGTAACTTCTGTGATTTCTTTTCTGTCTTTCTCTAGTCTGTAAGTCTAACATAAAAAGACTTTGATGTACTAAATCACGAAACCAACTTCATAACACGTTTTCTGGTCCAACTTCCCTAGAAATACAAATAGGAAAAATAAACTCAGTTTATTTTAAACTAAAGTTGGAGCTACATTTTACTTTTGTTGCTTCAGGAATACTGACTGGAGGAGAGAGGACAAAGGAAACAGAACGCTACCTCAAAAAACTCTTTAAAGGCCAATGATTACACAACCAAAAGCTTCTATATGATAAGAAGTCTTTGGTTATTTTTGTTCCCTTTAACAAGAACCTATCCAAAGATGAACGAGGTTAATATGAAGTCAAATTCAGTAGACTTCTGGGGCATAATATCCCAGCAGAATACAACTCTATAAAATGTACAGTAGCCACTGACAAACAAGATCTTTGGGACTGTCACTCAGAGCAAAGAGTATCTTGCAGAAGAAGGAGAAAACAAACCAAAGAATCAGTAGCACAGTTGAACAGACATTAACTATTTTATGCTGCTTTGCATTTCTCTGTTTGATCTAGACCAAGAGCAGGCCTCCAGTCCAGATATTCCCAACAGTATGCTAAGCTCTGGTAGTGGCACAGAGGGACGCCAAAGAGGAAAAGAAGAGAGGCGGTCAAAGGCACAAAGTCTGTTGTGTCTGTCTGTCTCGTGCTGAGAAGCAGAACAGTGTGTGGCTTAAAATCCTAAACTTGGAAGTCAAAATCCTGCTTTTAAATCCCGTGCACGTCACTCACTGACTGTACATTATCATTTGACTTTTGGAATCCCTGTTCCTTAATCTGCAAAATGTAGGTTATATCACCTTCCTCATGTAAGACTAATTTACCTGAGACAGAGTGAACACTCAATACATGGTAGCTGTTAAAGTTGCTTCATACTTCAAATACCAACTTCAGTTTGACACTGTTCTTCAACATGCTTCTCTAGATGGGAGATAAGGAGTTAAAATCCATTCAGTTTTTTTTTTTTTTTAAATCAACTTATTTCCAGTTAGGGTAAAAATACAATTTAAAAACCATCATACCCCAGAAGATATAAAAAGAAGAGTAGAGAACAGGTGTTGGAACGCAGAAGTTTCACTCTGGAAGCAAATTGAAAGAATGGGATAAACTACTGCCTTCTTAGTTATTGCCAAGCCGGTCTTCTACGTGAAACACTGTACCATCAATCTGCATCTTTGCAAGCTTCTAGGATGTCAACAGTAGATTGGGCAAGAGACTGAGCTTTTAACTATGCACTTGAATTATCCTTTGCAGCTTGAGAAATTAACTTTAGAAAAGGTCCAAGGAAATCCCCTTTTTTTTGGGGGGGGGACACAGAGTGTAACTCTGTCTCCCAGGCTGGAGTGCTTTGGTGCTATCTTGGCTCACTGCAACCTCTGCCTCCTAGGTTCAAGCAATTCTCCTACATCAGCCCCCAAGGTATCTGGGATTACAGGCTTTGCCACCATGCCTGGCTAATTTTTGTAGTTTTAGTAGAGACAGGCTTTCACCATGTTGTCCTGACCTCAAAGGATCTACCTGCCTTGGCCTCCCAAAGTGCTGGTATTACAGGCGTGAGCCACCACACCCAGCCAGGGAATCCCTTAATACATCCCTTATTCAACACATGCAATTTATCTTGTGGAGATACTATAGAGTGTGAAGATATGAATGAACTTTAATAAACTGCCTAGACGTAGATCCATAATTGTTGAAAAACTGTTATTAGGATCCACTCAACTACCTTTACCTGCTCAGTTACTATCACCAGGTATATCTCTATGATGTACATTATTAGCTGAGGCCTGTTCATTTTCTAAAAGGAGTCGTGGTTCTCCAGGGGTGGTTTAATGAACCCCTATCTAAGAAGTCAATCGGTTCATTGTTAAACTGGTATTTTATGCCTGCTATCCAAAGGCCCAACTTCTGTAGAGGCCTGTGGCCAAAATCTTTTTCTCCATTTCTCCATCTCTCATCCAACTCACTGATATTTCTAGATTTTAGTAGCTTTACCTACTTAGACTTACATTAACTACTTTTATTTCTTTGATATCTGCTACCATAGATTTAACCCCAAATTGATGGCCTCCTTCTTTGCAGCACAATTCTTGGTCTGTGACTGCCACCCCCTGTGCCATCATCCGCTAGATCTTGGCATGATATTAGGAAATGTTTGAAATTTATCCACAGACTTTTAAAGGTTCTCATTATGGAGATCATCTTGTAATGTACTTTGTGGTTCTGTTGTTGTAGTGCTAAGTAGGTAAACGGTATCTCTTTTTTCTGTATTCTCTTGGCACTCTGTGCCTATTCTGACATTGTACTTTTTTTATTCTCATCTTCTAAGTTAGCCATCTCCTCCATTAGACTGCAAACTCCTATAGCTTAGGGGTTGTGTCATCTATCTCTTAACCTCAGTCCATAACCTAATGCAGGCAGAGAAGACAGTGTTTCTTGAATGAGAATAACAAAGCTAATGTTCCCATATCTTTAATAGCCTTTCTTAATGTTGTCAGATGATCAGCACTAGGATGAATCATAAACACCCACCACAAATGTCACATAAAGCTAAATTTACACCTAAGAGAAAACATGAATCAATGAATATGGCAATTTAAGGCAAAACATCATCAACTGAAAATGTTCCTCTTTTCTAACCTATGGCTATTAGCTGAAGTTAGTTTAAAGAGAACCCTGCCCGGTAGCATTGACAATGTTTGTTAGCATTTTTTAAATATTTGAAAATTACATTAAAATTTAACCCACATGAATAAGACTGTCAAAATCTTAATTATATATTGCTTCTGTGATTTTATTTTTATGCACAAATGCAACCACAAAGATGAAGATAGAACTCTTTCTCGGCCAGGCACGGTGGCTCACGCCTGTAATCCCAGCACTTTGGGAGACCAAGGCAGGCGGATCACAAGGTCAGGAGATCAAGGCCATCCTGGCTCACATGGTGAAACCCCGTCTCTACTAAAAATACAAAAAATTAGCCGGGCGTCGTGGCAGGCACCTGTAGTCTCAGCTACTAGGGATGCTGAGGCAGGAGAATGGCGTGAACCCGGGAGGCAGAGCTTGCAGTAAGCCAAGACAGCGCCACTGCACTCCAGCCTGGGAGACAGAGGAAGACTCCGTCTCAAAAAAAAAAAAGAAAAGAAAAAAGAAATATTTCTCAGCATACGAACAGGATCCTGTACCTTCTCAGTCAATAACGCCCATGTGCATCCACCCCGACAAAAATAATGCTGATTCTGACTTCTATAACTATACATTAATTTTGCTGTTCTTGAACTTATTTAATTAAATCAAACAGTTTGTACTCTTGTGTCTAGCAGTGCAGGGGGTGTTAAATGAGTAGATGTAGGTCACGGAGTAAAAAGTTACAGTTATATAGGATGAATAAGTCTAGAATCTAATATACAGTAAGGATTATAGTTATTAATATTGTATTATATACTGGAAATGTGCTAAGATAGTAGATTTTAAGTGCTCTTACCACACCAAAAAAAGTGGTAGGGGAAGGAGGAGTAGCCATGTGAGGGGATGGATATGTTAATTTGCTTAACTTTAGTAATGATTTCACTATGTATATATACATTAAAACATGTTATACATCATAAATATATTCAATAAGAGCTAAAAGGGAAAAGAAGTTCTTAATATGATTTAATCCAATTGATCAATTACTTCAAACCTTTTCTTTATGGCTAATGCTTTTTATTTTCAGTTTAATAAATATTTTCCTACCTCATGTTTGTGAAACTTTTTCTAGAAGATGTATTATCACTTTTATCTATAATCCATCTGGAATTTCTTTGTATGTATATGGCATGAAGTAAGGTTGAAGGTTCATGTTGTGTTATATGGATATCAATGAACCCAGCACCATTAATTTAAAATTTAAAAATCCTTTTCCTGTTTTATTGCTGTGGTACATTTAATGAAGTCAACTGACTGCATGTGTGTGTGATTGCTTCTGAATTTTCTATCCTTCCTATTGGATGAAGTTTGTTAAATTTTGTGCTAAAATACACTTCTTAATTATTGCACCAGCATAATACATCATAAAACCTGATATGAAGTCCCTTAGTTCTTCCACCGTGTTCTAGAATCTCATTGTCAACTTCTAAGAATGACGGACTTTTTAATAGGATTGCATTGTATGTATAGATCAGTTATGGATAAATTAGTATTTTAAAAGCATTGAGTCCTCCCATCCATGAATATATTACTTTTCTGCATTTATTCCGATCTTTAAATTCTCTTAGCAATATTTGTTAGTTTTCCAATATGGAAATCCTGCACATATTTCAATACATTTATTTTCAGTTACTTAAGGTATTTGGTGGCATTGTGACTATGATCTCTTTATCTTAATTTTCAATTCATTATTGCTAGAATATAAAAACAAAATTAATTTTATATTGACTTTATATCTGGTGAAATTGTTACTTATACTTATTAATTTTAATAATTTTAGGGCCCTTTAAGTTTTATGTACTTAAGGATATGTGCATATTAAAATTCTACTTCTCTATTTGAAATATATCTACCATTGATTGATTGGTTGATGATTATTTGGCTAGGAAGATGAACATGATATTGAATAGAAATGGTAATAATTTACAATATTGTATGGGGAAAATTAGCTCAAAAGAGCAGGGGGAAAGGTTTTATTATTTCACTATGAAGTATGCTGTTTACTGGAGTTTTTCTTGCAAATGACTTTATCATATTAATTTTTAAAATTCTTAATTTGCTGACTTTTTAACAACATGAATAGGTTTTGAATTTTATTGTATGCCTTTCCACATCTTGCGATATGGACACGTTTTTGTCCTCTGTTCTGCCAATATTAACTAATTATCCAATGTGAAGCTAATCTTACATTCCTAGAACAAATGCCACTTGATTAAAACATTTTATTTTATTACAGTGTTGAATCTGATTTGTTTATATTTTGTTTAGGATTTTTGCAAGTATATTCGTGAGATATCCTGTCTTTTAATTCCCTTTTGTATAATGTCCTTAATGGATTTTGAAATCAAGGTTAGGGTGGTGACATCATAAAGCAAGCTGATAAGAGTTCACACTTTCTCTATATTCTGGGGGAGTTCATGTAAGATTAGTGTTATTTCTTCCTTATTTCTTTGAATGAAATAACCCCTGACATTACTTGGATCTGGAGTTTACTTTATGGGAAGCTTTATTGACTATTTATCAACCTATTTAGATTTCTTTCTTTTTTTTTTAGATGGAGTCTCGCTCTGTCACCCAGGCTCGAGTGCAGTGGCATGATCTCGGCTCACTGCAACCTCTGCCTCCCAGGTTCAAGTGATTCTCCCTGTCAGCTTCCCAAGTAGCTGGGATTACAGGTGTGGGCCACCATGCCTGGTTAAGTTTTGTATTTTTGATAGAGATGGGGTTTCACCATGTTAACCAAGCTGGTCTTGAACTCCTGATCTCAAGAGATACGCCCGCCTTGGTCTCCCAAAGTCCTGGGATTATAGGTATGAGCCATCCTGCCTGGTCAATTTATTTCTTTTTGTGTTTGTTTTGGTACATTGTGTTTTTCAAATACTTTATTCATTGCATCTTAATTTTCAAATCTATTGATATACATTTGTTTTATTATTCTATTACTCTTACCATTTTGCTATTTGTTAGATCTACATTAATGTCCTCTTCTTGATTTCTGATATGGGTAATTTTTGTTTTCTTTCATTTTCCTTGATCAAACTTACTAGAAGTTTATCAGTTTTATTAATTATTAAAAGCAAATTTGAGTTATTCTTGTTTTGTATATTTTGCTTTAATTTACTTCTGCTTATATACACACATACATATGTGTACATATATTTGAAACTTTTTATTCCCTATAATCACTACTTTAGCTACATCTCACAAGTTTTGATATGACCCACTCATTACCACTTAGTTTAACTTTTAAAATATCTCCATTGTTATTTCTTTTTTGATTCATGAATTATTAAAATACTATATGTAATCCTTCCTTCCTTCCTTCCTTCCTTCCTTCCTTCCTTCCTTCCTTCCTTCCTTCCTTCCTCCCTCCCTCCCTCTGTTCATTCGTTCTCTCTCTCTCTCTCTCTCTCTCTCTCTCTTTCTGTTTGTTTGCTTGTAACAGGGTCTCCTTTTGTCGCCCAGCCTGGAGTGCAGTGCAGCGGTGTGATCACTTCTTACAGCAGCTTTGACCTTCTGGACTCAAGTGATCATCCCATCTCAGCCTCCTAAGTAACTGGGACTACATATGGGCACTATTACACCTGGCTAATTTTTTTCATTTTTTTTTAGAGATGGGGTCCCAGTATGTTGCTGCCTAGGCTGGTCTTCAACTCCTGGTCTCAAGCGATCCTCCCAGCTTGGCCTCCCAAAGTGCTGGGATTACAGATGTGAGCCACTACACCTAGACAAGTATTGCTAATTATGTTTTTTAAAATTTCTAGTTTTCTTTCATTGCAATCAGAAAGAACATTGTATAAATTCAGTTATTTGAAATTTGTTGAAACTTGCTTAATGGCCTTTGCTATGATCAATAATGGTAAATGTTCCGAGCACACTTGGATTACTGTGTATTCTGCATTATTTACACTTAGTGTTTTATATATGTTCATCAGGTCAAGTTTGTTAATTATGTTTTTCAAATATTCTATAATTTTATTAATGTTTTCGGCTTAATTTGCAGTTACGAAGAGAGGTGTATCAAAATTGCCAATCATATGTGTGTGATTGGTTTTCAATTTGTTATTGATATTCTGAAGGTGTGTTATTAGGGTCAAATATATTTAGAACTGCCATATCATCTTTTAAAATTCATTCTTTCATTATTATGAATTCCTCTTTATATTATTTTTGCCTTAAAATTGACTTTGTATATTCATATAGTTTTGCCTTTTTAATATGTACTGTATTTTCATTTTTTTCATTTCAATCTACCTTGAAGTCTATCTTTTAAAATACTATATTGTTTCTTTCTGCCTGCCATTCTTTGTCTTTTTTATAAATTCAACTTTTTATTTTGAGATAATTGCAGATTCACAGTAGTGGTGATAAATAAATACAGGGTATTCCCATGTACTGCTTAGTCAGTTTCCCCCAGTGGTAACATCTTGCAGAATTACAACCAGGATATTGCTATTGTGACATCTTGACATAAAGTCACAATATGAAATATTCTCATCACCACAAAGATCTTTATGTTGTCCTTTAAAAAATATATATTTTTAATTGACAAATAATAATTGTATATATTTATAGGATCTGTTGCACAATGTGGTCATTATAGTTGATAATAATATACAGTATATTTCAAAATTGCTAAAAGAATTTATTTTTTTACTTTAAAAAGATTTATTTATATATTAATTGTGCCTATTTATGGTAGACATGTGAGATTTTGATACACTCTTATAATATGTAATGATCAGATCAGGGTATTTAAAATATCACCTTGAATATTTATCATTTCTTTGTGTTGGGAACATTTTGAATATTCTCTTCTAGCTATTTTGAAATTTGCAGTAGATGGTACATATACACTGTGGAATACTATGCAGTCATTAAAAGAAACAAAATCATTTCTTTGCAGGGACATGGATGCAGCTGAAAGCTAATATTCTCAGCAAACAAACAGGAGCAGAAAAGCAAGTACCACCTGTTCTCACAGAGAACACATGGACACACGGAGGGGGAACAACATGTGGGGCCTGTTGGAGCATTGGGGGTGGGAGGAGGGACAGCAGGAAGAATAGCTAATGGTGGGCTTAATATGTAGGTGATGGGATGATCTCTGCAACAAATCACCATGGCACACTTTTACCTATGTAACAAACCTCCATATCCTGTGCATGTACCCCAGAACTTAAAAGTTGGAAATAAAAAAAAAGAAATTTGCAGTATATTTGTTAACTGTAGTCACCTTACTATGCTAGCAAACACTAGAACTTACTCCTGTGTAATTGTATATTTGTACCCATTAACCAAGCTCACTTCATCCCTGTCACCCTTCCTAGCCTCTGATAACTATCATTCTACTCTCTACTATCATGAGATTAATTTTTTAAGCTCCCACAAATGAGTGTGAACATGCGATATTTGTCTTTCTGTGCCTGGCTTATTTCACTTAACGTAATGACCTCCAGTTCCATTTATGTTGGGGCAGATGACAGGATTTCATTTTTTTTTTCATTTTATATATATATATATATATATATATATATATATATATATATATATATATATATGTTAAGACAGAGTCTCACTCTGTCACCCAGGCTTCAGTGTCACCCAGTGGCATGATTTAGGCTCACTGAAACCTCTGCTTCCCGGGTTCAAGCAATTCTCCTACTGAGTAGCTAGGACTATAGGTGCATGCCATCCCACCCAGCTAATTTTGCATTTTTAGTAGAGACAGGGTTTAGCATTGTTGGTCAGGCTGGTCTCAAACTCCTGACCTCAAGTGATTTGCCCATCTTGGCCTCCCAAAGTGCTGGGATTACCGGCATGAACCACCATGCCAGGCTTTCATTTTTTTTTTTTTTTTATGGCTGAATGGCAATATTTACATTGTGTATATATACCACATTAAAAAAAAATCCATTCACTCACTGATGGACACTTAATTTGATTCCTTATCTCAACTATCATGAATAGTGCTGCAATAAACATGAGGGTGCAGGTATTCCTTTGATATACTGATTTTCTTCCCTTTGAATAAAGACTCAGTAGTGGGATCTCTGGATCATATGGTAGTTCTATTTTTAGTTTTCTGCAGAGTCTGTATACTGTTGTCCATGATGGCTGTACTACTTTACATCCCACCTACAGCCTATGAGAGCTCCCTTTTCTCTGTATCCTCGACAGCATTTCTTATTTTGTGTCTTTTTGATAATAGCCATTCTAACTGCAGTAAGATGATATCTCACTGTGGCTTTGACTTGCATTTCCCTGATGATTAGTGATGTTGAGCATGTTTTCATATACCTATTGGTCTTTTGAATGCCCTAAAACAATTTATTTTTATTGTTTTCACTACAAAGAAAAGTACGTGAGGCAATAGATATGTTAATTAGCCTGATTTAATCATTCTACAATGCATACATGTATCATATTGCCCTTGTATAGACACCACATACTCTCCTTAATTTCTAGAAACCATTAATTTGTTCTCCATTTATATAACTGTATCATTTCAAGAATGTTATGTAAAAAATTGTACAATATAAAACTCTTGAGAATGGTTTTCTTACTCTGCATGATTCTGTGGAAATTAATTCAGATCATTGTGTGTATTCAGCACTGTAATCCAGTTCCTCTGCATATTTGCCAGCATTTGATGTTGTCACTATTTTTAATTTTGGCCATTATAATAGGTGTACAGTGACCTCACATTATGAGTTAAATTTGCATTTCTATTATGGATAATAACTTGAAGCGTTTTTTGAAATCTGTGTATCTTCAGTGAAATGACTTTTCATGTCTCTTGCCCATGTTCTAATTAAATTGTTTGATTTTACATTGTTGAGTTTTGAGTGTTCTTTAACATATTTTAGATACTAGTCCTTTGTCAGATATATGGATAGCAAATATGTTTTCCCACTCTTCAGCGTGTATTTTTATCCTCTTAACAGGGCCTTTCACAAAATGGACTTTTTTTTTTTTTTTTTTTTTTTTTTTAGATAGGGTCTTTCTCTGTTGCCCAGGCTAGAGTGCAGTGGTGTGATCACAGCTCGCTGCAGCCTCAACCTCCTGGGCTCAAGCAATCATCCCACCTCAGCTTCCTGAGTAGCTGGGACTACAGATGTCTGCCACCATGCCTAGATAACTGGTCATTTTTTTATAGAGATGAGGTCTCACTATGTTGCTCAGACTATTCTCAAACTCCTGAGCTCAAGCGATCCTCCTGCCTTGGCCTACCAAAGTGCTAGGATGACAGGTGTGAGCCACTGAGACTGACTTGAACAAGCATCTTTAGTCTTGTGGAAATGTGATTTGGTGTCAATTCTAATAACTCTTTGCCTAATCCTGGAGTCCCAAGATTTTCTCCTATTCTTTGAAAAAGTATTATAACTTTACACTTTACATTTATGTTCATGACTTATTTTGAGTTAATTTTTGCCAAAGGTGTTGGGCTTAGGTCAAAGTTATTTCATTTTGGCTGGGCATGGTGGCTCACGCCTGTAATCCCAGCACTTTGGGAGGCCGAGGCGGGTGGATCACGAGGTCAGGAGATCAAGACCATCCTGGCTAACACACGGTGAAACCCCGTCTCTACTAAAAATACAAAAAATTAGCTGGGCATGGTGGCGGGCGCCTGTAGTCTCAGCTACTCGGGAGGCTGAGGTAGGAGAATGACATGAACTCAGGAGGCAGAGCTTGCAGTGAGTCGAGATCACGTCACTGCACTCCAGCCTGGACGACAGAGTTAGACTCCGTCTCAAAAAAAAAAAAAAAGTTATTTCATTTTATTTGTATTTTTATGGATATTCAGTTGCTCCAGAACTATTAGTTGAAAGGCTCTGACCTTTGCTTTATTGATATTGATAATGTATGGCTTTTCTCTTTTTTTCCTTTGTTAGTCTTCCTATGGGTTGTCAATTTCTTTTATATTTTCAAAGAACCAGCTCTTTGTTTCATTAATGTTTTCTACCATTTTCTGTTTTCAACTTCATTGATTTCTGCTCTTATATTTGTCATTTACATATTTATTCTTACTTTGAGTTTATTTTTCTGTTCTGTTTCTAGGTTTGTGAGATGAGAGTTTAGATTTTGATTTGTGATTTTTCCTTTTTTCTAACACAGTCATGCAACACTTAATGGTGGGGATAGGTTCTGAGAAATGCTTCCTTAGGCTATTTTGTAGTTGCACACACATCTAGGCACAAGCCTAGATGGTATCACCTACTACACACCTAGGCTATGTGGCATAGCCTATTACTCCTAGGCTACAGCATGTTACAGCATGTTACTGTACTGAATACTGTAGGCAATTCTAACACAATGGTAAGTATTTGTCTATCTAAACATATTTAAAAATAGAAAAGGTGCAGTAAAAATACTGTATAAATTATTATAAAATAGTATAACTGAGTAGGGCACTTACCATGAAGGAGGCTTGCAGGACCAGAACTTGTTTAGGTGAATCAGTGAGTGTGTGATAAGTGAACGTGAAATCCTAGGACATTGCTATACACTACTGTAGACTTTATAAATACTGTATATTAAACATGTTTTTCTTTCTTCAATAAGAATTAACCTTAGCTGACTGTATTTTTTTAACTTTATAAATGTTTTAACTTATTTAACTTTTTGACTATTGTAATAGCACTTAGCTTAAAACACAAACACATTGTACAGCTGTAGACAAGTGTTTGCTTCCCTTGTGTCCTTATTCTATAAGCTTTTTTCTCTTTTTAACTTTTTAACTTTAAAAAGTTTTTGGTAAAAACTAAGACGTAAATGCATATATTAGCCTAGGTCTACACAGGGTTAGAATTATCAGTATTACTGTATTCCACCTCCACATCTTGTCCCACTGAAAGGTCTTCAGGAGCAATAACACCTATGGAGCTGTCATCTCCTATGATAGCAATGTCTTATTTCTGACAGGACTGCCTAAGGCAGTTTTACTGCTAACTTTTTTTTTTAATAAGTAGAGGAAGTACACTCTAAAATAATGATAAAATATACAATGGAATATTATTCAGCCATAAAAAGAATGAAATCCTGTCATTTGCAACAACATGAGTAGAACTATAGGACATTATGTGAAGTAAAATAAGCCAGGCACAGAAAGATAAATTTTGCATATTCTCATTCATAGGTGGTAGCTAAAATTTAAAGCAATTTAACTCACAAAGATAGCGAATAGAATGACTGTTACCAGTGGCTGAGAAGGGTAACAGAGACTGGGGCGGCAGGGAGTGGGGATGGTTAATGGGTGTAAAAATACAGTTAGATAGAATGAATAAGATTTACTATTTGATAGTATAACAGGATAACTACACTCAACAATAATTTATTCTATATTTTTAAGTAGTGAAAATAGTAGAATTGGAATGTTCCTAACACACAAAAAAAATAGATGCTTGAGGTGGTGAATATCTCAATTACCCTGATGTGACTATATTACATATTGTATGCCTCTATCAAAATATCATGTGTACTCTATAAATACATATACCTATTATATACCCATACTAAATAAAATAATAAAATTAATTTCAAAAAAGGGGCAAAAGACTTGAATGGATATATCCCCAAAGAAGAAATACAAATTATCCACAAGTAAATTAAGAAAATACTCTATGTCCTTAATCATTAGGTAAATGCAAATCAAAATCACAGTAAGGATGGTCAATTCACATTTAAGAATTGTTATTATTGTGAAATTAAGATAAAAAGTGTTCGTGAGGATGAAGGAGTATTGGAACCCTTGTACACTGTCATGAGGAATATAAAATGGTGCAACAAGTATGGAAAATAGAGGTTCCTCAAAACATTAAGAATAGCCTACCATATGTTTCAGCTATCCCACTTCTGGACAGGTATCCAAAAGAATTGAAATCAGAATCCAGAAGAGATATTTGCACTCCCATGTTCCCTTTATCAGTTTTCATAATAGCCAAGATGTGAAAACAACTTAATGAAGAAATGGGTTAAAAAATATTCTATAAACTGAAAGAATTAGAGATGCAAATAAACCAACCCCAAAGCTAGCAGAAAACAAGAAATGACCAAAATCGGAACTGAATAAAATTAAGATACATAAAAAAAACCATTGAAAAGATCAATGAATCCAAGAGTTGGCTTTTTGAGAAAAAACAAACAAACAAACAAACAAAAAAAACCAGTAAGATAGGCTGCTAGCTAGACTAATAAAGAAAAAAAGAGAAAAGATTGAAAAAAAAACAATTAAAAATGACAAAAGGGATGTTACTACTGACCCCACAGAAACACAAATAACCATCAGAAACTACTATGAACACCTCTATGCACACAATCTAGAAAACCTAGAAGAGATGGATACATTCCTGGACACATATGACTTCCCAAGACTGAAACAGAAAGAAATTGATTCCGCAAACAGACCAATAATAAGCTCTGAAACTGAATCAATAATAAATAGCCTACCAACAAAAACAAGCCTGGGATCAGATGGATTCACAGCTGCATTCTACCAGATGTACAAAGAAGGGATGGTACCATTCCTATTTAAACTATTCCAAAATATTGGGGAGGAGGGACTTTTCTCCAACTCACTCTGTGAGGCTAGCATCATGTTGATACCAAAACCTGGCAGAGACACAACCAAAATAGAAAATTTTAGGACAATATTCTTGATGAACATCAACCCAAAAATTTTCAACAAAATACTTGTAAACCAAATTCAGCAACATATCAAAAAGCTAATTCACCATGGTCAAGTAGGCTTCATCCACAGGATGCAAGGTTGGTTCAACACATGCAGATCAATAAATATGATTCATCACATAAACAAAGCTAAAGACAAAAAAGCACGTGATTATCTCAATAGACACAGAAAAGACTTTCAATAAAATTCAATATCTCTTCATGTTTAACACCCTCAATAAACTAGATATTGGAGAAACATACTTCAAAATAATAAGAGCCATCTATGACAAACAAACCCACAACCAATATCATACTGAATGGGAAAAAGCTGGAAACATTCCCCTTGAAAACCAACACAAGATAAGGACGCTCTCTTTACCACTCCTATTCAGTGTAGTATTGGAAACCCTGGCCATAGCAATCACATAATAGAAAGAAATAAAGGACACCCAAATAGGAAGAGAGGAAGTCAAATTATCCCCTGCTTGCAGATGATATGATTCTATATCTAGAAAACCCCATAGTTTTGCCCCAAAAGCTCCTTCAGCTGATAAACAACTTCAGCAGTTTCAGGATGCAAAATCAATGTACAAAAATCACTACCATTGTTATACACTGACAGCAGCCAAGTCAAAAGTCAAATCAAGAATGCAACTATATTCACAAATGCCACAAAAGTAATAAAATACCCAGGAATATGGCTAACCAAGGAACTGAAAGTTCTCTACAAGGAGAACTACAAAACACTGTTCAAATAAATCAAAGATGACACAAACAAATGGAAAAACATCCAATGCTCATGAACAAGAAGAGTCAATATCATTAAAATGGCCATATCACCCAAAGCAATTTATAGATTCAATGCTATTCCTATCACACTACCATGGACATGCTTCGCATAACTAGAAAAACACTATTTAAAAATTCATATGGAACCAAAAAAGACCCCAAATAGCCAAGGCAATCCTAAGCAAAAATAACAAAACTGGAGGTATCATGTTACCTGAAACCTTCTTGATCATGGTGAATTAGCTTTATGATGTGCCACTGAATTCAGTTTACAAGTATTTTGTTGAAAACTTTTTGCATTAGTGTTCAATGGCAAACTATAATACAGGGCTGGAATAACCAAAACAGCATGGTACTGTTACAAAAACAGACATATAGACCAACAGAACAGAATACAGAACCCAGAAATAAGGCCACACATCTATGACTATCTGGTCTTCAACAAAACTTACAAAAACAAGCAATGGGAAAGGACTCTCTATTCAATAAAAAGTGCTGGGGTAACTAGCTAACCATATGTGAAAGACTGAAACTAGACTCCTTCCTTACACCATATAAAAAATTAACTCAAGATGGATTAAAGACTTAAATGTGAATCCCAAAACTATAAAAACCCTGAAAGACAACCTAGGCAATACCATTTAGAATATAGGCACAGGCAAAGATTTCATGACGAAGATGCTGAAAGCAATTGCAACAAAAGCAAATATTGACAAATGGGTTCTAATTAAACTTAATAGCTTCTGCACAGCAAAAGAAACTATCAACAGAGTAAACAGACAACCTAAAGAATGGAAGAAATTATTTGCAAACTATGCATCTGACTTAGGTTCAATATCCAGCATTTATAAGATACCTAAACAAATTTATAAGAGAAAAACAAACAACGCGAATAAAAAGTGGGCAAAGGACATGAACAGACACTTTTCAAAAGAAGACCTACATGCAGCGAACAAGCTTATGAAAAAAGCTCAATATCATTAGAGAAATGCAAATCAAAACCATGAAATATCATCTCACACAAGTCAGAATGGCTATCAATAAAAAGTCAAAATATAACACATGCTGGCAATGTTGCGGAGAAAAAGGGAACACTTATACACTGTAGGTGGAAGTGTAAATTAGTTAAACTGTTGTGGAAAGCAGTGTGGCAGTTACTCAAAGCTAAAAACAGAACTACCATTCAACCCAGCAGTCCCATTACTGAGTATGTACTCAGAGGAATATAATTGTTCTACCATAAAGACACATGCATGCATGTGTTCTTTGCAATACTATTCACAATAGCAAAGACATCAAATCCACCTAAATGTCCATCAATGACTAATTGGATAAAGAAAATATAGTACATATACACCATGGAATACTATACAGCCATAAAAAAGAAGAAGATCATGTCTTTTGCAGGAACATGGATGAAGCTGTAGGCCATTATCCTTAGCAAACTAATAGAGGAAGAGAAAACCAAATACCACATGTTGTCACTGACAAGTGGGAGCTAAATAAAGAGAACTCACAAACACAAAGAAGGGAACAACAAACACTGAGGCCCCCTTGAGGGTGGAGGCTGAGAGGTGGAAGAGGAGCAGAAAAAATAAGTATTGGATATGGAGCTTAGTACCTGGTTGATGAAATAATCTGTACAAAAAACCTCAGTGACATGAGTTCACTTATATAACAAACCTGCATATGGACCCCGATCCTAAAACAAAAGTTAAAAAAAAGAAGATATAGTATACACATATAATGGAACATTACTCAGCTTTTTTAAAAAAGTAAATTTTGCTATATATAGCAACATAGGTGAGCCTTGAAGACATTATGTTAAGTGAAATAAACCAGTCATAGAAGGACAACTACTGCATGAATCCACTTATATGAGGTATCCAATGCAGTCATACTCAAGCAAAGAGTAGAATGTTGGCTCCCTGGGACTGGGAGCAGGGGTAACTGGGGAGTTGCTATTCGGTATGCATAAAGTTTCAGTTATTCAAGATGAACAAATTTGAGAGATCTGCTGTGAAAGATGGTGTCCATAGTTAACAATACTGTATCACACACTGAAAAATTTAAGAGGATAGATTTCAGGGTGTTCTTATAACAATTTTTTAAAAAGCAACAGAAAAGACATTTAAAAACTTTTTGAGTGTGTTTAGTTTCAGAAGTTCATGATACTGTGTCTTGGTGTGGATTTTCATTTTTCTTCTTCATATTCACTTGGGTTTTGACTCTAAGTTTCTTGCCAAATTTGTAATGTTTTCAGCCATTATTTGTTTTAATTTTTTATTTCTTCTCTTTCTCTTCTCCTTCTGAGATGCTGATGACACAAAAGTTAGATATTTACTTGTAGTCCCTCTGGTCCCTAAAGCTGTGCTCAACTTTTTTCATCATTTTTCCTGTTTGTTATTCAGATTGTTTAATTTCCATTGCTTCTCTTCCAGATTGCTGCTTTTTTCTTCTGTCCTCTCCATTGTGTTCTTGAGTCTATCTATTGAGTTTTGTGTTTTAGTTATTTAATTTTTCAGCTCTAAAATTTCCATTTAGTTCTTTCTATGTTCCCTTTCTTTTCTGTGCCTTTCTATTGCTTTGTTGAGACTTTGTGTTTTTACATCTGGTTCAAGACTGATCATAATTGTTCATTGAAATATTTTTTAATGGCCACCTTAAAATTGTATTCAGATAATTTTAACATTTCTGTCACCTTGGCGTATGCATTGATTGCTTGTCATTTTTTCATTGAGATTGAGATCTTTCAGGTTCTTGGTATACTGAGAGATTCTTGGTTGAAACCTGGCCTCTTATTTAAGCTTTCTGTTTCAGCTACTTTTTCCCAAAAAGGAAAGATTAGGGGTGGGGAGTGGGCTGCCTCATTACTGACAGAAGAGGTAATAATTCCATGTTCCCCTCTCAGTCTCTTTGACAGAGGCAGGGGTGTCTTCCTCAATACTTGTGGTTGGAGTGGGAGTTCTGGTTCTTCACTAGGCCAGCACTGTTTCCTCCCTGACTGGCAGGAGTTTGGTACGGTTTGGATGTTTATCTCCTCCAACCTGTGTGTTG
Source organism: Papio anubis (assembly GCF_008728515.1). Taxonomy (NCBI): domain Eukaryota; kingdom Metazoa; phylum Chordata; class Mammalia; order Primates; family Cercopithecidae; genus Papio; species Papio anubis. The sequence goes on along the minus strand of NC_044986.1, from coordinate 26,201,805 downwards.
AAATACGACTTCCAATGTTGGAGATGGGCCTAGTAGGAGGTGTTTGGGTCATGAGGGTGGATCCCTCATGAATTGCTTGTTGCTGTCCTTGTAGTAATGAGTGCATTCTCACTCTGTTTGCACAAGAGCTGGTTGTTTAAAGAGCCTGGCGCCTGCCACGTCTCTATCTTACTCATCTCCGTGCCATGTGACTTGATGGCTTCACATCACTTTCTGCCCAGAGTGTAAGCTTCCTGAGACCTCACCAGAAGCAGATGCCAGCACCATGCTTCCTGTAAAGTCTGCAAAACCATGAGCCAATTAAACCTTTGCTACTTATGAATTACCCAGCCTCAGGTATTGCTTTATAGCAATGCAAGAATGGACTGACCTGGAGAGTCTTGTATTTCTCCTTGCATAGCCTTCAATGACACCCAAGTGAGAGTGGCCTCTGCTACCAACGGGCAGCAGTGAATGTTCCAACTCCTCACTGACCGTCTCCAGTCCAGGATTTCCACATGATCTCTACTACAGGGAGAGAAGGGCTTCTTTACTGCTTAGTGGGAATGAAAATCCTGGCTTCCTACATTGTCTTCTCTGGTCGGGGGTGCTTGGCGCACTGTGTTAGAGCATGAGAAAGATGGAAGTTTGGTCTCTCCACTTGGTATTAGCTGATATGGGTGGGAGGGGGCTACAGTTTTTCTTTCTGTGATGTCTGGCTTGAGTAGCACAGTTGCTGAGTAAAGTTTTGTGTCTTGCTAGCCTGCATCTTTTCTAGTCCTTTGGCTGGAGAGACCTGGCTTTCATTAGGGCTTTTGTGTGTGTGTCTGTTGGCATTACTAGGTTGCCAATTTTTTCAAATCCATAACTGTAATATATGAGGTAACAAGAAAACAAGGGAATTCACCACTATGTCTTCACTTGTGCTTCAAGGCCCCTAGCTGATCTCCCATCTTGTTTGTACCTTTCAAAGTCATTTTATGTTTACTTAATATATAATGGCTTAAGTTCTTAAATGTATCACTGCCATGAATATGGAGAAGTATGTCTACTCCATCTTCCCAGAAACCAGTCAGTCTTTGTCTTTTAACTGGAGAATTTAGTATTTTATATTGTTTGCTGTCGCTGCATAGTGCTGTATAAGAAATCACTTTTCAAACCACTAATTTAAAGCTGAAATCACAAACAATAGTCTTTTATTCATATTCATCCATCTGTAGGTTGGCTGAGGCTGGGTAGTTTTGGTCAGTTTAGCAGGAAGTGGCCAAAGGTGGAAGATTGTTCACACAAGTGGTCTATATGTGTATCATCTCCCTTGGATCAGCAGGCTCTCTGAAGTATTTTCTTCTCATGATCATGGCAGAAGACACAGAGAGCAAGCATGACTATCAAAGTGTATTTCAAGTCTCTTCTGTGTCTTATATGCTATCATCTCGTTAGCCTAAGCACATTGCATGATGGAGCCCAAACCCAAAGATCTAAAAAGCTCACTCTATGCTCCACAAGAACAAAGTAAGTCACACAACTAAACTAAGACACCAAAATTCTAATTAACTAATGATACCAGTCTACAAGTTCATGATTACGCTTTCTTTATTCATTCTTGATGCTTTATTTCACTGTTTTGCCAGTTTTAGAAAATTATTCACTATTACTTCTTCAAATATTGCTTCAGAATCTTTTCGCCTCTCCACTCTTTCTAGACTGCAATTAGAAGTGCAATAAAACTGTTATGCTCTTTTATGTATTTCCATCCTTTTGATTATAGCACTCTGACATAATTTCCAGTGAAACAATGTTTTTTCTTCTATTACATTCTGTTAAATTCTTAGGTTCAAATTACAATTTTTTCAGTGGTAAAATTTATAATTGACTTTTTTAGGGCTTGCAGCCTTTCTTTCTCTTTCTTTCTTCTCTGGTATTTCTCTCTTCTCTTTCTCTCTTTCTTTCACAGAGTTTTGCTCTGTCACCCAGGCTGTAATGCAGTGGTGTGATTACAGCTCACTGCAGCCTGGACCTCCTGGGCTCAAGCAAATCTCCCACCTCAGCCTCCAGAGTAGCTGGAACCACAGGCACGCATCACCACACCTGGCTAATATTTTTATGTTTTGTAGAGATGAGGTCTTGCCATGTTACCCAGGCTCGTATCAAACTCCTGGGCTCAAGTGATCCATCCACCTTGGTCTCCCGAAGTGCTGGGATTACAGGCATAAGCCACAGCACCCAGCCTTTTCCTATATTTTCTGGAACATATTAATTGTAATTATCATAAAGCACCTGTCTATGTGAAATGTGAATCATCTGTGTATCTGTTTCTATTGTCTATTTCACATGCTGTCTCTGTCTCTGTTTTTTGTCCTGTTTTGTTCTGTGCTTGTACTTTTATTTGGGTCCTAGACAAAACACAAATATTTAGAGGCTGTAAATGATGTTATCTCTATTATAATTGTATAAATATTTCTTCTGGATGAAGGATAGAGTACACAACCTTTATCTGGGTGAGATTTGGCTTTAGAGTTTGTTAGAGCTGCTGTATGTTCTGGGGTCTGAAACAAAACTATGAAAGGGGCTGTTCTACTTCAAAGGGCCTTGAATTTCAACTTTTTTTGTGTGTCTCTAGTACAAAATCACTGTGGCTCTCAACTCTTTAATATTCCAGCAGCTGCTAATTTCTGCTACTTTTCTTGAAGTTTTATCCTGCAATATGCAAATCTTGAATTGCAAACAACTCAAGGGCAGATTACATGCATATTTTATACTCAGTTACACATTTCCTTTATTTGGAATATTTGCCCTTAAAGTCCTAGCTGCTTCGTCCACTCTAAACTCAAGCTTCTGTCTCCTTGGCCCAATGTGCTTGCTCCTTTTAATTAGAAAAATTTTATTCCATGCAGGAGTTGACAGATTGAGGAATAAAACCTTGGGAACATGGAGCTTAACTCATTTTGTGAATTGTAGCCCCTTGAGTCCTCTAGGCATAGTTTATTTTCAAGGCATTTTAAGCAGTTATTTTATGTTCTTACCTAAGTTTTCAGTTGTTTTCAACAGGGGGATTGGTCTGATTCAAGCTGTTACATATTGATTATAACCAGGAGTCCAAAATATCAAAACACTCTTTTGTTTTCATGTGACCCCTTTAAATACATCACTGGATTTCAGTCATTGCCAAAAATGTATGACATTTTCATGCTGGACATTTATTTTTATTGACAGGATAATAGAAATTCTTGTCCATCCCTGTCACCTATAGCCCTTAACTTGATTTTGAAACAGCTAATTGGAGGAAAGAAAATAATGAGGAAAAAAAAGATTGCAATTATAATGATCTGTGAACTCTGTAGTTTTTTTGACATTAAAGATATATGTTCTGTGCTGCTAAAATATCACTCATTTTCAACCATCAGCAAAAATTTCAAGATGATTCAGATGGAGACTTTCACTGTTAAAGAGATATATTTTTTCCCTTACTCTGAAAACTGTAAAGAGTAAACAGAAATGAGTAATACTGTAAGACAATTTAGAAGTATCTACCCACATTTGTTCAGCAACAATTGGTAAACTGTTGGAGACATGAATTCTCATGCCCACTCTGGACCTACTAGATTATAAACTCTGGGGACGGAGCCCAGTCCTCTGTGCTTTTCAAGCCCTCCAAGTGATTCTGATGCATGCGAAAGACTGAGAACCACTTTACTCATGCTGGTGGTCCAGAGACTATACTTCGAGAAACACTGTCCCAGAGGAATGATACCTGGCATGCAATAGGTATTAATAGATGTTTATTGATTAGTTAAATAAATAGATGGGATTGATAAGCAAAATTTATGCATGCTGCTATTTTGTATCACTTGCAAGTTGGAAGCAAAGTTTCTAACTCAAAATAGCATTAGGATCACAGATGTTGGTTGGACGGGTTACATTTATTGAATCTTATATAAGAACTTCACACTCATAAATGTTCTATATTCTTAAGTGTTAGGCAAGTCCAAAAACGGTACCAAATGAGAGCTACCCTTCCATTTTGTTGCCCTATAGCAGTGGGATTTAATGTGTGGTTTCCGAACCAGCAGCATCAACATCACCTGTGCACTTGTTAGAAATGTAAATTATTTGTCCTCAACTAAACTCATGGAATCAGAAAGTTTAAAAACTCTGCAGAGGATTATGATGCACACAAAAGTTGGAGAGGCACTTCTCTAGGATATGTACTTTTTAAAATTGGCAATGAATCACACAGAAAAGCTAATTAAAGGTGATATTCTAACTAGGCATCAAGGTACAAGAGACGAAAACCTCTAAAGTTGCATTCCAAATTAATTCATGGAAATGTTCAAAGGAAATTCTTTAAACCAGTTCCACAAATTTTGAAACTCTTAGCTAGATTATACAGATATATACACACAACCATCTCTGTGTATTTATATCAATAGCTATATGCATTTGCGTGTTTGTGTCTGTCTGTATGAGTGTATGAGTTTGCATGTGCATATGTACACATTGCACACATATATACATATCAAAGAAAGGATTTTGTAAGAGAGAACAAGCAACTCTGGAAGAAGGGTGCTCTCATTCCTTCACACAAATCCTTGCTAAGTAGGCATTCCCGAAACAACACAAGAAACTTAATACATGACTTCTGTGACCAAATGTCACAGTCTAACTCCCATTAATGAAATAGAGATAGTTCTGGGAGGGCTATTTTGTAGTTATCTTGCAATAAGCATGTACCTCCAAAATTGATTAATGCAAAGGATCTGCAGGGTTTTCTCTTGGACCAGAAGTGGACATATGGAAGAGTAATATTCAGCCTGGGTTCACTGTGACTCCAGTCCAGTAGTGCCAACAAGAGATTTCAGGAACAAGAGTTTCAACTCCTAGCAGCAAAAACTAAAGTCCATCCCTGGATATCTAGGGGCTGCTGAGGTTAGGGTTAAGCCCCTACCCACAAATTGATGCTGAGGGTATATGATCTACAGACTGAGGGGTCAGCAAAGAAACTCCAGAGAGTCTCTGAGAGCATCCAAAGAAAACGATTTAGCTCTAAATAGTTGCCAAGTGCACACAGAGCAGAAAACTAGCTTATGGAACTATCTTTTAAAATAAAAGATTCCATTTTTCTTTTCTGCTCCACCCTCACCCTGTTCCAGCTATGTAGGAGTCAGAAACTATCTAGCAAGGTGGGGTGGTGAAGGAGTGAAAGCACTAGGTAATGAAATGAAAAATAAGTCAACGCCTCGCCTCTTTTCCACTGCATCCTTCCAGGAGATGCAGGCTTCTGTAGACTGGGGAGATGAGAGCATTTTAATGCTAAATCAAATTCAAAGTCTGCAGTAATGATTTGGACTGGACATTCTAAGTTCTGAATTGGGACCAGTTTGTTACTTAAAGTAGCTCCAGGCTATTTTATTACCAGAAAAAAATGAATAAAAATATCATGGACTTGAAGTTTTCTTCCAGGGGCAGAAAAACTATCAGAACTGAAGAATGGCGAGAGACAAAAATAAAGTTGTGTTTTGATTATGTCAGGAGTCGTGCTTGTTCAACATACTGGTTACACACATATTGAGCCTTAAACAATTTGATTCGAGTCCAGGAATTCTAAAAACATCAGAGCTGAACCAGTTCTCTGCATGTGAAGCCTGTCCTACAGCAAGTCCACATGCGGACACGTGCCCAGATGCTTAAAGGGATGTTGACTGTGAATTTTATGTTTAAAACAATTTATAAAAATATGAGACAATTTTGTAGAGGCAAAGTGGTGTAATAAACATGGAGATTCGGCTTTTGTTTCTGGTCCTTTCTTTGAAAACTAGGTCTCTCACTCACTGGCACTGATCTGGAAGAAAGCCGACGTTCTTTAGGTCTCATTTCCTCCTTTGTGTAATGAAGAACTAGGCTAGGTAATTTTTAAATGTTGGCAGTTATGATTTCATGACATCAGTATAAAAACAAATTAACATCTGAAATGTGCATTTTGTTCAGGCTCTGGCAATTTACTTGAGGTGTGATTTTTAGCAAGTTTCCTAACTTCTCTATGTTACAATTGCCTTACCCATAAAATGCCTGGCTTGCATTTCTACAGGTGGCTGTGCATCTCACCAAGATTATGAGTGTTCTGATAATCAGAATGATGGCCTCCAAAAATGGCTTTGCCCTCATCTCTGGAACATGTGAATATATTACCTTACATGGGAAAAGGGGCTTTGCATGTGTGATTAAATGAAAACACAGAGAGAAGTAGGTTATGCAGGATTATTCAGGTAGGGCTAATCTAATCACACAGCTCCTTAAAATATGATAGCCATCCCCAGGTGTGGTCAGCGGGAGACATAATCATAGAAGAATGGTCAGAGAAATGCAAAGTTGCTGGCTTTAAATATGGAGAGATGGAGCCACAAGCCAAGGAATGTGGATGGCCTCTAAGGCTAAAATGGGCAAGAAAAGAGATTTTCCCCCATGGCTTCCAGGAGCGAACACAGTATTGCCAATCCCCTGATTTTCATCTTGTGAGACCCAACCAGACTTTTAAGACTTCTAAGTTTGTATTGCTTAAGCTAATAAATTTGTGGGAATTTATTATGGCAGCCACAGAAAACTAATGCAAGTATGAACATTATTAAAAGTTCAAAACTCTATATAAACTCAGGCTCCACTGGTGGTCAAGATAGATATTCTAAAATGATGTGACACCTACATTGATTTAAAAAAAAGTATCAGAATACTACCAAAATGCAGAAGAAACTAAAGGTAATCTAGAGACCTTGCTTCTTTCACTGCTCATTGCTTCTTTCACTTCTTTGATCCAGACGGCATATTCTGCTCTTAAATACTTCATGCATAGAAATTCAGCAAATACTTTTAGTCACCAGTTCCAGAATATCACAATTTTTATTATGGTAAAATTCATTTTATTTTAATAAGGACAGATTTCATAAAGCACCTAATTAATTTATACTTAGTTGGGCTAGCATGAAGAATAACAAAGTTTTCTCTATACATTAATGTGGGAATCTATTCCCACATTCAGTAAGTTTTGAGCTGATGCCAAAATTTAGTCCCTTATTCTTGTTTTTTGGTAACACCTGCAATTTATTTGGATATTGGAATTATTTCCATTTTTCAAAGTTTGATGATTGTCAAGGTAGTGCCTCTTTTTTTAAAATAAAAAACCCACCCTTTTATACTGTGCTCTATGATACTGAGCCTGGGACTGTGAAAATTACATTTCTCCTCTGTGGGCTGGCTTGCTGTTAGGCTCAACCAACAAGGAAAGCCAGATAGAATTTGTAAGACTGGGAATGACAAACAAACTTGCTCCTGTTTGTGTCACCACAGAAACTGCTCTTCATCCTGGCTGTGATGGCTGGTTTCTGTATCAGTGGCTGATGACCGTTTGTCGTTCTTCCACAATACAGAACTGGTCCCTTACTGCTGCTTCAGACATCTCAGCATGTCTTGCTTAGAGGTTTGAGGTCCACCTTGATGGAGGTACGTTTCTGAGATTCTGAGACACTAGTTCCAGCCTACCAGACCCCCCTCTTCCAGGGCTGAGTCTCAGCTCTGTGGGGTTCCCTTCTCTTCCATCTTTATCCATTTTTTCTCCCCATCCTCGGGGTCATAGCTACTTGCTCTGTGATCTCCTTTTGCCTTTTCGCTTATCTAACATCTGGTTAATTAAATTTGCTTTGTTAAAATTTTGGTCAGTTGTTCTTTATTCTTGACTGGAACCTGAATAACATGGAAATGGATAACAAGAATGGTTCTAGGAACAAACCCTCAAAGATAGGAATTATAGATTGGTTTGTCCATGTCTTTGGGATTCAATGCAGTGCTGTACTCCTTGATATTGGTAGGCAGGACTGGAAGGCTAGTAACCCATAGCATTTAGTGAAATGACAGTTAGTTAAGTGATCATCCTGGCTGTTTGTGATTCAGTGACCTCGTGTGATTCAGTGACCTTGTGCCATAATGGCACAAAGGATGCTAACAAGGATTTTGGTGTGGAATAATTGCTTCTGAGCGGTGTGGAGTGCTTAAAGAAAGAAATCACAGGCACAGGCCATAGTTAAGGAATCAAAATACTTCTATGGTTGCCTCCCAAAAGAATGTCTTATTCTTGTAGCCACAGGGTTAAATTTAATGATCCAGACACAGAGATTAATTGTGAAAGTTGCAAAATTTCAGTTTACATTGGATTCGCAGCTTTGCCAAGGATCTCATGTGAAAGGGCATTTATTGAAAAGTACTGGGGCTATAAAATTAAGGTTGGGAGTATGTAAGTAGACTGAGATAAGGCTGAAAATCTTGAATTTTCAATTTATTTTGAATCCTTTTCTTTTAATAGACACAATCTACTCTCTTGTGTCTGAAGAGTCTATGTATTTCTTTCTTGAAGACATTATAATAACTGCCTGGAGAGGAGGGTATCTTACAGGAGAATGCCTATTCTTCTCATTCCCACCATATACACACCCTTATTGTCACTAGGGTCATAAATTAGAATCCTAGAGTAGTCACATCTTAGAATCCTTTAGAAGAACAAGCACAAACTATAATCCAGAAGAAAATAGCAAATATTCTAAACAGTTTCCAAGATTTTGTTAATTTACACCAACAGAAACCTGGGAAATATATATGAAAATGGATTTTTTTTTTTTTTTTGAGATGGAGCCTCGCTCTGTTGCCCTGTTGCCAGGCTGGAGTGTGGTGGCAAGATCTCAGCTCACTGCAACCTCTGCCTCCCAGGTTCAAGCAATTCCACTGCCTCTGCCTCCCAAGTAGCTGGGACTACAGGAGCACACCACCACACCTGGCTAATTTTTTGTATTTTGGTACAGACAGGGTTTCACCATGTTGGTCAGTATGGTCTCAATCTCTTGACCTCATTATCTGCCCACCTCAGCCTCGCAGAGTGCTGGGATTACAGGCATGAGCCACTGCACCTGTCTGAGAATGGATTTTAACAGTGTCTTTGGTAGCCCCTTAAAGATAAAGCAGGATAGAATATACTGTAGAATGAATATTTCTGTCCCCCTCCCACAAATTCTTAAAGTCATATGTTGAAAAGCTGAAGTCCTGTGAAATGGTTTTTAGAGATATGGGACTGGGGAGTTAATGAGGCCATGAGGCTAGAGCCCTGATGATTGGATTAGTGCCCTTATGAGAGGAGACATAATAGAGCACTAGCTCTCCTGCCCTCTCTAGACCATGTGAAGCTACAGTGAGAAGGTGGTTGTCTGCAAGGCAGGAAGCAGGCCTTCCCTCACCAGACATCTGATCTTGGACTTCCCAGCCTCCAGAACTGTGAGAAATAAATGGAACTTTTTAAAGCTACCCAGTCTGTGTTTTCATTATAGCAGCCCAAACTAACTAAGACTGAATATAATCATTGATTAGTCCAAGTATTTGATGCATGCACATTTATCACAAATACTAGACTTAACTTTCACTAATCTAGAAGAGCTGACAAGTTTTGTTGGTTGACTAAAACTAGAACGTAATGGTTTCCCTCGTTTAATGTAATTGAGATGCCCAACTTCCCTGAAATAACATAAAGGAAAGAATTCAAAGTTTCAGGAAGATGGAAATGTGGAATGTAATTAGTATTTGAGGCTTGGATATTCATCATCCCCACGACATCCCTTAAGGGTGCCCAGAAGACGATTGGTTTACTAAGACATTGAGATATACATTAGTAATGAGAGTACTAGTGTCCTTGATAAGCTCTGTGGTCGCTTTCCTATCTAGGCTGCATATGAAGATGAGCAAGAACTCCCTGATGTCAAAGGAGATGATAGGATCCCAGAAGAACAAAAGACAATTGGCAGCACATAACTATCTTGGACAACGTGGGAATATTTACCATAATAAGCTGTAAGGATATGGTGGAAATCACAGTATTTGGACCTATAGGGAAATTTTGAGGTTTGCTAATTGATGAAAATGCTCTGGGAATAAATGGTTGGCCTAATAGATATTACTTGAGCAACATAAAACAAGCAAGCAAGCAAGCAAACAAAACTTCTAATTTTGGTGGGTTAATTGCTATCATTGAGAATCCTGGACACTCACCTAGTTTTTCTTTCACAGTCAGTTAACAGACCTGCAGTCACTTGTTTAATGGAGGAATCTCTTCTCCTTAAGGATGTGACCTACTGTGTAGCCACAAGTATATATGTAAATATTCCTTCACCTTCCCCAAAGGGTATGAGCACTTTAACAAAGGAAATAGAAATACTTAGAATTTATCAGGCTCAATAGACATTATATTTGATCTGTGTATTGGTGTGTTCTCCCACTACTATAAAGAAATACCTGAAACTGGGTAATTTATAAATAAGAGGTTTAATTGGCTCACGGATCCACAGGCTCTTCTTGAAGCATGGTAGGGGAGACCTCAGAAAACTTACAATCATGGCAGAAGGTAAAGGGGAAGCAGATACCTCTTACATGGCCGGAAAAGGAGGAAGGGGTTGGGGGAGGTGCTACATGCTTTTAATTAACAACCAGATCTCGTGAGAACTCACTCGCTGTCATGAGAACAGCAAGGGGGAAATACGCCCCCATAATCCAATCACTTCCCATAAGGCCCCTCCTCTGACATTGGGGATTACAATTTGACATGAGATTTGGGTGGGACACAGACCCAAACCATTTCAATCTGACAATAATTCCTAGGAATCCATAATATGACAGTGGTCTTCAAGTTAATTAGAGGCCAATGGAGTTTAGGCAATAGATGGAGTATTGGTATAAGTTTGACTTACAGTAGATTCAGTAGTTTTATCCACACCCTGTGTATATTTGTATATTTCCTCAGTTCCCGAATGAGGAATTCTAATAGACAGACTTTTAAAATATCAGAAGGCACATATTGTCTCTCTGACCCATAAATTTACCGCTATTGTGAAAGGAAAAGCCAAGTGGAAGCCCCTGGAATTTATCTTCTCCTACCATAATACCAAAGGAAAAACCATACCATATCCTTATAGATTGCAAAGGTTAGTGCTACCACTAAAACCTTGAAATATTTGTAAGTGTGGATACCTATTGTATCTCATTTAGTATTCCTATTTAGCCTATGATAAAGGGAGATGGAACTTTAAGAACAAATGTGAGTATCATACACACAATTAGGTCACCACTATAATGGTAGCTGCTGCTGCAGATATGGTAAGGTGACTCGAGAAGCAAAATCAGCAGAGCCGCCAGCAACTGTAACACATCTCTTCAGCTAGAACATGCTTTTATTCTCTATTTCAGTTTGCAAGATCTATCCATCAGAAGCAGTTCAATTTCACCCCACGATTCATCTTCACAAACTTGCTTCCTGGCAACATCAAATCTTTTGCTGTCACTCATAGGCTGCAGAAATTTTGAATGCCTTAAGAATGGCCACTATGCTGAGGGTATTGTGCCAATCAAACCAGATGAGCACAAAATATCAATTACTTCAGTTGCTTTAGTAAGACTCCTGCAAGCCAGATGATGGGAGATGAACTTTATGAAACTTCTGACACACCATCTTTAGGCAATTTCTTAATGTCTGATGGTCTGAAGTTTGTTGAGATATCCCCTTCAAGGTGCAAGACAAGTTGCTTCATCACGCACTGTTACTATTAAATGGGAGGCACATTTAATAGTAACTGGTGAGGCTGTTTAAATCTTGCAGGCAGTTTAGATACATTTTAGTGTACTATTCTGACTCTTTTACTGAGAAATCCATTGGGCTAGAGAGACATCAGCTGTCCAGCACTCTCCCTTCAATGGTCTGAGTTTCAGCTCCACAAAACTTGACCTCCAAGCTCCTTAGCTACTGCTTTAGCAATAGTTCCTCATCAGTGGTCCCAGTCCTAGCTCTGAATGAGCTCCTCTGAGCTTTTGGGGTACAAGTACCAGACAAACAACAGACCCTTCTCAAAGACCTGAGTGCCCAGCTTTCTGTAGCTACTTCTAGCCTGTGTACTTAATAAGCCCAACTCCCTCCCTTCCTTCACCCAGTTTCAGGGGTAGTAACTGTTTCCTCTGCCTCTGTGATGATACCTCCAGTTCCTATTTTTCTTTTTTTCAGTTCTCTCATACCAAGTAACAATACATTCTAATGGATTCTTTCCATTAAAATAGGAGATTTTGTTTCCACCTTCTGGCTGGAAACTGACTGACACTTAAATGGAAGTATGTTTGTGAAATTGACTTTGCTAATGTTTCCTGACCATTTAGTACTGAGAAATTGAAGGAGGAAAATGTTTCCAAAGAACAAAGTGGGATGATTTTCTATTCAGAGAATTAAAATAAACAAACAACTAATAGTGATACTACATGTACAAAAGTCTCTCACTTAACATCTTAGATTATGTAACTACAATTTTCATAAACAAACAATGGCTTAGCTAATTTACATTTTATTTGGTTCTATGATTTGCTCTAAAGTTCCCTTCAACCATTCCTAAATTTAGAAATATAAACATTTACTCTCCAGAATTTTGACACAGCTGGGTCTCCTTTCTCCCTTGCTTCTGTGACTTCAAATTCTTTTAACCAATAAACAATAATATTTTCATCATCTGAATTGTCCTCTTGTAGCTTCCAGGCTAGAAAAATAAAATATGATAGTGAATGCATTTGGTTTGATGGTTTAGACTATCTCTCAGAAGGTCCTACGTTTTATTCAATCTTAGGATGTTTCAGATTTGGGGGGCTGATCATGGTGATTGGTAGTTGCAAAAAATTTTAATTAGATCCAGAGGGCATTTTGGCATGTCTGTGTGGTATAATGTTAGAATGATTGTTTGTTTAGTGCTCTTGATACTGTGATTTATAAAATATGAGGGTACACTTGGTTGCCTAGTTTTCAGCTTCCCTTGTTTTTCCCATGGTTCTCTTGCCTGCTTCTCGTGGAAAGGAGATGCTGCCATCCACTGAAAGATGTGAAGTCAGCAGAGACTTAGCATTTCCCAAGACCTTTCTTGTAGACTTGAGCCTCCATGCTGAGAAGCCTTCTCTACCTCTAGCACCAAAAGTTCTGGTGATAATTTTGGGAAGGCACCCAGAGAATTCAGAGGATATAATTATCAATCTGGGGACCACCTGCTTCATGGAGTCACCATTTTAAAGAGAAAAGTGTGTAATGAGACACAAAGTCTCCTTTAAAAAGGGCGGGGGGGTTGCCTCAGACATTCAGAAATGCTACTCTTTCCAGATTTGCTTTTAAAGGAAAAAAGAAAATGATTTCATAAAAAATGAAAATATTACTTTCAAAAAAGAAAAAGGGAAGTGTTACAAAGGAATCTCAATGGGGACAAAATCTAAGTAGTCTAGGAGAATCATTTTATGTACTTTTCACACATCCTTTAATTTTAATTCAATTTAGTGGAAGTGTGTCAGTGTCTGAGAAGCTTTGAGTACTTTAGCACAATGCAGGGCAAAAGGAGCTGAGTTCGAAGTTGGATTGGGGTTACTGAAACTATGGGAATGTGTGCTTTCTCTTACATGAGACAGAATACACAGTGACCAATGGTAAGAAATGTTCTCCATAGCACTTAGGATAACAGGATTTGGTGGTTCAGTGTTTAAATGTTAAAGTCAGACAGACAAAGTTCAAAATTTTAGCACAAATTCTCCAAAAGTGGTTCCCATTCAACATTTTTCAAGTTCATAGTTTGTTAAGATGACTGTCAAGACTTTGGTAACAAGATATTAGCATAAGACCTATCTTGATCTAACATTAAGCAACTACTCTTACAAAAAAGCTGTTTTTACTGCACAGATGAACTATAATAACAGGCTCCACACTAAAAAGAATGGTTAACTCAACTTTCTGCTTCTGGGATCCAAAAGAAAAAAAAATTCCCTTGTTATAACTCTAGTTTATTTATCTGGAAAGTGGAGATTATAATATTGCCTTTACTATAAAATTTATGTGTGAATTAATAGTAATCATTCTCTTAATTCATGATGTACTATGTGTGCCATGCCTGGTTTAGAGTAAAGGTTCAATAAACATTAGCTATCACTATTATTATTTTTAGAGAAAACATGTACTTAAACCTTTTTTGTTGTTGTTGAGACAACAACAGCTTGTCTCCCAAGCTGGAGTGCAGTGGCATATCAAGATTCACTTCACCCTCGACCTTCTGGGCTCAGGCAATCCTCCCAGGTCAGCCTCTCAAGTAGCTGGGACTACAGGTGTGTGCCACCATGCTCAGCTAATTTTTGTGTTTTTTGTAGAGATAGATTTTGCCATATTGCCCAGGCTGGTCTCAAACTCCTGGGCTTAAGCAATCCCCCCAAAGTGTTGGGATTACAGGCGTGAGTCATTGAGCCTGGCCCCTGATCAAATTAGGAAATAAGAATGCCAGACTGGGATAGGAACACAAACACATTTTGCTGGGGTGGTGAAAATGTAGGCATTTTTAACAATTCTTCAATTTCACACCTAAAATTTGTGAATTTCATTGTATGAATGTTTTACCAAAAACGGGAGTGGGGGCAGGGGAAGAGCCATAAACACTGATCTCTAGCTAGTATGTTTATTTTTGTCATGGTGTGTTTGCTGTTGCAAGGCTGCCTTCATGTATTGTGGGATTGAGGAAGTAAATATGGAAATTAAGAGGAGCAACAGTTCTCATTGTTGGAGAAGGGAGTTACAAATATAAAATGGGAGAATGTCACAATAAACTGTATTGTGTTGAATTAGAATTGAAAATATCAGTATAAATATACTGATATTTCCAATTATGCACACATATACTGTAGTCCCCCTCTTACTTGCAGTTTGGCTTTCTGAGGTTTCAGTTACCTGTGGTCAATCACAGCCGAAAAATATTAAATGAAAAATTTTAGAAATAAACAATTCATAAGTTTTAAATTGCATGCCATTCTAAGCAGTGTGATGAAGTTTCATGACAGCCACTCCATCCTGCCCAGGACTTGAATCATCACTTTATCCAGAGTATCCACGCTGTCTACACTATTTGCCCAGTCGTCATTTAGTCACTTAGTCGCCATCTTGGTTATCGAATCATGGTCATAGAATCACAGTGCTTCTATTCAAACAAACTTTATTTTACTTAGTCATAGCCCCAAAGCACAAGAATAATGATGCTGGCATAGTGTTATAATTATTCTATTTTATTTTAGTTATTGCTGTTAATCTCTTACTATGCCTAATTTATAAATTTAACATTATCATAGATATGTATGAATAGGAAAAAAACACAGTACTTAGTGCATAGTACCTACAGCTTAGTACTATTCACTATGTCAGGTATCCACTGAGGGTCTTGGAGTGTATACCCCATGAATAAGGGGGGACTACTGCACACACACACACACACACACACACACACACACGGATATCCAGTAGTCTGCCCCAGCATGAGTCCAGAATGCCAGATGTGATTCTTCTGCAACTTTGCTGCCACAGACTTTTAATAACCATTCTGCAGCTCTCTAGAAATAGAAGCAAAACCACCTGTGAAGTTGCCTGCTAGCAGCCTACCTGTGACCTGGGTGGTCCCACAGATCTGCAAGCCCCCATGGCCTCCATGCTCTGATGACCTCCTATCTCTGTCACCTCTCTACAGAATGGCATCTATTGCTTGCCCACCTACTCCAAACCAGCTCTAGCTTGGCCAAACCTGCAAACTTTTCTGCTATCTGGTGGGCTGAACCACAAAAGGGCCTGAACTCCTTTTAATTTTGTGCTTCCTTGGCTACCCTCCCTCAGCCCTAAGATACCAGAGAATGTTTCCTTGTATCTTATAGTTGCTCTTTCATTGTAGTTAATAATGCTTTATGTTAAGCTTCTCGTATTTAATCCCCTGGTGCCTTCTGTCTCTTGGTTAAACTCACACTGGTACATGACCACATAACTAACACAACCATTGTTAGAACTAATTTGCATTTTGTGTTCTTTGATATGCTGTGCTAAGACAGACAAAGAATGTCTTCCTCCATACTTCTGTGATAACTATATAGCCTGAACTTTATCACCAGAAAACACTGGACAACCAAGTTGAGGAGCAAACTAAAACATGATTGATTTGTACTGTTCAAAAATGTCAAGGTCGAGGAAGAATTAGAAATATTAAGAAATTGTATAGATTAAAGAAAGCTAAAGAAACTTGAATGGCATCTATGCATGATTCTTAATCCTTCATTAGATCTTGTACCTGGTAAAAATATTTGTAGAAGATGATATTGGGCCATTTGACATAATTTGAATATCATCTTTTGAATTAGATAAGAATATTGTACGATGCTACACTGATCATTAGAGAAATGCATATCAAAACCATGATGAGATATCATCTCACGCCAGTCAGAATGGCAATTATTAAGAAGTCAAGAAATAACAGATGCTGGTGAGGTTGCAGAGGAAAAGGATCGCTTTCAAACTGTTGGTGGGAATGTAAATTAGTTCAACAGTTGTGGAAGACAGTGTGGTGATTCCTCAAAGAGGTGGAACCAGAAATAACATTTGACCCAGCAATCCCATTACTGGGTATATACACAAAGGAATATAAATCATCCTATTATAAAGACACATACACAAGTGGGTTCATTGCAGCGCTATTTACAATAGCAATGACATAGAATCAACCGAAATGCCCATCAATGACAGACTAGATAAAGAAAATGTGGTATGTATACACCATGGAATACCGTGCAGGGATGTGGATGAAACTGACAGCCATTATCCTCAGCAAACTACAACAGGAACAGAAAACCAAACACTACATGTTCTCACTTACATGTGGGAGCTGAACAATGAGAACACAGGGACATAGGGAGGGGAACAACACACACTGGGGCCTGTTGGAGGAGGGTGGGGGGTGGTGGGGAAGGGCATTAGGAAAAAGAGCTAATGTATGCCAGGCTTAATATCTAGGTAATGGGTTGACAGGTGCAGCAAAACACCATGAAAGATGTTTACCTATGTAACAAACCTGCATATTCTTCACGTATGCCCTGGAACTTAAAAATTTTTTTAAAGTATTTATCATGTTAGATTTCCTGATTTTGAAAATTATACCATGATAATGTATGAGAATGTCCTCCTTCTTGGGAAATATATATTGCATAATTTTGGATAAAGGGGCATAATCTTTCCAATTTGCCTTCAAGCAGTTCTGGAGAAATACGTGTGTGTATACACACATGCACACAGATAGAACAAATTTGTCGATGTGTTAAAAATTGGAGAATTTAGATTAAACATACATAAATATATCTTGCAATATTCTTTCAAGCATCCTGTTTGAAATTACATCAAAATTTATAATATTTTAAAAAGATAAGTAAGTGAGTGAGTCCAGAGTCTGGCATGATGTCTCAAACCACTGAACCTCCCACTGCCTCCGCTGGAGGGTGTCCTCTGCATTCTGCCTCCAGAGGGAGTAATGTCTTCACTAGACACTAGACTTGGCCCTACTCCTGCTTTTTAAAATCCCCTATGCCTTTCTCTCTTTTCTACCTGGAATAACCTTCTCCCTTCCCTCTGATGGTCTAAATCCTTATTTCCAAAGCCGAACTCTGGTTCATATTACTGACATTAGTTAAAGAGGCCTCCCCAACTTTTTAGTTTAGATCACACTGATTTCTCTTCCCTAAAAATGTATTACGCTTTCTACTTCATGTCTTCAAATAACAGCTCTAAAGTATTTTGGAAGTGCTTTTATCTCCTTTCTTTCGGAAGGGCTAATGCTTCACTACATAATGTAGTGGAGGTTGTCGGTTTTTTTGTTTTTTGGTTTTTTTTGTGAGACAGAGTTTTGCTCTTATTGCCCAAGCTGGAGTGCAATGGCGTGATCTCAGCTCACCACAACCTCCGCCTCGCAGGTTCAAGAGATTCTCTTGCCTCAGCCACCCGAGTACCTGGCCATGACCAGCTAATTTTGTATTTTTAGTAGAGACGGGGTTTCTCCATATTGGTCAGGCTGGTCTCGAACTCCTGACCTCAGGTGATCTGCCCACCTCAGCCTCCCAAAGTGCTGGGATTACAGGCATGAACCACCACGCCCAGTCTAGTTCATCAGTTTTTTGAATTGCCTCTCTCAGCTACACAATTCATTATCTGTATTACCTTGTGGAGGTTGCCTTTCTGTACTGTCTATACAATGGGAATAACAATAGAACCATACTCATAGTGTTATTGGAGGATGAAAAATCTTGATTTTTTTTTTTTTTTTTTTTTTTGAGACTGAGTCTCGCTCTGTCGCCCAGGCTGGAGTGCTGTGGCCGGATCTCAGCTCACTGCAAGCTCCGCCTCCCGGGTTCCCGCCATTCTCCTGCCTCAGCCTCCCGAGTAGCTGGGACTACAGGCGCCCGCCACCTCGCCCGGCTAGTTTTTTGTATTTTTTAGTAGAGACGGAGTTTCACCGTGTTAGCCAGGATGGTCTCGATCTCCTGACCTCGTGATCCGCCCGTCTCGGCCTCCCAAAGTGCTGGGATTACAGGCTTGAGCCACCGCGCCCGGCCGAAAAATCTTGATTTATGATGTAATGTCCAAATAGCACGGAGAACAGTGCCCTCCATGTAGTAAGTGCAACCCACTTTTTTAAAAGAGCCATTACAAGTCCTAATGCAGGGAAAAGATATTTATTAAACACTTGTTAACAGGTTGATTGATTTACATAGTCTTTATTTTTCTCCATATTGTGAAATTTTAAAGTCCATATCACAACCCCTTTATATTAGTTCTTCATAGCAACTATTATTCTAGACATAAATATTTTCTTATGAAGGTAATGAAACAAGCAAACCAACAACCAATCAACTAATAAAAGCAAGTCCCCCTCCTCATATGGTTACTGTAAGCAGTGTTACAGTGTTACTGTAAGAAGAACAAAACACTAACTGCTAAAAAAGAAAAGGAAATGAATAAAGAAATCCATTATACACAGTAATTGACACTCATTGCTATTTTTGGCTATTTTCACACATTTTAACTCTTGGGATTGAAATCATTTCAGCTAAAAAGCTTCTCTGAGTTGAGAAGCTTGGATTGACATTTATTATTTGCTTGGCAGCAAGGAGACCTGGCCCAGCTTTAAAACGAGAGAGCTTATTTTCCCACTGAGTCACGGTAACATGGGAGGATCCTGCCTCGAGTTTAGGGACCCTAGAGACTCTCCTGAAATTTGTGAAAATTAAATTAATATACGAAGCATTTATAACATGATGCACTAAATTCTTCTGGGGCCAAATCTCTAAGTCCGTTAACATTATAATATGTGTGGATTACTGTTATAGAGGGCAGCATGACATAATTCATAAGAGGCAAAAGGATTTGTGAATTCACAGGAAACAATCCTCAGAGCCACCTGAGGAATAGTGCTTAGCAAAAACTCGACAGATGTGGTATTGTGGGAAGCATGACCTTGAAGTTTGGGTGGGATTTCAACTCTGAAGAAGAGGGTGAGGAAATACTAGTGAGTTGTGTTTGGATTCACGAATATGTCAGAACTGGCAAATAATGAGACACTATCCTCAGGCGGTAGTCTGTTCAGTTTAATTAGAAAGACAGAAATTAATAGTAGTAGACTCAAATATTTAATTAGAATGCCTCGGTACATAGAGAGGACTCCTAACTAAATTATAATACATTCATCTCATAAACTATGAAAAAGTGATTAAAATCACCAGTAAGGTAAAATCCTTATTTATCAACCTATATAACATAACAGACAGTTCTGTAGCATGAGCTAGGAGTTTAGAACTCCACTGAGTACCATTCGTATTGATTCCCCAGATGGTAAGCGAATGGGCCATTCTTTCTTTACAAAATAATGCCTTTGGCTTATGCTCAATAAATCATATACTCTGAGATTCTGCAGGGGTGGTAGCACTCGGCCAGCTGGTCCTCTTGTGACAATGACCCACATTCACATAAGGGTCATCGTAGTAGGAAGTCTGGAGCACAACAACAATGTGAAACTGGCCAGCCCATGAGGTCATGGGGCTGCCCACCAGATGGCCTCTGAGCTCCAATCTCCAGCTGAAGCTGAATGAAATAATTAATGACCACTGACATGAGCATCACACTTTCAAATCTCTGGCAACATAATGATGACCTTTTTCTCCATTATCTTTTTCATTGTTATTTTCTCTGAAAAGATAATACCTCTGAAGGCCAAAAGGTCAGAACAAGAGGTCAGGCTGGCAAGGATAAATGTGGAATTGGTTAGAAATGGGCTCTTCCTTTAGGATTAGAAATGGCAATTTAGCATGATGGTTGGCACATACTAAGAGATAAGTAAATGAGCCTGTATTAAAATTATTATAATCATTTGCTTAATATTTCCTTCTCCTGACTTTACAGTTCTACTGCCTTTCTTCTTTTGTACCATGGTCTTCACAAATTTCCACATTGGTTTTGAAACCCAAAACACTGATTTTGAAATCTAAACTGATTATGTCACCCCTCGGCTTAGCCTCCTTCAAGGATTTCCCACAATTCTTAAAGACCCTATAGCATGGAGTTACAAGCATGATCTCACGTCTCCCTTCTACTGTAGCCTTATCTCATCATATTTTCTGTAAGTCTTTTTGCTCTAGTTGCACAAAAAGAGGTTTCTTTCAGCTGCTGGTAACTTCCCACATAGGCCTTTGCATGCGCAGTTCTTGATGCTTGGAATGCCTAGCTCCTCTCTTCTTTATCTGATCACCTACTCATCCTGCAGATCTCAGCTGAAGTATATTTTCTAAGAAAAGCTCATCTCAGACCTTCCTGTTAAGCTGTCATAAACACTCATATCATCACATGCCTTTCTTGCTCAGCATTTATCACAGCTGTAATTGTCCATTTATTTTCATGATGATTTACTAAGGTCCACGTTTCCCACTAGATTATATGCTCCATGAGAGCAGGAAAAATGTCATCTTTTTTAGGATTGCATCCCAGAACCTGGTACCATATTTTGTACACAGTGGTTTTCATAAATAATGTTCTGTTCATTAAATAAATATTTATTGAGCACCACAAACTAGATTCATGACAATTGCTTAAAATGTAAATGATGAGTTAATGGGTGCAGCACACCAACATGGCACGTGTATACATATGTAACAAACCTGCAGGTTGTGCACATGTACCCTAGAACTTAAAGTATAATTAAAAAAATGAAAAGAGAAAAGAAAGAATAATGGTCATGGAACCATAACATAAAACCAATATAATATAAAAAAGGAAATATATAAAGGATAAATGTTACTACAACAAGTTCAGTCTTCTACATTGGAAAGTTTTCTTGTATGAGTCATTTGTGTGTGTGTATGTGTCCCTTTTGTCATAAGCTTCTGGTTTCCTAGGGACAACACACTTATGCATAAAGCCAGGACTACTTTTGAGATACCAAATCAGTAGTAAAGGATTGTTTAGAGATCTGGGCAAATCAGCTCATTGAAAATAATTTTATAAATATTTAAGATAATTATATATAGTTTTTAAAATTCACTTAAAAGTATCTATTTAAATTACGTGTTATGGAGTAACAATATCTGGTGAAGAATAGCTAGATCATCTCATATGTACAGAAATGGTAGATCAGCACCATAAAAGAGTGAGAAAAGTCCAAAAATAAAATTAAAAAAAAAAAAAAGAAATGATAGAACCAAGACACTGACTGTTGACTGAAAGATAATTTTACAGGCTAAGCTTACTTATGTCACTTTAGAAGTGTCTAGACAACAGCATTTTTTCAGAATAAAAAATAGTAATTTCCAAAAACAAACTAACTTTTAAGGAAAGGTTTGTTTTCACTTACCCTTGAAAGCATCTGAGTGTTTGTATCCATAATTTACTGAACGGTGGAAAAAATATACTATATGACATCTGCCTGAAGCATTGGACTATAAATATTTCATGGCTTTATAAATGTACCACGATTAAGTATGTTTTAGTAGTCAACTGAATAATGTTTTACAGCATCAAAATGAAAAATTTCTCTTTTTTGTCTTTATCTGGGAGCTTTGAAAATACATCACAAAGTTCATTTTATTTTTGATACATTAGGACAAAAACCAAAGTTCTCCCAGTAATTCCAAAGAAAGAAGGAAAAGAGTTCTGAGTCTTGGTACACAATTCTCCCTTCCTTTTCCTTTTCTTTTCTTTCTTTTTTTTTTTATTTTTAGGAGAAAATGTTTTGAAAAATTCTAATTACAAATTTTCAGTTAGACCACAAATTTGTTCTTATATCTGTGGTATGCATATTAATATCTCCAAAAGTGTCCAACTCCTAACCCTTAACCCCTAGATATGTAAATATATCATTGTACATGGCAAAGAGACTTTGCAAATGTGATTAAATTAAAGATCTTGAGATGGGATGTGACCATCGAATTAGGGATGATAATTAGAGGGAGATGTTGGAAGATGATACACTACAGGCTTGAAAATGGAGGAAGAAGCCACATACTGACGAATGCAGGCAAGTTCTAGAAGCTGGAAAAGGAAAGGAAAGCAATTGTCCTCTAGTACCTTAAGAAGGAATGCAGCCCTGCCAACACCTCAATTGTAGTCCAGTAAAATCCATTTCAGACTTCTGACCTCCAGGACTATAAGATATTGCTTGCTTTCTTTTAAGCCACTAAGTCTGTGATAATTAGTGACAACCATAATAGGAAACTAATATACTATGAAATGACATATATTTGGTACTTAGAGTTTAAATTAAATACATTAATAATGAGTGAAAGAAATTAAATGTTAAATGGGCCTCAAACCAATCAATGAAACAAAATTGAAAACATTTTTGAACACATTATCTTACAATGTCTTTGGTAGTCAAACATATCTAATCAGACCACCCCTTGGTTCTTCTGAAGACTTGGAACAATAGACAAGTTTGCTTTGAACCCCTAATTCCATGTCCTGTTGAAGTCCAAAACTTTCTAGCCCTGAAATAATACAGCATTTAATAGGAGTGGATAAGGCAAGTTCAGGAATGGTTATAATACAGCAAATAAATAGTATGGCCACAGATTTTTAGAGCGGGGTGGGGGAAGAGAGAGGAGAGAGGGAGAGAGGGAGAGAGAGAGAGAGAGAGATAGAGAGAGAGAGAGAGAGAGAGAGAGAGAGAGAGAATAACCAGTTGAGAGAACCAGGGTTTGCTTGTTAAAAAGATAGCAGTTTTAGTCACGTAAAGGTGAATACCTTTATAGGCAAAGGACATAGTGTGAGTGAAAATGTGATGTTAGGTAACAATGAGGCAGAAACAGAGAAAATTTGCAGTTGTGAGGGAAGAATGTAATTGGTTTTTTGACAGGAATAGCATTGAATCTGTAGATTGCTTTGGGTAACACGGCCATTTTAACAATATTCATTCTTCCTATCCATGAGCATGGGATGTTTTTCTACTTGCTTGTATTGTCTTTGATTTCTTTTATCAGTATTTGGCAGTTCTCATTGCAAGGATCTTTCACCTCCTTGGTTAGCTGTATTCCTAGGTATTTTAATTTTTTGTGGCTATTGTGAATGGGATTGTGTTTATGATTTGGCTAGCAGCTTGGACATTATTGGTGTATAGAAATGCCACTGAATTCTGTACATTGCTTTTGCATCCTGAAACTTGTCTGAAGCTGTTTCTCAGATCTAGGAGGCTTTGAGCAGAGAAGATGGAGTTTTCTAGGTATAGAATCATATCATCTGCAAAGAGAGATAGTCTGACTTCCTCTCTTCCTATATGAATGCTTTTTATTTCCTTCTCTTGTCTGATGGCTCTGGTTAGGTCTTCTGGTACTATGTTAAATAGAAATGGTGATAGTGGGCATCCTTATCTTGTTCTAGTTTTCAAGGGCAGGGCAATGTTTCCAGCTTTTGCCCATTTCATATGATGTTGGGTTTGTCATAGATGGCTCTTAAAATTCTGATGCCTAGTTTGTTGAAGATTTTTAACATGAAGGGATGTTGAATTTTATCAAAAGATTTTTTTTGATCTATTGAGACGATCTGTGTTTTTTGTCTTTAGTTCTGTTTATCTGACAAATCACATTTATTGATTTGTATATATTGAACCAAACTTGTATCCCTGGAATAAAGCCTACTTGATTATGGTGGATTAGCTTTTTGCTGTGCTTCTGGAATCAGTTTGCTGATATTTTGCTGAATATTTTTGAATCTAAGTTCACCAAGAATATTAAGCTGTCATCTTCTTTTTGTTGTGTGTCTGCCAGGTTTTGGTATCAGAATGATGCTGGCCTCATAGAATAAGTTAGGGAGGAGTCCCTCCTCCTCAATTTTTTTTGTAATAGTTTTAGTAGGATTGGTACCAGCTCTTTTTTACACACCTTGTAGAATTTTTCTGTGAATCCATCTGCTCAAGGGCTTTTTCTGGTTGGTAAGATTTTTATTAGATTAAATTTTAGGACTCAATATTGATCTGTTCAAGGTTTCAGTTTCCTGCTGGTTAAACCTTTGGAGGTTGTATGTTTCCAGGAATTTATCCATTTCTTTTATGTTTTCCACTTTGTGCACATAGAAGTGTTTGTAATAGTCTCTGAGGGTTTTGTTTTGTTTGCATTCCTGTAGGATCAGTGGTAGTGGCCCCTTTGTCATTTCTGATTGTCTTTATTTGGATCTTCTCTTTTTTTCTTAATTATTCTTGCTAGTGCTCTATCAATCTTACTTATTCTTTCAGATAAACAACTTTTGGTTGCATTGATCTTTTGAATGGTTTTTCTGTCTTGATTTCATTCAGTTCAGTTCTGATTTTGGTTATTTCTTGTGTTCTGCTAGCTTTGGGGCTGCTTTGCTTTTGTTTTTCTAGTTCCTCTGAGTGTAATGATAGGTTGTTAATTTGAGACCTTTCTAACTTTTTGATATGGGCATTTAGTGCTATAAATTTTCCCCTTAACACTGCTTTTGCTGTGTCACAGGCACAGTGTTGAGTTTAGGTCCTGAATATGTTTCTTTAGTTTTGTTCCTTGATGATCTGTCCAATATTGTCAGTGGAATGTTGAAGTCTCCCCATGGTTATTGTGTGGTTATCTAAGTCTCTTTGTAAGTCTCTAAAAATTTGTTTTATGAACCTGGGTGCTCCAGTGTTAGGTGCATATATATTTAGGATAGTTAAGTTTTCTTATTGAATTCAACCCTTTAACATTATGTAATTCCCTTGTTTGTCATTTTTGATCATTGTTGATTTAAAGTCTGTTTTGTGTGAAATTTGAATAGCAAAGAGTCCTTTATTTGATTTTCCATTTGCTTGGTAGATTTTTCTCTGTCCCTTTACTGTGAGCCTATTGGTGTCATTGCAAGTGAGATGGGTCCCTTTTAAATAGTGTTGGGTCTAGCTTTCTTAACCAACTTGCCACTCTATGTCTTTTAAGTGGGCATTTAGCCCATTTACATTCAGAGCTAATATTGATATGTGCAGATTTGATCCTGTTATCACGTTTTTAGCTGATTATTACGTAGACTTCATTGTGCAGTCGCCTTATAATATCAATGTTCTATGTGCTTAAGTGTGTTATTGTGGTGGCTGGTAATGGTCTTTCATTTCCGTGTTTAGCACTCCTTTAAGGACCTCTTTAAGGTAGGGCTGGTGGTAATGAATTCCCTTAGAGTTTGCTTATCTGAAATGGATTTTATTTATCCTTTACTTATGAAGCTTAGTTTGGCTGGATATAAAATTCCTGATTGGAATGCATTTTCTTCAAGAATGCTAGGCCAGGCATGGTGGCTCATGCCTATAATCCCAGCACTTTGGGAGGCGGAAGCGGGTGAATCACTTGCGGTCAGGAGTTTGAGACCAGCCTGGCCAACATGGTGAAATGCTGTTCTACTAAAAATACAAAAAAAAAAAAAAAAATTATCTCACATGGTGGCGTATGCCTGTAATCCTGGCTACTTGGGAGGCTGCAGCATGAGAATCGCTTGAACCTGGAAGGCAGAGGTTGCAGTAAGCCATGACACTGCACTCCAGCCTGGGTGACAGAGTGAGACTCCATCTCACGAATGAATAAATAAATAAATAAATAAATAAATAAATAAATAAATAATGTTGAATATAGGCCTCCAAGGTCTTCTGGTTTGTAGAGATTCTGCTGAAAGGTACACTGTTAGCTTGATGGGGTTTCTTTGGTAGGTGGCCTGCCCCTTTTCTCTGGCTGCCTTTAATATTTTTTTTCTTTTATATTGTCTTTGGAGAGTCTGATGACTATGTGTCTTGGGGATGGTCTTCTTATATAGTATTTCACTCCCTCTCTTTCAGGGATGCCAATGAGCTGTAGGTTTGGTATCTTTACATAATCCCATATTTCTTGGAGGTTTTGTTCATTCTTGTTTGTACTTTTTTCTTTACTTTTGTCTGACTGAGTTGATTTGAGGAACTGGTCTTTGCTCTGAGGTTCTTTCCTTAGCTAGGTCTATTCTGCCGATAATATTTCTGATGGTACACTAAAATTCTTGTAGTGAGTTTTTCAGTTCTACCAATCAGTTTGATTTTTTCTTAAAAATAGCTATTTTGTCTTTCATCTCTTGTATCATTTTACTACATTCCTTAGATTCCTTCGACTGGGTTTCAACTTTCTCCTAAATCTCAGTGATCTTCATTGCCATCCAGATTCTGAATTCTGTCATTTTAGCCATTTTACCTGGTGAAAAACCATTACTGAGGAGCTAGAGCAGTCATTTGCAGGAAAGAAGACACTCTAGCTTTTTGAGTTGCCAGTTCTTGTGCTGGTTCTTTCTCATCTATGTGGGCTAATTGTTCTTTAATTTTGGAAGTTGCTGTCTTTTGGATGGGGCTTGTTGCTATTATATTCTCTGAGGTCCTTGAGGTTTTGATTGTGGTATTAGTTGGGTTCAATGGACTGGCTTCACTTCTGAATGATTTCTGGGGACCCAGGCTCAGCTTACCACTCCTGGGCTTCATGCTCTAACCCTGGAGTGCTGGGACCAGGCTTGTTCTCTGGACCTCAAGGTTAAGCACCAGCCGCACTGGAATGTCTGAGGTGTTCCTGGTCTACTGACAATAAACTCGGATTGCGGAGTGTCAGCAAAAACATTTCACTGGGGGCAGTGGCATTTAGGTCCACATTTGAACATGTGCACCAGTAGGAGCTGGGTAGTGGTGTGGCTGGGTCTATGTGAGCATGTGTGCCAGCAGCAGGGCAGTGTGGCAGGAGTAATGGGGCAACAGCACTGTGGGGTTCATGTGCTTGCCTTGGTGGCAGTGGGGCAGTGGAGTCTGTGTATGTGTGCACTCACAGGGTGGGGCTGTGGTGGCAGAGTCTGCACTTGAAAGCACACCAGAAAATTGGTGGGGGTAGGCTGTGATGAGTGCACATCAGTAACAAGGTGGGGGTAGTCTACAGGCAAGTTGCAGTGGAAAGGCAGTTGGGGGAAGCTGTGGGCAGGTAAATGTCAGTAGGGACCCATCTGCTAAAGCTCTCTGATAGTTAGGTGGGATCTGCTAGTGAAGGAGCTATGATGGCAGATTCCAGGAAGTGTCCCCAGTAGAATTCAAAGTTGTAATGCAAGTGGGAGTGACCAAGGAGGGGACACAGAAGAGGATGGCCAACAGTGGGGTCCTCAGATTAGACTGGCCCCATCCCATGTGCAAGACAGTACTGCACTGTCCAGTCTGACAGTCAATAAAGGGCAAAGACACATAGAAGAGCATGGTGGGCTTTCGGGGATGGATGTCCCTGGCTGTGCTCCACTGCAGCCATTCCTACACAAAACATGCTAGGCTCCATGCAGGGTGGTGTACTGTCCCTGTCACTTCTTCAAGTACCTCTCCCTGCCAGCTCAATTATCCATGGAGGTTGTGGAGTCTCCTTCAGCTAGGATTCTGGAGGTCCATGGTGAGAATGGGCCACTCCCTGCCTACTTAACTCACTCTTTCCCCAGGAGCCACTGAGGGCTGGGAATGATTCTTGGTACTTGGCAGCTCTGTGCAGGGCTCCAAGCTTCCCCACTCCCCTTCAGCCCAGGGTCTGTGTCCTCCCTCCATCCACTCTCAATGTCTTCCTTCCAAAGATCTGCACAGAGTGGGCCGGTGTTCTTGATAGGTTGGTCTCTCAGGGGGAGTTGCTCTTCCTGGCTGCATCTAGTCAGCCATCTTGGCTCCTGAGGCTCATGTTTAATTTTTACATATATTATTTCTCGCTTCAACTTGTCTTGAAGAAAGTAAAGTTTAAGTAGTTACACAATATATTTTGAAATGTCTTATGTGACTACATAAATATTCATGATATTCATTTCCTCCCCACACAATATAATGACAGAATTATTTGCTTAAAAGACTTTGGTAGTTCCCTTTGACTGATTTTTTGTTGTTGTTGACCCACAATTATCCATCCTCTCCTTGTTAAAAATAAGGTTTTTTATCTAACATGGGGCTCTTCCACCAAACACTTCATTTCCCTTTCTCCCCTATACTTTGGTGTCACCAGGAGACTGACTGAATGTCCAGACCTGGACAGTCAAGTAGACTCAGATATACTTGAATGATCAATGAAAGAAAAAAATCATATGTTTTCTCCATTGAATGGCAGTGTGAGAGGAAAGAAAAGGCACGTGACTTTAAGTCATGAGGGCTGGAACTATATTTAACAACTTTAGCCAGTTATGGGTTATTTGCCTAGGCTAGCTTCAGTTTACTGAATTATAAAATTGGGATAATAGTATCTGCTCCTCATCCCTCTCTGGTTGTGAGTGGTCAACTGGTGTAGTCAGGTATTTCACATGTATTAAGGATTACTGATACTGACCAATAATAAAATTTAAGCCAGAAAGGACTTTTAGAAATTCAGTGCTGTCATTTCACAGGTCAAAAAACCAAACAAACAAGCAACAACAACAACAACAGAAATGGAATGTACCCAAACTGTACCAAAAATCTCTGAGGTCCAGGAAGTTGAATGACTTGTCCAAAGTCACATGATCCTTAGAAGCTGGGTCAGAAAAAAAGCCTTTTGATCTCTGACTTTGGGCCTGGGAATTTTCAATTACACCACCCTCAGCCCATATTTTGAGGCTCAATGCAAACCTTTGTTCTTTCTCCTCTTATTGGGAAACAACAGCAAAAACTGTACCTCTGAGTCATTCATTGAGCCAGTTGAGTTCATATTTATCTCCAGAGCCTGACTACTTTGTGACCTTTCCTGTATTCCATTTTTTAGGCACAAGAAGGAAAGCAGTCCTCACCAGATCCACCGGTTAGCATGATTGAGAAGTCTCTTATTTGTATTCCTGCCAATGTCAATTGAATGCAGGAAAGCCTGTGTTTAAGATAATAACTGGTCTGAAGAGTATGAAACAAGATTGATATCAGCTTCATAAAACTCAGGCAAAAACAGTATCTTTTCTACATCTTGCTATGCCTTTCATTCTAGGAACCTTTATACTTGGTGACTACTGAAAAATGTTGTAATTAGTAAAAATAAAGGCAAAAATAAAAATAACAATTGGAATTATCTTCCAAGAGCCGTAATTTTTGCTAATGTTCTGAATTTCTTTATTGATTTAATGACAAGGGAGGATATACTTACTACTTTCTCTAATTCCAACTTTATGTTCTCTTTTTTAAAGAAAGTGAAAACTTCTGAGTATGTGCTTAAATGTCAACACATTTAAAAAGCACCTAGCTTGTTTATGCATTGGAGATTTGGACAGCTAAAATGCATGGCCACAGCTAAATCCTCAAAGTTAGGCTTGTTAGACAGACATAATTTTTGTGAAATGCAAACTACTGGAAAATAAGTTAATTATACAGCTTTCTAGAAGTCTATCCCACTTCATCTATTCATTTTTGCTCATAAATACAAAAAGCTTGTGACAAATGTAGGGATTTGGTATTTAAAGATAGTCTCATCTCTCATGATTTGGTACCACTCACACTTGGACTTTTCTTTCACTTCTCTAGTTCACAAGCATGATACATTAATCAAATTAACAAGTCATTATTTCCAACACACATACTTTCACTCTTCTTAACTATTGAGGGTCTACTATGTGTGATGTCCAATTTTAGGCTTTTTAGCTAAGAAATAACACCATTTGATTTATCTTTGTTAAATTTTACTCCAGATTAACGAAAATGTATTGACGGCCTATTGTGATCCAGTCTGCATGACAGGCACTTGGGAGCAAGATGGTAATTAATGGCCCTCACCTCTGAAGAGCTTTCAGCCTAGTTGAGGATTTGACATGGTAAATATTATGATGGCTGAAAGCAGTGACGGGTTAGGAGAGAGACTAACAAGAGATAGTTTCCTAGAGGACATAGCCCTGGGATGACTCTTAAAGAATGATGGGCTTAAAAAAAAAAGATTAATGGCATTGAAAGTTGAAACAGCTCAAAGAGGGTAAAGAACAAATCAGACTTCAGTGTTCGTTGGTGGAATGCAAAACTTAGCAGAGTTTCTCATTTCTCAAATGTCTTCAAGCTTCAATCTTGAGTTCTCATGTGCATATTCTTCATGCTCTATTCTTTATTAAAATACTTGATCAAAATGCTGCCTACTCCAAGAAGCATTTACTGATGCCCAAAGAAAAAACTTATTTATGTTTCTAATTGTGTATCTAATTGTCTCTAAATACTCTGGACGACTTTTCCATTGGCATCTATACCTACTTTATATGTCTCCATTGTATTTTGTAACGTGCACATAGCCAACAAATTTTTCATCACCAATTCAATTTTATTTACACAAACTTGAACACTGTTTTGACAAGTTCTGCCTCACAGACATTCTTCTACATTTACTAGGTTGCCATAACTTCTATTTGTTACATACCTTTATTATTGACCACTTTTGGAGTAACCAATGTCACAACTTTCCTTTATTTACACTTGCATGCCTATTATTTTGTACCTATAGTCTTAGACCTGATAGAAAGCTCCAAATTCATCTATAATTTTCAAGCTTGGTTGAATGTTAAAATAAAAATGAGACCACTGGGCCGGGCACGGTGGCTCATGCCTGTAATCCTAGCACTTTGGGAGGCCAAGGCAGCAGATTGACTGAGCTCAGGAGTTTGAGACCAGCCTGGGCAACATGACAAAATCCCCTCTTTACTAAAAATACAAAAAATTAGGTATTGTTTATGGTATGGTGGCACACGCCTGTAGTCCGGGCTACTCAGGAGGCTGAGGCTTGAGAACCACTTGAACCTGGGAGATGGAGGGTGAGGTGAGCTGTGAGCCAAGATCACACCACTTCACTCCAGCCTGGGTGACAGAGCAAGACTCTGTCTCTAAAATCAAACAAACAAATAAAACAAACCAAAAAACAAAATGAGACCACTGAAATGCAGTGGAAAAACAATCATCTTTTATATACATAGTGTGGGCTCAATTAGACATCCATATAGAAAAAAAGTATCTTTGATCATTTCTTCATACCATATGCAAAAATTAGACATATTATAAGGCCTAAACATGAAAAATAAATTTAAATCTTCTAAATGAAAACATAGGGGAACAAAAATGTTGAAGTAGGAAAAATTTCTTAAGCATAACACCACAAGCACAAGTCATAGAATAAAAGATTTATGATTTGGATACTGAGGTGGGCATAGAGATGTGATACCCAGATACCCCTTTAAGGAAAAAGCTGTTGCCCAGCTGCTGGGAGGGCTATCAGTAGACAGTATTCAGCCATCATCTCACTTTAGGGATTGTCTTCAGGGCAGTGAGTACATTTGTTCAAGACCGTGTTTTTCCAGAGAGAGCTATGATCAGAAACTGATTGAGACAGAGGTATAAATTTCTGTCATTTTCGCCCAATGCAGGACAATTCTAAGAGGTTATATGTGCTCCAGAGCTTTCTTTGCATAGGTGAGACTAATGGTCATTAGTCTCATTGCCCAACTTCTCCCTTTCTCATTTCTTTCTGTAAGTCTTGATCCAAAGGGTGATCTCTATAACTGTCAGGAGCACCAGACTCTCTAAAATACCTCTTGTCTGGAGAGCCCAAACTGCATTAGAAGTCATTCAAATTAAGAACTTATGTTCTTCAACATATTAAGAGAGCAAAAAGGCAAACTACTGCCTAGGAGAAGTTATTTGCAACACATGTGGCTGGGCAGCTGGGCGCAGTAGCTCACACCTGTAACCCAGCACTTTCAGAGGCCAATTTGGGAGGATAACTTGAGGCCAGGAGTTAGAGACAAGCCTGGGCAACATGGCAAGATCCCAGCTCTACAAAAAAGGGAATTTAAAAATTATCCTGACATGGTAGTGTGCACCTGTAGTTCTAGCTGCTCGGGAGGCTGAAGCAGGAGGATCCCCAGATCCCAGAAGTTTGAGACTGCAGTGAGCTATGATCATGCCACTGTACTCCAGCCTGGGCAAAAAAGTGAGACCCTGTCTCTAAAATTAAAAAAAAAAATTTATATTTGCAACACATATATCTGAAAGTTGTTTTGCATCTAGAATAAAGAACTTCTACAAATCTATAGGAAGATGACCATTATATTAAAAATAAAGAAAGGGATTAATCAGGTACTTTACAAATAGAATATCAAGATGGTCTATAGGCAATTCACTCATCGGTGAGATTACAAAAAATAAAACAAAAACCCAAACCAATGTAATACCACTATACACACACTAGAAGTTCAAAGATTATAATAATTGACAGTGCTAAGTACTGATAAGGACATGGAGCAACTGGATAACTCATATCTTGCTGATGGAAGTGAAATCTGTTCAACTACTTTGAAAAATGTTTTGGTAATAGCTACTGAATGTAAATATACAGCTACCCTATGCCTCAACCATTTTACTTTTGGGTATACACCCAGGAGAATCAATCTAAGAAATTTGAATTGAACTATAAAGGGCAGGAAAAAACTAAAAGAGAATGCCCCTTCCATGGAACAGTTTATGAATTTGTTGCAAAGTCAATATTAGTTACTAGACTTTACACAATTAGAAGACTGATTCAAGCAGTGTGATATGGTTTGGCTGTGTCCGCACCCAAATCTTATCTTGGATTGTAGTTCCCATAATTTCCTCCTGTTGTGGGAAGGACCCAGTGGGAGATAATTGAATCATGATATTTATATCAATTTTAACGACATGCTAATTAAGGGATGGGGTTTTCAGGAATAGAAAATGGGCAGTAACTTGCAGTTGTTGCCATGGCAATGGTCAACTGTAATGGCACTGGTAGGCATGTCTTATGGAGAGGGGCTTTCTATGCCTCTATCCAGTTTCAGTTAGTCCTCAATTTGGTCCCGAGTCGAGTCCCACCTGCCTGCTAATTCAGCCTGATTCCCCTGTAATAGGCTCTCAGGAAGCGAGACAGGACAGATTTAAGAACCGCAATCAACCTCAAGTAGGAAAAATACAAAGAAAGTCATACCAATCCACATCATAATTAGATTTTTGATGATCAGGGAAAAAGAGAGGATTTCAGAAGCATCCTGGGAACAAGAAAAAAAAGGCTAAATTAAGTGTATATGAGATAGGACTTACTATACATTACTGGTAAAATACTAGGCAAGCAAGAAACTCTTAAAGGAAAAATATTCTATAGAATATAGACTGGCTTGAATATCTTTTGTGGCATTTAAATGGACCCTCATCTTCTGTAGCTAAAAGACTAATTGGCTTAATTTTAAGAGAGTTATAGGGAAGGTGAATTTTTATTCTCAGCAATCTGCAATAGCAAAGTCAGGGCCTTGATAAAGGCCCAGCAAAAATATCTCTCAATCATGAAGGCAAAGTAATAACCGTTTTAGAGGAAAAAGTAGCTGAGAAAATGTGTTACCAGTAGACCTGTAATAAAATAAATAATTAAAAGAGTTCTTTTATAAGAAGGAAATAATACTAGATGGAAATTTAGATTTACACAAAGGAAAGGGCAATAGAAATTGTTACTATGTGATTAAATATTGAAAACAAATTTTATCTTCTTTAAAAAATTTTTGAATGGATTATTGATTGTTTGAACTAAAAATAATTCTATGTAATTTACAACAGCTATAGAAGTAAAATTTATGTTACAAATAATTGAAAAACTGGAGAGTAATGAAATTGTACATTTGAAAGTTCTCAAAATATACATGAAATAGATTAATATCATGTGAAAGTTTATAAATATGTGTATAGGAAACACTAGAGCAGCATTTATAAAAACAAATAAAACGAAGCATAGCTGAAAAGCCATTAGTACAGTTAAAAAATACAGAGTAAAAATCAACAATTTAAAAGAATTTGGGGCAGAAAAATAATGAACAAATAATACGTGAAATAAGTAGTTAAATAACAATATGGTAAATCCAATCACATTAATAACTGTTTTAAATGTAAATGTTCTAAACATCTGAATTGTAAGGTAGATTTTGTTATACTAGAAAAGAAAAGATTTCCTTTGTGTAAATCTAAATTTCCATCTAGTATTATTTCTTTCTTATAAAAGAACTCTTTTAATTATTTATTTTATTGCAGGTCTACTGCAATTGTAAGGTAGATTTTGTCATACTAGATAACAAAAACAAGAACCAACTATGTAATCTCTTTAAGAGATACATTTTAAATATAAGAACATTGGTAGGTTTGAATTAAAAGGCTTTAAAACAGTGAAACATACAAACACAGTACCTTTCTTGTGGGCTATGGCTATATTATTATCAGATAACATCTCTTCAGGACAAGGGAGATTCTCAGGAATAAGGAGAGATATTGTAATTGATATATAAATATATATTCTCTCTATATATTCAGGGTATATATACACATTCAGTGTGCGTGTGTGTGTATATATATATACACACGCATGTTATGTACATATATATAACATTCAACAAAACAATGAACCAACTTAACCTAAGTGATATTAAGAGAACATTCAATGTTAAACAACAGAATACATACTACTTTAATGTGCACAAATAGCATTCACCCAGAGAGATCATATTCTTGGCCATATGATAAGTCTCATAATAAATTTAAAAGGATTGAGACCATACAAAGCACGGTTTCTGACTACAATGTAATTAAATTTGGAATTAATAAAGGAACAATATGTTGCATATCTCAAAATATTTAGAAATTGAGCAACAAACTCATGAAATATCCCTCAATCAAAGAAAACAGACGATTTTTTTTTTGTTTTTTGTTTTTTAAATGAGTGGCTGGGAGTGGTGGCTCACACCTGTAATCCCAGCACTTTGGGAGGCCAAGGCAGGCAGATCCCAAGGTCAGGGGTTCAAGACCAGCCTGGCAAATATGGTGAAACCCTGTCTCTACTAAAACTACAAAAAAAATTAGCCAGGCATGGTGGTGGGCACTTATAGTCCCAGCTACTCGGAAGGCTGAGGCAGGAAAATCGCTT
The DNA here is from genome assembly GCF_008728515.1 of Papio anubis. Taxonomy (NCBI): domain Eukaryota; kingdom Metazoa; phylum Chordata; class Mammalia; order Primates; family Cercopithecidae; genus Papio; species Papio anubis. Next base: position 26,166,528 of record NC_044986.1, on the reverse strand, counting down.
GAACCTGGGAGGCATGGGTTGCAGTGTGCCGAGATAGTGTCACTGCATTTCAGCCTGGGTGACAGAGCAAGACTCTGTCTCAAGAAAAAAAAATTAATGAAATAAATAAATAATGAGCTTTGTGAAAATTAAAACAGAACATAATTTTTGTGTGATGAAGTCAAAAAAGTGCTTATATTCAAAGCAAAAATGGGCAAATGGGATCACATCAAGTTAAAAACCTTCTGCAGAGCAAAGGAAACAATTAACAAAGTGAAGAGACAACCCACCAAATGGGAGGAAATATTTGCAAACTGCCCATCTAGCAAGGGATTAATAATTGGAATATATAAGGAACTCAAACAACTCTATAGGAAAAAGTCTCATAATCTGATTTAAAAAATGGGCCAAATATTTGAATAGACATTTCTCCAGAGAAGACATACAAATGGTCAACAGTCATATGAAAAGGCCTTCAACATAATTGACCATCAGAGAAATGCAAATTAAAACTATAATGAGATATCATCTCACTACAGTGAAAATGGCCTATATCCAAAACAGGCAATAACAAATGCTGGTGAGGATGTGGAGAAAAGGAAACCCTTTTCTAACTATATTCTCACCAAATGCAAATTAGTACAACTACTATGGAGAACAGTTTGAAGGTTCCTCAAAAATCTAAAAATAGAGTTACCACATGATCCAGCAATCCCACTTCTGGGTATATTCAGCACCGTTTACAATAGCTGTAGCACTGTTTATTTATTGAAGCACTGTTCACAGCAGCTGGTTTTTTTAAGCAACCTAAGTATCCATCAATGGATAAAGAAAGTGTGGTGCATCTACACCATGGAGTACTATTCAGCCCTAAAAAAGAATGAGATCTTGTCATTTGCAACAACTTGGATGGAACTGGAGATTATTACATAAAGTAAAATAAGCCAGACACAAAAAGACACATATCACATGTTCCCACTTATTTGTGAGATCTAAACATCAAAACAGTTGAACTCATGGACATAGAGAGTAGAAGGTTGGTTACCAGAGACTGGGAATGGTAGTGCAAGAGAGTTGAGGGGAGATGGGGTGGTTAATGGGTATAAGAAAATATAGTTAGAGGCGCGGCGTGGTGGCTCAAGCCTGTAATCCCAGCACTTTGGGAGGCCGAGGTGGGTGGATCACGAGGTCAGGAGATCGAGACCATCCTGGCTAACACAGTGAAACCACTTCTCTACTAAAAATACAAAAAAAAAAAAAATTAGCCGGGGGGCGGTGGCAGGTGCTTGTAGTCCCATCCGCTCCAGAGGCTGAGGCAGGAGAATGGTGTGAATCCAGGAGGCAGAGCTTGCAGTGACCCGAGATCGCGCCACTGCACTCCAGCCTGGGCGACAGAGCAAGACTCTGTCTCAAAATAAAAAAAGAAAAAAGAAAATATAGTTAGAAAGAATGAATAAGACATACTACTTGTTCGCACAACGGGGTGACTATAGTCAACAATAACTTAACTGTACATTTTAAGATAACTAAATGGGTGTAATTAGATTGCTTGTAATGCAAAGGATAAATGCTTGAGGGGATGGATATCCCATTCTCCATGATATGATTAATTCACCTTGCATGCCTATATCAAAAAGTATCTAATGTACCCCACAAATATATATACTACTAGGTACTCACAGAAAGTAAACATTTAAAATTTTAAAAAGTGCTTGAAATGAAACTCATAACCTTCAATGCTTAAAGGCTCAGATGGCTTTCCTGGTGCCTTCACTGGGGGATTCTATTAAATATTTAAGAAAAAAATAATAACAATGTTACATAAAGTTTCTCAGGTAATTCAACAATTTCCAGATCATTTTATGGGCCCAGTTTACCTGATAGTAAATCAATCAAAGGCATTAAAGTAAAAGAATCTACATACCAATATCCTCCAGCAACATAGAAGCAAAAGTTCTTAATAAAATCAAATTCACTATAAAAAGGTTAATTCATCATAATCAAATTAAGTATCCTAGGAATGCAAGGTTGGCTTAACATTTGAAAATCATATAATGTAATACACTACATTTAAAAAAATATAAAGATGTGCAGGAAAAGCACTTAATATATAAAGATGTGCAGAAAATGCTCTTGACAAAAATCAACATATATTTACAATCAAACTTTCAGTAACATAAAAACAAAATGAAATTTTCTCAAAGGGCAACTTAAAAGCCTACAGATAACATGCTTAAGGTACAAAGACAGATTTCCTTTCCTAAACTCTGGAGATAAGTTACAGATATCTGCTCTCACCACTTCTATTCAATATAATATTAACGGTCCTAGTCACTATAATGAAACGAGTAAAACAAATAAAAAAACAAAAACCTTGCAAAGAAACAAGTCAAATTGAATTTATTCTCAGACATGATGAAAAGTACTATATAATATTTAAAAATTGTAAAGCTAATAAATGAACTTATCAAATTTAGAAGATAGAAGAAGATCCATACATAAAGTCAATTGAATGTGTATGCAGTAGCAAGGAACAATCGCAAAGTGACATTAAAAAACAATATCACTCATAATAGTATCGAAATATGAAACGATTAGGAATAATTTGATAAAATAGCTGAAAACTAAACTAAAACTCGAATTCGGAGAGAAAGAGAAGAAAACCTGAATAAATAGAAACGTGCTATGTTCATGAATCTGAAGTCTCAATATTATTCACATATCAATGTCTCTCAATTTGATCTATAGACTGAACATAAAACAAATGAATATTACAGCAGGCTGTTACAAATAAAATTGACAAGATGATTCTAAAATTTTTAAGCAATTATAAAAGAGGTAGCCTAAAGGATTTGGAAAAAGAAGTTGTAACAATATTTTTGAGGCTTAATTATAAAGCAACAGTCATCAAGAAGGTGTCCTATTTATGCAAGGACAAAAATAGTTCAATGGGGCTGAATTGAGTCCAGAAATATATCCTTACACACAAGACCACTGAATGAAGTCTCCATGATGATAGAGACGAAGGCTATGCATAGATGTGATAGCATGGCTTCCTTTCACCAAGGCCACTAAGTACTGCTGCTGACAGACATGCAACCTCAGCATCAAAGGCAAACCCTGACCACTTGACATGATACTATCTCATAAGTATACCAACCAAATTCTTGAGGGTTGGCTAATTTTGTTGGTCCTCTTCAGCTTGAAAAGGGCAAGTATTTATTCTGACCAGGAGTCACACAGCTTGTGAGTAATGGTTTGCTTTTCGTGATTGTGGTGGCTAGCATAATTATCCAAGGGTTCATGCATTGCTTGAATCAATAACATTGTACAGTGGATACTATCACCTCAAACAAAGTTACCACTTTATGGCAAGAAAAGTGCAGTTATAGCCACTGACCAGGGTATCCACTGGTTCTATTATACACTGTATCACATACTATATTCACTCTGTATTTACTGTGAAGTCTATTAACATTGTTACCTTTTTTATATTAATTTTTTTATACAAGAAACAAACAGCTGGGTGTGGTGGCACACACCTGTAATCCCAGCATTTTGGGAGGCCGAGATAGAGAGGTCACCTGAGGTCTGGAGTTTGAGACCAGCCTGGCCAACATCGAGAAACCCTGTCTCTACTAAAAATACAAAATTAGCTGGATGTGGTCGCGCATGCCTATAATCCCAACTACTTGGGAGGCTGAGGCAGGAGAATCGCTCAAATCCAGAAGACAGAGATTGCAGTGAGTGGAGATTGCACCATTGCACTCTAGCCTGGGCAATGAGAGCAAAACTTCGTCTCAAAAAAAAAAAAAAAAAAGAAGGAAAAGAAAAGAAAAAGAAACAAACAGCATCTTCATTTTGCTCGACCTCAGTAAATTATAACTGCCATTCAATATGAAATTGACAACACAGTTTCTTTCAGTTTCTCAGGTGATACATCAGGCATCTCTTGCTACTTCCTTGAAAATGTTTCCCCTGAAATCAGTAATTACACTAGACATCGTCAAAAATATGGATGGTAACCCAGGGTTCAGATGCCTCAGTCATTAAGGTCTGTATGATGCCACCCGGCAACTCACTTGAACCAACAGAAGTCAAATAATACAAAATTTCGGTTAGATAGGAGGAAGACGTTCAAGAGATCTATTGTGTAACATGGGGACTACAGTTAAGAACATCTTATATTCTTGCAAAGTGCTAACAGAGTGATGTAAAATGTTCTTATCACAAAAATGATAATAACTATGGGACGCAATGGATTTGTTAATTAGTTAGATTTAACCATTCCACAATGTACATGCATTTCAAAACGTCACGTTGTAAACTATCGATACACACAATTCTATATGTTAAAGAAATAAATAAAAGAAGAATGACCAAAACAAACAAAACAAAACACCAAGAAGATTAAAAAAAGAAGTACAGCCAGAGGTAAGTGGAATGTGGTAGAACAGGTCAGCTATTTTTTGGAGCGAGGAAGATGAAGACCAGTTACATCCTGGAGATTACAGCAAGGGAGACTATAGCTCATCTGGCTAAACTTTCTCTTGAAGTTTTCTCTCAGAAATTGTGCCCAGTGATAATTTTGAAAATGTATCACAGCATGCAGTAAATGTAATGTGAGAAGCAAGTGGATATCAGTAGTGCCAGTGGTAGACTAGAGGGGGTGCTGGTGCTGTCTTGCTCCAACTGCCTCAGAGCCATTTTACTGTTTCTATGAGCCCACTCCCAGCTTCTATGTGCTTTGCTATGTCTCATCCTTGTGACTTTCTCCAGAAGACTGATCTTGGGCTACTAGAGCCTCCTCACCTGCAGGTTCATATTAGAGGCTCCTGGAAACTTTTATCTGACTAGCATCTCAGCTACTGATTGAAAGGTCAATGAAATCTCAACTCCTTTGCCTGAAAGTGGGGCAAACCCTGAGTTGTAGATTTCTATTCTGGAGTGCCCAATAAGATAAGGCTGATGTTGTATTTTGTTTGGATTTTTTTTTTTTTTTTTTTTTTTTTTTTTGGCCAATCATCACATCTTTTCCTGGCTTTCTCCTCTTCTCTGATGTGCTATTATCCCACTCTTTCTTCCGACTTCTCCTGGGAGCATGCACTTAACAAATCACTTGCACACTAATCCTCATCTCAGGGTCTGTTTCTGGAGAATCCAATGTAGGACACATACACACAACCTCTATTTTCATTTTTTCACACCTCTTTGATTAACACTCTCCGTGACATGTGCATATTACACCTTTTTTTAAAAAAAAAACCAATTTAGTTAGAAATAACTGACGAAAGTCCCTCCTTTGGAGGTGTCCTTTTAGTCCTATTTTTGAATAGGACACCACCAGAGAGCTGGTGCAGGTGGAAAGGTCAGGATTAATTTATTTTTCTCTGAAGAAACAATAACTTAAGATTGTGTGTGTGTGTGTGTACATACATATAGAGGTAGAGACAGAGAGGGAGAAGCAGAGGAGAGAGAGAATGAACTAGAGAGAAGGACAATCAGCAGTCACACAGGGGTGTACAGACAGCATCTCTTCTTTCAATGCATTTCAACATACATTTATTCACCCTCTAACATATGTGTAGGATAATAATGAATATGTCACTCTGTCTTCTGAGAGCTCATGGTCTAATGGAGAAAAGATATGTAACCTTTGGTAATTGTAAGCCCGGCTCTTTGTAACCCAGGGTGCTCTGAGAAAAGTGTACTGATGAAGGTGAATATTCTCTGGTACCTGTGATGATGGAGAAATAGTAGTCAATGTGTGCTGTCTGGAGGATCCTTGGGGAAGAGGAATTTAATATGAACTTGAATCCCAAAGCAAGGTTTTTTTTTCCCCCAAGAGTAAGGCTGTAAAGGCCTCAAAAGCTGTGGTTCTATACTTACCACATGTCAAGTAAAAACTTTTATGGAGTTCTTATTTGCAGTGATATTTCATAATAGCTTGTGTGAAGATTTATCAAGATTGTTGAGTCATTTCCTGAGTTTGTGGTATGACTGTAAAATAATGACATTGATTTATTTAAAAACATAGGCTATGATTTGTGTAAAAATAGATATTTCCTGTGCATAAAAATTCTTAATCTCTTGGATTGTTCCTGTCTCCTCTGTAAAATGGGGGCTATAATACCTTGCTTGCAAATATTGGAGCTGCGCTTTACTTAAAATTCCTATCGCAATCCCTGTATAAAAGATTCTCAGTAAATTTTTCCTGTGATTCCATTATGAGGTATACCACTCCCAGGGTTAATGAACAGTAAGTTACTTTTTAGGGAATTATCAAGAAATAAAACCAATTTATACACATCAATGATGTGCCAAGCCATATGCCTGAGGCAAAAGAAAAAGCCAGTAATATGGATCCTGTGTCCATTTAAAATTTTTATATATTATTCAACATTGATTGTTTTTGCATTAATGTTGATTTAAAAGCATTGGATTAAGACATGATTTCTTTTGATTATTGGCTTTTTTGGAAGTTTCTAAAATTTGCCCCTGAGACAAGTGCCTCACTCCCAGTGTCAAATACATTCTCATTCTCTTATTGATATTTCTGCTCCTATATTGGATGTTGTGTTGTGCTGCCTAGATTTCCCTAGCTAAGGGTTAGAGTGGCCAGTTCCACAGAGGCCAAGAGCTACTGGCATCTCATACTGGTGCTGAGTCCCTTCCAGAGATCGCCCTTAACTAATGGTAGCTGCCTTGTCTCAATCACATTGCCCTTCCCGGGGCATCCACATACAATGACTGGTAGGTGTGGGACCAAAAGGTCTAGTCCCCTTGTCCCAGTTTCAGAAGACTCTAAAGGGTTATCAAAAGTCCTTGGAGGATTGTTTGAGGCTTTTGTTGTGGCTGCATCCCAGCACAACTTCTCCCTCTGCTCAGTCTTATTTCCTTCACTTTCCCACGAGAGTTGATTCTAAGAACATTCTCCAATATGTTTCCTGGCACCCCAGTATCCATCCCAGAATCTGACTCCCAGGAACAAAACTTGTGACAGTTGTGGCCAGGAGTGGTCTGAAAGAGGAGATCTTAAGATGGGATTTCAGAGCTGAAGCACCCACTGGCAGGCTGACAGTGAGGACCCCATCACTGGTGTTATGTGCAGCATACATAGGCCGTGGCACAAGATAGCAATACAACATTATACGTTTTACCAGTAGGGAACTGAGATCATACACCTGTGAAAAGAAGTGTACCAGAAGGTGCAATATATCTGATACTTGAGAAATACTGGGAAATAGAAATTAGAAGAACACTGTTACTGGATGCAATAGATACTTTGAAGAAGATAGTAAGACCTGGTGCAGTGGCTCACACCTATAATCTCAGCACTTTGGGAGGCTGAGGTAGGTGGATCATGAGGTCAAGAGTTTGAGACCAGCCTGACCAACAATGGGGAAACCCCATCTCTACTAAAAATAGAAAAAAATTAGCCAGGCATGGTGGCACGTGTCTGTAATCCCAGCTACTCAGGAGGCTGAGGCAGGAGAATCACTTGAACCCAGGAGGTGGAGGTTGCAATGAGCCAAGATTGCACCACTGCACTCCAGCCTGGGTGACACAGCAAGACTCCGTCTCAAAAAAAAAAAAAAAAAAACAACCAAAAAAACACCCAAAACAAACAAACAAAACAAACAAACAAAAAAACACAAGATAATAAAAGGCTGGGGGCAGTTCATCAGTAATTAAAAATTGGAAATGAAAGCCAGAGGACCTCCTTGTAAGCATTTATAGAGATTCACATATCCTGCAACTAGAAGGCAAAAAAAGAGGAGGACAGTCATAGGACTTACTTAGAAGGCTAACAGAGTTTCAAAGAGGACTAACAGAGCTTCAAAGAGGGTGTGGGGTTTTCAGTTCTGGTAGGTCTGCTAAGCCAAGGTCAGGATCCTAACTGGGAAGAAATAGGACTTCGAGGAATAGGATTAGGTTGATGAGCAAAACATGTTGATTCACTAGATTCCCTTGAATTCTCTATGCTTAGAGAAGTGTACTACTTTTCCCTATTACCCCACACCTCCACCCTTTTCATTGAAGATTATGCAAAAGCCTCTGCTTTGCTTGATATGGTTTGGCTGTGTCTCCACCCAAATCTCATCTTGAATTGTAACTCCCACAATTCCCACGTGTCATGGGAGGAACCTCATGGGAGGTGATTAAATTATGGGGCTGGGTCTTTCCTGCACTGTTCTCCTGATAGTGAATGAGTCTTGTGAGATCTGATGGTTTTAAAAAATGGGAGTTCCCCTGCACAAGCTCTTCTCTTGTCTGCTGCCATGTAGGATGTGCCTTTCACCTTCCACCATGATTGTGAGGCCTCCTCGGCCATGTGGAACTGTAAGTCCACTAAACCTCTTTCTTTTGTAAATTGTCCAGTCTCAGGTATATCTTTATTGGGAGCATAAAAATGGACTAATGTAGTGCTAGATAGTACTTCCATTCTTGGCCACTAGATCAATAGCCAGGGTTAATGCACAATAATAATATAGCATGTAATTTCTGGGGTTGTTGAGGAAGGGACTATAAAAATAACTGCAAGACCTAGCAAACATATATAGACAGAATTTGGGAGAGTATATTTGGAACCAGATTCTGAGGGTGTGGAATAAAGTGTGGTAGAATATAGAGTTCGATTTGGGAGAGTTTCTTGACATGAATCTTCTTTCTTGGGATTTGAAGAAAGTGAGGTGCCTCACTGAATGAAGAAGAAATGCCAGAAGTTTTATGGAAGAAGGTAGATGAAGGAATCAAGAGACATAGAGAAGTGTACTTAGAGTTACATACCACATAAGTCTTGAAAATCCACTAGATGAATGTTTTTCCATGGGAAGACTTGAAAGACCATCCACTTATCAAAGCAATGAAGAATGTGCTGCTGAACAGAAAACCAGTGTCACTGAGAGGCTCAGAGGTCACTATCCTCTCCTGGCCCTGGTTACTATATAGTCTGAAGAGATGCAGGCCACCTGGGCATCCCACAATCACAGTAATGAATTTATTGATGATATCAAGCTAATCAGACCAGATAAGAAGTGACAAGTTCACTAGAGGACTTGGTAAAAGACATGCACTTCAGAGAGTGGGATATAAAACCCATGAATATTTGGAAACTTGCTACATCAGTAAATTATTTAGGGATCCAATGAGCCATACCAGGAAATCACCTCCAAAGTAGAGGACACTATTGCATCTCACAATGTCTGAAGAAGCAGCACATGAAGAAGGAAGCACAATGCTTAGCAGACCTTTTTGACTTTTGGAGGCAGCAGCTGTATCTTGGGAACACTGTACTGACACGCATATCAGGGCACATGAAAAGCATCAGGAAAAGGCTCTGTAGTAGAACCAGGCTCTGATACAAGCAGCCCTGCTGCTTGTTCTATATGACATGTAAGGTCCTGTGTATTAGAAATGGCTGTGTTAGGAAAAGATGCATCAGGAATTTCTAGCGAGGCTAAGTAGGAGACTCACAATGTGATACTGTAGTGTTCTGGAGCGTGACTAGGTAATCTGCAGTAATGTATTAAGCTTTTAGAAACAGCCCTTGGCAGGCAACTGAACCCTAATAGATACAGGATATTTGATAATGAGAAATTAAAGTCCGTTCAGGCAGAAGTGTTCACCATGAGCTGGGTTCAGGTACACCCTCCAAGCCACAAGGGCATGAAGGCCTAGCAATCATGCACACTAAGATGGAAGTGGTACATCCAAAGTCAGGCATGAGCAGAGCTAGAGGGCACAGGTAAACTGCAGGTGGCCTAGACTCCTATATTATTCACCACCATTGCCCCGGTGACTTTCTACCAGTCCCTGATTGTGGCTGCATGAAAGGTCTTCATAATTCTCTGATAGAGAAGCATGAAATTCAAGCTTAGTTATTCTATACAATCAAGCAGACTAAATGACTTGCTCAACTGATATCGGTCAGCCTCTGTAATTGGCCACCCCAGTGCTGTCCCAATAAACTCCTGAGCCAAGTAGCTATGGTGGCAGGCATGGAAGCAATGTTTGGAGCCAACAGCTTGAGCTCCCATTTACAATGTCTGTTCTAACTAACCTAGACGCTGAATGCCCAACTATCCAGATAGAGACAGTACTGAGTAGGACACCATCCTTTGAGAATAACTACCTACCTACCTGGTGCCAAGTGTGCCAATTTATCCTCTTCCATTCTGTAAAGGGTAGTAGGTCCTTTTCATGTGAATAGGTATTTTTTTCAAATTCAAGGAATAAGTTTAATTTTGGGGTTAACGGACCCTCCCTTAGCCAGTACTACTACAATAAGTCTTACAAAATGTATGATTCACCACTGTGGGCTTCCATACGAGATTGCATTAGAGAAAGTGTCCTGCTTTTCAGCAAAGGAGGTGCAGCAGCGCACATATGACCATGCTATCCATTGCTTCAATTACAAACACACCACCCAGAAGCTGCTGACCTGCCAAAGTGAAGAAACAGCTTGTAGAGGGTATAATTAAATCCCCAGCTTGGAGTGGATACCTTGTGAGGGTAGGCACCAACTTCTAAGATGACGTACATCCTCTAAATCAATGCTTTTTATCTTGTACTATGTCTCTAACAGCTAGAGTCCATGGATCTGGTAAGTAAGGGGTAGAAATAGTGGTAGTCTACCATGAAATCACTCCCAATGACCCTCTCGGAACGATTTGTTTTCTGTCTTCCCAGTCCTGGGCTCTGCAGATTTAAAAGACTTGGCTCTCAGAGAATGAATGCATCAAAAAGGGATACACTAAGAGAACCATTAAATCGTAAGCTATGACTACATCCCCATTACTTTGGGCCCCTTGAACTGAGGGACCAGCAGGAAAGGGGAGGTGTTGTCATCACAGCAAGAGTAATGAACATGATCACTGGGAGGAAGTAGAGATAATTTTCTACCATGAAGATGAAGAAAAATATGATCCACATTTTTGTCTCTTGATACCAATGTGGGCAGTTAATAGACAAGAGCAACAGCCACAGCCTGAGAAGGGTCTCAAGCTCTTAGGAATACAGATCTGAGTTTCCTCACTAGCAAGCAATCTAGACAAGCAAAGAGGAATCTAGAATGCATAGTATAAAAAGGAGGTGATGGCCAGGCATGGTGGCTCATGCCTGTAATCCCAACACATTGGGAGGCCAAGGCAGAAGAATCACTTGAGGCCAGGAGGTCAAGACGAGACTGGACAACACAGCAAGACCAGTCTCTTAACAACAACAACAGAAAAGGCAAAACGAAATGAAAGGAGGTGATGAGTGTAGTTGTGGCCTCAAGACAAGAGGCAGTGGCAGGGGTAATTTTTCCTATACTTCCTCTTGTAAGTTTACTTTAATGAAAGATGTCACCTGAATCCTGAAGAAGTGGCTTCCAGAACATATATGAAGCAAGTAAATCCGAGTGACTCATGGGAAAAGCTGCTGTGGATGCTGCGTGGCACCTTCCAATCCCCCCACTTCAGAACTGAAGCTCTTATTCCTCCAACTGCACATGGTTTTGGAGACTAATATTTTACAGGTATACCCTCCAGATCTTGCCTTCAGCTGAAGAGAAACACCTTGCTCAACATCATACCCTCTTCTCTGGGGGCAAATGTGGAAATATAGAGGCTCAACACAGCTGTACCCAAATTTAGAAAAACTTCAGAGAGTCTTTCCAATCTCAGGGTTCCCCTTAAGATCAGCTGAGCCCTTTGTTATGACTGCATCACAACTGAATTTCTCCTTAACAATTCTACTTCCTTCACTTCTTCTGTGGGCGTTGATCCTGAGACCTTTCCTTAAAATTGTTTCCAGAGTCTACTTCCTGGGTACCCTGATTTTGGACAGCTTCCCTCCCCAAACTGCACCATCCCTACCTTAAAAGTCACTCTTCTACTGTCCCCTAACACATTTGCATACAGGTTGAATTATCTAAAACTCCTAATTTTATTCACTGCTTTCCTACTAAGTGGAGATTTGTTTTTAATCTGTGGTGCTGATTTTGCTACCTCTGTTCAGTAAACTCGCCCTTTGCAATTAATTCCAAGGTTGTAGTCCCTGTGTCCAAGTGAAAGTAAAAACATGGTATGCACTATTTGCCCATTTCAATAATGTCAAACCTCTTGCACCTGATGTGTTTGATGGATTCTAAATTGAGAAGCATTTGAAATGAGAAGACCTGAGCCTTGTAAATGTACTTGTCACTGCTGAGACATCATCCTCAAAGACAGCATGAGCTGAGGATGCACAGAGGGCACACTACCTAAGTAAGATGAACATGAAGAGGCATTTTGGAATTCTGTTTTATGCATTAGCAAATAAATAAGCCCAGTTCAACCTATATGGGAGAAATCAGGGATAAAGAAGCAACGGATAGACTGAAGTCTTTACTCACAGGGGTCACTCCCAGGGATTTTCATCTTGATTTTTTTTTTTAATAACTATTAATTTTCTCCAGCAGTCTCTTGCTGTCACCCAGGGTGGGAATACCAGCCATCGTGGCTGACATCTTTTCTCTTACGGTATTTAGTAAAATTAAACTGCCAGTCTTCATTTCTCCTGATGGCTTCAGTACTGTACACTTTTCTCACTGAGGTTTTTTTTCCCTTTCTTTTCATTAATTTTAAAGAAGGTCTTGGTGGGTTTAAAGCTCTTATGTTCAGATTGGCATCTCGAGATGAGACCTAGGATACTGGAGGTAAAGACATCAGGACAAATGAAGGTTGGCAGCATAAAAGAAGAACACATTTTCTCCATTTAACGACTTGAAATTCTCTGAGGATAGAAAGCTTGGGCGAGTTCTAAGCCCAAAGATGGCTTCGTTGTTGCTGAGGGATAGACCTGTGAACTGTGTCCCAGGATAACATCAGACTGGAGATGAGGAGTGATCTTCATGCCAGAGAGGTAGGGTTGCTAGCAGGACAAGTATTCACTCATCCAGGTGATCACATCTCCAAACTGCTCCACCAGGGACATCCCTGGAGGTGACGTTGTGTCACCCTTTTTATTGGTTCATTTGCTGGAGCTACATCACAGTGTGTTTCATGGATTCAGGACCTGATATAGCCCTCGAATCAACTGGACTCTCCAAATTTAGCAGCATGGTGTAGAAATTCTTGAAGCTGCCATTGCACTCACTCACCTTCTCACATCAAATCACCCACCCAGCTCGATTTTGATTAAATCATCCATTAGGTTAGTTTGCTGTGGAGGGTCTTCTCATTCAATTTCTTGGTCTTTTCTTATCTCTCATTTTCTCATTTACATAGACTCCTAAAGCACTCATGCTGCATTCCTTAGGCCCAGCCGAGATTCACATTCTGTTCTTTCTCTAATATTACTATTCTCAATTCAAACCCATATCCCTTCACCCTCCTAATAGCTAAATTTACATTCCCTAATTATGTTCAGAAAGTTCTATGGCTATCAATCAGTTACACCTCCTTAGAAACCAGTTTACTTAGCTAAGAATTAGAGGAAAGCAAACTAATAAAAGAGGTTCAGTTGGAGATAAGAATGAAGTTTCATCACTTATGGAAAATTTACCTTTTAAAGGAGAGTACATACTAACCCAAGCCTACATTCCCTAAAAACATACTTGGGTCTTATCCATGTTTCTGTGTTCCTCCATATTTTCCATAGTGCATGAATAAATGAAGAGTTCAAATAAATGTTGAATTCACTGCAATCAAATGGAATTAATGTTACTGAATGCAACTTTATGGAACATATTCCATGTAGCTGCTTATCTTTGTAGTTAAAATCAGAAAGACTCAGAATCTGATTTTAGCAATCATACAGTTGGAGAAGTGTGTATTTGGGGTAAATAATGCCACACTCCTGTTTCAATTTCCTCATTTACAAAATAGGCATAATAATATTACCTATCTCATAGGATTGATGTGGGGATTGTATGAGATATTCGCAATGTGTTCTGCATGTAACATTCACATAGGTAATGCATGCTAATAATAATAACAATAATAGGAATAATAATACAAATAGTTATTTCCATCTCTTGTGACTGTGGACTTAGGGTCAATTTAGTGGGTCAATCTTCAACTATTTCTTTGATGCCTTTGAAGTGCAAGAAAAATAGAATTTCTAATATGTAAAATTCTATTATTATTTCTAAAAATAATACAAAAGAGTGAGATCATTGTGTTTGAATCTTGTTAAAATAGAGAAGTTGGCAAACTTTTTCTGTAAAGACCTAGACAGTAAATAATTCAGGTTTTGAAGACAACACATAGCCTCTGTCATAAATATTCAACTCTGTCATTGAACCATAAATGAATGGGCATGGCTGTATTCCAATAAAACTTTATTTACAACAACAGGAAGTGACCTGAAGGAAGTGAAGCCAAAGGAAAGTACTGAGTTAGTGAAATTCACCATTGAGTGATGCCTCATTTGAGTGACTTTCAAGGGCTTGTTTTCCATCCAGCATCCAGGAGACACCACTCTATCCTTATAATAAACTGTACATATGTGCTCAACAACAACAAACTACGCACACACACACACACACAGACACACACACACACATGCAGGTGTGGATTTGGTCCCTGGGTTACAGTTTGCATAGCGCATCTGAGGTCACAGTGGAATAGGTGAATCAAAGTTGATTCACTATAATTTCCATTAAGAGCTGACATGTGGAACTCTAGAAAAGGCCATCCTCTTCCCATACAGAGATGACCTAGTTATATCAAGAAGTATACGCTTGGCATAGAGGCTAGTGAGATATAAATTGCAAGACAATCATAGGACATGAAGCCAAGGTAAATGGATTCAACGACTAACTTCAGCATGTCAATCTAGTGTTTTCAGGTTATGTTTCTTTGTTGGGAAAATGCTTCATTAGAAAATTAGTGACCATACTGGGCCTCCAGTTTTAGTCCATTGGACCTTAAATGAAAAAGAAAGAGTAGAAATGATGTGCTGTTTTCTCTTCACATACAAATGAGCGAGAATCCAGGGTGGAAAATATTAAGTCTTCGATTTTTGATGTGCATTGTCTCATACCCAGAATGTCTTCTTTCATTAGGCTATTTATAGGATGTGTTCACAGCTGACTTAATTATGACACAAAATCAGTGACTGGGAGAGGCTTACCCCACTGAGAAAGAGAGGAACACTAGAAGAGAGGTAAACCTGAACTCTAACCAGGTTACTACTGAAAGGTTAAATGGGAGAGCTCTGGCCATGCCACCAAGCTCCCTGATTTTTTCCTCCAGCCTTTCAGTCTAAGTAAAAACAATGCAGACTTCAAAACAAGTCTAGTAGCCCCCACTTCTAAGGAGACTCCATACTTTAAAAAAAGAGAAATTTAATGGCAGAAACTGTCACCAATTAAGATAATTAAAATGATCAAGCAACCAGAATAGAATCATCAATATTGGACAATATTCTACAGTCTCTGATCAGCCTCAACAAAATAACAAAAGTATCAAATTTTTTTAAAAATCACTTCCCAATGATTATTCATATATAAAGTTATACTAGTTCAATCTGAGTCTGATAATAGATCAAACATAATTATAAATTGCTCATGCTTCATGAGCACACCCCTAGCTTAATTTGTGTATGGCCAGATGACAGTATGTGGATTTTTTTTTTTCCTTTTAAAATTTGAGGCTGTGGTTGGAAATACAAATTGCCAAACAAAACCAAATTACTGAAGGCAGTCTATCACAGCTTTCAGAAAATCATAAGGTACATTAAACTTGAATGAATATTGCAATAGCTAAAACTCAGCTTGAATTGATGCATGTTCATTTCAATTGCATTTGATTATTCTTGTTATGTTATTACTATGTTCATAACTGTTGTGATATTTCAGTACAGAGTGATTTCTTCCCAAATGTAATGTGGCTTGAAATCAAGAATGCCAGCAGTGGTTTGTGTTGAGCACCCATTTTAGAGGCAATTCCTCAGGCAGTAGTTCATTCTGGAAGCTCAAAGCAATTCGTTGGTCAGAGCTTGAACACTTGTAATTAGAGAGAAAGATCCTTTGGAAAAAAACATCAAATTTAAGCCTGAGCATTATCTTTAATAACTGCATCTTCATGTGCTGGTGCTGCTTACTACATAATGTACCAGGCCTTCAGACAAAGTGCTATCTCTGTTGTAAATGCCTCCCTCCCTTTAGTCTTCCAGGTAAATTCTTCCTCTTCGTTCAAGTTTCACCTCTAATAGACATTCCCTTTTATTTCTCCATGTAGGGTTGATTCTAAAAAATGTATAAATAATAATGATAACTTAAAACACTTATTGTTTTCATGTATGTAAAATTATAGGGTTTATCTATAATACGTTGCATTTTAATGAAAATTAAAATATGGATTTTAATCTTCTGTTTACATACCCATCCTCTGCAACAGACTATTAATTTCTCAAGAGGGGAAATGTGCTTTGCTTAACTTTGTATTTGCAGTATTCAACAAGTGATGACAATGAATAGACACAATAAATATTAATTGAGTAGATTTCTACTTCTGTGAAATGAGGTTAATGGTATCTGTGCTTTCCATCTTATGGATTTGTTGTGAGAATCAAGTGAAATAATGTGTATGAAAGTTCTGTGTTGACTAAATCATACTCTGCACATATCAGAAGTTCTGCTAATCTCTCAACTAGACAAATACCATCTGTAGTAGCAATCACAGAGATCCTTGTTAATACAGCTGGAATCTAAGTGTTGTGAGAACCCAAGCTCCTTTCCTCCTCAGCTGCCCAATAAGAATAAATAAGAATAGAAAAATCTAACTCATCCTACGTTAAAAAGCAGAAGTGTTCCTTGTGGTTTTCTGAGGAAAATGTAGACTCTAGAGAAATGTAGGGTGTGGCAAGATGATGAGATGTTTTGAATTTAAAATCCCATTAAATATTTATTCACAGATATTCTTCTGCAGTGTACACTCTGTTGAACAGGTTTGCCTCGGAAATGCGAAGTCTTTCCCCTCCTCTGAAGGAGTTAGTTAAAGAGAGAAAGGTTATATGGCACTCTCTGCTTCATCGTGATGCATGAGAATGTGCATCAGCCCAAATGTTTACCCACAATGAATTAAAAAATGAATTGTGTATATGGGTGCAGGGAACTGCTATAGAGCAGTTAAAATGAACTGTTACTAATGCCATAACTTGAGTGATTCACATAGGCATGCTATTAAGCAAAACAGCCAGTGCTTTAACAGAAAACACACTATATGATTCCACATAAAGTGAAGTTAAAGAATAGGCAAAAGTAGTATGTGGTGATGGAAGTCAAAATAGTGGTAAATTCTGGATCAGTTTTTGAGTGAGAAAGAGACTGAGAGACCTCAAAGGAACTGGAAATGTTCTATAGAGATGGGAAAGTTATTGAGCTGACCATTTAAGATTTATGCACCTCACTCTGTGTACGTAATTTCTCAATAAAAAGTGTGACATAACAAAGGAAAGTAAACCTGCTCTTGGGGGATGAGGTCCATGAGGAAAACATATGAGAAGAGACACAGATTCACTCTTCTCTCTTCCTAGATTAGACTGGTTGTCCCTAGAGGGAAGAGCTGATGGCTGGCTTACCTGGCTCTGTATCTCTGTTAACATGCTCATTCTTTTGTTGTAAATACATTTTAGGCTGCTTTCCATTTGTGCTATGATGAATAAAGCTGCTCTAACATAAGTTACATGTCTTTTTCATGGTTATCTGTACCAATTTCTTTTGGGTTTATACTTAGCTGTAAAATCATATGTGGCACCTAATACGTGATTAATAAACATTTGTTAAATAAACATGAACATATGAGGAAATTAATGAATAAATAATCTTAAAGATGATCCATGCAGAGTGCAGGGACTTGGCTCCTTTTAGGGCAAGAACGTTACAAAAGGCTGGAGCTGGGATGGGAAGGGAGGAGATCTGGTTCCTAAAGCAAGACCTGATACCATTTACCCAGGGGCTGATTTCAATCCAGAAGGGACACATATAGTGACTCTGCCCTGAGATGCAGGCTAGAGCAAGTGGGGTCAGGTAGCGTCTGCTATGTGGGTGTGCTCAGCAATCACTGGTATGGCCCCTGTCCCTTTGTGTGAATCACTGGAGGGGTCCAGGAGGAGGAGAGAGAGGTACACAGCTCCGGCTCTGCTTATAGACAACACTCTATCATCTGGATAAGTCACTTCAGTTTCCTCAAAATTGGTGAAAAGGCAGAACACTGCACTTCTCTGACATTCCTGATGGCAGAGGAGAGTGAGGGCAGCTGCTTGTGGGTTCTAGCACAAACTAAGCAACTTACAATAGCCAGTAAAAATTTTTTGCAGTATTGACTTTCAGTTTTCAAATTTGTACAAATTTTCTCATTTAAATGTATAATGCACCTATGTGTTTTTATTATAAAATAAAGTTTATTTACAAAGGCTTCTAAAGGCATAGAAATCTGAAACCCAAGTCATGTTTAAGTCTTGATTTCCAAGGTCTCTTGGCATTATTATCACATATTCTGGATGTTGGTGAATTTAGTACCAGATCATCTGCAAAGCAATTTCCTCAAGTTCAACAAGATAATCCTCTTTCCATCCCTCTCAAAAATCAACTGGCAATTAGTTATCTTCTATTTCTTTTCTTCTTCTTTTTTTTTTTTTTTTTAGATGGAGTCTCGCTCTGTCACCCAGGCTGGAGTGCAGTGATGTGATCTCGGCTCACTGCAAGTTCCGCCACCTGGGTTCTAGCAATTCTCCTGCCTCCGCCTCCCAAGTAGCTGGGACTCCAGGCGCCCGACACCACACCTGGCTAATTTTTTTGTATTTTTAGTAGAGATGGGGTTTCACCGTGTTAGCCGGGATGGTCTCAATGTCCTGACCTCCTGATCTGCCCGCCTCGACCTCCCAAAGTACTGGGATTACAGGCATGAGCCACTACACCTGGCCCTGTTATCTTCTATTTCATAGTAGTCTAGCCTGAAAATAGTTTTTTGTCTAGTAATTTATGAGCCAGCAAACTTATATAGGTTTCTTCATCATATCTTTGAACTCAATCATTCTTTATTAACTGATAAACTCTTGCCTTTATAGTTATCCTACATTTCCAAATCTGTGATCAAGTAAGATAGACATCAAGTGAAAAGTTACTCCAGTTTCTAGAAAATCTTGCCATGACCATTTCTTAATGCCTGCGAAAGTCAGTCCACTTACTTCCTGACAATAAGCTGTTGAAAAACTTCATTTAGAATTTGTATTCATTATTTTCATGTTTTCTTTCTCTTAGTAATTAGATTTATAATTGCAAGACTTGCTCTGACGGTAGTAAACAACTGTGTTTACCATTTAAGAAGAATGCCTGTGCTTCTGAGAATTAATAGATGATGACAAGTGCCAGGATTGTCTAGCAAATTAATATAATATATTCTAATATGAAAGTTGCTAGGGAGACTTTGCCAACTTTCCTCCTCCCGCTGTCTCATACTCAGCGAATGCCTGTGAGAGGCCAAAGGGAAATTCTGCCTAGGCTGCAGCCCTTGGGAGAACATTTCCACAATGCACATGGAGAAATTATAGAACCCTTAATTCGGAAGGCTGTCTCCACTCCTTGAAACAGGAAGAGAGGAGCCCCAGTCCCAAGTAGGTAAATTTGCTTTAAAAAAAATTTTTTTTTCAAGTAAGGATACGATTCTCAGTTTGAAAGATCATGCCAAAGGCACATCTCTCAGACATCACAAGTAACAACTGCATGGCATAGAAAATAATTTTTCAGCCTTAGAACGCCAAATCATCAATATGTTGTCTTTTGAGAGAATTCCACGTAAGAAATAGGAATTAATCTGAAGAAGAAAAAATGTGCTGCTGCCTTTACAACAGACTCTTTATTTACATTTGACAATACATGTCATAATTATCTGTATTGAAACAGATCCCTGAAACCAACTTGTGTCTCATGTAACAGTAATTCATATTTATGGATCATTGCTGACCTAGTCTTTCCAACCACACAGATGATAGAAACTCCCTTGCTGAATGAAACAGCCTCTTGGAATCAGCATCATATATTTTTTGCTTGAGCTGAATGAAAGTAAATAAAACAGGAAATGGGCATCAATTATCCCTGATCTTCTAAAAATTTAGAAAGTAATGCCCAAAAATGAACCAAGAGAGACTGATGTCTTGGTTTATCTTTATAAAAACAGACATTTTAATTTTATTTAAAGATTAAAATGAGAATTATTTTGTGATAAATGTGAGGGTTATCTTCAAGAAGCAAGTTATTTGCTTCCAACTGCAGTTGAATTCATATTTAAAATAATTGTATTTATACACACATACATATGTTATATATAATATATATGTATGTACATACACACATGTATGTAATGTATATAATGTATGTTTGTGTGTAGTTTAAAAAAATGCATTCAGGGAAGCTTGCATACATCCAAAGTGTACAGCTTAGCATCCCAGATCAAAACTCAGATCATTACCCATACTCCAGAATCCTACCCACATATTCTCTCTCAGTCTTTATTGCCACCCCCCTCCCCGAATGTCTATTCTTACTTCTATTAACATAGCTTACTTTTGCTTCTTTGGGAATTTATATAAATAAACTATCATGAGTATCTACTCTTTTATATCTGTCTTCTTTGGTTGAACATTGTGTGTATGAGATCCAGCCACACTTCTGCATGTAGTTGTAATTTACTCTTATTGTATATATTATCAATTTTGTAAATATACTACGAAGCTTTCTTCTATTGTTGATTGATATTTGAGAAGTTTTCTTAGATTCATTTTAAATGATGTTTGAGTGAACTTTTGATAAGTCTATAATTGAAATACATATTATACGAGATACAGAATAATATGATAAACTGTAATTTGGGAGAACAAACAAATAGGTGTCAAAGAAAAATTGTATCAGACAGAACTGAACAGTCAAGGAAGACTTTAATCAAGAATATTGCAATAGGCAAGGGAGACTAAAGTCAACTCCACTGAAACAAAAGGCAGGTTAAATTTTAATCACTGGAATGAGCTAGTGGGATAGTGCTGGAGGACATTAGGGTGGAGATTAGCTTGGTCTATGTGATTAGCCCCTGTGTTTGCTCATTGGCTGTTACTGGAGTTAGTTTGTACTTTCCTACAGAGACAGGAGATAGGGACACTTCCTTACTTGATGATTACATTTCAAAGATATAACTCCCAGGTTCTTAACAAAGACTTTGGTTATAAAACTGGCAAGTGGCAAGGAGAAGACTTACATCTCAAAAAGGCAGAGAAAGAATTTATAATTGCAAATTTTCTAAAGTAAATGCTCTAGGAAAAAGGAGGGGAGGGGCCTATGGTGAGGAAGAAACAAGTTTAAAGTTTAGTAAACTAAGGGGAACGCTAAGATAATATTGATCATTGGAAACGCGTTAAAATATTACCAGATAACACCATTGCTGGTTGATTTATTTTTCATTGCATTTATTCCATTCTGAAATTTTTAATTTTTTTCTATCTGTAATAAATATTTTAATTAGTCTCATTATAGATTATTGACATCTGCTAATAACTGAAAACTTACCATGTGCAACCAATGGTGCAGAACAAAACAAGGCTTCTTTGAGTAACATGCCCCAGAGGGAAAAAGGAAAAATGAGGTCAGTGAACAAAGGATTTATGTAAAAGTCTACTGATCACCCTGAGTTCATGTCAGAGAAGAAAAGCAAACCAGCCCTCCAATCCTCCAATCCTTTTGATGACCTGTACAAGCAGAAAAATATACGGTTTTCAAAGAAATGTGTCCAAGGAGAGACACATTTTGATGTCAACTATGTGATCATCATAATTTAAAATATGAGGGAAAAGAGACAGACAAAGATGACAACAGCACAAAACTAGGATTGTATTAAAATGTTAAACTATATAGCCCTAGAGGCCCTTCATCTCAAGGAATAGTGTCAAAACTGTACTTGGATTAATTCCCCATAACTCTTATGTTTCATGAGAATTCAACGTGTATCTCTACACTGCACATCATTATTTCTGCCTCTCCTGTGCCCAACTTTTCCTTACTCTTAGATAATTAATTCCATTCTGAAGCCCTATTTTAGAGAATGTATATAAATATCAGAAATATGACATAACCAACTTTTTAGGAAACTTTCCCACTTATGACCTCACAGGTTTGTTTACATCTGTACCAGCGGACTGCAATTGTATTGCAGAAACACCACTGCTGAGCACCATCTCTTTGGGGGAGAAAGTTTGAAAAAACTCGGTTAAATTAATTAAAAAAAATAGGTTTCTGTACATAAGCATTTCTTGGAGCTTGAGTCAATTGTGATGCTTCAAGGGAGTGAGAATTTATTATGAAACATTTCTAACTATTTTTGACTAAGTAATTACTTGTGTGTTTATGTAATTGTGTGTGTACATGTGCATATGTAAAAACTATTTATCATACATGGAATATACAACACCTTGATGCACACTGATGACTAAGCTCTGATTTTTTTTATCTTGCCCAAGTTCCTATCTAAGAGGTCTATGGAGTCATGCCCTACAAACCACAAATTCTCATCAGATGAGTTTTATCTAACCCCATATATCATGACTTTCCAATTTGACTTGACTCTGGCATAACATTATGTGACAAGGAAGAAAGTCAAAATATTTTACCCCAAAACATGTTCCTTTGCCATATTTTGAAATGGCCCTGCAAAGCTGTCCTTTGTGGGAGGAAATTTGCATTTGTAAAGAATCTCTATTAACATAGCTAGATCTTTTTCTTCCAGGCCCTCTCAATCCTGAAGAGATTATTTTAGAATCTAACACCTTTTAAAGGTCTGTATAGTTAACATTTGTCATCTATTATTTCTAAGGGCAGTCACTATAACACTCCAAAAGAAACTTGGTCTCCACAATCTTTTATCTTAACCCGAATATTTCCTTTCTATTGATCGCAACTCTTTAGACAAACTCACTCAATTGTTAGCCAGAAAATGTTTAAATTTACCTGTACCCTGGAGGCACCCCCACCCCCACCCACCCCCACTTTGAGTTGTTCCACCTTTCTGGACCAAACCAATGCATTTCTTAAACGTGTTTGATTGATGTCTCATGCTTCCCTAAAATGTACAAAACCAAGCTGCAACCTGACCATCTGGGGCATATGTTCTCAGGACCTCCTGAGGGCTGTGTCACCGGCCACGGTCACTCATATTTAGCTCAGAATAAATCTCTTCAAATATTTTACGGACTTTGCCTCTCAGTCGACAACACTGATTAGAATCTCAAAACTCAAGTGCCTACAAGGATAAGACATCTATTGCAAATGGATAAAGGAGACAAGGTAAGGACTTTCACAAATTGGGAAGAGCATGTTCATAAAAAGTGAGCAGCCACTGTTCTGCTCCCGCTGATTGCTGCCATGCAGAAATTTCACCATAGTATTTTCAGATCTTTTGTTTTTCCAAGAGAAGAGAATAATCCAGTTATTCGTGTGAAATCTTCCTATTTTTGGATATTAGCAAATAACTTGGGGGTTTTTAGAACACTGTATAGGTGAAACAAAAGAACCTGTCACACAGATTGAATCCACAAGCTGCCAATGTGTAACCTCTGAATAGCATGCATCTGCCACTTTGTGACATCTTTTGCAAACGATAGTCTTACAAGGATATTTAAATCACGAATTTTATTATGTAAATTGTATGCCAGAAAGAAAATATTAATTCTTTTATCGAACATTACTTAACAGGCACTGTTTTGAGCACTCAAACCTATAATATTTCATTTAATCTTTACTTTGGGAAGAAATACATGGTTATCTCTAATTTTTAGACCACAAAACAGAGGTTTTTAAAAAGATGAAGTAGCCAGTACAGGTCAAAATATTATTAAGTAAAAGAGGTAGGATGGAGGGTACGCCTTACATTAAGTCTTGATGCCTGACCATTAATGCCATGCTGCATAACTCTTCTCTTCTATGAATCAGTGTATACATAATGTATGTCCAATTACTGTCTCTTTAGTTTATATGGTTGAATGTAAACTTGTTGAGGACAGGAAGCATGCTGCATATATATTTTTTTCCGCACACCTTAACATTTTGTTAGACATGTAAGATTTTTTAGCAAATGCTGATTGAATGAATTGATGTTGGGCTACGGGTCTGTTTAGTTTTTCTTGCTCTACTGCAGGAAACAACACATAAAGCTGAGCATTTTGTTGGCTCTCAATAGTTAAAGTCAAGTCTATTTTTTGAGTAATGTTAAAGTAGTATAGGGTGATGGACAAGACAATGCACTTGTCTTCCTGTCAATAACCTTGAATTTGATGCAAGTTTATCACTAACTAGTCATTGTAGACCTTAGTCTTTTCATTTCTAAATTTAAAAAAACATTGATTAGAAATCCCTAATTTCAATAACTGTGTGGTTGGTTTATATTGTTGGGAGATCAAGCTTGAAAATTAAAGAATGTACTGACTCTCAGACTTAAAGTTCCAACTTAGGGCTGGTTTCAGATGCAGCTTGAATCATGTGACCAGGATCCCCTCCTCTCCATCTCTTCATTCAGCGTTGCTTTTCATTTTTTGGCTTTATTCTCAAATGGCTTTCTCCTCGTAATGTGACTGCAGAAGATCCACATCTTATATCATTTTATCTTGAGGTCCAGCTGGATAGAGGAAGCTTCCTCTTCATTAGGCCTTGGCAGTTGTGCAGAGCCAGGCCCTCACTGACTTCAATGAGGTTGAATTCCTATCTGTGAACCAATCACTATCGCTAGGGAGATTAGATCTGTTTACAAGCTTATACCATAAGTATAAGAGTTTACATTAGAATCTCCTGAGGAGCTTTGAAAAATACTTACACTGTTTCCCACCCTAGAGAAATTAACTTAGAATATCTAGGAGTGAGAGTCAGGCATTATTTTTTTAAAGCTCCCTTTGTGATTCCAGTGTGAATCCTGGTTTGACAAACTGCAGTTCAAATAATTTAGGACCCAAACCTGAAGTTGTGACTAAGGCAAGCTCATTTCAAACACATGACCTGAGTCTTGGTAAAGGGTGATTCTTCAAATGAATTTTGGGCAACTCTTTAGCAGAAGATGTTTAATGCATACTGAATTTTAAAAATCTTGGGCTCCACTATTTTGAACAAAATAAATGTGAACTTCTTTTTTCCTATTATGTATCCCTTTTTCCTTCCTGTCATAAATTGAGAGGTAAGATTCCCCTGGGCTCCCACAGTCATGTGGTCTGGCATATCAAGTAACCTGAAGACATTCATGTCTCCCTTTCAAGAAGTTATAGTATATACATTGGCCATCAATGGATGCATTAAGGCCTCCCCCAGAGATGGCTCCTTAAAACATTGCCCTATTCTGCAAATTTACCTATGACTTCCATCCACAGTATTCACATCATTCTTATGCTCTCTTGAGAGTTAATTCTTCTTATAAATAACTGACATGTTCTCCTGAAGAAAAATGTATTCCCAGATTCATGAAAATGTAAATTAGGATTTTTAACTACAAGCTCAATAGGCTGAACTCATTCTCCGGCAATAAAGCATGTCAGAGCAATATAAAACATCTAGAAAAAACAAGCCGTGCCTTAAAATAATACCCAGACACCTCACTGCATCTTCCAGAAAATAGAGACCTTAGCTGAGGTCCATGCATCAGAATCTCAGAAATTCTGAAATGCTCTCAATTCTAGGGAACTCATCAACATCCTTTCAGTGCTGTAGCAGGTACCTTCTATGCAAAATAATCTCTTTCATAGTCCAAAAAGCTAAATGTATTATAGCTAAATACACTTCCCTCCTAGGCATTTCCACCTCTGGCTTTTCTATCATTCCTTGCACAGGGGTCCAGCCTGTTCACCATGTTCTCTACAAAGATCTTCAGAGGTGTAACCGATGTTGATAAAAAGAGAACATAAATTCATACCTATGTTATGACAGGCACTGCCTCAGTTCTGCATAGTAAATGGTTTTCCTACAGCTGTATGAGTCAAGGAGCCTTCTAATTCACTTCCAAAGGTGACAAACCTGAGAACCAGAGAAGTTAAGCAACTGGTTTTGCTTTTACACAACTACTAAGTTGAAAAGTTAGGTTTGGAACTAGGGACATTTTATTATACCAAACCTTAAGTGTTAACCTATCAAGGAATCTAATTTAGTTTCCACAAGGAAACAGTGTCTGAGGTTTTGAACTTTTTAAGAGTAGTGCCTTGTTCATTGTGGAGTGCCCTGGACCTCGTCCAATGCTTGGCACAGACTGGGTGCTCATTAAAGAATGGTTGAATGAAAGAAATAGGCAGGTGGGGGGTGGTCATGATGCACTTGGCTGTGAAAGAATGTTTCAACCTCTTACTCTTTTAACTCATACTCAAATTTGATAGCTCTTTGACCAACTAAGTCTGTTATCCTCAAGGAAATAGAAGCTTCCATATTCTTCCTGGCAGGTTTGGGGTACCAGATTATTAGATTATTTCTTTCTTTTTTTTTTTTTTTCTTTTTTGAGCTGGAGTCTGGCTCTGTTGCCCAGGCTGGAGGGCAATAGGGTGATCTTGGCTCACTGCAAGCTCCACCTCCCAGGTTCAAGGGATTCTCCTGGCTCCACCTCCTGAGTAGTTGGGATTTCAGGCACGTGCCACCATGCCCAGCTAATTTTTGGATTTTTAGTAGAGATGGGGTTTTACTATGTTGGTCAGGTTGGTTTCGAGCTCCTGACCTTGTGTTCTGCCCACCTCAGCCTCCTAAAATGCTGGGATTACAGGCGTGAGCCACTGTGCCCGGTTGTTTATTTCTTTTTACTTGTTCTCAGGCCAAAGAAGTAGCAACTACTTTTCTGAACTGTATAACTGCTTCTTCCTTTCCTATTTCATCTGATGTCTCTGTTTTGACCTTATAGCTAAATCAGTGCATATAAGAAAATGTATAGTTTTAAATACATATAAAGGACAAAAAGAATAATCCAAAAAAATAAGTGATTGAGAATGTTACCTGTGAAGATGGAAAAAGGAGAAAAAAATAAACAATAGGAAGGAAATCATATAAATGTAGAAATCTATAGTTTCCAAAAATAGAGAAAATTCAATAAAATTGATATATGTATCTTTGAAAATAATAACATTAGTAATTCTGTAGGTAGACTGATGAAGTACAAATCAAGAACAAACAAATTACCAATAGGATAATCAGAAAGGAGGATATTACTATAAATCCTATAGTCATTAGTAATACAATAAATAAAGTCATTCCACTTCTGGAAAGGTTATGTGAGAAGATCTGTAGACCTGCTCCCTAGTGAAACAAACATATCTTGTTAACATTATTAGAAAGCAACAACAACAATTTAAATTTTCTGGAAATTATCCTATGGGCATACCATGAAGAAACATTTACTCAAGAAATCTACTAAATCTTAGAAAGAACAGTGAATTTGTGGCACTTGATCTGTGACCTGGTCCCTCCCTCCACCTTCCCTAGTGCAGCATGGTGCACCACTCTAGATGGGGAGGGCCAGAAAGATAATGGTCCCTCTATCCTCAATTCTCAGTCAAAGGATGTGACTTTTCACTGGGATGGACATGTGCCCCATATTTCACATCACCCCTCAGCTGCAAATTGCAGAGACTAGATTCCTGGAAAGGGTGGCTGAGAAGTCAGGGAATCCCTTCCCGTACTCAGTCCCTAGTCATGTTGTGGAGGTTCTACCTTAGATACAACAGGCCTAGAACGCTGAGCCTTTATTGGTCTTACTCCAGCTTGCTTGTAAACTGGAGATTCTATGCTGGGAAAGCCAAGCCAAGAACATCAGAAGCTACTGACCCTGCACAATTCTCTACTTACAAAGTTGAAGTGTCATTTTGAAAGAGGCAGACTTTATATTCTTGTCCACAGGTTTGGAGCTGTGTTTTGGAAATGTTGCCAAGGAGAGAAGCTGTACATGAGAAAGAGCTCCAAAGCTTTCTCTGAATGAATTGATTTCATTTGAAAAAGAGGGTGGAGTAGTTGAAACTAAAGCCACTCTTGAAAATAATGGGGATTTTGGTGATAAATGATGAGAGGCAGGCTGATAGAAGAAACCATCAGCAAAAGTGAAGATAGACTAGTAGAGATTATACAATCTGAGAAGAGAAAGGGAAGAGAATGAAGAAAAATGAACAGAGCTTCAGAGAAACATGGGCTACCATTAAGTACACTAACATACGCATTATGAGAATGACTGAAGGAGAGGAGAGAGAAGAAACAGAAAAGAAATAATAGTTGAAAACTTTTCAATTTTGATGAGAATACTAATAATTCAAAATCTCAACAAAATCCAAGTAGGATAAATACAAACAGACCCACACCAAGACACATCATAGTAAAAATACTGAAAGACAAAGAGAAAAATCTTCAAAAAGTTAAAAGAAAAAAAAGGAAGAAACACTTTCAGAATAATTATATGAGGTCATATTATTCTGACACCAAAAGTAGGAAAAACCATGAAATAAGAAGAAAATTTCAGTCTAATATCCTTATGAATATAAATGCAAAATCTATAACAAAATACTAGTAAACCATATGTAGCAACATATGAAAAGGATGATAGACTGTGATCTAGTTGGATTTATCCCAAGAATATATGGATTCTTTAACTTATAAAAATAAATTAATACAATACATCCCTGATAGAATAAATGACAAAACCCAAATGATCATTTCAATACATATAGAAAAATCATTGTACAAAATTCAACACTCCTTCATGATAAATAACTTAGCAAGCCAGGCATAGAAGAGCTCTTCTGTAACCCGATAAAAGACTTCTATGAAAAGTCCCCAGCTAAGATCAGACTTAATGGCAAAAGACTGAATGCTCTTCCCCTAAGATCAGGGAAAAAACAAGAACGACTTCTCTCTCCACTTCTATTCAACTTTGTACTGTGGGTTCTATACAGATAAATTAGGTACTATATGTAAATAAGTAGCATCAGATCAGAAAACAACAACTATCTCAATTTGCAGATAATATCATCTTGTATATAGAAAATCCTAAGGAATACACTAAAAATTATTAGAACTAGTAAACAAGTTCAGTAAGGTTAGAGGATTACAAGGTCAATATAAAGAAATCAATTATTTTTCTATACCCTTGCAATGAATAATCCAAAATTGAAATTAAGAAAGCAACTACATTTATAATAACATGAAAAAGAATAAAGAGCAATACATATAACATAAAAAGCAAAAAATTATACTCTAAATCTACAAGCACTGATAAAAATTAAGGTACATGAAAACTAAGTACATGAAAGACATTTCATGTTTATTGACCAGGAGACTTGATATTTTTAGGATGTAAATACTTTACAAGTTGATTTAAAAATTCAATGCAATCTCTTTCAGAATCTCAGCTGTCTTTTTAGTAGACATTTATATACTAATTTCAAAATCTCTAAGCAAATTCAAGGGTCCTAGAAGAAGTAAACCAAACCTAAGAATAATAGGTGTTCCCAAAGGAGAAAAGAAATCTAAAAGTTTGGAAAATATATTTGAGGGAATAATTGAAGAAAACTTCCCTGACCTTGCTAGAGAGCTATATAGAGCTATCCAAATACAAGAAGCTTAAAGAACACCTGGGAAATTCATTGCACAAAGTTTATCACCTAGGCACACAGTCATCAGGTTATCTAAAATCAAAATGATGGAAAGAATCTTAAGGACTGTGAAGCAAAAGCATCAGGTAACCTATAAAGGAAAACCTTTCAGAGTAACAGCAGATTTCTCACCTGAAACTCTGCAGACTAAATGGGATTGGTGTCCATTTTTAGCCTCCTTAAACAAAACAATTATCAGCCAAGAATTCCGTGTTCAGTGAAGCTGCATAAATGAAGGAAAGATACAATCTTTTTCAGGCAAACAAATGCTGAGAGAATTCGTCACTACCAACCCAGCAGTACAAGAACTGATAAAAGGAGCTCTAAATCTTAAAAGAAATCCTTGAAATACACCAAAATTAAATCTCCTTAAAGCATAAATCTCACAGGACCTATAAAACAACAACATAATGAAAAAAAAAAAACAAAAAACGAAGTGTTTA
Organism: Papio anubis; assembly: GCF_008728515.1. NCBI lineage: Eukaryota > Metazoa > Chordata > Mammalia > Primates > Cercopithecidae > Papio > Papio anubis. The sequence goes on along the minus strand of NC_044986.1, from coordinate 26,136,502 downwards.
GGCAACATATAGTATGATGAAAAAAGATATTCCATGCAAATGAACACCAAAAACAAGCAAGAGTAGCTTCATTAGACAAAACAAACTTTAAAACAACAGCAATTAAAAAAAACAAAACAAAACCAGGGACAGTATATAATGATAAAAGGACTAGTCCAATGGGAAAATATGACAATTCTAAATATATACGCACCTAACAATGAAGCTCCCCAATTTATAAAACAATTACTACTAGACCTAAGAAATGAGATAGACCGCAACACAATAATAGTGGGGAACTTCAATACTCCACTGACAACACTAGACAGGTCATCAAGACAAAAAGTCAACCAACAAACAATGGACTTGAACTATACCCTAGAACAGATGGACTTCACCAATATTTACAGAACATTCTACGCAAAAACTGCAGAATATACGCTCTACTCATCAGCACATGGAATATTCTCCAAGATAGACCATATGATAAGCCACAAAACAAGCCTTACAAATTTAAGAAAATTAAGATTATAGCAAGTACTCTCTCAGACCACAGTGGAATAAAATTGGAAATCAACTCCAAAAGAAACCCTCAAAATCATGCAAATATATGGAAATTAAATAACTCATTCCTGAACTATCATTCGGTCAACAATGAAATCAAGATGGAAATTAAATAATTATTTGAACTGAATGATAATAGTGACAAACTATCAAAACCTCTGGGATACAGCAAAGGTGGTGCTAAGAGGAAACTTCATAGCATTAAATACCTACCTCAAAAAGTCTGAAAGAGCACAAATAGACAATCTAAGGTCACACCTCACGGAGCTAGAGAAACAAGAGAAAAATCAAACCTAAATCCAGTAGAAGAAAAGAAATAACCAAGATCAGAGCAGAACTAAATAAAATTGAAACAAACAAAAACAATACAAAAGATAAATGAAACAAAAAGCTGGTTCTTTGAAAAGAGAAATAAAATTGATAGATCATGGGAGAGATTAATCAAGAAAAGAAGAGAGAAAATCCAAATAAACTTAGCTAGAAACAAAACAGGAGATACTACCACATAAATACAAAATATGTTTCAAGGCTACTATGAACACCTTTATGTGTATAAATTAGAAAACCTAGAGGAGACGAATAAATTCCTGAAAATATACAACCTTCCTAGACTAAATCAGGAAGAAATAGAGACTCTGAACAGAACAATAACAAGCAGCAAGATTGAAATGGTAATTAAAAAGTTACAACAAATAAAAGTTCAGGGCCAAATGGATTCACAGCTGAATTCTATCAGACATTCAAAGAATTGGTACCAATCCTATTGACACTATACTAAAAAATAGAGAAAGAAGGAATCCCCTCTAAATCATTTTCTGGAGGCAGTATGATCCTAATACCAAAATCAGGAAAGGACATAACAAAAAAGAAAACTACAGACCAATATCACTGATGAATACAGATACAAAAAACCTCAACAAAATACTAGCTAATTGAATCCAACAGCATATCGAAAAGGTAATTCACCATGATCAAGTGGGTTTCATACCAGGGATGTAGAGATGGTTTAACATATACCAGTCAATAAATGTGACAAACCACATAAAGAGAATCAAAAAACAAAAATCAATGATCGTCTCAATAGATGCAGAAAAATCATTTGACGAAATCCAGCATCGCTTTATAATTAAACACTCAGCAAAATCGGCATAGAAGGAACATACCTTAAGAAAAGCCATCTATGACAAGCTGATAGTCAACATTATACTGAACAGGGAAAAGTTGAAAGCATTTCCCCTGAGAACTGGAACAAAACAAGGATGGCCCCTCTCACCACTCCTATTCAACAAACTACTGGAATACCTAGCCAGAACAATCAGACAAGAGAAAGAAATAAACAGCATTCAGATCAGTAAGGAGGAAGTCAAACTGTTCGTGTTTGCTAATGACATGATTGTATACCTAGAAAACCCTAAAGTCTCATCCAGAAAGCTCCCACTGGTAATGAATTCAGCAAAGTTTCAGGATACAAATTAATGTACACAGATCAGTAGCCCTGCTATACATCAACAGTAACCAAGCTGAGAATCAAATCAAGAACTCAACCCTTTTTAAAATAGCAGAAAAAAGTAAAAAATAAAATAATAAAATAATACCTAACCAAAGAGGTGAAAGACCTTTGCAAGGAAAACTACAAAACACTGCTGAAAAAAATCATAGATGACACAAACAAGTGGAAACACATCCCATGCTCATGAATGGGTAGAATGAATATTGTGAAAATGACCGTACTGCCAAAAGCAATCTACAAATTCAATCAAATGCCTATCAAAACACCACCATCATTCTTCACAGAACTAGAAAAAACAATCCTAAAATTCACATGAAACCAAAAAAGAGCCCACATAGCCAAAGCAAGACTAAGCAAAAAGGATAAATCTGGAGGCATTATAATACCCAACTTCAAACTATACAACAAGGCTATAGTCACTAAAATAGCATGGTACTGGTATAAAAACAGGCATATACATCAGTGGAACAGAACCCAGAACCCAGAAATAAAGCCGAATACTTACAGCCAACGGATCTTCAACAAAGCAAACAAAAACATAAAGTGTGAGAAGGACACTCTATTCAACAAATGGTACAAGGATAATTGGCAAGTCACATGTAGAAGAATGAAACTGGATCCTCATCTCTCACCTTAAACAAAAATCAACTCAAGATGGATCAAAGACTTAAATCTAAGACCTGAAACCATAAAAATTCTGGAAGACAATATCAGAAAAACCCTTCTAGACATGGGCTTAGCCAAAGACTTCATGATCAAGAACCAAAAAGCAAATGCAAAAACAAAAAACCAAAAAAAAAAAAAGGAAGATAAACAAATGGGACTTAATTAAACTAAAAAGCTTTTGCACAGCAAAAGAAATAATCAGCAGAGTAAACAGACAACCCACAAAGTGGGAGAAAATCTTTGCAATCTACACATCTGACAAAGGACTAATATCCATAACCTACAAGGAACTTGAAAAAACCAAACAACCCCATCAAAAAGTGTGCTAAGGACATGAATAGATAATTTTCAAAAGAAGATACACAAATAGCTAACAAACATGAAAAAAATGCTCAGCATCAATAATTATCAGGGAAATGCAAATCAACACCACAATGCAACACCACCTCACTCCTTTAAGAATGGCCATAATAAAAAAACAAAAAATAGATGTTGGCATAGATGTGGTGAAAAAGGAACACTTTCACACTGTTTGTGGGAATGTAAACTAGTACAACCACTATGGAAAACTGTGTGGAGATTCCTTAAACAACTAAAAGTAAATCTGCCATCTGATCCAGCAATCCCACTCCTGGGTATCTACCCAGAGGAAAAGAAGTCATTGTATGAAAAAGATAATTGCACATGCATGTTTATAGCAGCACAGTTTGCAGTTGCAATAACATGGAGCCAGCCTAAACACCCTTCAATGAGTGGATAAGAAAATGTACACTATATATATATATATATATAGTGTACATATACACACACACACACACACCCATGGAATACAACTTAGTCATAAAAAGGAACAAAATAATGGCAATTGCAATAACCTGGATCGAATTGAAAACCATTATTCTAAGTGAAGTAACTCAAGAATGGAAAACCAAACATCAAATGTTCTCACTCATAAGTGGAAGCTAAGCCATGAGGAGGCAAAGGCATAAGAATGATACAAAGTATTTTGGGGCCTGGGGGAAAGGGTAGGAGAAGGGTGAGAGATAAAAGTCTATACACTGGGTAGGTACAGTGTATACTGCTCGGGTGATAGGTGCATCAAAATCTCAGTAAACACCACTACAGAACTTATTCATGTAACCAAACACCAGCTGTTCTCCAAAAACCTATTGAAATAAAAAAAGTTATGTTTTCACTATACTGTAGTCTTAATGTGCAATAGCATTATGTCCAAAGAAATGCACAGAACTTAATTAAATACTTGATTGCTTAAAAAAAATCTATAGATGAAGATGGCTTTACTGGTCAATTCTACCAACCATATTAAGGGGAAAATAATACGAATATAATATGAATTGGACACTAATGCTTTCAGAACATGGAGGAGAAACAAACATTTCCAAACACATTTTCTGAGACCACATTTATCCTGATAGCAAACCAGATAAATACATTATAAGGAATAAAAATTACCAACCATTTCCCTCATGAATATAGACAAAAATAATCTTTATGATAGTATTAGAAAATCAAATCTAAATTGTGGAAAAATGATAGTATATTATTGCTGATGGATATTTATTTCAAGAATGCAAGATTGATTTAACTCCTGAGCAACAATCAATTTTATTCATCATGTTAATAAAATGAAAAGAAAACCCATGTGATTATCTCAATATATGCTGACAAAGGATTTGACAAAAGTCAACGTATATTCATTACAAAAAAACGGAACAAACAAGGAATAGAAAAGAACTTCCTCAATCTGATAAAGGACATTTGTGAAAAACCACAGCTAATATCATACTTACAGATGAAAGAATAAACATCATCTGGTTAAGATGGGAGTAATACAAGGCTATATATTCTCAGCAATTCTATTCAGTATTGTACTGGAGGTCCTAGTCAGTTTCATGATGGCAAAAGATTAAATTAAAGGCATAAAGACTAGAAAGGAAGAAATATAGCTGTCTTAATTTACAGATTATATGTCAGTAAGTTTTTAAAAAGTCTAGTAGACTAAGAAGTGAATGTAGCAAGGTCATGTGATACAAGTTTCATACTCTTGAATTAATTATATTCCCATATACTAGCAATAAACAATTGAAAATGAAATTACAAAAGCAATAACATTTATAATCATATCAAAACATGAACCACTTAGATATAAACAGAGCAAACAGGGTAAAATATTGCATGGCCAGAAGACCAAAAATTAGTGACAACTAAAACTAATATTTCTACAAGAAATGTTAAAAGACCTAACTAATTGGAGATGTATGCCATAGTTATGGACTGAAGACTTAATCCTATTAAAATGTCAGTTCTGTCCAAATGTATCTATATGTTCAATACAAACCATGTCAAAATCTGAGTGGTAGTTCTAAAAATAGATACAATCTGATATTAATATTTTTCATTGTAAATCATTTAAAATATTCAAAATAATTTTGAAAAGAGCAAGTTGGAAAAACATAACACCTGATTTCAATATTACTGTAAACGTAGATATGACAATATCATATTTCCATTGAAAATAGATATAGAAATAAAAGGAATAGAACAGTAAGATCAGAGGAATTTTGTGTGTGTGTGTGTGTGTGTGTGTGTGTATTCAATTGATTTACAGCAAAAGTGTCAGGGTAATTCAATATGTGAAAGAATAACCTTTGCATGAAATGAAGCTGGTACAACTGGTTATCCATTTGGACAAAAAAATAACCTAGAGCCTTACACTATATAAAAAAAATTGCTCAAATAGATCATATAACTAAACTGAAACCATACAATATTAAGCAATGATAGGAGAAAATCTCCATGATCATTAAGGAATCCCAATTTTCCTCAATAGGCCCTAAAAAGCAAGAACCACAAAAGAAAAAAAAAATTGATTAAGTGGACTTCATAAGATTTATCTTTTGGCCAGGCGTGGTGGCTCACGCCTGTAATCCCAGCACTTTGGGAGGCCGAGGTGGGCAGATCACCTGAGGTCAGGAGTTTGAGACCAGCCTGTACAACATGTTGAAACACAACCTCTACAAAAAAAAAAAAGAAAAAGAAAAGAAAAATTAGCTGGGCATGGTGGCATGCTGTCATCCCAGCTACTTGAGAGGTTGTGGCAAGAGAACCACTTGATCCTGGGAGGCGGAGGTTGCAGTGAGCTGAGATTGAATCACTGTATTTTCAGCTCTGGGTGTGACAGAGAAGACTATCTTCACTGAAGTGAGGGTGGTATTAATAGCTACTTTGAAGGGGTATTGTAAATGTGAAGGGCCCATGGTAGAGGCTTCTACAGTGTTGTCCATGATTCCTGGGGCTGTGTAGCACATTTCCACAAAGATACAAACATTTTAGATTCAATTCCCCCATCCTTCACAATGCTTTTACTGTATTGATAGCTTTAAATATTATGTGTCTATTTTTTAATTGCATGTTTAGAAAGTCTGGGGGTTTACAACTCAATAATTTTCATAGTCCTGCTTATGAGAGCTGATTAATCAAAGGGAGGCAAGAAACATTCTTGGTAATCTTGTAAACATGACTATTACTTGTTATTCACATAATTACTGCCCGTGCAATCGTGATTATATTCAAAACCAACAGAGTTCTGCAAGGTATTTTAAACAGCTAATATACTTAGGCACCGTGCTAAGTACTTTATACCTATGTCTCATGTTATCATTATGGAAACCTTATGAGGCAGGTAATATCCTAAATTTACAGATAAAGAAACTGAGGGTTAACTAGGGCCACTCACTTGTGATGTGAGTTACCCCATGTCTGATTCCACATCACCCTCATTCAATACGGTACAATTAGCTGACTAAATGCACTCATGTTCATTCATAATCTAGATGTGATCAAATAGGTGTCCTGTGACAGAAGCAGTGGCAATGAACCAGGCCTATCTCATTCTTACGTTTTAAGGTTATGTAAAACACCTGTTCCTTCTTGAAAAATCTTTGGCATATCTTCCTGAAATATCTTTTTTTTTTTTTTTTTTTTTTTTTGAGGCAGAGTCTCACTCTCTTGCCCAGGCTGGAGTGCAGTGGCCAGATCTCAGCTCACTGCAAGCTCCGCCTCCCGGGTTTACGCCATTCTCCTGCCTCAGCCTCCCGAGTAGCTGGGACTACAGGCGCCCGCCACCTCGCCCGGCTGGTTTTTTGTATTTTTTAGTAGAGACGGGGTTTCACCGTGTTAGCCAGGATGGTCTCGATCTCCTGACCTCATGATCCGCCTGTCTCGGCCTCCCAAAGTGCTGGGATTACAGGCGTGAGCCACCGCGCCCGGCTCCTGAAATATCTTTGATCACAGAATCACAAAACTAGTTAGCTAGAGGCAAAGTGAAAATATTTCAATTCAACTCCTTCCTGTTTGAGATGCCTCGAAGTATAAGATGCTTGCTCAAAGTCACGTTGGAAGACTAGAGGCTTAGCTTGCCAAATTCCAAATTCTATCCTTTTGCAGTGATTCCAACTGTCTCCAATAATATGCTAGATACAAAATCTGGGGAGGATGAGAACGCACCGTGAATCAGAGGAAAACAGGCAATCCTGTGGCTTTCCTTACCACATACCAAGAAGGATGATGAGGATGTAATAGGAGCCGGCAGCGAGTCTCCCGGAGCCGGTGGTGTGGAGGAGGTGGGTGAGCCAGAAGGCAAATATCATCATCTTCAGACGCGGGACAGACAGCTTATTGATTTTCTTTTTATTTTAGTCACGACGCAAGTCGGTAAATAGCAGATCATGTCGTGGGAGCCAAGCTGGAACCTGGCAACATCAAGAAGAAGCGAAACATTGAAGGGAAGGCTGAGTCTTGCCGCAAACATCTCACATCCATCAGTCTCTCGTGTGCAACTCTTTAGGTCGGAGGTGGTAACTAATTATGGCATTCTGCCAAGTACTGCAAGGTGCCATAGTTTCCTGCCCGGAGCCCTAGAGTTCTTTGTAATGTTCACATTTAGATGAGAGGAACAAGGAACCTTGATTGTTTCCTTCCTGGGAGGAGGCTGGTGCAGGTACCTCCATTATCATGTGGTGGTAGATGAGGGGTGAAAGCACGGGATGGGTGGAGCCTCTGTTTATGACCCAGCATCTGCTGAGAAAAACCTATTCTGAGTTAAGTTCAGAGGTCTTAACTTCCAGACAGCCACGGCACAACTAAATTACAAACTGTAACTGTCACCTAAACATTTTCAGTGCCTCAACCCTTCAGCTGATGAAAGGGGTCATAGGCTGTGATCACCAGGAAGATCTAAGGCTACTGTTACAAAATGGGTCAGGAAAGCATATGTTTGGCCCCTGAACGATCTGCATGGGAGTCTCTTGGCCAGCATCACTGGCAAATGATCAAAAACAGCAGCTTTATCCAGAGAAAGGCCTGCTAACTTAACTGGGAATGAGGGTCTGTGTCACGCCACCAGGAAGTTCACCTATATCAGCAGTGGCCCCGGCATAGAGAGAATATAAAATCGATGGTAGAAAAAGAAAATAAGTTATCTGTTTAGGCCTAGAAACCAGCTGTGGTAGTAAGGGTTCTAGTTAATATCACACATCTTCTCCTTAGACATTTCATCCAGGGGAAAAAAAAAAAAAGGGTAGCCTGCCAGAATCCTGCAAAATCTTCCAGAAATAATATAAGCAGATCAAAGTGCCCCCAAGAGGCCCAAGAGGCAGATTGTAGCAGACAGAGTGTTGCACTACCCATACCTAATCCCTTTCGGATTAGCACACCCATTGTCTCAGCTGCCCGTAGGTAAATAGCCAATAACTCAAAACCTGGTTGCCCTTCTTAGCATTCACACTGGGGTGAAGAGAGCCATTTGTCCCAGATTGGGCAGGCCTCATTAGTGAGTGGGAGATAAGAGGGTAGATCGGCTTGGAGGATCAGTGGAGGCCTTTGTTGTCACTGTACAGCAGTCAAATTTATTCCTATGCCCATCCTGCTTCCTTTAATTCCCAAAGGTGTTGATTCTGACAGTAACCCACTGTGTACTTCCTGTATACATCCCAGGAAGTTAACCTGTGACCTTTTCTCTGTCTTGTGCCTTTCATGCATTGCTGTAGTTTTGTACTTAACACCTGGGATAATTATTCTTAAGCTTTTAGTATGTTTTGTAGGCAGATATATGGGCAATAGATTCTTCCCAGTTAGTTAATCTGAAAATGCCTATACATTGCTGTAAACTGTGGGACATAGTCTCTCACGTATAAAATTCTAGAATGGAAATTTTTTCTTCTCCTTTTGGCACTTTAACTAGATCCTTCACTTTGCTTTTTGTTTTTAATTACTCACATGATTAAATCAGCCCGAAGGCTATTATTGTTTTCTTAAAGGTAATGCATCCCTCCACCCAGCTCCCCCACCTCTGGACGCTCTTATCATTTTGTTGTTTTTTAAATTATTGCTTACATGTGATTTGCTTAGTTAGCGCTTTCTTTGTAATTTTTCTTCCTTGGGATTCTTAAATATGATTGAATCTTGTCAGTTAAAAATGGTGTTTCTTCAAATTTTTTCTTCTGAAATGTCTTACTTCATGCGTTGTATATCTTTTAAATATATCTCATGAGTTTTTTATAGTCTTCTTTTTTTTCTAGTTTCTATCATTTTTGGTTTCTGCATTAAATTTAGATATTTTCTACAGGCTTTCTGCTATTTCAAATCTGACATTATATATACCCAATACTTAATTTTAGTGATTGAATTTTTCATTTCTAAAATTTTTGTTTTGACACATTTTCATGTATCAAGTCTTTGTTGAGAAATTCCCTCCTTTCCTCTATTTTTTGAATATATGAATTATAATTATTTTAAAGTTCCTGTCTGGAAAGTCTAACTTTTTTTGAATTTTCCTCTTTTTTCCCCCATTTATTTGGTGGGTGTCACTTAGTCTTTGTTTTTGACATATATTATAATTTATTAATTGAATGATGGACTTATAAATGAAAGAAAGTTGGGAATCTTGATGATGCTTTCTTCCTGCAAAGATGCTTAAATTTTGCCAGGCAAGTCATGTTGCAGCAAGTAAGCTTTATTCTCTCAAGAATGCTTCTAGGTTTTATTGATCTACTTCAGTATTGTGTTTAATTCTAGAGAATGGTCCTGACTCCTAAAGCTAAGCCTTTTTGGGATAGCAAAGAGATCCCAGGGTGTTTATTAAGGCCCTTCTTGGCAATCTTTGAACTCCAATTTTTATCTCCCCAGCATTGAATGACTGCTGGTATCTCTGCTCCTTAGATTATATTTTGTGCTGCGTTTCATGGAGTTTTCCTAGTGCATGAAGAATTTTGGAGATACTCAATGAGAATAAAAATGACAATATTTGTATGGATATTTTTGGATTTCCATGTGATTCTCTTTCAAGACTTTGTCTCTTACAGTTCTGCTGTCTGGTGGTTCTGGAATGTAATCTCTGACACTTAAGATTCTTAAATCCACTGAAATTGGTGTTTAGTACTTGGAGATATGTTCTCTGCACTGCACAGTGGAAAATGCCCTCAGAAAAAAGTCAAAAGTCATGTGTTGCTCACCTGTGTATCTTCCTTATCTCTCATATTATGGCCCCTCAGGCACTGTTTGAGTTAGTTGCTCTTCAATGCAAACATATAACCATATATATCATATATGTATGTATGTGTATATATGTGCAGTTGGCCCTCCATATCCATGGTTCCACATCCATGGATTCAACCTACTGTGGATTAAAAATATTTTAAAAATATTGCATCTGTACTGAACATGTACAGACTTTTTTCCCCTGTCATTTTCCCCCTAAAAACACAGTATAACATCTGTTTATATAGCATTTACATGGTCTTGGTTTTATATGTAATCTAGAGACGATTTAAAGTGTGCAGGAAAATGTACAGAGGTTATATGCAACCATACACCACTTCATATAAGGGACTTGAGCCTCTGCAGATTCTGGTATCCTTAGGAGGTCCTGGAACCAATCCTCCACAGATACCAAGGGAGGACTATATTGATAATTCTCTTCAGTGGGAGAGTTTGTCTAATCCAATTTATAAGCTGGATCTCTGCCTTTGCTGCTAACTTTATTCATTTATCTTTTACTTCAATGTGGCTTACACTTTAGTGTACTAAAGTTTTTTGTTATTCTCTGAACACTGCTTTCTCTTACGCCTTTGTTTTTACATATGGTATTTTGTCCTTTTTCAATAATTTTCCTTACCTTATTGACTTTGTAGGGGTCTGCTTATTCTTTAAGTTAGTACTCAGCCACCTTTTTTTTTTTTTTTTTAAGATGGAGCTTTGCTCTTGTTGCCCAGGCTGGAGTACAATGGCGGGATCTCAGCTCCCTGCAACAACCACCTCCTGGGTTCAGGCGATTCTCCTGCCTCAGCCTCCCAAGGAGCTGGGATTACAGGCATGTGCCACCATGCCAGGAAAATTTTTGTATTTTTAGTAGAGAGGGAGTTTCACCATGATGGCCAGGATGGTGTCAAACTCCTGACCTCAGGTGATCCACCTGCCTCGGCCTCCCAAAGTGCTGGGTTTATAGGCATGAGCCACTGCGCCTGGCCAACCTGTTTCTTTTTTCCCATTAGGACGAATTACTTGATTTTCCAATATGATACCTACAATTTCTGTTGACTGCTTCCATAAATAGAGGAGTTTCATCCTCTATTATAATCAGATGTTTATTTTTATGTGTTCTTCTCCAGATTGTGAGGTGTTTTTTTAATTAAGAGTGACTCTTTTGTACCTTTCAATATCTTCAGAGCCTACTATTATAGTGCTTGACACATGACACGTGCTAGATCATTTTGTAGTTGGTTTATCAATGAATAGTTTTGCTTCTGTCACTATAGATTTTGTCTTCAAAGAGACTGCTTGAAAGAGGTGATCTTTGAGCCCTATTATTCGTTGAAGAGAAGGACTTGATGAGATGGTAAGTCTCTTCTGTCACTAGCAGTCTGGGAATTTCCCAATAGACAACAGGTACTAATCCCAGGCTTTCAAGTTGGTTGAATTATTTGGACATATTAATTATAGTAAGATTACTAATCCCAACACCACTTTCCCTCTTTAATTCACATTTCCTTCCTACCTCACCTGTACATCCTCATAAAATGCAACACATTAATTCTACCTTGACTAATACTCTTCAGCCTTACATATTTCTCCTTTTCCCCATACTTTGAGAAATTCAATGGATCCTTCAAGGGTCAGGCTATATTTCCTCCATTTCACGAAATTTCCCTAACCACTCCATGCTTCACTGTTTCCTTGTGTCTCTGAATATATATCATTAGGCTTTCTGAGATTCATACTATTATTTGCCAATTTTTTTCTGTGGATTTTATTCTGTCCCCATAATAGATGCTGCTTGAGGAGAGGTAGTAGGGGTTTTATCTGTCTCTTATTTTTTCAACACTCAATAAATCAGCACCTTGGTGAGCTTACAAGGGAATCATAAGAAATATTGTCCAATTAAATGTTCAGTCATATGTCTTTCCTGGCTGGGAATGTTGCAATTATATTTTCTAATCAAATGGTACCCCTACTTTAAGCAATATTATCGCAAGAGCTTAGTGACTTTGACCTTATCCAGTTTCCCATAGCTTTACCACTATTTTGTTTACTTAGTGTTCTTCCTTATATTGACTTTAAATTCTGTCAACACTACTCACCTATGCACATTTAGCCTCATCCCAAACATAAAATCATTAATTAAATGGCTTACTTAAGCTTTATTTCTTCCTGATATCTGCAAAAACTGTTATTTTAAATAATTTTTTTCTGTACCACCCAAATTCTCCTGCATGTCACTATGGCTGTACTGAACATACGGGGATTAGGGCAGTCTGATCTTTCTACTCTGTCTTCTTGAGTTGCAGAAATACATTGTACTGCAATTAGATAACATTCCTGGTGTGAGGCAGCTTGGGTAATTAATCCAAGCTCCACTTCTTACCATTTGTTCCAACCTTGGCTTTTACCTGATTGGATTAATTTCTATATTATTAGCTTTGAATACAGATTTGCTCTTTCTGTCTTAACCTTAGACTGAAAACTTAGCTTAGTAGTCTGCCTGGCCTTTTAATTGGACTGCTCCTCATTTTGACCATGCTTCTCTATCTGCTTCCATTTAACCCAGTTCTTGTGAATTGTAGTAATGGTTACAAGGTGAGATGGAATCAGACACATGTAGTTAAAGGAAGTCACTAACGATGAGAGCTAGTCATGCACTCTAACTCTGCCAAGGAGTAGTGGAAAGAGTATTCACTTATGCATCAAACCCAGGTCTGTCTGCAAGTGATCCTCAGAAATGCATTTCATTTCTTTAAAGCTCAATTTTCTCCTCTGAGAAAAATGTGTGAATATTAATATGTGCCTGCTGGGGTTTATGTGATGATTAAGTGAGAACAGAAATTAAATCTTCTCATTATTCCTACCAAAAGAAATACTCAATAACAATATGGCATTATTATTATTGTAATGTTATTATTATGCTTATTGCTATATCAGTACCACTATTTACAATGGGCCCAAGTAATTGGACCAACTCCAGATATTTCATTTCTTGGCAACTTTTAGAGAATTCAAAGAGTGTTGCCTGCTGACTCACTCTGGCCTGGCATCTGGGACTCCAGCTCTATTGGCTGCTTGTGGAGGCAGCTGTTTCCTACAAAGGCAAGTCTTTTCTCAGGGAACCATGAGAGCAGAGAAACACAAAACAAAAATTGAAAGAAGTAATTCTGTTTATTATTTTTTTCTGAGATGAATATTTGCTAAGAATTAGAAGGCAGGACCTAAGAATATAGGAATTATTCAATGGAAAAAGATATACAGTAGATTAGGAAAACACATATTAGTTTTGGCAGGTGACAGCATAGCACCCTTCCTGGCAGGGAGAAAAGAGAAGTGAATGTTGAGTAGTTCACCTTTGAAGGGCAACCGAGCAGAGGTCTGATTAATTTCTTTATTGAGGCACATTTTTCTCTGGAGAAAAATTCACTATATTCAGAGCATTAATTCCACATCCACCAGTTTGCTACTTTTGCACTTGTCATCCATTAGGCCAGAGTTTTGAAGTTTTTGATGGTTATTTATCATTCGCAAAAGGAACCCATCAGCCACAGGAGAGAGCAAGCTCTTGCCCATGACAGTGGGGTAATAAACATTGCTTGGCCTCTTTGCTAATTTTAATCAACAGTAAGTAGTTGCTACCCACACATGCTGCTTGCTGAAAGCACATGGAGAGGTATTTAAGTGCCCTGGTCCGTGGTGGTGGAGGTTGAGTTGATAAGGAAGCCAGGGATCAGACAACCCTGCAAAGTGACCATGGTGATGATCAGGTGCAGGGTGAATTGTCTTCATCCCAGTGACATATAATCCAAGATAGTTTCCATGAGCATTTTCCTGTGCATGAAAATCAATTGCAAGTAGATAAGAAGCTGTTGCTTCTGGAGATACTGATTAAAACATTGTATGTACATGTAGTTATTTGGCCAGATATCTCAGTCCATTTGGGCTGATGTTACAAAATTCTATGAACAAAGTGGTTTATAAACAACATAGGTTTATTTCTCACAGTTCTGGAGCATGAAAAGACTAAAATCAAAATGCTGGGAGGCTCAGTGCTGGTGAACTTCCTGGTTCATAGGTGGTTGTGTTCTTGCTGTGTTCTCACATGGCAGAAGGAGAAGCAAGCGCTCTGGGGTCTCTTTTATGAGGACATTAATCCCATTCAAGAGGTCTCTGTCATCATGACCTAATCACCCTCCAAATATTACCACATTGAGGATCAGGCTTTAACATATAAAGTGAGGGAGGAACCATATCAACAATCTGGAGCACCAGACATTTATCGAGTACTGGGGTGAGAGGCACTAGTATTTAGTCATGCGAGTCATCTGTTTTTGAGTCTGAGGTCTCAAAAACACTGGAAAAGTCAGAGGATATAAGAGAAAGAGGACAATCACATCTACCTGTGCTTGAGTTCCAGCTCTACTTCTTATAGCTATGAAACATTGAGCAAACGATTTCTCCTTGCTAGGCTTCAGGTAAAACGGATAAACGAAAGCTCAGAAATGGGAAGTAATTTTTTAAAATCAAGTTAGTGATAATAATAATACCTGCCTCAAGAAACTGTTTTGAGGATGAAGTGAAAAGGTGTTTGTGAAAGAGTTTGTATTAGTTTATTATAGCTGCTGTAAAAAGTTACCGCAACTTGGTGGCTTAAAACAACACAAATTTATTATCTTACTGTGCTGCTGTATGGAAGGGCAATGCAGTACCAGTGGGCTAAAATCAAGCTGTTGGAAACGCTGCATTCCTTCCTGCAGGCTCCAGGAGACAACCTGCTTCTGTGCCCTTTCTAGTTCCTAGAGCCTATCTGCATACTTTGGGTCAAGGCCCTCTTCCTCCATCTTCAAGGCCAAGAATTGTGGGTCAAATCCTTTTTCATCATGTCACTCTGAATGCCTCTTCTGCTTCCTTCTTCCACGTATAAGAACTCTTGTGATTACATTGGGTCCACCTAGCTAATCCAGGATCCTCTCTCATTCTTAAGGTCCTTGACTTAATCTGATCTGTTGAGATCTGTTTGTCATGAAAGGGGGTTTAATGATTAGAATGCAGTCATTTTTAGGGAAAACATTATTTTGTCTACTACAGAGCCCCAAACATATGGGAGCTCTGCAGATGGTGCTATTGGCTTATTGGAACATAGTGGGTTTTTATTGAAAAGTTGTAGAGATGTCAGGTATGTTTATCTCACTTTCACCGTTGTCTTAGAAGCCACTTCACCTTTCCTGGGGCCTAGTATGTTAAGAGGTAGGGTGGTTCATTTATCTCCATGCCTTGATCGGTCTATTTAAAATATTTTGTGCTTAAAAGGTTTTCCATAATATTTTGGAAGGCTGCTGTCAAGCTGCCAGATGTGGGGACAATGAGCCAAATTGAAAGTTATCAGTCAAGCCCTTATTCCCTGAGACAGTGCATGCAAGAGGCAGATGAAAAAATAGGTTCCAGATCCTCAGTGTTTCGCTTTTCCACATGGAATGGTACCAGGCTAGGATTGGATGACATGCAGTGCAGATGAAGGAGTCGCCTCACTGCTGAGAAGCCACGAAGAAAAGGCTTTTGCCTTTTTCTGCACCCAGGGGACCAGATGAAGGGATTGGGGGAAAAGGCAGGAGTGGAAAAATATTTTATTTTCAATTGTCAAATACTATTCATTAGATTTATGGGGTACAATGTGATATTGCAAAACGTGTATACATTATGGAATGTTCAAATCAGGTTAATTGACATATTCATTCCTTAAATACTTATCTTTTTTTTTTTGGTGGTGATAACATTTAAAATCTGTTCTTTTAGCTGTTGTGAAATATACATTATTATTAATAGTTACCATGCTGTACAATAGAACACCAGAACTTATTCCTGCAGGCTAACTGAAACGTTATACCCTTTGACCAACTTCTCTCCTTTCCCAGTCCACAAACCCCACCTAAAGCCCCTCGTAACCACCATTCTATCTACTTCCATGAGTTCAACATTTTTAGATTTCACATGGAAGTGAGATTATGCAGTGTTTGCCTCTGTGCCTGGCTTATCTGACTTAGCATCATGTCTTCTAGGTTTATCCATGTTGTTGCAAATGACAGAATTTCCTGTTTTTAAGGGCTGCATGGTATTCCACTGTGTTTTAATACCAATTTTTAAAAATCCATCTGTTGATACACACTTCAATTGTTTCCATATCTTGGCTATTGTGAGTAATGCTGTAATGAACAAGGGAGGGCCGATATCTCTTCTACATACTGATTTTAATTCCTTTGGATATGTACCCAGTAGTGGAATTGCTGGATCCTATGTTAATTCTAATTTTTGGTTTTTTTGGGAAACGTCTATACCATTTTCTGAAATGACTATACTAATTGATAGTACCACCACCAGTGTATAAAGGTTTCCTTTTCGCCACAGAAGTGAAATAATTTTGAGTCAGAGTGAAGAAAACTTAAGGTCTTGGGAGAGGCTCCTGTGAAGTGCCTTGGAGCCTCCAATATGGAAGCCTTTAAATGGACTTGGCTGAGCCTGAGTCCTTGGCTGCAATTCCCTTCAGAGAACTGCAGTGCAATGACTATGTACTAGGTCTCGTTTGGCAAGTACAGGTTACACCCATAAGGCCTGTCAGGCAAAGCCCTGTAATTGTCTATGGTCAGGTCTGAAAGATCACACATAGGATTTTGGCTTGGGCCAGACTTGGCAGGTGGGATGCATTAAAAAAAAACCAACAAAAAATTATTAATTGACCACAGAGTAATTGCTATGATACTTTGCAGTTGTAAAATGGTACTTTCTTATGGAAAAAAGCATTATTCATTTGTGGGTAGAAATGACACTTAGAATTGCAGGAAGTGATGTATATAAGTAAACATGTTTGTCATGAAATGTTACATACAACCTTTCCCCATGCAATTTGCACAGAATTGCTATAGCATCGGTCCTGGAATTAGAACTTGAATCCTAAAACCCAAGTCCAGATTTTTGCCTGTGAATTTAGGCTGCTTCTTGGTAATTGAAGCAGGGATAATTCTTTTCTTTTTTTCCCCCCTAGTTTAATGTATGTGGTAGCAGAAAAAGCAAGGAATATTTTGGTCTATACATGTAGCCGATTTTAGTATGATGTATAGATTTTAGCCTAGAGAAAGATGGAGCTGAGGCTAGCAATCTTTTATGATCATTTTCTTCATTCCCATTTGGCTGAAGCTGGAACATTTCTGGTGGCACATCTTCCATGACTTTGTCCAGTTGGGTTTTAAATAATTCAGATGATTGCCCTCTTACTATTTTTCCTGGAATCTTATTCCACCATGTAATGAAGCTATTAAGGAGTTCTTGACATGATATTCTTATGTTCAATTCTGGAGAAATTTTCTTTTAGTCAATTTAACCTCAATAAGGAGATCAATAAGTATAAAAATTAAAAAGCAAGAAAAGAAAGTGGTAGCAAAAAGCACAGGGGTAAGGGAGTGGCATTTTGTTTGTTGGGTTGGTTTTGTTTTGGCTAGAGGGGAGGAAGGAATATAGACAGGTAGTGCCAGGACACATTAAAGGAAAGGATGGGTTGAGGAGAGAGAAATAAAACATGTCTCTCCGAATGGATCTGAGGAGGCACTAGCAGCCAAGAATCAATAGCAAATTCTCTGTCTAATTTCTTCACTCTCCATGTGAAATGAACCTCAAGGTGCTGATTTTCGTAATTTCTGTGGATATGGTCGAGTCTCAGGTTGTTAACTTCAAATTGATATTTAACCAGTTAAAAATCCATTTGTACCCATGTTAATCTGCCTAACAAATCTGGAACATTAGCTCTGGAGAGTTTGGGGAATGCAGCAAGAAAGGCAGTTTTGAACAAGATTTATCTCTTCCAAATTTAAAATTGTAACATGTCTGTTGCTTTTTTCGCCCACAACCACTTCACTCCCTTCCCCAACCCCTGAAAATTCCCTCCTATTCTCAGTTTTGAAACTGTGAGTTCTCAAGGTACTCAATGTCTTCAACTAATAGGAGGCTAGCAGGTAGCACTCAAGAAGGCTCTGTCATTTCCAGAGATTACAAAATGCACCAGATTCTTTCCCACTGTTCCCGTTAGGGTAGTGGGAAGCAGAGTTTCCAGGTGGGTGCCACAAAGGGTAAAGGCATCTGATGGCATTCTTAGGGTTTGCTCGTAAAAAGATACTCAGGTGTAGGAGTGATGCTCAATGAAATATTTCTTTATGTCACCCCAAAGCAGCAATGTTTTAAGAGAAATCAAGACGTGTTTCATCTTATCCATTTGATGCCACAGTTTTGTTAATGGTGGAAGGTGTCCAGGTTCTTGGCGTTTTGAACAAAGAATTGGACAAAGTGCACAAACCAAGCAAGGAAGGAATGAAGGGATTTATTGAAAAACGAAAGTACACTCCAGGGTGGGAGCAGGCCCAAGTATAGGAGCTCAAAAGCCCTGTTACATGTTACAGAATTTTTGGGAGTTTACCCCCTAGAGGATTCCATCAGTTACTTGGTGTATGCCCTGTGTAAACGGAGAGGATGAAGTAAAGTTACAAAGTCATTTACTTGGTCTACGCCCTATGGAGAGGATATTTCCTGTCACAGCGGAAGTGTGAATCGATTGGCCTTATGTTCCCTGCCTCCAGACCCTATTTTCCTGCCTTTTACTCTCCTGTTAACCCTCCCTCCATCTCCTAGCACAACTAATGTCGTTTTTGGAATAAAATTCAAAGTCTTTAACAGCAGACCCTGATTGATCTGGTCCTTGCTTGTCTCTTCAGCCTCATCTCTGGCCATCTTCCCTGCATCCTGTCCACACTGGCCATGACCTACGTTCTAAAGAGTGGCGCATGCCTCCACACCTCAGAGGCCTCCACATGCTGTAGTTTCCTTGGATTTTACTGTGTTATCCAATACCATCCTCCTTCTCCAATGAAACCCCACTTACTTTTTGTATTATTGCTTAATTATCACATCCTCAGAGAAAAGTTCTCTGACCACCCTTACTCCCATACTAGATCAGTTTTTCTGTCACAAATTCTCATAAGATCCTATACGTTTCCCCCAAAGCAATTATAGTTAATCACACAATTGCATAGCTAAACATGCAGATGTATTTTTTCCTACTGGAAAGAAATCTTTATGAAGACAGAATCCTGTCTATTTCACTGTCTGGTACCACTAGTCCTTAGGGCTGTGCTGCTACAGAGTACATAATGTACAGCTTTTTGTTGGATTAGTCACTGTATGTTACACCCATATCAGAGAATGAATGGAGAGCAACTGCCCAAATTCAAAGACCTTTGTGAGACCATTAAAAATAATTGAATTGAGAAAACAAAGCATTTTCCACGTGGAAACATGTTTGCTGCCTTTTTAAGTCATCAAAGAAATATCCCAACTGTGTGCAAATATATTGTTATAATTCCCGTTTATACAACAGAACACCCACACTCCACTTCAAACACGTAGAATATCTCTACTTAATAGTTACCTTTTCTATTGTGGATTGTGGACATTTTTCTCCTATGCTTCTGTATCTTTTCATATATGTGTCCGCGTGTTTGTATTTGCATATGTGTGTATTCTTTATTTCTAATTCAATCTGTAAACAGACTAAAAAGAATATATTTACTTTTTACAGCAGAAAGTGTGTTGTTAAGTAAACTCTCTTCAGTGGTGTGCTGAAGCTAGGTTATATTGGCTTGTGACTGTGTGCTCTGATTAACTTTATTCAATCATGTCAAATATGTAATGTGATGTCGGAAATGATGGGAGTATTTACACCATGCAAATTGGCCAACACTAGAAATCAGGGCTATTTTTTTTGAGAGTCTGTTGCTAAGCATTTATCAGTGAAAAATGATTATAATACTAGTTAAGGTTAACAATAATTGCCTATATCTTGAGAAAATTAATAGTTTCTCAGAGTAGTCTATAGTTAGTGGATTGCTAACTGTGATATATCAATTAAGAGATTCAAATTCTATAGATGTACATACTGGATTAGAAGAGATTCCCTGTTAGAGATAGGAAAAATTTCTCCACATTCAGAAACTGAATCATTCAAAGATGTGAATACAGAGAACTGGTAAATTTAAAATCCAGCATTTACAGGTGTCAATTTTAAAAAGAAGCAATGCTAGTAATTTTAGGAGGAGAAATCTATTCCAGAGTTATTGCTAGGATAAAAGGACATAGGTATTTGTAAAACTATGAGGGAGTAAAAAATATTTGATGAGCTTTTTTATAGGAAAACTGAGGAACTTGAAAATTATGTAAGCAGAAGCATAAAAATTGCTTAAAAAGAGTTATTGTACTAAGTCTGCATTGGTGAAGGGCATTCCACACAAAGTGGTAGAGACAGCTGAAAACAATGAATCTATTTCAGAAATAAGGTTTTATAATCACAATTTTTAGAAAGTGTATGAGTTGGAATTGAAAGTTTAGCCAAGCATGATACTGTAACAACCTAAATTAAATGGCCAAAGATCCAACAAAAGATGACCAGAGATAAGGTACAGACTCAGCCCAAATCTGTGGGATCTGGGGGATCCCAGTTTCCTGTGATGTCCTCAACCCTTGTCATTTCCTTTCACCTAGACTCTGCTGTACTCACTCCCTGTTTTACCCAAAAGACAGTGAGATTTTGATGCTTCTGGTAGTCATTATCTTCAGAATGTAGCATCTTTAGCTATTCTCTTTGCTTTCTTTGTGCATAGCATAAAACATGGCTGAAAGATATGTCAAGTGTGAAAACAGTCATTCTCTGCATCTAAGTCACATTTCATTATTCTCACCTCCAGTACTAATAATCTCCAGGCACATCCTACCGACACCTCTTATATATTTTGGTCCTACTGCTGAACAGGCTTAAAGTTTCAGGCCTGGCTAATCTATACAGACACCCTCTCATGGGATGTTAAAGCAACCACAACATAGCTCTCCCGGGACTAATTAAAACAATGGGATTTTTTGTTTTGTTTTGTTTAAATCAAATAGTAGATCTCAGCCATGCAGGTGGTCCAGCTTTGTTCACTGCTGTGTGTTTTAACTAAGCTTGTTTTTGAGTCATACTGTAGGTTCCCTGCTGAGTGTTCCTGGGTCCTAAGTTTGTAGAGCTTCTGAGAGGGCCTCTATCTTCTGTTATTGGACTCTGTGGTGGACTCTTCAAAGACTATTGATTTTTAAGGTATTTGGTTTTTACAGACTGATTTAGTTCACACTAATTTCTGAAATCCACCGAAAGTTATTTGTGTTTCTGTCTTCTGCTTGTGAAACCTTAGTTTTAATATATAAGCACATAATCTGGAGCTAAGAATAAGTAGAAAAAATAGACCTTTTTCATTTCATGATTATTATTATATTTATTTTTGTGTTGTGGTTTTAGCTAAAAAATTGCAGGGAGCTAACCAGAGAAACTTGTGACTTTGTTTTTGGACATTAGGTTGGATGGCAGAGTGAAATGTGGTCTAGAATAGAGTCTAATCTCTGTGTTGCTGCCACCTAGCTGAACGACCTTGAGCAAGCTACTTCACCCTTTCAGGCGTCTCTTTCTTCATCGGTAAAATAAATAACTCTAAAGCTCCTTTTTCTCTAATATTCTATGAAGACATAGAAGTCAGAATACCTTAGAGAGTCTGGAGAGGGAGACAGCTGCTCTAGTCCAGTGAATACACATATAAGGCTGAAGGAAAGATCAATAGATATTAAACTGTCAAAAGGTAATGCCTTTATTTTCCCCAAAAAATGTGTATCATCCATACTGTATCCATATATAATGTTACTGCAACAAGGCAAGATAAGAGGAAATAGCAGGAGAGATAAAAACAAATCTTACTATTTGTCAGACACTGTGCTGAATGCTTTGCACATATCTTCTTATAATACAATAGCTTCATGAGGCGGGCATTATTATCTCCACCTTACACATGAGCCTTAAAGAGGTTAAGTAATTTGCTTAATGTCATGTCACTAGTAAATTATATATGTTGTATTCCAATCCAACTCACTGTGATGTAAATAACACCGCCACCCCAAGAGGGAAGGAGACTGGTGCCACTCCGTATTTTTTGTTAAGTGGCTGGATATAACACCTGGATAAGTTGATTCTGGATAACTCTTTAGTCCACCTCTACAGATTCTGGAGAACTCTATAGTCCATCTTAGTACAGACTGAAGGATATTTTGTTCTGGGCTGTGTGAAGGAACCTGGAACTCACATGTATCTTTCAGTAGTGTAGCTCTATGACTAAATAAGAAAAATAAATCTTGCTCATATCAGACTGTTGCTATCTGTCCTTTGCGGGAGACAGCATCTCTGTCATGTTCATCAGCAATGTCTCCAAGGCCATGATCCTTCAACTTATCATCCAGTTTTGTGAGGAAGTGGAGAGTGAGTGAAGTTGATTGATTGAATGATCCTGTGCCTAGAAAACAACAAAGCAATTTTAAACCTGAGCCATGTTCTACACTCAGCTCATTGCTAACTGCAAAGACATTCATCTATAAAGTAAACTCACTGTGCTCTTTATTCCTTGATTTATTGTGTATTTGTGTGTGTGTGTGTGTGCATTAAAATGACAATAAACTGGAGTTAACCTGCTTACTCTGAACCCAGAAAGAAGATACTCAGTGGATACTTAGGTAATCTTTATGCTGTACCAGAAGGGTATACATGGGTATACACGCTTTGAGTTGTCTGTGAAACACTGGAGTATGTTAAATTATCCACCTATTTTTGGAGTGGTATTCAATGAGGCAAGCCTTGCTACTGTGATGGAGGCACAGATTCTCCATGTCAGCCAAATCACTCAAGGGAACACCTTCCAGAACTTCTAAGCTAAAAGTGACCTGAGGAACACTCTAGTCTAGTTTTACACTGACCAGGGCTGAGATATTGTGCCCAATGAGAATCTAATACAGGACTTTGACCTCAGTAACAGATATCCCTCTGTATTCATTAGTATTTAGTTTTAAGTTGTAGGAAAACCTCTTGAGCTAGTTTAAGATTAAAATTAAAATATACTTAGAGGTTAAGAGAAGGTCTCGATGAGGCAGAAGACAGGTGCTGAGTCTCAGGAAGGAATGGAAGCAGAAAAGGGAAAGGTGTTAGGCATGTAGGGAGCTCCCTGGGCCTCTCACATTTCTGCTTTATATGATCATTTTTGTCTTTCTCTGAAGATTAGCTTTTCCCCTACACTTACACTTAATTACATGGTAGAAAGGGCTGTTCTTTGTCTGTGTAGAACAAGAGTAGTTGCTCAATATCAATGAAAGTTTTCGATTGGCCCAACTTTGTATTGGATGTTATGGTAGACTAAATTATTGGTTCTAATTTGTCACTTCCTTGTAGAAGAACAATAACATTCACACTGTTGTTATGCCTTTATGTTGGGTGGATACTATCCTTTGGGCATTGGCATGTGATTTGCTTTACTTTGCCTAATGGACTTTAAATGGATAGGGCAGAAGCAAAAGTTTTAACTATGCTCAGACGGTTGTCCTTTTATGCTCCAGTGATCTGCCAATAGAAGAATGTACTCTACATTGCCTCTGTTCCTTCAGCCTGGACCTCAGAGTAAACATACATGGAGTAGACATAAACCAAATTTGCAACCTGGAACTAAGCCAGTTTACATAACCCAGACCAAAGTCCTTTTGCAGACCCATAAAATATGAATAAGTACTTCTTGTAATCTTTTGACACTTTGGCATGATGTAGTATGTAATGTTATTGTGCAAGAGTTGACTGATAAAGAAATTGGTACTGAAAGTGAAGTGTTAACATAACAGATGTCTAAAATCTTGTTTTTAGGACTCATGGTAATTGGTGAGAAAACACTGATATGAAGCTAGGAAAAGTGGAAATCCATTTTATGTGGTAGCAACATATTTGGTAAATCTGTCTCTCACCTGTGGTAAATTGGAAGACAGAAAATATTCTTAATAAAGTTGAATATTCTGCCAGGTGGTTTAGAAGCTTTATATTGAAAATGTTAGTTGATGGCTACTAGGTGAATTTGATAAGTTACATTAAGAAAAAAACTGAAATCAGGAAAACAATTTGCAAATATAATTGAGGAATATATACAGTCCATATATTCCAAGATTTACAAAGTTAAAAAATAAATCTCTTTATCATTTCAAATATTTGGCCATTAAAATACAAAGTTTTAGGATGAATTCCAAATTGTGGATATTGTCTTTAAGACATAGCCTAAGGGCAAAAGAAAGTTCATGATATGGTTGTTAAGAACCTCTGGAATAGGTGTTGAATTTTATCCAAGACCTTTTCTGCATCTTTTGAGATAATCATGTAGTTTTTGTCATTGGTTCTGTTTATGTGATGGATTACATTTATTAATTTGTGTATGTTGAACTAGCCTTGCATCCCAGGGATGAAGCTGACTTGATTGTGGTGGATAAGCTTTTTTGATATGCTGCTGGATTCAGATGGATTTGGTTTGCCAGTATTGTACTGAGGATTTTCACATCAATGTTCATCAGGAATATTGACCTGAAATTTCCTTTTTTTTTTGTTGTGTTTCTGCCAGGTTTTGGTATCAGGATGATGCTGACCTCATAAAATGAGTTAGAGAGGAGTCCCTCTTTTTCTATTGTTTGGAATAGTTTCAGAAGGAATGGTACCAGCTCCTTTCTGTACCTCTGGTAGAATCTGGCTGTGAATCTGTTGGGTTCTGGGCTTTTTTTGGTTGGTAGGCTATTAATTACTCCCTCAATTTTAGAATTTGTTATTGGTCTACTCAGGGATTCGATTTCTTCCTGGTTTAGTCTTGGGAGAGTTTATGTGTCCAGGAATTTATCCTTTTCTTCTAGATTTTCTAGTGTATTTGCTTAGAGGTGTTTATAGTATTCTCTGATGGTAGTTTGTATTTCTGTGGGATCAGTGGTGAAATCCCCTTTATCGTTTTTTATTGTGTCTATTTGATTCTTCTCTCTTAAACTAGGTATTGATGGAATGTATTCAAAATAATAAGAGCTATGTATGAAAAACCCACAGCCAATATCTTAATGAATGGGCAAAAACTGGAAGCATTCCCTTTGGAAATCGGCACAAGACAAAAATACCCTCTCTCACCACTCCTATTCAACATAGTATTGGAAGTTCTGGCCAGGGCAATCAGGCAAGAGAAAGAAATAAAAGTATTCAAATAGGAAGAGAGGAAGTCATAGTGTCTCTGTTTCCAGATGATATGATTGTATACTTAGAAAACCCCATCATCTCAGGCCAAAATCTCTTTAAACTGGTAAGCAACTTCAGCAAAGTCTCTGGATACAAACTCAACGTGCAAAAATCACAAGCATTCCTATATACCAATAATAGAGAAACAGAAAGTCAAATAATGAGTGAACTCCCATTCACAATTGCTACAAAGAGCATAAAATACTCAGAAACACAACTTACAAGGGATGTGAAGGACCTCTTCAAGGAGAACTACAAGCCACTGCTCTAGGAAATAAGACAGGACAAAAACAAATGGAAAAACATTCCACGTTAATGGATAGGAAGAATCAATATCGTGAAAATGGTCATACTGCCCAAAGTAATTTATAGATTCAATGCTATCCCCATCAATCTACCATTGACTTTCTTCACAGAATTAGAAAACACTACTTTAAATTTCACATGGAACCAAAAAAGAGCCTGTATAGCCAAGACAATCCTAAGCAAAAAGAACAAAGCTGGAGGCATCATGCTACCTGATTTCAAACTATACTACAAGGCTACAGTAAACAAAACAGCATGGTACTGGTATCAAAAGAGATATATAGACCAACGGAACAGAACAGAGGCCTCAGAAGTAATGCCACACATCTACAACCATCTGATCTTTGACAAACCTGATAAAAACAAGCAACAGGGAAAGGATTCCCTACTTAATAAATGGTGCTGGGAAAACTGACTAGCCATATGCAGAAAACTGAAACTGGACCCCTTCCTTACACCTTACAGAAAAATTGACTCAAGACAGATTAAAGACTTAAACGTAAGACCTAAAACCATAAAAACTCTAGAACAAAACTTAGGCAATACCATTCAGGACATAGGCATGGGCAAAGTCTTCATGACTAAAACACAAAAAGCAATGGAAACAAAAGCCAAAATTGACAAATTGGATCTAACTAAACTAAAGAGCTTCCACACAGCAAAAGAAACTATCATCAGATTGAATAGGCAGCCTAGAGAATGGAAGAAAATTTTTGCCATCTATCTATCTGATAAAAGGCTAATATCCAGAATCTACAAAGAACTTCAACAAATTTACAAGAAAAAAAAAAAACAAACAACCCCATCAAAAAGTGAGTGAAGGATATGAACAGACACTTCTCAAAAGAAGACATTTATGTGGCCAACCAACATGAAAAAAAGGCTCACCATCACTGGTCATTAGAGAAATGCAAATCAAAACCACAATGAGATACCATCTCACTTCAGTTAGAATGGCAATCATGAAAAAGTCAGGAAACAACAGATGCTGGAGAGGCTGTGGAGAAATAGGAACACTTCTATACTGTTGGTGGGAGTGTACATTAGTTCAACCAATGTGGAAGACAGTGTGGTGGTTCCTTAAGGATCTAGAACCAGAAATACCATTTGACCCAGGAATCCCATTACTGAGTATATACCCAGAGGATTACAAATCATTCTACTATAAAGACACATGCACACATACGTATATTGCAGCACTATTCACAGTAGCAAAGACTTGGAACCAACCCAAATGTCCATCAATGATAGACTGGATAAAGAAAATCTGACACATATACACCATGGAATACTATGCAGCCATAAGAAAGGATGAGTTCATGTCCTTTGCAGGAACATGGTTGAAGCTGGAAACCATCATTTTCAGCAAAGTGACACAGGAACAGAAAACAAAATAGACTGCATGTTCTCATTCATAAGTGGGAGTTGAACAATGAGAACACATGGACACAGGGAGGAGAATATCACACACTGGGGCCTGTAAGGTGGTGGAGAGCTAGGGGATGGACAGCATTAGGAGAAATACCTAATGTAGAAGACAGGTTGGTGGTGCAGCAAACCACCATGGCATGTGTATACCTATGTAACAAACCTGCATATTCTGCACATGTATCCCCAAACATAAAGTGTATATATGTATGTATGTATATATGTGTGTAGAACCTCTGGAATGATTAAGAAGATACAATGGTATACTTTTGGCTGGAGAAAAAACATTCAGAAGTGTAAAAGGCATGATAACATAGAAACCCGATAAACCCAATGTTTTCTTAATTGCAGATTGAAAATTTTTCTATACAGAGAGAAAATGGGAATCTCAAAATTACAAATGGCAAAAGGATTTCAAGTGATGTATAAAGGTTCTTTATTTACCAGCTTTCTCCAGCCTTGCTTCCATCAAGTTTGACCTGTGTTTCTCTGACCCAGAAAACCTGAAAACACAGTTGGATTTCTTGTCCTAGGCCACCTAGTCAAAATCTACACCTTGCTTGATGTGCCTTTCTCTTAAGCCTGAATAGATGGTAATACAGTGAAACAAAGAACAGCTGAGATGAGTCACCTACAAGCTTTCAAGAAGGAGATGGCTGTCAGACAGAGGAGACCGAATGCCTCAGCATTTTATTGTATTCATGAAAACTGTCAGAACACCTAGAAAGACATTTAAGGAATAATGAGTTCTGGTCAACCCAATGAAAAACAAAAGAAATTTGAGTATCTTTCTTTTCTTTTCTCTTTAATCATTAAATTTGAAACACATAGAAACGTGTAGCATTATTGAGAAGGGTCTCATCAAAGTTTTATTTTTCCAAGTCAATTCCACACTCGATAAAGACATGCTTGGGGACCAGAGCAAGTTGGATACAGAGCATAGGCAACAGAATGCTCATGTCTTCATGCCAAGGCTCCACTGGCTTGTAACTCAGACAAAAGTCAGATGCCAAAGGGCTTCTGCTGGCTCCATCTATAGATACTCAGTAGATGCCAATGCTTAGATCTTACTGTAGGTATACATATTCCTTTTATCTCCAAGAGGAAAAAAAAAAGTATTCATTAGGCTAATCAGAATGAAAATGGTTAGCCACATATAGCGTGCTAGACTTGGAGTCAAAAGACCTGTGCTGTGGGACAAATATAATCTAGCCTATGTAACACACACATACTCTTAAATTTTACTGTGTTTTCTCCATTGGTAAAATGAGGAATAATGGATGTGAAACAAAATGCTTCTGTATTAATCTAACACAAGAGGGAATTTCTCATCTTTTATTGCTTCATTTCCCCTATGACTCTCTCATACTTATTCTGGTTTTACAATGAAAGATGCAGCTTATGCTTGACCCGTGTCTATTGATGTTGACATTCTAGATGAAAAGAGGCACATCCTCTGGTTCTCCTGTGCTAGATGAGTGTGCAAAGCAGCCTGTGCTGAAGTCCTCATGGGGGAGGTAAGGATAGACTGAGGAGATAGACTTCTTTCTATAGTGTATGTTTTCCAGAAAAACAATCTAAAATCCACCTGTTAGAAATTATATTATCCTAAAAGATATTTTTGTTCAATCTTCCACCAGGGACAAGACTAGAATATTCTAGCAAGCCTCTTCATTTCTTCTTTTCCTTTTCATCTTCTTCTACTGTCTGTCAGCCACACATTTTCTTACTTGACCTAATAAAACAGTCCAGTGACTATGTTTGTTAACTTGAGTTTGCACTTGGAGCCTTTCCTTCTAGCCAAGAAACACTCCTCTAAGAAATTTTTTGGTGAACAACATTTTCCCCATTCCATTTCATTCCATTCCATTCCCCATCCCAGAACTTCCGTTTAAGGGATCCAGGACTGATGACCTTGCTAAACACACATCAAAACAAAGCCCCTGTTTTCATATTTTAAAAAAGACTTTTTAATCCAATTGTTATTGATACTTTTGGATGATTTTTCTTAAAATTGTTCACAAAATTTTGTTAGCTTAGGCCCCAAAAAACCTAAGTTGAACTCTACCTTCCTCCTATATATAACCTCTTCTAGAATGACTGACCAGAAGTCCGGAAATGCTTCCATGAGGATGTCCACTTGGTTTTCGCTCAATACTTCCATGCTGCTCAAACTTTGCTCAAGGCAAGAGGGGCACTATAACAGAAAAAGGAAACCAGATGACTGTTGTCATTGTCCCAGGGTCTCACAGGATCAACTGCAGCATTGCCCATCAAATATGAGAGATGGTTAGAGGCACAAAAGATGGGTAGCATTAAAAAAACTGTTTTTACTTTTTGTGGTACATAGTAGGTGTGTATATTTTGGGGTACACAAGATGTTTTGATACAGGTATGCAATACATAGTTATCACATCATGGAAAATGAGGTATCCATTCCCTTAATTATTTATCCTTTGTGTCATAAACAATCCAATTATACTCTTAGTTATTTAAACATGTACAATTAAATTATTATTGCCTATGGTCACCCTGTTATGCTATCAAATACTATGTTGTGTTATCAAATACTATTCCTTGTTTGTAACTACTTTTTTGTACCCATTAACCATCCCAATCTCCTCTCAGCCCCTTACTACCCTTCCAGTCTCTAATAACTACCCCTCTAGCATCTCCATAAGTTCAATTATTTTGATTTTTATATTCCACAAACAAGTAAGAACATGTGATGTTTGTCTTTCTGTGCCTGGTTTATTTCACTTAGCATAACAACTTCTGGTTCCATCCATACAGTTGCAAATGACAGGATCTTATTCTTTTTAATGGTTGAAAAGTACTTCATTGTGTATATGTACCACATTTTCTTTATCCACTTGTCTGTCGATAGACATTTAGGTTGCTTCCAAGTCTTGGCTATTGTGAATAGTGCTGCAACAGACATATGGGAGAGCAGATATCTCTTTGTTATACTGATTTCCTTTGTTTTGGGTATATATCCAGGAGTGGGATTGCTGGATCATATTATTTTTAGTTTTTTGAGGCACCTCCAAAGTGTTCTTCTTAGTGGTTGTACTAATTTACTTTCCCACCAACAGTGTATAGAAGTTCCCTTTTTTCCACCTTCTCACCAGCATTCGTTATTGCTTGTCTTTTGGATATACACCATTTTAACTGAGGTGAGATGACATCTCATCGTAGCTTTGATTTGTATTTCTCTGATGATCAATGACGTTGGTCATTTGTGTGTCTTCTTTTGAGAAATGCCTATTTAAATCTTTTGGCCATTTTAAAATAAGACTGTTAGATTTTTTCCTATAGAGTTGTTTGATCTGCTTTTATATTCTAGTTATTAATTGCTAGTAAGATGGATAGTTTGCAAATATTTTCTCCCACTCTGTGGGTTGTCTCTTCACTCTTTTGATTGTTTTCTTGCTGGGCAGAAGCTTTATAACTTGACTTGATACCACTTGTCCATTTTTGGTTTGGTTGCCTGTGCTTGTGGGGTTTAATTTAAGGAACTTTTGCCCAGACCAATGTCCTGTAGAGATTCCCCAATGTTTTCTTGCAGAAATTTCATGGCTTGAGGTCTTACATTTAAGTCTTTATTGCATTTGTATTTGATGTCTGTGTATGGCAAGCGATAAGGGTCTGGTTTCATTTTTCTGCACATGGATATCAAGTTTTCCCAGCACAATTTTTTGAAGAGACCGTCTTTTTCCCCAGTGTATGTTTTTGGCAACTTTGTCTAAAATGAGTTCACTGTAGTGTGTGAATTTGTTTCTGGGTTCTCTATTCTACTCCATTGGTTGATATGTCTATTTTTATACCAGTACAATGTTGTTTTGCTTATGATAGCTCTGTAGTATAATTTGAAGTCAGGTAATATGATTCCTTGAGTTTTGTTCTTTTTGCTTAGGATAACTTTGGCTATTTTGGGTCTTCCATGGTTTCAAAAATTTTAAGATTTTTTTTTCTGTTGCTGTGAATCATGTCATTGGTATTTTGATGGAGATTGCATTGAATCTGTACATTGCTTTGCATAACATGGACATTTTAACAATATTTGCTCTTCCAATTCATGAACACAGAACCTCTTTCCATTTTTTTGGTGTCTTCTTCAATTTCTTTCATCAGTGATTTATAGTTTTCATTATAGGTATCTTTCACTTATTTGGTTAGGTTTATTAATTTTATCTGTGACTATTATAAATAAAATTACTTTTGATTTCTTTTTCAGATTGTTCACTATTAATATATAAAATGCTACTAATTTTTATATGTTGATTTTGTATTCTGCAACTTAACTGTATTTGTTTATCAGCTCAAACACATTTTTTGGACAGTCTTTAGGATATATATATTTTTAATTTAAGCTCATATCATCTGCAAACAAGGCTAATCTGACTTCTTCCTTCCCAATTAAGATTTCCTTTATTCATTTCTCTTATCTGATTGTTTTAGGTAGAACCTCCAGAATGTGGTGAATAACTATGGCAAAAGTGGGCATCCTTGTCATGCTCCAGATCTAATGCACAGCTAGTATACTACTAGCTGTGGGTTTATTATATATGGCTTTTATTATGGTGAGATATGTTCCTTCTATCCCCAGTTTTTTGAGGGTTTTCATCATGAAGAAACGTTGAATTTTTATCAAATGCTTTTTCAGCATCAGTTGAAAAATTAATACGGTTTTTGTCCTTCATTCTGTTGATACAATGTGTCACATTGATTGATATGTGTATGTTGAACCATCTTAGCCTCCTTCGTTTTTTGGTAATACTTTGAGTAGAACTGGTATTTATTCTTCTTTAAATGTTTCATAGAATTCAGCAGGGAAGACATCGAGTTCTGAGCTTTTTAATTATGGCTTTGATCTCATTAGTTCTTATTGGTCTATTCAAGTTTTAGATTTCTTCCTAGTTAAATCTTCATAGGTTGCATGTGTCTAGGAATTTGTCCATTTCTTCTAGATTTTCCAACTTATTGGCATATTGTTGCTTATAGTAGCCATTAATGATACTTTGCATTTCTGCAGTATTGGTTGTAATGTCTCCCTTTCCATCTCTGATTTTATTTATTTGCATCTGCTTTTTTTAGTCTGGCAAAAGGTTTGTCAATTTTGTTTAAATTTTCAAAAAACCGATTTCTTGTTTTATGGATCTTTTGTATTTTCTTCATTTTAATTTTATTTACTTCTGCTCTGATCTTTTTCTTTTACCAACTTTAGGTTCAATTTGCTCTAGCATTTTTCAATTCTTTAAGATGCATCCTTAGGTTGTTTATTTGAAGTTTTTCTTCTTCTTCTTTTTTTTTTTTTTTTTTTTTGATGTAGGCACTTATGGGTATACATTTTCCTCTTAGTACTGGTTTTGCTGTATCCCATACATTTTGGTATGTTGTATTTCTATTATCATTTTTTTTTCAAGAAATTTTCCAATTTCCTTTTTAATTTCTTCATTGACCCACTGGTTATTCAGGAGCATGTTAATTTCAATGTAGTTGTCTACTTTCTAAAATTCCTTTAATTAATAATTTCTAGTTTTAGTCCATTGTGGTCAGAAAAGATGCTTAAAATTATTTCAATTATTGTGAATGTTTTAAGACTTGTTTTGTGACCTAACATATTGTCTGTTTTTGAGAATGATCCATGTGTTGAGGAAAAGAATGTGTACTCTGCAGCTGTTCGATAAAATGTTCTGTAAATATCTATTATGTCCATTTGTTCTGGTGCTGCTTTCAGGATGCTTGCTTTATCCTTGCACTTTGGGATTTTGATTAAATGCCTTGAAGTAATCTTCTTTGGGTTAAATCTGCATGGTGTTCTGTAATCTTCTTGTACTTGAATATTGATATATTTCCCTAGATTTGGGAAATTCTCTGTTATCTTTTACAAAACTTTCTACCCCATCTCTCTGTCTCTCTCTCTCTCTCTCTTATTTTTTTGAGATGGAGTCTCACTCTGTCACCCAGGCTTGAGTGCAGTGGCATGATCTCAGCTCACTGCAACTTCCATCTCCTGGGTTCAAGAAATTCTCCTGTCTCAGCCTCCCGAGTAGCTGGGATTACAGGAGTGCACTACCATGCTCAGTTAATTTTTGTATTTTTAGTACAGATGGGGTTTCACCATGTTGACCAGGCTGGTCTCAAACTCTAGACCTCAGGCAATCTGCCCGCCTCGGCCTCTCAGAGTGCTGGAATTACAGGTGTGAGCCATCTTATCTCTTTTTTACCTCTTCTTTTAGGCCAATAACTCTTTGGTTTCTCCTTTTTAGGCTATATTCTAGATCCTATAGACATGCTTGTTTCATTTTTTAAAAATTCTTATTTCTTTTGTCTTCTCTGGCCATGTATTTTCAAATAGCCTGCCTTCAAGTTCACCAATTCTTTCTTCTGCTTGATCAATTCTGCTGTTAAAAGATTCCAATGCATTCTTCATTGTGTCAATTGCAATTTTTACCTCTAGAATTTCCGCTTGATTCTTTTCAATTATTTTAAGCACTTTGTTAAATTTATCTGATAGAATTCTGAATTCCTTCTCCGTGTTATCTGGAATTTCTTTGAGTTTCCTATTTTGAATTCTCTGTATTAAAGGTCGCATATCTCTGTTTCTCCTGGATTGATCCCTGGTGCTTTATTTAGTTCATTTGGTGAGGTCATGTTTTCTGGGATGTTGTGGACACTTATAGATGTTTATTTGTTTTTGGGCATTGAAGAGTTAGGTATTTATTGTAGTCTTTGTAGTTTGGACTTGTTTGTACCTGTCCTTGGGAAGGCTTTCCAGATATTCAAAAGAACTTCACTGTTGTTATCTAAGGAGTATTTGCTTTAGGTGGCACCTCAAACCCCGAAATTCTATGGTTCTTGCAGACGCATGGAGGTATCACCTTGATGGTCTTTGAAGAGATCCAGAAAACTTGTCTGGATTATGAGGCAGAGTCTCTTGTTCCCTACTGTTACTTTCTTCCAAACAAACAGAGTTTCTCTCTATTCTGAGCCACCTGGATCTGTGGATAGAGTGACACAAGCACCCCTGTGACCACTACCACTATGTCTGTGTTTGGTCAGACCTGAAGCCAACTCAGCACTGGGTATCACCTAAGGTCTGCTGTAACCAATCCCTGGTTGATTTAAGGCCCAGGGGCTCTACAATCAGCCAGTGGCAATGTCAGCCAGACCTGTGTCCTTCTGCTCAGGAGGGTGGGTTCCCTTAGACCCTGGATGGGTCTGGAGGTGCTGTTTAGGAGCCAGGGACTAAAGTAAAATACCTTAGAAGTCTATGTGTTGTTCTATTGTACTGTAGCTTGGCTGGCACTCAGAGCATAAGACATAGTCCTTCCCACTGTTCCCTCCCCTTTCCAAAGGCACAGGAGCACCCATGTACACCACCACCACAGGCCCATGTGGAGTATTGCTAGACTACTGTTTGTGTTCTCTTAAGGTCCAAGAGCACTTTACTCACCTTGTGGGGAATGCTGCCTGGCCTGGGACTCACCTTTCAGGGCCGTGGTCTCCCCTCTAGCTCAGAGCAGGTCTAAAAATGCCATTTAAGAGCCAAGTCCTGGAATCAGGGACCCCAAGAGTCTGCTTTGTGCTCTACCCACTGTGGCCGAACTGGTACCTAAGGTGGAAGATAGGGTCCCCCTTACTTTTCCCTTCACTTTTCTCAAGCAGAAGAAGTAGTAGCTAGAAACGTGCTGAGTCTCTCACTTGAAGCCAGCAAGTCACAGAATCTCACCCAAGGCCCACTATGTACTACCTGTGTATTCTTAACGGTTATTCAGGGCCCAAAGATTCTTCAGTTAGCAGATGATGAATCCTGCCAGAACTGGGTCCTTCCCTTCAATGCAGTGGTTTCCCTTCTGGACGAGGGTGTATCTGGAAATGTACTGGAGCTATGGTCTCATGACTGACTGGTGCCCTATCCTGTTGTGGCTGAACTGGTATTTAGAATGCAAGACAAAGTCCTTCCCACTTTTCCCTCTCCACCTCAAGCAGAAGGAAGGGGTCTCTTTTGGAGCCACAAACTGTGCAGCGTAGGGTTAGGGCAGGGGTAATGCCAACATTCCCTTGGCTACCCTGGCTGTTGTGTTAGTAGGTCACACGCATCTCTTCCTGTCCACTGGCTCTGGACCAGTTCAGCACTATGACTCGTCTAGGAGTTACAGTCCTTGTGGCGTAGACTGCCATTAAGTTATTTGGGGTCCCACAGTACTTTAGCCTGCAGTTCCAAGGCTTGCAGGAACTCAACTTCTGATCACTGGGATCAACAATTTCCCTCTGGCTAGGGCTGGCTTAAATGCTTTCTCTGTGGGTGGACATCAGCTGATTTCGGTCCAGTTTTGCTTTCTGCTATAACAGGACAGTGGTGAGTTCAATGTCTCACAATTTCTGTGCTGTCCTGCTTCCCAAAGCATAGAATTACTCTGTGAACCAAGTTACTGCTACTGGAGGATGGGAGAGGAGTGTTGTTGGTGATTCAAGATTGTTTTTCCTACGTCTTTAGTGGCCCTTTCAGCCATATGAAGTTAAAACAAGGTACTGTGAGTTCTTACCTCATTCTTGGTTCTTATGAAGGTGTGTAGACAGTTGCTAAATTGGTGTCTTTGTTGGTGGGGGATACAATAGATGGAACCTTGTATTCCACCATCTTGCTCCACCCCAAGTCCAAAATTCTTTGGAAAGGATATTATTTTGGCACTAGTAGGAAGTAAAATAGGGGTATTAGACCTTAAACATGGGTTTGGAGTTAATAAAATTACTTTATGGAGAAATCCTAAAATCCATAGAAAAGAAAACTAATAATTCACTATGTAGGGTCACTGGAGACTTTTAAAATGGGCAGTAGGGCTGCACATACTAGTTTAAATTGCTAACCTTGTCTTTTTTAGAAGTTGTCACAAAGTAAAATGGAAGATTTTTTTTTTTTTTTTTTTTTTTTCAGGATTTCAAAGAAAAATGCGTTTCAAAGGAAACAGCTAACAGAGTGTTTAAAATCACCGGGTATATTCCAAGAGAGAAATCTGAAAGCAAAACTATCAATTTTAAGTGACGGGATGAAGCAAGGAAGTAAAGACTTTCTGATGCTGTATAAGATGTGATTATTAATGATAGTAGAATCTTTTCAAAATGCCTCAGTAGGTCATGTATTGTGGCTGTTTTACAATATAAATTCAAAACAAACACCTGTTGATTCTTGGACCTCACTGCCTATTGTCTAATCAATACCACATTTTTTTCCTCTTATTAACCATTAGGCTGAAGTCCCATTTCTGCAAAATAAATAAAACTACTGCAAAATATCAGAAAAAGGAACAGTCTTCACACCAATCTCTCTCACTATAAGCACTTTGTATTCCTGTGTGTTTGTAAGGTTTTTCTTAATGTTTCAGTGGGTTTACATTGCTTTTTTTTCTACTTTCCCATAAGGTTGCCAGGTACATTTAAGGAAGAGATAAGAATTCTATTTCTAACATGGTCTTTAAAAATGAAATTTAGAGAAATAAATATTTAGGATTATTTCTGAATTGTTGTGTTGTATATTTATTATATCCCCATAATGTTAAAATTTTCAGGTATTTTGTTGTTGTCTTACCAACATGATGATTATTTGAACAAAAAAAATATATTAAGTTTCAGGCACTTTGAGGGATGCAGAGTTGACTAGGTTGTAGCCAATGCTTTCACAGAAGTTTCAGGTGAAGAAAAATAACACAAGAAAAAAATAATTATAACATATGTCAAGTTATTTACTTTATCTAAAGTTGCTTAAAATGCCCAAATTTGAGCATACAGGTCTATCTGCTCAATAACAGCAAATATAGCATCTGCACCTTTATAGTCTCTTATATCAAGAATAGTACTTGGCATAGAATAGATGTCCAGTTATGTCTATAATCTTTAGAATTATCAGAGAGATAGTTCTACAGCCATACAGAATGCAATTGGGTAGCTAAAAACGCATTAGACACTTTACTATCAGGGTGATGCTGGCTGCACAAAATGAGTTTGGAAGTATTTTCTGTAATTCTATTATTTGGAAGAGTTAACAAGTATTGGTACTAATTCTTCTTTGAATGTTTGGAATAATTCAGCTGTGTAGTCATCTGGTCCTTGGGTTTTCTTTCTTAGGAGTTTTTTTGTGTATTACTACTGCAATCTTTTCATTTGCTATTGGTCTGTTTGGAGTTTCTATTTTTTCTTGATTCAGTCTTGGATGGTGTACATTTCTAGGAATTCATCTATTTCCTCTAGGTTCTCCAATTTATTGGCATTATAATTGCTCATAACAGTTCCTTATGATCTTTTTACTTATGATCCTATTTATTCTATTATGCTGCCTCTTTCATTTCTGGTGTTATTTCTTTTTTTTTCTTCTTTGTTAGTCTAGCTAAGCAGTTGTCCATTTTGTTTATTTTTTCAAATAACCAATCATAGTTTGATTGATTTTTTCTGTAGTTTAAAAATTCTCAATTTATCTCTGCTCTGATATTTATTATCTTCTTCCTTCTGCTAACTTTGGGTTTAGTTTGTTCTTTTTTTTATTTCCTTGAGGTATAAAGGTAGCTTGTTTACATAAGCTTGTTCTTTTTTCTTTTTTCTTTTTTTTTAAGAGACAGGTCTTGCTCTGTCACTCAGGCTAGAGTGCACGAGCATGATCATAGCTCACTGCAGCCTTGATCTCCTGGGCTCAAGCAATACTCCTACCTTAGTCCCATGGGTAGCTGGGACTGCAGGCACATATAACTACTCTTGGCTAACTTTTTAATTTTTGATAGAGACAAGGTCTCACTATGTTGCACAAGCTAGTCTCAAACTTCTGGCTTTAAGCGATCCTCTTGCCTCTGCTTCCTACAGTGCTGGAATTACAGTCTTTCTCTCTCTTTTTTTAATGTAGCTGTTTATTGTTATAAACATCCATTTTATTATTGCTTTTGTTGCCTCCCATGAGATTTTTCTAGATGGTGTTTTAATTTTTATTTGTCTCTAGATATTTTAAAAATTCTCTTTTGATGTCCTCTTTGACCCAGCAGTTGTTCAAGAGTGTGTTATTTAGTTTTTACTTGTTGATCAATTTTCCCATGTTCTTGCTGTTATTGATTTCTACTTTTATTCAATTGATTAAAGACCTAAATATAAGACCCAAAACTGTAAAACTATTAAAAGAAATAAAAACTATTAAAAGGGAAATGGTCCTTGATATTGGCCCTGACAATGACTATTTGGATATTACAGCCAAAGCTCAGATAACAAAAGTAAACACAAACATGTGGGATTGATTCAAACTAAAAGCTTCTACACAGTAAAGGAAACAAACCACAAAATAAAAAAGGCAGCCTTTGCTAGCCACATGAGAACATCGAAATTGGACCCTTACTTTCACCATATATGAAAATTAACTCAAGATGAATTAAATATCTAAATGTAAGACCTAAAACTATAAAATTCTTAGAAGAAAACTAGAAAAATCTCTTCTCGACATTGGCCTAGGCAAATAATTTAAGACTAAGACCTCAAAAGCAAATGCAACAGAAACAAAAATTGACAATTGGGACATAATTTAATTAAAAAGCTTCTGCACAGCAAAATAAACTATCAACAGTGTAAACACAGCCTATAGAATGGGAGAAAATATTTGCAAACTACACATCTGACAAAGGACTAATACTCAAAATCTGTAAGAAACTTAAACAAAGCAACAAGAAAAATCAAATAACTCCATTAAAAAGTGGGCAAATAACATGAAGACACTTTTCAAAAGAAGACATACAAGCAGCCAACAAACATATGAAATAATGCCCAATGGCACTAATCATCAGAGAAACGAAAATTGAAACCACAGTGAGATACCATCTCACACCAGTCAGAATGAATATATTAAAAAGTAAAAACTAACAGTAAGCATGCAGAGAAAAGGGAACATTTGTACACTATTGATGGGAAAGTAAATGAATTCAATCCCTGTGGAAAGCAGTTTGCAGATTTCTTAAATAACTAAAACTAGACCTATTATTTGGCCCCAGGAATCCCATTACTGGGTATTTGCCCAAAGGAAAAGAAATCATTCTACCAAAAAGACACCTGCACTCATATGTTTATCACAATAGTATTCACAATAGCAAAGTTGTAGAACCAACCTAGGTGTGCATCAATAGTGGATTAGATAAAGAAAATGTGGTACATATACATCATGGAATACTACACAGCCATAAAAAAGAAACAAAATTATGTCCTTTGCAGCAACAGAGATGCAGCAGGAGGCCATTGTCTTAAGTGAATTAATGCAGAAACAGAAAATAAAATGCTGCGTATTTTCACTTATAAGTGGAAGCTAAATAAGGAGAACACATGGACATAAAGATGGAAACAATAGACACTGGGGACTCCAAACTGGGGGCGGGAGTGAGGGAGGGGGCAAGAGTTGAAAACCTACCTATTCAGTACTGTGTTCACTATGTGATGATGAGTTCAACAGAAGCCCAAATCCCAGCATTATGTAATACATCCATGTAACAACCCTGTACATGTATCCCTTGAACCTAAAATTTTAAAAAACGCAGCCTTTGGATTAGGAGAAAATATTTGCAAACCATATATCTTATAAGGGGTTAATATCCAAAATGTATAAGTAGCTCACACAACTCAAGAGTGAAAAAACCAAATAAACTGATTTTTAAAATGCAAAGAATCTGAATAGACATTTCTTAAAAGAAGAATTCCGTATGACCAATAGGTATATGAAAAGGTGCTCAGCATAATTAATCATCAGGGAAATGCAAATTAAAACCACAATGAGAAATTATCTAGTACCATTTAAGATAGCTGCTGTCTAAAAGACCAAAAATAAATATTGGCAAGGAAGTAAAGAAAATAAAAGCCTTAGATATTTTTGGTGGAAATGTAAATTGGTATAGGCAGTATGGAGATTTCTCAAAAAATTACAAGTAGAACTGCCTGATGACCCAGGAATCCCTCTGTTGCCTGTATGTCCAAAGGAAATTAAATTAGCACCTTATAAAGATATCTGCACTCTCATGTTTATTGCAGCATTATTTACAATTGCCAACGTATAGAAATAATCTGTGCCTATCAACAAATGACCGAATTAAAAACATATGTTATATACATTTATGCAACAGAATATTATTTAGCCTTAAAAAAGAGAT
Source organism: Papio anubis (assembly GCF_008728515.1). Taxonomy (NCBI): domain Eukaryota; kingdom Metazoa; phylum Chordata; class Mammalia; order Primates; family Cercopithecidae; genus Papio; species Papio anubis. The sequence goes on along the minus strand of NC_044986.1, from coordinate 26,096,151 downwards.
ACCACCATTTACAACAACATGGATGAACCCAGAGGACATTATGCTAAGTGAAATAAGCCAGCCATAGAAAGAAAAATACTATTTGATTTCACACATATATGGAATCTAAAAAACTGGTGTTGAATAAATAGAAACAGAGAGTAGAAGTATGGCTACCAGGGGCAGGGAGGGGAAAAATGGTTAGAAGTAGGTTACTACTATTACCATTATTGCCTTATTTATTCTACCTAAGTATAAAGATCTGTTGTATAGCATGAGGACAATAGTTAATAATATTGTATTGCATACAGAAAATTTGCTAAGAGAATAGATTTTAAGTGTTCTTACCACAGATTAAAGGGTACTATGGAAGGTGATGGATATATTAGTTTGACATGTAATAACAATTTATAAGCTATGTATATAAACTATATAAAACTATCAAAACATCATGTGGATACCTTCTATGTATACAATAAAATAAATTTTTAAAAGAAGAATAAGACACAATCACTCAACTCACTGGAGGTGGTGAGATGATTCATACCACTTAAAAAAACACTTAAAAAAAGTTAAGTCCTTACAAAGGACATGGACAGACACTTCTCAAAAGAAGACATCCGTGCAGCCAACAAACATATGAAAAAAAGCTCAACATCACTTATCATTAGAGAAATGCAAATCAAAACCACGATGAGCTACCATTTCACGCCAGTCAGAACGGCCATTATTAAAGTCAAGAAACAACAGATGCTAGTAAGGTTGTGGAGAAATAGGAACAATTTATACTGTTGGTGGGAGTGTAAATTAGTTCAACCATTGTGGAAGATGGAGTGGCAATTCCTTAAAGATCTAGAACCAGAAATACCATTTGACCCAGCAATCCCATTACTGGGTATATACCCAAAGGAATATAAATCATCTATTACAAAGATACATGCACACGTATGTTCATTGCAGCACTATTCACCATAGCAAAGACATTTGAATCAATCCAAATGCCCATCAATGATAAACTGGATAAAGAAAATGTGGTACATATACGCCATGGAATGCTATGCAGCCATGAAAAGGAATGAGACCATGTCCTTTGCAGGGACAGGGATGAAGCCAGAAGCCATTATCCTCAGCAAACTAATACAGGAACAGAAAACCAAACACCACATGTCCCCACTTATAAGTGAGAACTGAACAATGAGAACATATGGACACAGGTAGGATACTACATACCCTGGGGACTCTCAGCAGGTGGGGTGCGGGGAGGGTGAGCATTAGGAAAAATATCTAATGCATTCTGGACTAAATATCTATGTGATGGGTTGATAGGTGCAGCAAACCACCATGGCACACTTTTACCTATGCACATCTGCACATGTACCCCAGAACTAAAAATAAAAAATTTTTAAACAATTAATTTTTAACTGACAGCTTCTTGAAGGTAACAATGTTACCTAATCTGCAGCACATTATTCAGTGTTTCTCACACAAATACTTCTCAATCATACCAAGGATGAAAGAACAAACCAAAGTTTACATAGAAACTTAAGACTCCTATTAACAATACATGTTTAGTGGAATGTAAAACTGTGGCTTTAATTTATGCATTTATAAATTTCTCTTCTAAGGATGTTACATATTAAGTCTTGCATAAACAGAGCTACATGCATTTCAATATCCTCACTCACGTGAATACATATAAAAATACCATGTGAGTCACAGGCATTTTCCTTTCCTCTTGTTTTTCCTGATGTATTTGCTTTGTTGAATAAAAATGGGAAAAGTATCAAATGTTACAGTGTTCTAAAAGATATCACAAAACCCACTCAAAAAGTCACAGTGGCTGTATTAAAAAATAGCTGATATAAAAAGCAAGGAAGCAGAGTCATTATTGCCACAATATCTTCACATGTGTATATTATGGACTTTCCAACGCAAGGCCCTAAAAACTATAAAAGGTAATGTAGCTTTCTAAAATAGGTGCCTTCCTATTTCAAACTAAAGTGGCATTTCTCTTCAGTTTCTGACTATGCCACATGGTACCAGGGCCCACAAACTGACTCTTTTTCCAGCAGCAATTGATGTGATGGCAGAGCTGTTGTTCTCATTATCCTTCGAGCAAGGACTGGCCTCACTTGGTCTAACTCTCCAGCCTAATTTTCTGTGGCTTCTTTACACGTTGTGCACCATTTTAATTTCAGTCTTGGTTAAGATCCCACTGATTCATGAGTAACCTATACATGTCCTATCCTCCATCCCTCAGACTTTTAGTCAATGATGATTCAAAGCCTAAGATAAGTAATACCTAATTTATCCTTCTGAGCTCTCATGCCATTTTGTATACACCGTAAAACATTTTAATGGCCTCCCATAAAATCCAAAGTCTTGACTATGTTCTACGATGTTCTATATTGTAGATCCGTGCTTACGTCTCATCAGTCAGTTCCTGCTTTTCTCCTAACCCACCAAGCTCTGGCCACATTGACCTTCTTTCAGTTTCTGAGAAGCTAAGTATCAGGGCTTTTGACAATTTCATTCTTACAACACACAACTAGCACAAGCGTCTTTCTATTCTTCATTTGTCCACTTTCTACTTATCCATGGGTTATCAGCTTCAGTTAGACATAGAAGCAGCCTATGAGAGTGTTTAATAGTTTATACTTTGTTGAAAACATGACAATTTTATATCTGAATTCTTTCTCTTACTGGAGATTTGACCTTGAAAAAATTGCTTAACCTCTAAAGCCTTAGTTTCCTCTTCCATAAAATGAAAATAATAATTTAAATAGCTAGAGGACTGTGGAAAAAATAAGATAATCCAATAAATTTCTTGAAAATGGAAATGATAGTATGATTTAAAAATCTTTCCAATGGCCCATAAAGTAGGGTAGTGTCTATATAAGAACAAAGGCACAAACAAACAATATAACCACCTTGGAAAACATCTGTGTTAACAGTGGTTAAAATATTTTCAACATGAACCACAAAATACAGGAATATGGGGATAAAACCATCATCAGCCACAATAACGATGGTATTGTAATATTTACTGGGTTACACACAATGCGAAAACTAGTTTTCTAGTATTGATAATCCCCAATACAAACAAAAAAAGATACATGAATAAAAATGTGCTCACTGGAGCTGCACAGCCAACTTGAAAGCAACTACAGAACCCTAGAGGCTTTGCAAACTCCAAAAGTGAGTGACTGCAGGGGGTTGGTATAAGTCCTAAAGAGGGTGAATTTTCTGAGTTACACAACTTCTTAAAGTCAATCATTCAAAGTGCCCTTTCATTAAAATCTCCACACTGAGGAGTGGTACAATCCAGACAAAAGAAAGTCTTAGTAAAGAATTATCAATAAAATTTAAACAATCATTTTACAATTAAAATTAACTATGAAGGAATAGAGAGTGAATAATAATGCAAAAACAAAGATGAAGAAACATAAAAAGGATTTGAGAGGAAGTAGTAAAGACATGCAAGAAGATTCAGCATTATGAAATAGGTGTCTCAGAAGAATGATAAAAATTATAGAAACAGATTAAAGAGTAAAAACTATAATTCTAAGTATTGTTTTCTGAAAAAAAAATAGGTTTAAAATTATATGTTAAAAAGGCTAGTTGCATACTTAAGGAAAATTGACCCTGAAGGACCAATACTGAGATATATTTAGTAAAATTTCTAGACTTTAAAGAAGAAGAAAAAGAAAAGCAAACAAACAAAAACACTTCTGGGTATCCCAGCAAAGTTGCCACAATGCTTATAAGTAAATGAAAATGAAAATCAGTTTATCATCAGTCTTTTCTACAACAACACTTTAAGAAGTGTTGTTTCCAGAAGAAAATGCAGTGATATTTTTAATATTCCCAAGGAAAGAAAAATAGAATCAAAGGATTTTTTAATCCAGACAAACTGACTTCCAAATATAAAGATGGAAAATAATTATTATACATAACATATAACTTAGGGAATATTGTTTCTATGAGTTCTTCTAGGGATTTCTACTAGAAAACAAACTATAGAGCATCAAAGACAAATATATAAAGAGACAATAACATAAGGACATGAATATAGAAAATAAAATAATTTTGATCATTTTTATAAACAGACACTCTGTGTGTGTGTGTGTGTGTGTGTGTGTGTGTGTGTGTGTGGTGTGAATATGCTTGATTCTTGATAGGAAAGTTGGGCGGGCTTAGCGAACTGCCTTAGTGGGAGTAAATAAAAGATGAAAGTGAGTTGTGATGGATGTGAGCCTGGAAGGTAAACAGCCTTGTGGGTAGCAGGGATGGTACTCAATTCGAAAGGAACAAAACAGTCAGGTAGAATAACCAGAGCAGTCATGAAGGAACATATTCCCGAATATTGGGAGAAGATAGAGTGGAGATGGGGGTCATGAGAGATTTCTCGTAGAAAGACTACAGAGGTAGTTCTTCACCTGAGCTGAAGTGCCCCTTAGTTAGAGGTTGAGATCCAAGAGACTGACTGGAGTGGACAATCCCAGGCTGGAGGCAGGACTCCAAATGGATGATGGAACAAAGAACAAAGAGTTTAAGAATCAAGCAAGACAGCAGCAAACAGAAAGTGATCTCGAAAGATTTTCACAAACAGCATTGGAGAGTTTTTAACTCTCCTTTACTTGTGAGTGTATACGTAGGCCACAGCAATATCAAGTTGTTTTAAAATTTCAGAATTAGCTTCAAAACTGTGGGTTGATGGGCATCTAAAAAGAGGGAGAGGCATCTGTATTAGTTATGATTCTTCAGAGAAACAGAATCAATAGAATGTGTATACAGAGAGGGAGCTCTATTTTAAGGAATTGGCACACACGATTGTGGAGGCTGGCAAGTCCAAAATCTGCAGAATACACCATCAGGCTGGAGAGAGTCTGAGGACAGTTGGCTGGCAGAATTCAGGCTTGCTTGGGAGAGTTCAGTCTTTTTCTATTAAGGCTTTTATGTGATTGGATGAGGCCCATTCATATTATAGAGGGTAATCTGTTTTACTCAAAGTGCACTGATTTAAATGTCAATCTCATCTAAAAAATACCTTCATAGAAACATCTATACTAAGTTTGTCTAAGTATCTGGGCATCATAGCCTAACCAAATTGAGGCATAAAAGTAGCCATTATAGCTAATTAGCAATTATAGCCAAAAATTAGCCACTATAGCATCCTAGATTATAACAACACCTCACCTTAGTCAAGAATTGAGGTTGGAAATATACTGGACGTGTATATCCTGAAATGGTGGTCTCTGACTCCTGAATTACATTCAATGACCACTGCTTCCTGTCCTTCCATATCACTGGGAGGAATTAATAAAATACCACTTCCACTTTGCCAATTATACAACTCATTGTGGTTGTCAATTTTTTGATGTTATTTTTTCACTTTCTTTACTCTTCTTATGTCCTACACACCACTTTTACCCTGTCAGTATGGTCTATTATACTGTGTCATAAAAACATGAAGTATCCAACCCCTCTCTCTTCATTGTTTTTGAATGGAAAAATTCAAATCTGGTTAGACCTCTCTTTATGTCAATTACTGCCAAATATCTATTTCCAGCTCTGACTCTTACTAACAATTTTACCTGATTCCTTAGCATTTTCACATGGAAAAAGGCACTGAAAACATAAAATGGCCAAAATATAACAATTGATTCCCTCCATAAACTGTTCTTCTTCCATCTTCTCCATGTCAATAAAACCACTATTTGCTATCCAATTGCTCCACCTAAAAATCTTAATTTCTTGATTTTTCTTTTCCCCTCAACCACCACAACAAAATATCACACATATTACTAAATTCATTGAACTTTTTTTTTACAACAAATGTGTTGAATTTATCTACTCCTCTGTACCTCTACTACCATCATTCTGCACATGCCATAATCATCTCTTACCTGGATTACTACAATAGTCTCCTAACTAGTTTCCCTTATCCTAGTATTGCCCCTAGCTCTTCCTTACCCGTTTTTCACTGGGTAGCTAAAGGGATCATTAAAAGTATAAATCAATGTGGTTGTCATACTTAAAACTCTCCAGTTCAATGTCTCATGCATTGATGGTGCAAATGTAAAATGGAATAGCCACTTTGGAATATGGTTTAGTAGTTTCTTATAAAGGTAGACACATATTTCTCATAAAACAAGCAATTGCACTCCTAGGTAATTATCATAGAGAAGTGAAAACTTATATTCACATAAAAATATTTATACAAATGCTCATAGAAGCTATCTTTGTAATAGCCAAAAGCTAGAAATAACCAAACATCTTTTAGTGGGTAAATGGATAGACACACCATAAAGTAACCATAAAATGGAAAACTATCCAGCAACAAAATGAACTATTAATACATGCAACAACTAGGGTGGATTTAAAGGTGTAAATAAAGTATGTAACATCATTTTTGATGCTTGGCTGCTGACTCTTTCAAACTCCACTACTCCCTCTTCCACTCTTGCCCTGTATGTGGGGCAGCTGATAAAAAGGCTTGAAGTACCTTTCTTTTAGTGCTGGTGGAAAGTTCAAACCACACAAGCTCTAGACTGCACATGAGAACCCACACCTCAGTCCAACTTTCTATCCAATCAACAGTAAAAAGCAAAGCCAGTAGCTCCTTTTTTGCTTGCTCAAGATAGTTCCGGACCCATTTGGAAGCATGCCCTGCTCTCCCCCAAAGCCTCATGGTGTGAGCATTAAATGTTTTCATAGCCTTTTGGTCGGTGTGTGGCATCTAAACAAATTTCAGGTCAATTGTTCTTTTCATCTCTGTAAGACGAACATAACAAAAGGGCATTATGCTGAGTGAAAAAAAGCCAACTGCAAAATGTTATATGTTGTGTGAATCTGTTTATATGACATTCTAGAAATGAAAAACTTATAGTGATGAATAACAGATCAGTGCTTGTGACTGTAAAGGGGTAGCGAAGGAGTTTCTTCGTGGTGATAGAACAGTTCCATATCCTGATTGTGGTGTGAGTTATATAAATCCATACATGTGATGTGATTTCACAGTAACACACATACACACACACACACACTACACGTAAAACTGATGAAATCTGGTCTACAGTTTAGCTGGTAGTGTTTTAGTAGTGTTGTATCAATGGACATTTCTTCATTTTCACAGTGCATAGGTACTATAGTTATGGAAAGCTGGTTGGAAGGCATGCTGGAGCACTGTCTATATTACTTTGGTGACTTCTTGTAGGCCAAATTATTTGAAAATAAAAAGTACGATCAAACAAACATTTAAGAAATCCTCTTCAATGTTCTCTCATCTTCCTAGAGTCCAATCCAGAACTAGACCTTGAAGTTCCAACAACCTCTGTCCCCGTCTACCTCCTTAATCTAATCTCCCACTATTTCTCTCCTTTGCCCACTGAAGAAGCCATATCACTTAGAATCTTAAAGTTACATGGATCATGCAAGGATGATTCTTAGCTTACGATCCAGGTGACAAAAGACTCCTCATAAGGCTGGCTAGAAACTAAAATTCTCCGCTTAGCAATTCATTCTTTTCAACTTAGAGTCTAAACACAGATGGGAGGGAATTATTCTGATGACTTGGTGTAAATGATTTCTCTGAAAACAGATTTTATTGGGGCAGGAGTTAATGCTTTCTCTTATTAAAGTCCTGAGTGAAGGAAACGAAAATACTGAGTGGTTACTTCATGCTTCAGTCCATAGAGGCCCTTATAGCAATGCCTCAGTGGGAGCAGAAGGGCGACTTATCTCTGGGCTGTTCCTAATGGCCAAAGCCTTCCTTCTCTGTGGATGGTAAGGATCACATCTAGGACCTGGGGGTCAGAAAGCAGCAGCCCTAGAGTTACCTATGTGGTCAGAAAAACCAGCAAGAGCTCAGGCCAGTATGATGTGGTGTGCCTGCAGAGCAGCTGTGGAGTCTGTGTTTTTACATTTTCACAAATTACATGATACAGGGACAACAGACACTATGGCCTGTCTGTGGGAGCTCCGTGCAGTCATTTGAAAAATAAGAATGACACAAGATTTGGCTCAAGTTAACCAGGCTGCTAAGCAATTATGGGCATATTGTGATTCTAGATTTCACCTTCCTCTGTCTCTTCGGGTTCCTTGATTTGAAGTGTTACAGTTTCTTTTTTCTTTCATTTCTCCTGTCCTTCTTCTTGTTTTTTTTTTTTTTTTTTTTTTTTTTCTGTTTCCTCCTATATTCCTTCTGCCTTTTCCCCTTATTTTGAAAAGGAAAGTCACAGGTGTTTAACAACCCTGTGTTCACTGTATATCTTATAGTCCCTAGTTTGATCATCAACAACCAGTTTCCAAATTTTACAGATGGTCACTGTCCACAGGCATAAGAGTCAGTTATACCTTCAGGAATACCTAGAAATTTTTTCTTCTAGTTAGTCCCAGAAAAGATAACCTCCTCTCACCTCATATATCACCCCACACACCTGTTTTTCAAATCTTTGCTCCTTTAGGTTTTAAGGTCTCTGATGCAATGACAAAATTCATGACTGTGCCTTGAAAACCAGTGGCAGAGAGAGGCTGCCCCACATGCCCTGGTCCAGACTATCCAGTCCAGTGGGATGGATGTTGCAGGGGTCCAAGAGCTCACTTTAATGGGTAGGTTGTATTTTCTAGTGCAATGATTGATTACTTCCTCTATAAATTAAGGAAAACCTCCTTAGCTGAGGAGTGTCTTATTAAGAAGTCTTTCAAGCACTAAATGCTTTCAGCATTCTCTGGGCAGTAATGGCATTGCTGAAGTCCCAGAGAAATACAGTGCTTCCCTTTGTGACATTAACACCTTCCTAAAAATCAAAAGTTTACTTGCTAAGGCCACAGCAGAAAGGATTTAAGGCAGTGTCTGCAACTCCAATCAGCAGCCATATCTTCCTTGGTTTTCACTCAGCATGGAATCTTTGAGTTCTTGAATGGGATCCAAAGTTGAGCTGTTTGAAAAGCCAAACTATGGAGAAATTACTCCTTTGGTACCCAACTGCATAAATTGAAATGCATACGTTTTCTCTTGTGTTTTTATGTGGGCAGGAAGATATTTAATTGTTGATTGATGCAAGAGGGATGGACGGGGAAAGAGAGGATGGAGCAGAGAGAAATGAGGGGGACATATCCCTGTCCAGTTTCTTGGCTCAGTTTTGGTTCCTGAAGAGCAAATGGTTAGGGGAGACTGTGAAGATGCTATTTTAATTGGAGTTCTGTGAGTCTGTGGCCAAAGTAACGTAAATTCTGCATAGCAGCTCAGAAGACACAATGCTGTGTGGAGCTTGGAAAGAGCTATTTCCCAGTGCTGCAGGAAATCCCGCTGTTAACTTTGGGACTGACGGACTTTGGAGCATGGAGCTTGGCTCCCCAGATACAATGCATTAGTGTTCTCACAAGAACAGTAAATAGAAAGGAATGAGAGAGAGGAGAGACAGATTAGAATAGACTAACTGGCTGATAGATGGGGCCATCCCTGGAGACTCTTACAGATTCTTGGGAGGGTTCTGATGAGGTATTTTGTCTACTTTATTCTCCTGAAATTAAGCATCATTGAGGACTTAAGGAACATTAAGCAAAGTTTGGGGCCCTTGTGTAGAAACAGCATAGGCCAAAATACTAAAGTTCTGAGTTTGGGTCCTGCTTTGACTACTAACGAAACTTAAGCTTTTGAATAAATTATTTCCTTTTTTTTTGTGGCTGCAGTTGTTTTTTCATTTTAAAATAAAGAATTTGGGGCTGAAGACCTGTTAGCTTCTTTCAGATCTAGAAATCTAAATCTTTTTTCACTTCTAAACTAAAGAGATTCTGGAAAATATTAGAAGCATTCAGATCAAGGTGTTTCCATGCTTACACCTGTTCAGTCACTCCTTGTTGCATATGGAATGAGACCTGAGCCTGGCTCCTGGTCTCAAGGTTCTTCTGCCTTGGCCCTTGTTTCCCTCTCTGGTGTATTTACTATTTCTTCTAAAGTCTCCTTGCTCCAGCTGCATGGGCCTTCTTTGTATTCTTTTAATCTTCTAAATTCAATCTTACCTCAAGACCTTTGAAGGTTTTCTCTCCTCTGGCTGGAAGACTCTTCTCAGAGATTGTCACAAGCTGTATTCTTCTCATTACATTGAGAACTAGTTCAAATGTTTGTCAGAGGGACCTATAAGCAAATCATAACCCCCACCCAGACGTTTGTCTCTCACATTTTCCTGTTTTAGTTTATTCATAGCACTCTTGATATTCCGTAATTATCTTGCTTGTTTGCTTATTTGTTCTAACTCTTCGTCACTGAAAATTAAGCCTTTTGAGAACAGGAAACTTGGTTGTCTTATTCAGCACTTAGAATAGTGGCCAACCTATAAAAAGTGTCAAAAATCCTTTATTTAATGCATGAAATAAATGAATAATAAATAACTCAGCATCCTCATTATTGACTGGTCACAAAACTGTCTCAGAAGCGATAGCGTCTATAAAGACTTGAAAAGGGATCCTTTTAAACTTTAGCTTAGATTTGAGGATATCATTTACTCTTTCTATGTTTTTGAATACTGATACATCAAATAGGTGACTTATTCACCTAGATTTTAGCCAAAGTGAAGTCTGAAAACAACAAAGGAATCTTCTCAAATCATGTGAATAAGAGTAACATTTACGGATTACTTAGTCTGATCTGGGCCTTGTGCAAGGAACATTGGTACTGTTTATCTCCTTTCATCCTCACAGCAAAATTGTTATACAGATGTTTTAATTCTCATTTTTTCTTCAGGTGAAGAAGCAGTAAGTCGCTTGTCCAAGCCTCATAGCTAGTGAATAACAGGTTGAAAATTGCAGATCAGAGAAACCCAGATTGTGTGTCTCTGCCAGATGGCTTCCCACATACTTTATAACGTTACTGCTATGCCTGAAAAGAATTAGTTTTGTGACATTTTAGGTCCAAGTAATGCTGGACCCAACTCCATGAGGAGCCTAAAATTGCCATCTACTTCTGGCAGACAACAGAGAAAAGAGAGGTGTTGTCATTTAGAGGACATATATAACCAAGGTCTTTGCCACTTATAGTCAATAAAATCTTCACGATGCATTTTCTATGACTCTTCTGGATAAATTCCAGTTGGAGCAATTAGCTTTAACACCTTTAAATGTCTGCAATACTTTCAGTTGTGCAGTGTATTCTAAGTGTCTACCTAATTTGTAGTACATTAATCACGAACTGTGAATGTCAATTTCCTCCAAACTCCAGAAGAGAACGCATCTCAAGGAGGAAGAAATAAGGCAATCAATATATTGTAGGATATATGATGGATACATATGAAGGATAGAAACTCATGAGAGTGAAAAGAAGGGAGAAGAAGGAAGAAGATACAAGGGAAAGGTTGAAGAGCTGAAAAAAGGAACAAAATATAATCATAATTATAACCATAATCACAGTAACAAACATTTATTGAGCTTGAATGATTATGTTCTAGTTCATATTCTATGAGTTTTCAATTATTCATGCACCCCTCAAAATAATTCTATGAAGTTGGCAATATTATCCACAGTTTGCAGATATGCAAACTGAGGCACAGAAAATGTAAGTAACTTGGTCAAGGTCACTGATATATGCAAGAAACAGACGCCATATGCACTGAATGTAGAGTCTGCATTTTTAAGCAAAATGATACAAAATCTGACAGCATGGCTAACCTTAAATATGTTTCTTTGAGGTGGAGTTATGGAGAGATCACTGTTTGCCTGTATGTGTGGTGCATTAAACAATTCTCCTAACCTCAAGTATCTTCCTCTTCAGGCTATCAATGATAAATGAAACATCTTAAAAGATGTATTTCATTGTAATAACTACTGTATAACATACTGTTTTAATGGGAACATGGTATAGTTTGCTATGCATATCGAGTAGCTCTGAGTATCTCTCCTCTCTTCTGGGTTATAAAAATCAAAGAGAAACAGGGAGAGGCACCATTAACAGTAAACCTAGAAGGGAGAACCCATCTTAGAACAGAGGATTGAAAAAGCCTTTCTCATCCCAAGAACAGAAAACCAAACACCACATGTTCTCGCTTGTAGGTGGGAACTGAACAATGAGATCACTTGGACTCGGGAAGGGGAACATCACACACCGGGGCCTATTATGGGGAGGGGGGAGGGGGGAGGGATTGCATTGGGAGTTATACCTGATGTAAATGATGAGTTGATGGGTGCTGACGAGTTGATGGGTGCAGCACACCAACAGGGGACATGTTTACGTATGTAACAAACCTGCACGTTGGGCACGTGTGCCCTAGAACTTAAAGTATAATAAAAAAAGAAAGAAAGAAAAAGCCTTTCTCTTTCTTTCCCTATTGAAATGAACTGAACTCACACCTAGTGACAAGATGAGAACATGGAGGGTGGCAGATTTGCTCTTGCAGGTCTAGCTTCGTCCTCTCACCAAATGGGAGATGCAGCCAAAACCATTCCCAGGGCTTTTCTCTTCACAGAGCATGCAGCACAGGCAAGAAAACAAGGTCAGGAGATTGGGCTTACACAGTCAGATAAATCACTCCTCTTATTAAAAAAACAAAAACAAAAACACAAAAGAGTGAAGGACAGAGACATAGAGGATGGGAAGCAGACCTTCAATACCCTTTTTTCATTACTGGAATGAAAGAAAGCAAATAAACAGCACTCCTCATGAAGTACCACAATCCTTTTCAATTGACACCATCCAAGAGGAGATAACAATGAACAGACACAGAACTAGAAGTTGAAATGCCTTGGTGTGGAGGAACTGGAGAATCCTGCACATGGGCATCAATTGAAGAGGCCTGAACTGTGAATGGATCCTCTTGAGTGCCCAGAATACAGCATGAAGGCTGGATTTGACTGTGGTGTGACTGACTGTGATACCACATAGAGGTAGAAAGTTGAAAGAACTGGAGAAATGCTAAAGATAACCTGTTCTCCTCTTTTCTTAATTTTACTGTTGGCATCTGACTCTGGTGTAAAAAGTAGACTGAGAAGATCATATTATATTATTAAGAATAACAACCGCAGCTGCCATGATTTCATGTATTTTTCTAAGCAGCAACTTATATTTAGTTACTTCTGCATATGGATACTAAATATATCTGTCATAACAAAGTAATGGGTGGTTACTCTGATCATTAATAATTCTTAAGGTAGTCAATGCAATATTGTTAATATATTGGCCACTATGCGTGACAGGGTACCCAGGAAATAACATATCATTCCCTAGTTTTCCATTGCCAGTTGGTGATAATTGCAATTCAGTAAAAAACATAAAATGAAGTATTCTGATGCCATTAAACATTATTCAGATAGGAAAATAAAACTGTTGTGAATGTAGGAGGTCCATTTTGCTTTGTTGAAAATGTATTGAGCTTTCTCTTCTAAGATTTTTTGTTTGAATGCACGTGTTCCTCCAAAATTCATGTGGTGCCTCTAAACCTGCCAGTCATGGTATTAAGTGGGGCCCTTGGGAGGCGATTAGGACATGAGGGCAGAGCCCTCATAGATGGGATTGATGCCTTATAATAAAAGCTTGAGGAAGAGAATTAGTCCCTTTTGCCTTTTCACCTGTTACCATGAGAGGACACATGGTGAAGCCTCAGTGTTGCGTGCCTGTAATCCCAGCTCCTCTGGAGGCTGAGACAGGAGAATTGCTTGAACCCAGGAGGCAGAAGTTCCAGAGATCTGAGATTGCACCACTGCACTCCAGCCTGGGAGTGAGATTCCGCCTCAAAACAAACTATACCTCTCTGTCTATCTGTCTGTCTGTCTGTCTAGCTAGCTAGCTAGCTATCGAGAGAGACATAAGCAAGGATAAAGGGTGGAAAATTAACCAAGAAAAGAAAGTCCTGGAAGGGCAGGTAGAGAAGATTTTAAAAACATACATGGAATGATTAGCCTTGGAGGGAGAATGGACACATTTCTTACTGAAATAAGAGAGAAAGAGAAGAAGGTGTGCACTGATAGAGGCCATTTTATGCGTGCTGGACCAGTATGTTGGGACTTTTTAAAAATGCTTCTATTTTTTTCTGGGATTTGGAGCTAGCTGGTACTGATGGAGGACCACAATTTGTACAAGGGATTTCCTGTACAAAGATGCAGGGTTCCACCTGTATTACCCCTCAGTCCTTTCCTTGTGTGTAATTTTACACACCAACCACTATGAATTCTGTGAAAGCAACCTGGAAGAGAGATGTCACAGCCAGCAATAAGTGCCAGACCTGTCATGAAGCAATCCTTCTGATTGGTTGGATAACAAATTTTTAGAAATCTTTAGAAATTGTGAGTTGAATCCATCACATAATTTCATCCTCCTCTTGCACAGTTTTATGCTTAAGATCATGTTGAAGGGGGGCCTTTCACTCCAAAGCTATGTGATTGTACACTCTTCACTTAGACTTTCTTATTCAGAGATCTTATCCGTAATAAGGAGGAAATATATACCTCACAGAGATATTGCAAAGATCAAAATAGAAAATAAATGGAAAATTCTAGCAAGTACTCTTCATTTACAACAAAATAAATCCCAACACCAACGACCTTAAATAATAAAGGGAAAACACAAATAGGGGATGAGACTGTCTCAAGGAATTCAAGGATAGGAAACCTGCCGGGCTTTGCAAACAACTAGAACCAGGGACTTCAATGTCTTATACTTCAACAAGGATTTATTCCTTGTCTCTTGTCTCTGATCACATCTCCATAGCTACTTCATTTCCACCCCACCTTTTAATGCAAAATTTTCCCTTCCATTTCTCTGGTCATTGGACAGAAAATATGTTCATCGATGGTTCCAGATCTTTATTATTTCTCCCATGGACAAGAAAACCATGAGGAAACAATTTCTTTTTCAGTCCAAAAAATGATGGGAAGAGAATCCACAGTTTGGTCTTAGTGTCTAACCTGAATCAATTGACTGTAAGCAGGAATTCAGAACAACATGCGGCAAAATTGTGCTTCTTTATGGCAACCGTGAGGTTGATGGTGGGAGCGTGGGTGGGGTGGGCACTAGTCCCACAAAAGTGCCAATTTGAACAGAAGAAACGAAACATCAATACATAATGATGTGCCACATCTGTGGATGATACTGGTGCAATCATAAATAATTGGCTCTTGTAAGAGTATACATTATAATCTATTATCCACTGGTCCCTGTATTCTTCTGGATTGTTTTTTTTCCCTAGAGTTACATTAAATGGACCTACCCCAAGTCTTTTTTCTACTTTATTGTACTATTTTATATTTTATCATAGGGTACTGAAAGTGTCCTTTTCTGCCATCTAATAGAACTATTTCCACAGTCACACATACATACAAACATGCAGACATACACCAGACACACATACACAATATGGGATGGGAGGATTCCCAACCACATTTCTACATTCTCCTCTGATTAGCATCTCCCTTCTCACATTCTTCTCCCTCTGGCTGAGGTGCTCTTGGAGCTTCTTGCTGAGGAGTATTGTTATGATGAACATCAAAGTATTCATAGTGGCAAAGATTCCACTGATTCACAATCCTGCAGGAAATTCCAATAATTTTGCCACTTGCTTCTTTAATTAAAAATAAATAATATAAATCAAGTATAATTCAGAAGAAATAAGAACAAATTATAAAGCATTTTTGCAAACATAGCCTTAATTAAACATACTGTTTCTTAAGTATACTAATTCCCTTCTACAAGTCTTTGAAATTTGTGTTGATTTTCAACTAAAATAGTCTCTCCTCAAAGCTTAGTGGGGGCTTGGCGTGGTGGCTCACACCTGTAATCTCAGCACTTTGGGAGGCCGAGGTGGGTGGATCACTTGTGGTCAGAGTTTGAGACGAGACTGGGCAACACGCGAAACCCCTTCTCTACTACAAAAAAAAAAAAAAAGAAAAGAAAAAAGAAAAAAAAAAGTAGCGGGGCATGGCAGGAGTGGCAGGAGCCTGTAATCCCAGCTACTTGGGAAGCTAAGGCAGGAGAATGGCCTGAACCTGGGAGACAGAGGCTGCAGTGAGCCCAGATCACACCACTGCACTCCAGCCTGGGTGATACAGCAAGACTCCATCTCAAAAAATAAAATAAAATAAAAAATAGAAAAGCTTAGTGGGGCTTCTTCCCTCATGCTTGCAGGTCTCTCTCTACTCAAATGTCACCTTTTCAGAGAGACAGTTCTTAAAAACACTTCTGGGAATTGCCTGTCATATTAATTCTTCTTTATTGGACTTCCTCACTGAGACTACAGGTTCCATGAGGGCAATGTTCTTGTCTGTTTATCTTTGTATCCCCCGCACTTAGAACAATTCTTGACATATAGAAACATTCAGAGATTTTTTTTTTGAAGAAATATAAAAAAAACTGACAAAGAGAATCTAGACCTTTCAGAAACAACATAAAGAAGAAAATAGGGATTAAAATCCTGATTATATAACAAAATAACCTAAATCCAAAGAGGCTTTATGATAGACGTGATATTACACCACTGATAAGGACTGAGAGAGACTAGAACAAATAGTGATTATACATTGTTTTTCCTTTTAAGCATCATATATTGCAGACACGATCTCAATAAACCTTCACTGAAATGCTACAGTCAGCGTGTACAGGAAGTTGGATTGGCATATGGACCTTTGAGTCTCAGAAATACGGGTTCCAATACAAGTTAACTATTGCATTGTTATGCAATAGTTACTTAATTGTCTCTGGGTCTCTCCCTGAAATGAGAGTAATCCTATTTACCTCATAGACCAGTTGTAGGACCTAGGTAAATCTATGGATGTAAAGTGATTAGCCTAGAATGTAGTCTATAGAAAGACTTCAAATATATTAACTATGACTATTACCATAGGATATGAATGACAAAAACAAGGCTTCTACTTGGAGTTTAGTGAATGATCTGATAGGCCTCTGGGGGAAAAAAAAAAAAAAAAAAAAAAAAAAAAAAGCAAAGTCCCAGGTCTCATCCTTGGCAAGAAAATGCCCTTGTAAAGTGATAGAGGATAGGAAAAGTCACTTTCAACCTGGCCATGACCAGAAAAATAAAACGATAAAGAACTTGTCATGCTGTCTCAAAGACAGGGATCACTTCTGATCAAGTATCAGCCGGAAAGTGCTCCTATTTGGAATGGTTTACAGTTCTCTTTATGGGGCCTTTATGCAGACTGGAAAAAGTCACTTTCTCCAGGAGAACAATGGTTAGAAAACCCTGGTCCTACAGTGTCAAGGGATCCCATGGGTACCACCTTGGGGATCGAGTGAGGCAGAGGTTCCTAGTTTGGCAAGAAGAGAGATCCTGGACTAAGTTTCAGCTTTATGATCTCTATGCCCAGGGAAGCTTTCTGCAATATCCTGATCCTGCAGCAGTTCCCAGAGCTGGCATCACCCAGTGAGCCTAGCCTATAAGACACAGCACCATCATTTGGGAAACCATTACCCATTGCTTCTGAAAAATCAGAATATGCAGAGATAGGATAAAAGCAGGAATTGTGAGATTATTCAGCTGTAGACTGCAACTTTACTAGCCTCCTCTTAGAGGGAGGCTCTGGAATTCGTTCGAGACAGAAGTTGAGCTTCGTTTTGACAGTTTTGTTGCAAACACCTGCAGGGATCGAGGCCGTTCTTCCCTCCCAGATTATGTGGACACTTACTTATCTCCTTTTATTATTTCTTTTTCTATAAAAATTGGGAAGCTCTTGTTGGCATATGGTGTTTGCCTT
The DNA here is from genome assembly GCF_008728515.1 of Papio anubis. Lineage (NCBI taxonomy): Eukaryota > Metazoa > Chordata > Mammalia > Primates > Cercopithecidae > Papio > Papio anubis. Next base: position 26,078,478 of record NC_044986.1, on the reverse strand, counting down.
CTGGATGTGTTTTCTTTTGCCTGTAAACATTCCTGTCTCCACAGGTTTGTACTTGTAGATGAAGGGAATGATTGGGAGCATAGAAATTGAAGTTCCATTTTACTCATTCTGCCAGGAAATTGTGACTAAATTAGGACGACAAGAAGAACTACAATTTCTGCTCATGTACACTATTTTCTGATATTGTTGGGGAATTTGGAAAATATTTTGTCTAATTTTCTGCACTTTAACTCAAATTGGCATAATGTGTCATGTTTCTGCACCTGCTCAAGGAACTTTGTGGCTGTTGTCAATTGTATCTAATGTCAACTCTCTGGCTGGATGTCTAAGTTTCTCTGTTTGTTGATTTATTCTACCCTATTCACCATTAGTTTTCTCTTTTTCAGAAAACTCTTTTCCAGGAAGTTTAGTCTCTTCATTGCCAGACATCTTTGCCAAAAGTATTTAATTTATTTTTTGTTTTAAAAATTCAATTTAGTTATAGCAAATAATACGTGGATATTTGCTGTGGAAAAATGCTAAAACATTAGAGAGCTTGTGTGGCAGAGATTGGCTGGTTTTCAAACAAATCTATATTTTCTTAATGGTCCATGACCTAACATCTAATTTACTCCACATAAAGCATCTTCCAGACAGCGGTGCTGAGAAGAGGGTGTGCTTCCCCCATTTCCTCTCTCTTTCCCCATCAGTCAGCTGGAGGATGACAGGATAATTTCCAAATTACATGTTGAACCTGGCATTATGGTAGAACCATAACTTGGTTAGTCATGATTTCTGAGCCACCACTTTAAGAAGAGCCACTCAAGAGAGCTATACGGTCCAGAACATCTACATTGAACTTTTATTGTAAGATGTAGGAAAAATAAACCATTCTTCTTATAGGACTCTGAAATTTGAGGACTGTTTGCTATAGAGATATCCAATTCTACATGTTGTAAGAAATTTTAAGGTTGAGAGAGTGAATTGATACTGCGTCCCTTAATTAACTGAAAAAAATTTAACCCCATCTCTGTAAAAGTAATTAGTAATAGCCATCAAATAAGAAGAAAATTATAGAACAATGCAAGAGCCCTCAAACTTGTCTGGCTATTAGAATTTACCAGGTAACTTCAAAAAATCAGAATGCCTGGATTCATCCCCCAGATCCAATAAATCAAATTCACTGATTTAGACCTAGGGCATAGGTCTAAATCAGTGTTAGCATTAAAAAAAAAAAAAAAAAAAAAACTCTCCAAATCAATCTAACATATGTCTAACATACGTAAAAAAATAAAATAAACTCTCCAAATGAATCTAACATACATGTAGGATTGAGAACTGAATTTGATGGACTTCGGAAACAGGGGGCACATGAAAGAAACAGATGAGTATAGAGGAAGGTAGGAGCTATGGTGAGATTGCGCTTCTCACCTAGATCCCACCAGCCCTGTGTGTCAACAACATTTTGAGGATTCTTACTAATGCACTCAATTGTGGGAAAAAGCATGATTAATATATATATAAGTTTCAGGGTTTTTTTTTTTTTTTTTTTTTTTCTTGACTTAAGAGAACTGGAACCTGGTGAAAAAGGTAGTGAACAGACTGCCTCTAATGAAGACTGAGACTTCAGGGTGATACACTGCAATGTGGACCCAGTAGACCCATTACTGGGCATATATCCAAAGGAATATAAATCCTTCTATTATAAAGACACATGCACACATATGTTCATTGTAGCACTATTCACAATAGCAAAGAGATCGAACCAACCTAAATGCCTATAAATGATGAACTGGATAAAGAAAATGTACTGCATACACACCATGGAATGCTATGAAGCCATTAAAAAGTATGAGATCATGTTCTTTGCCAGGATATGGATGGAGCTGGAGACCATTATCCTTAGCAAACTAATGCAGGAACGGAAAACCAAATACCACATGTTCTCACTTACAAGTGGGGGCTAAATGATGAGAACACATAGAGGAGAACAACACACACTGGGGCCTAACAGAGGGCAGAGGTAGGAGGAGGGTGAGGATCAGGAAGAAATAACTAATGGGTATTAGGCTTGATACCTGGGAGATGAAATAATCTGCACAAAAACTCCTATGACACACATTTACCCATGTAACAAAGCTGCACATGTACCCATGACCTAAAAATAAATTTTTAAAAAATAAACGTGGAACTGATGTAATTTCCCTGGGTTCCTTCTGCCAAGGTGACACAGGTGGTGGGGGATAAGATGGGTAGGTGGGGAGAAAGAAAACAAAAGAAAGAAAATTTAAAAAAACATGAAAAAATAAAAATAGATCTGAAAGAAAAATATATTTCAAGGAAGAGAAGAAAGTTATTCACAATTTCTCATCTTATGTTACTTCAAAAAAATAATTTACTTCATAAAAATAATTTTCTATTAATAAAATAACTGAAAGACAAGATAAAAGGGTGACAGAAGGAGATGGCAGAGAACACTGCAGGTTTGAGTAGCAAATTCAAAACAACGTCAAAAGTAATACATGAATGGAAACAAGAACGACATTGACATCGTTTTGAATTGAATTACTGATGGAAAGGAAATGTTTAATTACAACAAGAGCATATAAAATAAATTGATAAACATCTTTCAATGTAAGGATAATTGGAGTACTTAATATGAAATATAATTCAATTAACTATATAATAAAACAACTCCAGATTTTTTTTTTTTTTTTTTTTTTTTTTGAGACGGAATCTCACTCTGTAGGCAGGCTGGAGTGCATTGGTGTGATCTCGACTCACTGCAACCTCTGCCTCTCAGGTTCAAGTGATTCTCCTGCCTCAGCCTCCGGAGTAGATGGGACTACAGGCATGTGCCACCACGCCCGGCTAATTTTTGTATTTTTAGTAGAGACGGGGTTTCACCATGTTAGCCAGGATGACATGTTTAGAATCTTAAAAAACTGCATCCTAATAGTGAAAGCTTATGAAATATTCCATGACAATTTAATAGAAGATATTCAAGCTGCCAGTTAAAGTATTGAGCATCAAGAATACAGACAGACATTTCAGGCATCAAAAATAGAAAAACACATAAGTGTAAAAATAAATCAGATGAGCCTCAGATTTCTCTACAGCAACACTGTTCTGCAGATAAGAAATTATGGTCCAAGGATATTATAACCACCCAAGGTATTCAAATATAAAGGCCCTCAAAAACATGAAATATCACAGGGAATGAAGCATCCATGAATCTCTCTAATTAAAAGAAATCCAATGATCAAATCTTGTGATTTAAGATATTATGAAAAGGAATCTCACACACAAAAAAGGATAAACTGCACATTCAGGATAGATGGTGGGCAGTAAACAAATGTATACATAAGACAATGTCAAATTTTGCTTATAGAAGAGACTATTAAAAGAAAGTTTTCAGTGTAAAATAACTTAAAGCATCAGGAGGGAAGAGGTAAGGGAGAAGAAGCAAGTCTGAGCAATCTATTATCCTTGTCTTTCTCAGCAGGAGTGAAATGTTATTACATTAAACTAAAATACAAGGTTAAGTAAACACTTTCTCTTGATTTTTTCCCTTAGTTTTTTTCAACTTTTAAGCTATAATTTAGGTAATAATATGTCTATGGTAACGCATCATACATTTTAAATTCAAGAACTCCTTTAGTTTACTCTCTTTTAAGTTAAATAAAATTGAAATTAATACTTTTCCTTTTAAAAAAGCATCTCTCTACAGTATAAAGTCATATTTAATAATACCTGTATAACCATCTATTCCTAATTTTGGAATTGTGTGCACCTAATATAAAAGATGGTTACTTTCTGAGTGGTGTGATGTGGAATGTTATATTAAATGTGTAGCGGGGAACATTGAAATGCTTAAAACAAACATGCATCATTTTCACAAATGAAAAAGTAGAAGCAAAATGCAATAGTTAATAGTAGTAAACTGTAGATATAAGGATGTTTATTATTTTCTTCTTGTTTCTGTATTTTTATCTTTTCCCACTCAAAGAAGATATACATGTAAAATATCCTTTGATGACATTCAAAATCTTGTTCCTATCCTGGAGATACCTGTTTTTATAACACTACTTTGGTGGGTCTCCTTTCAGACCTTTTTTTCTATGTATGTCCTAACATACTTATGTATGGAGTCTCATTTTTATTTATGTTTATGTAATATTTTCATACTGTATATTTTGTTCCACTGTTTTTTCTTTTGAATTGCTAAGTTATGAATATCTTTATATAAAATATAAAGATCTTATTTAACTCTGTAAAATATTTTGTGATATAGACAATCACAATTTCTTTAGCTGTTCTCCCATTTTTTTTGGTTATTTAACATGTTTAACATGTTTCCAAATCTTTGCAATTTAAATAGATGCTAAAATAAGCATCACTGTGAATATTTTTGGGGTCACAAGTGAATTTTTCTAAGATAGATGCTGAGAAGTGAAAATGATGGATTGTAAGGAACACAGATTATTTTTGCTATCCAAAATGTCTTTACAAATTTGCATTCTCATCAGAATTATACATTTCTAAACAAAGTTCTCCAATTCTAATCCATGTACCAACTCCCTAACTACTTCAACTCACATTTAACAAATCTTACCTTCAGAGTGAATTGATGATCCCAGTAAATGCTTATTAAGAGTCAGTCTCTCTTTTTCTCTGAGTGTGTATCATGGTTTCATGTGGGATAAATATTAATAAATAATTGAGCCATTGTGTGATGAATGTTCTATGGATAAGTAGAGAGGAAAACTAGGGAACAATGAATCCAAGCTTTAGAATATGTCAGTGTCAAAGGAAGTTTGAATTGTCTTAAAAGGTAAGATTATGGTCTCTGAGTATAGCAGGAGGGTGAATGTTCCTGGAAAATACATAAAAATAAAATATTTGAAAAACCAGGGTTATAATCACAAAAACTTATGTCCAGGCAGGTAACACATAGGTGAAATTGGTCACTGATAAGAAAAAGAGCATAATAGAGAAGATAATGTTCTGACCTCATTGTTGGTAGACTATAGTAAAGGTGAGAATAGTGACTAACTGAAGAGCTTAGGCCCCGTCTACAGAGCAAACAGGCACTATGCACATCTTCACTGCTGTGAGCCTTTGAGGATCCGATGTTGTCAGGTATGATTTTTGCAAGAGAAATTAAAATTCTGAATAACTGTGTATAAAAATCAACTGTGTTGATTTTTATATGCAGGTTATTGATTCAAAAATACACATATTTAAATATTGTGAAATTCAAAGAAAAATTTTAGAGTAACAAACTCATTCTGATTTGCCCAAGACTATCCCAGTTTTAAAATTAAAAGTCCTGTATCCCAGACAAACTAGGACAGTTGGTCACCTTCATTATAGGATCACTCCTTCTAGCTCATAGGGTCATATCTAGCTCAAAGGCTGCCATGTGTAACTTCAGAAGCATATAACTCCTCATTTTGAGGAAATGTAAGGGGTTCCATTTCCACTGTGAAGTTTTAAGGGCAAGTATTGCAGACCGGGGTTGGAGAATTGGTAGAGGCAATGCCATGTGTATGTATTATTTGACATTAAAGAAACAATAACTGTGCTTATGAAGAACTAACTAGTCTGAAATTTCATTGCAGTTTTGAAGCTTGTTGGTATCTTCCAGAAGCCAAAATTGACTACCTAGTTAATTGGTTTATTGCTGAAATTAAGTCGAGAGGTAAATTCCTCCATAGCCACAGAAAATCCCTGATCCTCTGTACAATGTTACTTTACAATTATTAAGGATGCTACTCCCTTGAAATTCTTCTTCTATGCCTCTATTTCCCCTACTACAGAAGATTTCAGCATGTGTTCAGATTCTCAAGTACCATCAGCAACCAGCTCTTAGGTTTCTCTGCTCCTCAAAAGATGCAGCAGGAACAATAAGTATTATTTTTGATGAGAGAAAATTTCAGCACTCCTATCTAAGGATTTAAGTTGCACTGATCACCATAGTAACTAGACAAAAATATAATTTGAATAATACATTTGAAAATGATGTGGTGCAGAGGCCATGCCTGGGAGGAACAGAAGAAAGAGAGAGCAAAAAACACACAATCTCAGTCCTTCATAGAATAATGCAAATATTTGAATTAGAAAATACCAATGTTGAATCATTAAGAGTTCATTTTATAGTGAAAGAAAATGAGATGCAGAGAGGTTATGTGACTTTTCCAAGTTCACCCAGTAACTATAGCTGGGGCTTTAGTTCCTGTCTCCTTAAGGCAATGATTTTGTTGAAAACTAATTATTTTCCCCAAAAGGTAAGATAAGCTACTTCACTGGCAAATAGTCTTTTCTCGTTCTCAAAAATATAATGAGGAATGTTGCATATTGCACTCTGTTTAGTGTTCTTTCAAAAGCCAATGTTGACATAGGGATTTTATTTGGGGGGTTATTCTAAGACATACTGGAGGAAAAAGTGGGGAGAAATATTGGTTAGTAAGAGGAGGCAGTCAATACTGGATGCACTGTCAAGCAAAGCACTGTTCGGTGTACAAGGCTTAATCCTTCTGGAGAACTCTTGAAGCCAGAATGAGACATAGTTATTTCACCCAAAGAATGAAAAAGAATGTGCATTTGCATATTACTACTACTTAGTCCTTTATTGAAGGTTATTCCCAAGTGGTACTGACTCTCTAGAGTGGCCAGCATACTGAACGTGTAGCAGACCAAGCAGAAGTGATCAAAGAACACTTCAGATAAAGAGAAGCATGTGATTGTAGTTGGAAGACAGTGGGGTATAGACAGCATATAAGCTAGGCATCGCAGACTCTATTGCAGTCCACCTCCTATGCCGTGTATCTCAGGGATGTGTTAGGTTTACTTTGTCCTGTCACTGATGAGAGAGAATGAGAGAGACAGAGGTAGAACTATAGTTTTTACCACTGCCATTGTTACTAAAACATCTATTGCTATACAAGATCTTTCTTTTTTGCCAACCATTCTAAAATCCCCTTCAAACTTGCACAGCACTTTGGCTACTCTAGACTGATTAGCCTGTAGCATAAACCAGACCTGTATCGCTATGAGGTATGGTCTATTTATTATGACCTTGTTAGGGTAAGGCTGTTGTAGTTGCCCATTCGTGGTTATTACTGAGGATAGAAGTAAAAAATATACCCAAGTGAATTACAGACACGAATCTTCCTTCCCATTGTGTAGCAGCAAGCAGGTAAAAAGAGACCAAATGGCCAGTAACATCTATATTCTTAGGTTTAATAGAACTTTTATTTTGTCTCTCAGGAGAAACATTCTCACCTTGGAAAAACAGATTTTTTTTTTTTTTTTTTTTTTTTTTTTTTGAGATGAAGTCTCGCTCTGTTGCCCAGGCTGGAGTGCAGTGGTGTGATCTCGGCTCACCACAACCTCCGCCTCCCAGGTTCAAGCGATTCTCCTGCCTCAGCCTCGAGAGTAGCTGGGACTATAGGTGCACACCACCAGATTTTTAATGCAGCAGAACAAAGTCCCCAAGTGTATCACTGGGTGTGATGACAAATCCATTCCTAATTCCACCTTCAGATTTCTCACTCACATGTTTTCCCTACTAGGGAAATTACCTCATACAGTGGCTGTTGTTTCAAGGTATAAAACAAGTTTTTAAAGAGCAGCACTTTAACACCTCAGAGAACGATTCCCTCTAGTACCTTAGATATGGTTTACAAGGTCATTTCAAGATTCTCTTAACTGGTAATGTCTGAGAGATACAATATATGGGAGTGTGAGTAGATTCCCTGGTCATTTGCATTATCTTGCACCTCCTTCACAGTGAAATGGATGTCATCATATTTAGCATATGATGGACAGCTCCAATATATGAGATGGTCAAGTGCTTAATACATACAAGACCAGGTAGCACAGCAGATGTTGCTTTATTCATTCACTTAATTAAGTATAAGTGAATTTATCCTAAATGAATCTTATATGTGCAGATTGTTGAATTCTTCACATGTAATCACCTAGGTAAATCTAAAACACCAAGATATACACCATATCCAGAACCTGGAAAATCCCCTCGTATTCATTTCAAGTCAATATTTCCACAGGGGTAATCCTGAATTAAACCTTCTAATGTGTAGGTTACTTTAACCTGTTTCTGAGTATCATGTAAGCACATTGGTATGTTGTACTATTTTTGTTTCTGGCATCTTTTACTAAACATAATGTTTGTAAATGTCATTCATGTTACGTGTATCAATAATTTGTGTTATAATTTTTTTAATGAATATACAATGATTTACTCATTCCACTGTTAATAGACATTTAATATTTCTACACTTTGGCTATTGTAGATAATGTTACACTCATATTTTGGGGGATTTATGTATAGTTTCTCTTGGGTATGTTCCTAAGAGTGGAACTCGAACATAGGTATATACTTATCTTTTATAAATTACAGAATGGCTTTCCTAAGTAATAGAAGTAATTCACGCTCCCAGCAATATTTGAAGTTTCCAGTTGCTATTATTCTGCTAGCATTGGCACTATATTCTTTATTTTACTTACCTGATGGTTTGTGGTGTTATCACATTATGCTAATATTTGCATTTCCATGATGAGTAATGATGTTGAGCAAATTTTGATATGGTTATTAGTCATTTGGTTATTCCCTAAGTTTTACTTAGTTTTTTTTTTTTTCAGTTACTGATATTTGACAATTATTTTTGTATTCTGAATAAAGAGGAGTCAAATTCTGTTGTCAAATATATTCCCTAAGTATTTGGCCTAGATAATGACGTACTTTGATAGACAGATGTTCTTAATAGGCTTTATTTAATTTCAGAACATTCATTTATCTAAGGACATTATTCAGAAATTGAAAAGGCAAAATGTACACTTTATAGACCATATAGTTGTTTTCGTTACGGATTTCTCGTCTCTCTCTCTCTGTTCCCCTTCCCCCCATTTCTTCTTGATTGGGATTCATAGAGTTTTTTTTTTTTTTTTTAATTACTTTAATCCCTTCAGAGAACTAATCCTTAGCCTTATCTATTGAATCTCCCTTTAAAGTTAATTTTATTATATCTATTGTATCTCTTTTATTTCTATTTCATTTTTTTCTACTTTCTTTGGTTTTAATTTGTATTTCTTTCACTCCTGTTCACAATTGGAACCTGAGATCTTCTGTATTCTTTTTTTAAAATTTGAATTTTGACTGTAAATTTCTCTTCTAATTGCTGTTGTAATTTTCCAACATTTTACTATAATTATTTTGAAGCATATAGCAATGATCAGAAAATTTTATGGTAAATAACACTACTCACACTCTATATTTTACTATTAATATTTCACTATATTTGTCTGATAATATTCCTTCCTTCCTCACTCCATCTTTGTTTCTTCCCTTTCTTTTTTCCATCCTTCCTCCCTACATACCATCTTTATCCAGATTACTAATAAATCTTATTTTTCATACATTAAAAAATACACTGTAGACATCTGTACCCCTATAAATGGTGAGTTACTTATAAAATTAACTAGTATTTTCCATTTTTTTCCTTTGATGTAACATCACATAAAAGAAAGTACACAAACCTTCAGTTTACATTTAACTGAGCTTTGGTGAATGCATATAGATATGTAACCCAAATTCCTACCAAATTATAGAACATTACCACCTGAGTTGTTCCAGTTTGAGGCTTTTGTAATTAAAGGTAAAATGAAGATTCTTTCACAATTCTTTAAAATTATTTCTATGAACATATGTTTTTATTGATTGTATGTAATCATCTAGGAATCACACAGGAAATGTATGTTGAGTCTTATTTTAAAAGCTACTAGGAAAATTTTGAAAGTGGTAGTACCATTTTACACTTTCTTTTATAATGTGTGAAGATTTAGTTGTTCCACATCCTTGTTAACACTTGGTATTGTCAGATTTTTACATTTTAGTCATTCTAAGGTGGGAGGGGGCATGTAGTGTCATCTTGTTGTAGCTTTAATTTGTAGTGTCCTAATGACTAATGATATTGACTACATTTTAACGTGTTTATTGCCCATTACATAACTTATTTTATGAAGTGTTTGATTCTTTTTTTTTTTTTTTTTTTTTTTTTGAGACGGAGTCTCGCTCTGTCGCCCAGGCTGGAGTGCAGTGGCCAGATCTCAGCTCACTGCAAGCTCCGCCTCCCGGGTTCCCGCTATTCTCCTGCCTCAGCCTCCCGAGTAGCTGGGACCACAGGCGCCGCCACCTCGCCCGGCTAATTTTTTGTGTTTTTAGTAGAGACGGGGTTTCGCCGTGTTAGCCAGGATGGTCTCGATCTCCTGACCTTGTGATCCGCCCGTCTCGGCCTCCCAAAGTGCTGGGATTACAGGCTTGAGCCACCGCGCCCGGCCGAAGTGTTTGATTCTTTTGCCCATATGATAATAGATTGGTATTAATGTAATATTGGCCTGATCTTATTTTATGGATATTTAAATAATTTTTATAACTTGGATACTAGTCCTTTGTCATATATGCTTTGCAAATATTCTCTCCAAATAATTAGCTATTTATTATCTTAGGGTTGTATTTTGTTTTAATTGTAACATAATTTTATTTTATAGTTATTTATTTTTGTAACCAGTCTCAAAGGCCTATGTTAAACCTTAAGTCATAAAGATATTCTTTTTTTGTTTGTTGTTTTAAATACTTATGGATGTTACCTTTAGGTCTGATTTTTTTTTATATCAAGTGAAACAGGGATGAGTTTCATGTTTTTTCATGTAGATATACTGCACCATTTCTAAAAATGCTTTTCATTCCATTTCTATTTGGCAACTTTGTAAAAGAGAAAAGTGCTCTATTAAGTGTAGGTCCATTTCTGGACTATATATTCTGTTCTATTTATCTATTATCAATTTATATTCCAGTATTCAGCATATCTTGATTATGGTAGTTGTATATTAAGTGTTGAAGTCCTGAAACTTTATTTTTCCAAGTTTACTTTACACAATCTGGACTCTGTGTATCCTTATACAATTTTGAGTTTGCCAAATTCTATAAAACGTCTGCTAACATTTTGATTGGGATTTTGTTGTTTATAGATCAATTTAGGGATAATTAAAACCTTAAAATATTGACTCTTTTGAACCATGAACACAGTCTATCTCTCTATTTATAATAAGGCCTTTTAAATTTTCAATCGGCAATCTTTTATAGTTTCCTGTGCAAAAAACTATTGAAAACTTTAAATTTATTCTTAAGCTTTTTGTTTTATACACTATCACACATTGAATTTTAGTTTTTTGACTTGCAGTTCCAATCACCTTGTGCTTATATATATATATAATTTTTAATCATTTACTTACGTATTACAAATGCTAAATCAATAGATCTTGTATATTCATTATCTATGTAAACACTCAAGTTACCTGCAGGTAGAAAAATATTTATTTTTTCCATTCCAAATTATTACGCTTTTATTCCTTTTTCTTGCTTTATTCTAATGCCTGGGACCTTCAGAATAGAAGTGATAGGGGAGTGCATTCTCGCTATGTTCATAAAGTTATGAAAACAATATTCAGTCTTTCATTATATGCTACAGGGTAAGCTTTAGAATTTTATTGATTGTCATTTCCAGAATTTTATAGAAATCTAATTTTAAAGCATGTACTCTTTTTTGTCTTTTTTTCTTCAGAGCATCATTATTTTGAGATTCACCAATGTTGCTGTGTATAATTATTTATATTTCTCAGTATGTTGCTCATTTCCTTATATTGTTCACTATGTTGCACAGATATAACAGAACATTTCACCTGTTCACCTCTTGATAGACATTTGGTTTACTTCCGGTTTGGGTTACTACAAATAAAGTGGCTGTAAATATTGGTGTACTAGGTTTTTATGGATATATTCTTTAATTTTTCAAGAGTAAATATACAGGCTGAATAGCTTAATTGTATGATAGATGCATATGTAAGTTTTTAATAATCTTTCAAAGGTGTTCAAATTCTTTATATCATTTTATTTTCCCTCTGGAAATGTACGAGGGTTCCAGTATCATCACATCATTGACAACACTCGGTATAGTTCAGTCTGATTTTAGCTATCACAATAATTATGTGATAGAAATATATTATGGTTTTCACTTGCATTTTACTAGTGACTAATGAAATTGTGGCTTTTTCTTGTCTTTGTTCGTAATCTATATAGCATAGTTGGCAAAGCGTCTGTTCACATTTTTGTACTTTTTAATTTAGTTCTCTGTTTTATTATTTATTAAATTTTGAGTTGTTTGTATAGTCTGATTACAATTCATTTATATAATTGTGTGTACATATATATTATGTGCAAATATCTTCTCACAGTCTGTGGACCTCTTTACATTCATTCATTCATTCATTCATTCATTCACTGAGACAGTTTCCCACTCTGCTTTTGTTGCCCAGGCTGGAGCGCAGTGGTGCTATCTCGGATCACTGTAACCTCCGCCGCCTGGGTTCAAGTGATTCTCCTGCCTCAGCCTCCAGAGTAGCTGAAATTACAGGCACCCAGCACCACGCCCGGCTAATTTTCATATTTTTAGTAGAGATGGGATTTCACCACGTTGGACAGGCTGGTCTCGAACACCTGACCTCAGTTCATCCGCCCACCTTGGCCTCCCAAATGCTGGGATGAGCCACCGTGCCCAGCCACATTTATTTAACAGTATATTTGATAGAGTTTTAATTTTTTAAATTTGGTCTAATAGGTATATATATAGTGTTATTATGTGCATACAAATTTCAAATTGTAATATCTTCTTGTTAGAGTGATCTTTTCTCTCATGAATCTCCCTCTTTTTGGTTTTTAATATATGTTTTTATAAAAATATTCTTTGCCAGAGATTAGTATAATTACACTGTGTTTCTTTTTTATTTACTTTTGATTGGTATCTGACTTTTCCATTCTTTTAACTTCTATTTTCTTAATTTTTAAGTTTGTTTACTTATACAATGCATAGATGGTTTTCCAGTCTGAAAACCTTTTTTATTAATTAAAGTTCTTATTTCATTCACATGTAAGGTAAAGGATGACATGTTTGTTATTGTGTATGTAATCTTGCTGTTTTTAAAATATTTTATTTTGCTATTAATTCATCACTTTCATTTGCACTGATCACTTATTTTGTAATTTTTATTGTCTTGTGTAGTATTCATTCCCTATTTATTAGTTCTGGAGTGGCTTACCTGGAAATTTTTTAAAAGGTCATCTTTAACATATATAGTCTATATTTTATATTTTTGCCATGTCCCAATTTTAGAATCTTCCCAAGTTACAAATACATTAGTGCTTGCATTTTTCTATCACTATACAGTCTATTGATGTTTATTAGACTAAAGATTTGCTATTGTCATGGCTGTCGATCATTTTATATTTACATTTATATTTTCTAATATGTTAATCTGCTACTGCTGTCTCATTTTTCCAGACTGGAAAGAAAGGAACATTGATATAAATCCTACAGGCATAAAAAAATTAAAATTCTGTGAAAAAATGGTAAAAATTACAATTGTGAAAATATTATGCCAATATTTTAAAAATATTGAGTGTAGCAAACAAAATACTTTAAAAATAAAACTGGCCAAATCTGACAGTAAAATAAATAGAACTTTGAAGATACTTGTATCTGTTAATGAATTGGAGAGTATTATTGAAAAGTAAACTTGCAGCAGAAAAAAACCCAAATCCATATGAATTCACTCGTTATTTTTTCCCCAAAATATTTAAGAAAAGACTGTCATTAGTCTTAACAAACACTTCCGAGGAATAAAAAAGGCAGGGCAAGTTCTGACTGTCTTTTTCTGAAGCCCGCATGATTTTGATTCCGAAATCTGACAAGGACATTACAGGAAAGGAAATTACAGACTGTACTGGATGTCCTAACCAATGTCATATGACAAACAAATTGCAGAGGAGTCATATGAATGGGAATAGAGAAAATACAAGTATCATCCTCAAATGATCTTATTTTTGTACCAAGAAATCCAAAAACAAATCTTAAAAAAAAAAGATTGTACTATACGTGAATTAAATGAGGTCCCTGGATTCAAGGTCATTATAGAAACATAGAATGTATTTTATTTAGCATTCTATAACCAAAGAAAAATGATATAAATAAACAATCAAAAGGTGCTCAACTTCATTTTGAAATAAAATTTATCAAAATAAAATTTAGAATGCTTTTACATTTATTAAAAAAATATATAAAGATAACACAGATAGTTCTCATATACCTCTCTGCACCCTCTAGCTTTCTCTATTATTATTGACAACTTGTTAGTATGACACATTTGTTACAATTAATGAGCCAATATTGAAATGATATCATTAACTTAAGTTCACACCTTATTAAGATTTACTTTTTTTGGCCCACTTTACTTTTTCTGTTGTAGAATCCCATCCAGCATACCTCTTTATATTACATTTGCTTGTCATTTATTTTTTTTTTTCTCAACTTTTGTCTTTAAACTTTAACTATTTCCTTAGGATAATGCCCAGTCGTGGCCTTTGCAGATGCATTACTCATACTTTTTAAAAACGTTTATTTTACATTCAAGGGGTACATGTGCAGGTGTGTTATTGGGGTAGTTTGTGTGTTGGTGGGGATTCTAGTGTACTTATTACCTAAATAATGAACACTGTACACCATAGGTAATTTTTTAAACCCTCGTCCCCATCCCACCCTTTTCTCTTTTGGAGTCCTCAGTTGTCTATAATTGCCATCTTTACATCCATGTGTACCCATTTTTTAGCTCCCACTTATAAATTAGAATATGTCATATTTGATTTTGTATTTCTGAATTAGGATTCTTTCGGCTGCAACAGTTTCTTGGACTTCTCTTGGTTTTGGGGACCTTGAAAATTTTGAGAAATACTGGTCAGGTATTCTGTAGAATATCTCCTGAGAGTTGCATGATACTTTTCTCATATTTAGACTGGGATTATGGGTTTGGGGAATACAAAGAACCTAGAGATAAAATGATACCTTCATCACATTATATCAAAGAGATATATGATTAATATAGCTTACTACTGTTGATGTTGACCTTGATCATCTGGCTGAGGTTTTGCTTGTCAGACTTTTCCACTGTAAAGTTTCTCTCCCTTTCTCCTCCCCTCTTTCCATATTGAATTCTTTGGAAGAAGCTCAATATGCACAAACCACACTTAAAGAGTGGGGCGTTCTGCTCCACCTTTTGAGAACAGAATATATATATATATGTGTGTGTGTGTGTGTATATGTATGTATAAATTATTTGGAATTCTGCGTAGGAGATTTGTCTCTTCTCTCTCATTTACTTATTTATTACAAGAGACTCAATTTTTAAGTGTATGTTAATTTTTTAATTACAAATTATTATTATTATTTTGAGATGGAGTTTGGCTCTTGTTACCCAGGCTGGAGCACAATGGTGCGATCTCAGGTCACCACAACCTCCACCTCCCAGGTTCAAGTGGTTCTCCTGCCTCAATCTCCCTAGTAGCTGGGATTACAGGCATGTACCACCATGCCCAGCTAATTTTGTATTTTTAGTAGAGATGGGGTTTCTCCATGTTGGTCAGGTTGGTCTTGAACCCCTGACATCAGGTGATCCGCCTGCCTCGGCCTCCCAAAGTGCTGGGATTACAGGTGTGAGCCACCATGCCCAGCCTAAAAAAAATTATTTTTAAGTATGTAGATATTTGGGGGTTACCTGTGATAACTGAATACATTTACATAATTTGCAAAGATAAAATGATAATAATTGGAATATAGGTCACCTTAAATATTTGTGTTTTCTTTGTGCTAGAAACAGTCATATTATTCTCTTCTACTTATTTTGAAATCTACAATAGATTATTGTAAACTGTTGTCATTCTACTGATCTATCAAGCGCTAGGTCTTATTTCTTCTATCAAACTGTATACTTTTACCATTAATCAATCTCCCTCCCTTCCTCCTTCTCTTCCCCACACCTGGTAACCACCCTCCCCACTACTTTTCTTGGCCTCTAGTAACCATCAGTGTACATCTCTGTGAGATCTACTTTTTGAACTCCCACATATGAGTGAGAACAGGCAACATTTTTCTTTCTGTGTTTGATGTATTTTACTTAATATAATGACCTCCAGTTCCAATTGTGTTGCTGCAAATGACAAGATTTCACTCTTTTTTATAGCAGAACAATATTCAATTGTGTATATATACAACATTCACCTTATCCATTCATTGACTGCTGGACACTTTGGTTGATTTCTTGTCTTGGCTATTGTAACTAATGCTGCAATAAACATAGGATGCAGATATCTCTTCAATATATTGATTTTTTTTCTTTTGAATATATACCCAGTTGTAGAATCGCTGGATTATACAGTAGTTTTATTTTTAGTGTTTGGAAGAACCTCCATACTGTTTTCCATAGTGGCTGTACTAATTTTACATTTCCATCAACAGTGTATTATACAAGTTTTCCCCTTTCTCTGCATCTTCACCAGCATCCTTATCCACTGTCTTCTTGATAAAGGACATTTTAACTGGAGTGAGATGATATCTCATTGTGGGTTTGATTTGAATTTTTCTAATGATTAGTGATGTTGAACATTTTTTCACATATCTGTTGACCATTTGTACATTTTCTTTTGAGAAATACCTACTCTTTTTTTTTTTTTTTTTTTTTTTTTTCCTTTTTTTTTTAGACAGAGTCTGGCTCTGCTGCCCAGGCTGGAGTGCAATGGTGCAATCTCGGCTCACTGCAACCTCTGTCTCCTGGGTTCAAGCAATTCTCCTGCATCAGCCTCCCTGGTAGGTGGGATTACAGGCATGCATCACCATGCACAGTTAATTTTTCTGTTTTAAGTAGAGACAGGGTTTCCCCATGTTGGTCAGGCTGGTCTCAAACTCCTGACCACAGGTGATCTACCTGCCTTAGCCTGCCAAAGTACTGGGATTACAGGTGTGAGCCACTGCACCTGGCCATCTATTCAAGCCTTTTGCCCATTTTTTAAATCAAATTATTTGTGGGTGGTTGTTTGTTTGTTTGTTTGTTTGTTTGTTTTTTGCCATTAAGTCGTTTAGGCTACTTATGTATTCTAGTCAATTCTTTGCAATAGATTGCAAATATTTTCTCCCGTTCTGTGGGTTGTTGATTGTCTTCACTTTGTAGACCATTTACTTTGCTGTACAGAAGATTTTTAGCTTGACATAATCCCAGTTGTCTATTTTTTGCTTTTGTTGCCTATGCTTTTGAGATCTTATGCAAAAATATCTATACCCAGACCAATAGACAGCTAAAAGACATAGGCCTTGTTTCATTCTTCTGCATATGGTTGGGTAACGGTTCCCAACACCATTTATTGAAGAAACTTCCTTTTCCCTAGTATATGTTCTTAGCATCTCTGTCAAAAATGAATTGGCTGTAAATGTGTGGATTTATTTCTTGGTTCTCTATATGGTTGCATTGGTCTATGTGTCTGTTTTTATGCCAGTATCATACTGATTTGATTACTATTTCTTTGCAATATATTTTGATGTGAGTTAGTGTGATACCTCTGGCTTTGTTCTTTTAGCTCAGGATTATTTTGGCCATTCAGGGTCCTTTGTGGTTCCACGTAAATTTTAGGGTATTTTTTCTACTTCTATGAAGAATGTCATTGGTATTTCACTAGGAATTACACTGAATCTTGTAAATTGCTTTGGGTAGTATTGCCATTTTAACAATATTGATTCTTCCAGTCCATAAGCATAGAATATCTTTTCCATTTGTTCGTGTCCTCATCAATTTCTTTAATGAGTGTTTGTAGTTTTCTGTGTATATATCTTTCACTTTTGTAAGTATAACATCACTGCATGTTTGAACAAGGCTAATTTGATTTATTCCTTTCCAATTTAGATGTTCTTTATTTCTTTCTCTTGCCTACTGGTCAGGAATTCAACTTTTATGTTAAATAATAGTGGTGAAAGTGGGAATCCTTTTAATGTTCCAGATTCTAAGATCTGGAAAAAAAAAAAGGGGGTTTCAATCTTTCCCATTCAGTACCATGTTTCTTGTTATACACGTTCTTAATTATTTTGAGGTATGTTTCTTCTATAGCCAGTTCGCTAAGTGTTTTTATCATGCACTGATGTTGGATTTTATTGAATGCTGTTTCAGCATCTATTGAAATGATTGTATGGTTTTTGTTTTTGGTTCTGTTAATTTGATGTATCACATTTATTGATTTGCATTTGTTGAATCATCTTTGTGTCTTTGGGATAAATCTCACTTGATTATGGTGAATGACTTTGTAAATGTATTGTTGAATTCAGTTTACTAGCATTTTGTTAAGGATTTTTGTATTTATGTTCATCAGTGATATTGGTCTGTATTTTGCTGTTGTTGTTGTTGTTGTTGTGTTCTGTCTGGTTTTGCTGTTAGGGTATTTTGGATTCATAGAATGAGACTGGAAGTATTTTCTGCTCTTTATTTTTTTTTTTGAAGTGTTTGAATAGAATTGGTATTAGCTTCTTAAATAGGTGGTAGAATTCAGCAGTGAAGTCAACAGGTCCTGGGTTTTTCTTTCATGGGAGACTTTTTATTATGGTTGCAATCTCTTTATTCATTATTGGTATGTTGATATTTTCTATTTCTTCATGGCTTAAACTTGGTAGGTTGCATATGTCCAATAATTTATCTATTTCTTCTGAATTTTTAAATTTGTTGGTGTAAAGTTGCACATAATAGACTCTAATGATTCTTTGTATTTATATAATCATAGTTGTTCTCTCTCCTTTTATATTTTTGATTTTATTCATTTAAATCTTCTCCTTTCTCTAGCTAAAGATGTGCAGATTTTATCTTTTCTAAAAAACAACCTTTCTTTTGGTTGATTTTCTGTACTTATTTTTAGTCTCAATTCCATACATTTCTGCATAGATTTTTATTATTTCTTTCCTTCTGCTAATTTGGCATTTGGTTTGTTCTTATTTTTCTAGTGTCTTGAGGTACATTGTTATGTTGTTTACTTAAAAACTCTACTTTTTTGATATAATCATTAGTATGTACTTCTTAGCATTTAGCAGTATCTCTTAGTATTGCTTTCGTTGTATCCCCAAAATTTGGGTATGCTGTATTTTCGTTTTCATTTGTTTCAAGAAATTTTTAAATTTTCTTTTTAATTTATTTATTGACCCATTGCTTATTTAGGAGTATGTTGCTTAATTTCCATGCATCATTGTAGTTTCTGAGGTTCTTCCTCTTACTGATTTCTAGATTTATTCCAGAAGATGCTTGATATGACTGCTACTTTTTTGTATTTTTTGAAACTTCTTTTGTGGTCTAAGATATGGTCAGGGCAGTGGGCTTCCCTCTGGCCCATGGCAGGTCCAGAAATGCAGACCCAGAGGCTAGGCCTGGATTCAGGGACCCAAGAGCCTGCTTGTTGCTCTACCTGGCTCTGGATGAACCGAAGGTGTAAGACGAAGTCCCCTTTACTTTCTCGTCTGCTTTTCTTAAACAGAAGGAGTCTTTTACTGCAGTTGCCACAGCTAGAAATGTGCTGGGCCACACCGATAGTCAGCAGATATCAGAGCCCCAGGCCCACAGCATACCACCTGAACATCACTGCTGATTATTCAGGGCCCAAGGGCTCTTTAGTCAGCAGGTGACAAATCCTGCCAGGATGGGTCCCTTCTTCAAGGCAGTGGGTTCCCCTTCAGCCCAGGGTGTTTCTAGAAATGTCTGGGAGCTAGAGCCTGGAAAGGGGGCCTCATAACTTTGTCTGGCACCCCATCCTACAGTGGCTGAGCTGATTTCCAAGATGCAAGACAAAGTCCTGTTTATTCTTTGCTCTCCACCCCTTATTCGGAAGGTAAGAGACACTTTCCAGACTGCAAGCTGCACTGCCTGGGTTTGGGAGAGGCATAATGCAAGCACTTCTTTAGCTGTCCTGGCTTGTGTCTACCTAGCTCATGTGCCACCCTAGTCCTCTGGCTCTGAGGATTTGCATTCTTTGTGTTCTAGACTGACTTTCAAGTTTACCTGGGACTTCAGAGCACTTTGGCCTGTCGTGCCCAGGCTTGCTGAGAAGCTGTAGTTCTGACTCATAGGATAGGTGATTCCCCTCTGGCTAGGTCTGATCCAAATGCTCCCTGTCTGTACCAGCACTGGCTGAGCCCATCACAGCTTTGCTCTCTGCTATGACAGGGCAGCACTGAATTCAATGTAATGTCCCCCAGTCACTGTGATCTCCCTCCTCCAAGTGCACAGATTCTCTCTGGTTGTCAGGGGGTGGGGACAGAGACTGTGTTGGTCAGGGAAAGAGTGGCATCTGCTATCCAAGACTGTCTCTGACCCTCCTCAATGCATCTTTCAAGGAGATGAAGTCAGAACCAGGTATTGTGATTGCTCATCTGATTTTTGCTTCTTGTGATGGTGCTTTTCTGTGTGCAGATAGTTGTTAAGATTTGGCATTCCTACGTGGGTAAGAACACTGTAGGCTTCTATTCCACCATCTGGCTTCACTCTCAAGATGGTCTTTTGTATAATTAGGCTATACAAGTTAGATATCCCTATCGGAAAAAAATGAATCTTAATTTCTACCTCATATTATATATAAAAATAATTGCCAGATGATTGGTTGTAGACCTGAATTAGAAAGACAAATGAAAGCTTTCAAGGAAAGTAAAGGAGAAAAACTTGATTACCTTGGAGTTGACTAGATTTTCTTGTAGAGTGACAAGCAAAGCACTACGTTAAGAAATGAAAGAAGTAATACATTCTGCTATATTAAAATTCAGAACTTTGGCTAATTAAAACACATATTGGAGATGGAAATGCAAGGAGTAAGAAGATATTTGTGGTACATTGGACAAAGTCATCATGTTTATTGTTAACTCCTAAAATTCAATAAGAAAAATGCAGAAATATTTCAGTAGAAAAATGGACAAAAGATGTTTACACACTTGACAAAATAGGATATTCAAATGACCAATGAAACTGAAAAGTGCTCAACCTCATTTGTCATGGAGAAATGCAAATTAAAATTATAAGATAGCACTCCAAAACCATTAGAAACAGTAAATTGTTAAAGATGGGAAATATCAAGTTCTAATCAGAATATTAAAACTCTCATATTATGATAGCGAGAGAAAGGGTAATTTGGTGCAACTATTTTGAAAATTGGCACTACTATTCAAGCTGGACATATTTACAACCTCTGAACTAACAAGACGACTCTTCGTTCTATATCTAAGAGAAATATGTACAAACATTTTAAAAAGGACATTAACTGGAAGGTTTTTTAATAAGCAAAACTGGAAGCTATATAAATTCTAACCAACAGTAGAATGGATAAAAAAAAAATTGTGTTCTATTCACACAATGGAATACACTACGGCAATGAGAATAAAAAATTCATGAATGATCTTACACTAGGGACAAATCATATCTTACAAACAACAATGTTGAGTGAAAGAAACCAGACACAAAAAGTAATAGAATTCCGCTTGCATAAAGTACAAAGCAGGCAATACTAATGTATACTGTTAGAAGTCAGAGTAGTGCACTCCCTTGGGGGATAGTGACTAGAAGACAGCATGAGCAGAACTTCTGGGTACTACTAATGTTCTATATTTTGTCTGGATGGGTTTAGTTTGTAAAAATTCACTAAACTGTGTATTTATGAATGGTGCTCTGTCCTTCAATCATATTATATATCAAAATTTAAAAACACACATTCACAAACTACCATTTTGGGTTGAGCTGACCTCACAGTTGTATACTTCTGCGGTATAGATACTCTGAATTCCTCCTACGTTAAATCCATCAGATGCTCCCTTTTCCAGTACAACTAGCTGTCCTCTAAGGAGCTAGTGCGTACTTTTCTGTACCACGGCTTTCAGTTTTCTTCTCTGCCTCTCGTGTACCTCATCTCCTAGTTCTGCAAATATTGAAAGAAGGTGCATTCTCTTTACTCCCTACTATTTTGTTTCTTACCCACGTACCACCCCATTCTCATCTTTTCTGTGTTGTTCATCTCTACCTGGAGATACAAGATTTTGCACATAGCAGGTATCCAGACATAGCCTTAATGAAGCCACGATGTTTATAGCGAAACCCAGAGCCATAAGAATTTTCCTATGGACAGAGAACTAATTTATCCACCACAGGATCTTTAGGACAGGACTTCTTTGAAGGTATAGGATGGTAGATACTGGCAACACCTGGTTTTACATCCCACTTGTAGTCTGGTGGTTATCCTTCTCTTGAGTCAAAGTTCACTTGAATTTGAGATGGGTGCAGTTCCGACTCACCCTCTCTACAGATCTTCTGAGTCTTTCTCAATGCCTCTTCTCTAATCGCTCTAGGATTCATTTGGTGACAGATGAAAAATGTTCAATACTCTCCCCCAGGAAGCCATTTCTTCACATTGTGAAATACGCATTTAACTTGTGTTGCCTCTGGTAGCACAATTCATCTTACCCAAACCATTAATTAATAATACAGTGTTTAACCCCCAAATGCTTTGGATGACACTGATCTGACTGAATGTTATTTAAAAGCATGCTTCCAAAATGTCATCAATTATGCTTCCTTGGTTATTTTAATTTTCTTTTATTGCATTTTGGCAATGCATAATAAGCATATATTGAAAAAATGAGACATTATACAACATGAATTAAACAATTTTAACAGATCCTGTGGCAGTGCTTTTAGATCTAACAATGGCAAACTCAGATAAATTTTGAAAAAAAAAATTACCTGCTTTTTTTTCTCCCGAACACAACAGAAATTATAAATATGTTGGAAATAATTTTTCCTTTTTATTTTTTATGCATTTTTTTTAGTTCTTCTAAAAAGAGCAACTCTTGTTCTAGGCAAGAGAAAAGACAGCAACTGATTACCTTTTACTGGTGGATCAGGTTATTCTAGAACAGAGAAGTTGTTCACGTGTCTACTACACTAAGTGTCACTTATACATGTGATTTATTTCTTGGCTGATGTTCTTTAATTTTTTTGGCAGGAGAAGAGAGTCAGTGAATGGTGTTTTCAGTCCACCCTTGACCTTTATTTTAAATCTGCATAGTCTTTCTTCAAATGTCATCATTACTTATGCATTCTTTCCTGGAGTGAGTCTCCATCTAGCCTGATGTAGTAACAGATTGGGATGCACTTGCATAGTGGTGTAGTTACTTGCAGTCTGGAATCAAACAATTATTTTAACTCTCAGTTTTGTTATTTACTAGCTATGTGACCTCGGGCAATTTACTCTGTTTTTCTAAACTATAATTTCTTAATCTGCAATACTGGTAGATGTATAGCAGCTATTCCAAATGGTTACAGTGGATATTAAATTATATGTGTGTGTGTATATATATGTTATATATATGTGTATATGTAAAATAAATTACACATATAAATATATATATGAGCTATTATAATATATATTATAGTTACATGTACCTATAATATATAATTATTATAATATATAACTATATATTATATAGTTATATAATAGTTTTTATATTATATATTATATTATAGGGCTTTTATTATGACAGCTATTATGTATAACTATATATTAACTATTAACTATTATTATATTATTGCCAATTATGGTACTGAAAAGTTGGCCTTTCTCAGTTTAGAAAGATTTCCTCATCTGCAAATATATTTACCTACATATCTCTAAGAACATCATTCTTGCTGGATAATGGGACAAAACCACCATATCAGTTGGGGTTCTCCAGAGAAACGGAAGCAACAGGAGATAGATAGGTAGATAGGTAGGTAGAGAGAGAGAGGGAGAGAGAGAGAGAGAGAAAGGGATATATGAGAGGGGATTTATTAGGGGTGTTGACTCATGTGACTATGGAGGCTAAGAAGTTCTATGATAAGCTATCTGCAAGCTAGAGAATAAGGGAGGTTTATAGTATATAGCTCAGTCCAAGTCTGAAGGCTTGAAAACCAGAAGAGCCAATGGTGTAACTCTCAGTCCACAGTCAAAAGCCACAGCATTTGGGGGGCTGTTGTGCAAGTCTTGAAGTCTGAAGGCTGAAGAGTCTGGAGATCTGATGTCCCAAAGCAGAAGAAGATGGGTGTCTCAGCTCCAGAAGAGACAGCATGTACGAATTTACTCTTCTGCTTTTTTGTTCTTACCAGGCCCTCTACCAATTGGATGGTGCCTGCCCACATTGGATGAGGGGAGATCGTCCTTACTCAGTCTACTGATTTAAATGCCAGTCTCTTCTGGAAAGAACATCACTAACATACCCCAAAATAATGATCTACTAGGTATCTGGGTATCCTTTAATCTAGTCAGGTTGACACCTGAAATTAACTATCAGGACAATCCTAATGGCTATTTATAAGTTAGTATGTGATAGTTACTTATGACTGTCTCTTTCTTGTTTATTCTTATAATCCAGATGCCTAGAGGCCCTCATGGTCACCAAATATCCAGGTTAAACTAATTTAAAACAAATTGAAACTAATTTAAAAATTAATTTGGGCTGGGCTTGGTGGCTCACACCTGCAATCCCAGCACTTTGGGAGGCCGAGGCAGGAGAATCACTTGAGGTCAGGAGTTTATGACCAGCCTGGCCAATATGGTGAAACCCTGTCTGTACTAAAAATACAAAAAAATTAGCCAGGCATTATGGCATGTGCCTGTAATCCCAGCTATTCAGGAGGCTGAGGCAGCAGAGTTGCTTGAACCTGGGAGGTAGAGGTTGCAGTGAACTGAGATCACGCCACTGTACTCCAGCCTGAGCAACAAAGCGAGCCTCCATCTCAAAAAAAAAAAAAAAAAAAAAAATTATTTTAGTCCTACCACCACCATCAATTGGATAACAAATGAGGTATTTTTGAAGATTTCAGCAAAGCGCCATGTGACTTCTGACTCAGCGTTACTTCTGATTCCGCATTCTGAATCACTACATTTCTGCTTCTCTGTGTGTACCCTCTCCCTAACAATTATCAACTTGAATGAATCCCAGTGCTTTCTTGTGACTCTAGTAGATCTTTCAGAGGATTTTTAGATTTCCTGAGGAGATCTGACAGGGACCAAGTTGACATTATGCTGTGCAAAGCTTTCTACGACCTTTCTGGCTGTGCTGTCCTCTGCTTATCAATTTGCTTTCTTTCCACTTTGTTAGGGATTATTCCCAAGAATTCAAAATTTTTCTCTGCTTATAATGCAATTTATCTTCTCTCTGACATCTTGACACTTTGGCACCCACTATTCCCTTCTATCCAACATAATGATCACGGTATTCCTTTACAAATAAAAGAGAACTTTTTCGCTGAGAGAATTTCAAGCATCAGCTGTTATGATAATACAATTTTTCTTTTTGAAAACCTGTATCAGGAAAACTATAAAATACATCCCTCTAGATTAAAATGTAAACTTGAAAAATGAAAAGGCACTGACTTTGTGTTGCTTAGCACTCTCAAAGTCATCAAAAGTCTAGTTCTCCCTAAGCAATTTATAAATTTTGAGTGATTCCAAAGGAAATACCAACAAAGTTTTTATGGAGCTGGAAAAGTTGGTTTTAAAATCTGTATGGAAAAATAAACACACAAAAACAGGAAAATACTGAAAAGGAAGAGCTATGAAAGGAATTAGCTCTATCAGACTTGAAAACATTACAAAGCTTCTGTATGAAAACTTTGTTACAAATGAATAGGCAGGACAATGCAATACAGTGAAATAGAACAGAAATTCAAGTAGACACAACTACCTATGGAAATCTAGTATGTAATAAATGTGATATCTCTAATTAATAAATCAAAGATGGACTTTAAAGTGAATAATTACATAACTTTAAAAATTCACAATATTAGATTTAATCATCACATCATACACAAATACAAATATTAACTATATAATTCTAAAAGAAAATCCAATTCCTCTACAACCCAAATATAAGGAAAAGCTCTGTAAGTATGAATCAAAAATCTAGAGTTCATAAAAGTAAAGATTGATAAACTTGACTATAAATAATTTTAAAATAGCTTTTCATGGTAAAAGCCTTATAAGCAAAAAATTAAGAGAAAAAATTAGAAAAATACTTGTAACATATGTCATAGATAAAGGTTGATATCTTTAACATAAAAATAACTTATAAAAATTGAGAAAAGTACTAAAAATTCCATAGAAAACTAGGCAATAGATGCAAAAAGTAAGCCGTAGATGTGAACAGACAATTCACCAGGGAGATATTAAAATGGACCTGAAATTTACGAGATATTCAAATGCAAATTAAAGCTAAATTGAGATACCATTTCTCACCCACCACATTGGCAACAATTTGAAAGTAAGTGCAGCTTGGGGAAGGAAATTTGGCACTATCTAACAAAACTATGTGTGAATTTGCGTTTTGTCCCAGAAATTACTCTTCTAGGAATTCACTCTGAATTCCTCACACTCTCAACAATACAAAATTTGTATGAAAACATTTTAGCATTATTTTAATTGCCAAATATTGGATGCCTAAATATCCAGACAGAGAAGATAAGCTGAATAAACTATGTTGTATTTATGAGACTTCAATAGAGAATAAAAAAATATGAACTAAAATGATGTGATTCCTGTATGAAGAAATCTAAACACAGGAAAGGATATATACCGTGTAAGAAACTTGTGGAGAGAAGAATAACACATCTCTTTACAAAGTGAAATAGAGGGAGGATAATGTGATAAACAGTGAAGCTAATAGTTACAAGGACTTCAGGAAATGAGAAAAAGACAGAGAAAGGAGTGACATTACATAATATAAAATGGATATATTTATACGAAGAGATAGCATAGTTATCTATTTTGAGTTATGGAAATACAAAAAATTAAATCCACAAAGAGAAAGAACTAAAATTAAAATTATACACAAACCAGGATATTTATGATTGTACCTTTTATCTATTCTGATATATTATAATTTGATACATATAAAGCTCACAATATTTTATTCATTTTTCTTTTTTCTTGTTGTTTTATTTTAGATTTGAAGATACCTGTGCTTGTTTGTTACATTTGTTTGTTGCATACTGGTAGGGATGGGGCTTCTAGTGTAATGGACATCCAAATAGTGAACATTGTACCCATAGGTAATTTTTGAACCCTTGCCCTCCCCAGTGTCCCCAGTGTCTATTATTTCCATCTTCATGACCATATGTACCCATTGTTTAGCTCCCACTTAGAAGATGCAGTATTTGGTTTTCTGTTTCTGTGTTAATTTACTTAGGATAATGGCTTCCAGTTCCATTGATGTTGCTGCATGAAACATAATTTCATTCATTTTTATGGCTGCATAGTATTCCATGGTATATATGTACCACATTTTCTTTACCAGTTAACTGCTGATAGACACATAGGTTGGTTCCATGACTTTGCTCTTGTGAATAGCGATGCCCAGAGTGAACAACATACAAGTGCAGGTGTCTTTTTAATATAATAATTGGTTTTCCTTTGAGTGGACATCAATTAGTGGGATTGCTGGGTCAAATTGTAGCTCTATTTTAAGTTATTTGAGAAATCTCCATACTGTTTTCTATCGAGACTGAACTAATTTACATTCCCACCAACAGTGAATAAATATTCCCCTTTCTCCACTCCATGCCAACATCTGTTATTTTTTGACTTTATATAATAGCCATTCTGACTGGTGTAAGATGATCTCTCATTGCAGTTTTAATTTGCATTTCTCTGATGATCAGTGATTTTGAGCTTTTTTTTTTTTTCTAATTACAGCATTTGTTGGCTGCTTGTACTTCTTCTTTTGAGAAATGTCTGTTCACATCCTTTGCCCAGCTTTTAATAGGATAGTTTTTTTGTTTTGTTTTGTTAATGTCCTTTGCCCAGGTTTTAATAGGGTAGTTTATTTTTTGTTTTGTTTTTGTTTTATGTCTTATTGAGTTCCTTATAGATTCTCAATATTAGTCCTTTGTCAGAGGCATAATTTGTAAATATTTTCTCCCATTCTATAGTTTCTTTGTTTACTCTGTTGGTTATTTCTCTTGCTGTGAAGAAGTTTTTTAGTTTAATTAAATCTCATTTGTCTATTTTTGTTGCATTTGCTTTTGGGCCCTTCATCATAAATTATTTCCATAGGCCATTGTCTGAAAGAGATTTTCCTAGGTTTTCTTCTAGGATTTGTATAGTTTCAGGTCTTATGTTTAAGTCTTTAAGTGGTCTTGAGATAATTTATTTATCTGGCGAGAGATAGGGGGTCCAGTTTTATTCTTCTGCATATGGCTGGCTGATTTTCTCAGCCCAATGTATTGAATATGGTGTCCTTTCCCCAGTATTTATTTTTATTGACTTTGTCAAAGATGAGTTGGTTGAGATATGTGGTGTCATATCTGGGTTCTCTATTCTGTTCCATTAATCTATGTGCCTATTTTTGTACCAGTACCATGCTGCTTTTGTTTTGTTTTGTTTTGTTTTTTGAGACAGAGTCTCACTCTGTTGCCCAGGCTGGAGTGCAGTGGTGTTATCTCTGCTCCCTGCAAACTCTGCCTCCCGGTTTCATGCCATTCTCCCGCCTCAGCCTCCCTAGTAGCTGGGACTACAGGTGCCTGCCACTATGCCTGGTTAATTTTGCTTTTTTGTAATTTTAGTAGACACAGGGTTTCACTGTGTTAGCCAAGATGGTCTCGATCTCCTGGCCATCTGCCTGTCTCAGTCTCCCAAAGTGCTGGGATTATAGGCATGAGTCACTGTGCCTAGCCTGTTGTTTTATTTACTGTAGCTTTATATTAATAGTAAAATTTGAAGTCAGGCAATGTGATATCTCTGGATTTGGTCTTTTGTTAAGGATTGCTTTGGCTATTCAGGGTCTTGTTTTGTTCCATTTGAACTTTAGGATCTCTTTTTCTAATTCTGTGAAAACTGATGTTGCTAACTTTATATGGATTGTGCTGAATCTGTAGATTGCTTTCGGGGATCATTTAAGCGATATTGATTCTTCCAATCCACGAGTGTGGGATGTTTTTCCATTTGTTTGTGTCTTTCATCAGTGTTTGGTAGTTCTCCCTGTAGAGATCTTTCATCTTCTTGGCTAGATGTATTCCCAGGTATTTTAATTTTTTAATGTTGCTATTATAAAAGGGATTGAGTTCTTCATCTGGTTCTCAGCTTGAATATTATTATTGGTGTGTAGAAATTCTGCTGAGTTTTGTACACTGCCTACAGCCATATCACCCTGAAGGCACCTGATCTCATCTATTAGACTTTTTTTAACTTTTATTTCAAGTTCAGTGGTATACGTGCTTGTTTGTTTTATAGGTAAACTTGTGTCATGGGAGTTCATTGTACAGATTACTTCATCACCCAGGTATTAAGCCTAGTACCCATTAGTTACTTTTTGTGATCCAGAGCTGAAACTATATCACTCTAGACTAAAAGGCACAGAGACAGCTCCAAAGGAAAAGGGACCTCTGAATATCCAGTCTTCTACAGGGAGGAACAAGGCCACTCAGCTGCAAACACCAGCCATGTTTCTTGAGAAAGGAAAAGTAACTTTGAGGGAGAAGAAAATAACCCAGAGTCCAGATAAAAAGCTACAGGTGCCCATTGTATGTGTCTGTACACCCATATTGGGAAGTGGAGGAAAAATAACTTTTCTATGTTTTCTTCTGACATTTTGATTGTTTGTTTGCTTTGCCTTCTCCCTCGCACAGTCATATTCTTACCTAATATCAAGGGAAATGATAGAAATAGCCATTGCCTCTGTGTCACTATAACACCGTACTATTTAATCCTTCAGTCTTAAAATTTTGCCAGTAATTATTCTTAAAAAATCCAATGGATTCCATAAAATTATATCAAATTTCTATGTACTTTCAACAGCAAAACAGTAAATTTTTCTTTTAAAATTAGTTCAGAAATATGTTGTTTAATTCTGTAATCATATGAATTAGAATATTGGAAAATTTTTTCTATTAAATTGAAAAATGTTTAAA
This sequence comes from Papio anubis, assembly GCF_008728515.1. NCBI lineage: Eukaryota > Metazoa > Chordata > Mammalia > Primates > Cercopithecidae > Papio > Papio anubis. The sequence goes on along the minus strand of NC_044986.1, from coordinate 26,048,592 downwards.
AAAATTTTTTAAATCATTGGGCCTTCTAATCCATGGACATGAACTGTGTTTACATTTATTTATATCTTCTTTAGCAATGTTTTATAGTTTGTATTGTACAAACCTTTAACATCCTTGGTTAAGTTATTTCCTGTGTTATATTCCTTTTGCTGCTATTGTAAATGAAATTGCTTTTATAAATTCCTTTGCAGATTGTTTAGTCTATAGAAATGCAAATAATTTTTGTGTGCTGGCTTTGTATCCTGTTACTTTGTTGAATTCGTGTATTAGTTCTAACAGTTTTGTTAGTGGAATATTTAAGGTTTTCTATATATAAGATCATATCATCTGTAAACAGAGATAATTTTACTTCTTTCCAATGGGGATGTCTTTCATTTCTTTTTCTTTATGAATTACTATGGCTATGATGTTGAAAAAAGGGTGCACACAGGTATCATTGCCTTGCACCTGATCTTAGAGAAAATGCTTTCAGTCTTCCACCATTGAGTATAATATCTGTTGTGGTTATTATATATGACTTTTATTATTTTGAGGTAATTTCCTCCTATTCCTGGTTTGCTGAAGGTTTTTGTGATACACATGTATTAAATTTTAGCAAATGCTTTTTCTGTATCAATTAAATAATCATGTTTTATTTCTCTTCGATTTTTCAATATCAGAGTAAAAAGGCAACACACAGAATGAGAGAACATATTTGCAAATTATATGCTTGACAATGAATTAACATCTAGAATACATAGATAACTTCTAATACTAACCACAACAAAATGATTGAAAAATAGGCAAAGACTTTAATAGACATTTCTCCAAAGAAGATATACGAATGACTGATAAACACATGAAAAGATGTTCAGTATCACTAATTCTTAGAGAAATGCAAATGAAAACTAAACTGAGATACCATCTTATACCCATTAGAATGGATACTATATTAAAAGAGAAAAAAAAACCCAGAAAATGACAAGTATTGCTAAGGATGTGGCATAGAGTAACTGGAACTTTTGTGCACTATTGGTAGAATGTAAAATGGCACAGCTACGGTGAAAAACATTATGGCAGATCCTCAAAAAATTAAAAGTAAAATTAAGATATGACCTAGTAATCCACCTTTGGGTATATATACAAAATACTTGACAATAGAATCCTGAAGAAATATTTGTACATCCATGTTCATAGGAGCATTATTCACAATAGCAACAATGTAAAAGAAACTCAAGTGTTTATCAGTGCATGAATTGGTAAACAAGATATGGTGTATGCATACAATGAAATATCATTTAGTCTGAAAAGGAAGGAAATTCTGACTCATGCTACAAAATAAATGAACCTTGAAAACATTATGTTAAGTAAAATAAGCCAGTCACAATAATGCAAATACTGTTTGGAGCCACTTATATAAGGTGCTTGGATAGTCAAAATCTGAGAGACAGAAAGTAAATGGTGGTTTCCCAGTGCTGGAGGTAGGAGGAAAGGCGTAATAATTGTTTAATGGGTATAGAGTTTCAGTTTTACAATATGAAGGGTTCTAGAGCTAGAACCCTGGTGGTTATGGTTGCACAATGTTCTAAATGTAATACAACTGAATTGTACATTTAAAGTGGTTAAGATGGCAAATTTGTGTGTGTGTGTATTTTACTGCATTAAAAATTGAGAAAAAATGATTAGGATGGGGCCTTCTCTTTCGTTTCCTCATACATATAAATATTCTTTCCTCGACACTTAATAATATGACCCAGACAATGTGTATTTCATATACATTACCTTAATAATTTTACACATATCATTTTATTTAGTTCACAAAACTTTATTATTAGGTATTATTAACTCAAATTTAGAGGTTGTGATTATACGTCTCAGAGGTTCATTTATCTCTATGGAATCACTGGTCTATGGACAAAGTTGACATTTGACTGTCTAACTGACTGGAAGATTCATTCTTACAGGAGAGGCAGGAATGCTTTGGAAGATTTGCCAAGTTCCCATCCCTAAAATTCAACATCATTAGAGCCCCTGCTCCATCTTAGTGTATGGGAGCCATAAAATCAAACATTCCCTTCGATCGTAGCTCACATAATGGCAGAGTGTGAAAAAACAAAGAAATTGGTATCAGGCTTACCACCCCATGCTAGTTGACCTTTTTAGTGATTGTAATGATTATAAATAGTCTCTAAGGTTTTGCCTCTGAGATTTATAGAAATAGGAGACTGCTCATTATTCCATGGTATATATGTGCCTTTTCTCTCCCCTTTCTTTCCTTTATGTGACTTTAAAAATACCATTTTCAAAAAGAAAATAAAATATGCATTTATTTGAAATCTGTGAGTGTCTCTGTTTTATTAGGGTTATTTTTAGATTTAATCAGCAACTATTGGGTTGAAATAGGATGTCATAGTTCTCGTAGGATTTTCTGAGCCCCTGATTCTACCTACCCAACTCCTTTAACATAGTGCTAAACACGAGTCTGTGTTTAATACTTTTTGGTTCTTCTTTCACTTTATCCTAATCTCTGACTTTCTATTAGAATTCACTTCTGACTTTATATTCTCAAAATAAACACTCATGTCTATCCATTGCCATCCTAGTTTTCCGTCAACCCATGGTCTAAAAACTTGAGTTATCTGTGGAGAAACGGACACTGAATTTTACTGCATTATTCAACTCTACTGTCATATATAGGGAGAGGGGGCAGGTGACATGGATACATAAATTATAAAGGCAGCCTCAAGTTGGGCAGAGATGGAAATAGTGGTACTGTTTTCTGATTCACGACCAAAGAAGCTGTTAGAAAACAGACACAGTCTCCCAAGAATATCATCACACCTGGAAGACTAAGTTTACTTTATCATGAAACAACACATAAAATAATAAACCATTGGGATGTCTTCTGGGAATTTTCCTGAGATAACATAGCTGTATTTTATAATCATAGCTACTTTAAAGATTGTACAGAAATTACTTTTAAGTTGTATTCTGAACTACTAGAAGTATCTTCAAACTTTCAGGATTTTTTTCAATGTATGAATTATCATTGTAGATTGCTATGGAGAGGTTTCAAGGATAGGAGAGACTTGGTTATTTTTTTCTGAGGATAATTTGAATTTTAACATCTAATTTTCAATAATGTGCTCTACAAAAAAATTCATTAGCATTTCTGCGAGAGAATTAGCTAATTAAAGATTCTCATATCTATGATCAATTCAAATTCGTTCCAAGGAACATTCCACAGTTCCTCTCAATACTAAACATCATTGCTAAAGGTTTGAACACATTACTACCCCATAAAACATCATGCTCTACACAAACATAGTACTTAAAAATCTAGGGGTATTCGGACTGTCAGTAACAATATATACCACCACTAATAAAAATAGCAATGGCCTCAACTATAATGGCATTTATAGTTAAATTTGAAAGTTGAACACTTGTAGGCATGATATGGTTTTTACAACAATGCTATAAAGAACCTAAATTCTTTCTGCTCTTCCGTTGTCTCTAAGCTGGTGAATTTACTTCTTACATTTGCAACATGATGCCTTCCTCCAGTAAACAATTTTTCACATAATAAAAGTCCAAAATAGGAAAATGAGGGTAGAAAGAAAATACGGTTTTCCCTATGACTGTCATTTTATCATGGAGTATTTTCTAGAAGCCCTCAGATCAGATTGATCTATATATTTTGTTGATCAGATCTATGTCATATAGATTCCTCTAACTTCAAAGAAGAGTGATAGAGTATCTGTTTGTTTTTTCAGCCCTTTATCAATATCCAGCACACAAAAAGTAAAATTCACAAAGTATGACATCTAATTTTAAAATTATCAGGCATGAAAAGAGGCAGTAAAAAAGACCCATAATAATCAGAAAATTAATGAATAGGAACACATAAAGAAATAATGAAAAAATTATAGACCTGGTAGACGATGGCATTGCAATAGCTATTATAACTATTATCACTGTTATTTTAAGAATACTTCTTATTTTTAAGAAGCTATAGTAAAAGTTGTACCTGTTAAGTAAAGCAGAGACAATATTTTTTTTAATCTAGAATCTCTAGAGAATAAAACGACATTTTGAGATAAAAAATATAATTGAGGGGATTTAAGGTAAAGTATAATTAGTAAACTGAATGACATAACAATAGAAACTATCTAAAATAAAACACACTGAGGAATATAAAGATTGAAAAACTGTTGAGGTCATTAGTGAGCTTTAAGATAACATCAGGCAGCTCGATATACATTGAAATCTCTAAGAATAAATGAACAGAAAGGGACGAACAAGCAGAAAATGTTTGAAGAATCAATAGATTAAAATTTTCCAAATTTGATGAAAACTATCATTCCACAAATCCACAAAGCTCAATATAACCAAAGTACAGGAAATACAAAGAAACCTACACAAAGTCCCCTTGCTGAAATTTCTCAAAATCAATATGATGAGAAAACCTTAAAATCAGTCAGTGGGGAAAAAAAAAATGCATGCAAAGGAACTAAGATAAAAATCAGAACCGACTTCTCCTTGGAAACAACGCATCCCAGGAGATAGTAGATCAACATTTTTAAAGTACTGAAAAAAATCTGTTAAAGTATCATTCTATAAATAGTAGAAATATATTTCAGTAATGATGGGGGGAAAAGTTTTGATACCTCCAACCTGAAGGAATTCATGAACAGGAAATATTACAGAAAATATATCAGGCAGAAGAAAACCTCTATCAGATGGAAATTTGGATCAACATAAAATACTAGAAATAGCAAAAATTTATTCAAAACATATTATTTGAACAGCCTTTAATCTATTAAAGAAGTAGAATTCATAGTTTAAAAATTTCTCAGAAGATTTCGGGCCATATGGCTTCACTGGTGAATACTATCAAGCATTTAGGGAAGACTAATATAAGTTCTGTTTTTAAAGTTCCAGATAAAGACAGAGGAGATATTACTCCCGAAATCTTTCAATGAGGCAAGCAATCAGCATTATTTGATACTAAGACAACATTACAAGACAAGAAGGTTTTTAATGTCCCTCATGAACAGAGATAAAAAACATTCTTAACAAAATATTAGCAAATAGAATCTAACAATATTTATTTAAAAATGATAACACCATAATCAAGTGTAGTTTATCTCAGGAATCCAAGGCTGTCTTGAAATAAAAACAAACAAACAAAACCAATTGTTTTAATTAAAAAAAAAATCAATCGAGGCTGAACATTATCTAACAAAATCAAATATCTAATTTTTATCTGTGTAAAAACTCTGAGCTAAGTAGGAATAGAAAGGAAGTTTCTTAACCTGGTAATGAACATCTTTGACCAAGCTGTTATGAGACTTAATGATGAAAGACTTAATGCTCTCTTTACTTTTACTGCTGGAATTTCCAGTTAGTACAATAAAATAATAAAATGAAAGAAGACAATAGAAGTCCAGATTGCAAATTAAGAATTAAAACTGACTTTACTGGCCATGCATGGTGGCCCATGCCTGTAATCCAGCACTTTGTAATCACAGCCTAGGTGGGAGGACCACTTGAGGCCAGTAGTTCAAGACCAGTCTGGGCAACATGGGAGGAGGTTTTCTCTACAAAAGACCAAAAACTTAGCTGGGCATGATGGCATGTGCCTGTAGTCCCAGTTACTCAGGAGGTTGGGGCAGGAGGATTGCCTGAGCCCTAAAGGTTGAGACTGTAGTGACCCGTGATTGCACCACTGCATTCCACCCTGGGTAGCAGAGTAAGACTTTATCTCTAAATAAAAAAAAGTTAAAAATAAATAAATAAATAAAATGAAATTGACTTTATTAACAGGACATATGATTCCCTATGTCGAAAAATTTATTAATTTTTAAAAAGGCCTACTAGAACTAAAAGGTAAGTTTAGTAAGATGGTTGAATATGAAATAGTATACCAAAAGAAACCAATTGTGTTTCATATAATAAAAAATAAAATTTTATAATTAATAATACCATTTACAATGTCTCAAAATATGAAATACTTCGGGGTAAATCTGAAAAAGAAGGTGCAAATTTTGTATAGTGAAAACTAGAAAATACAGAGAACTGAAATTATACTAGATGTAAATAAATGAAAAGATACAACATGTTCATGGATTGGTATATTTAGCGTTATTAAGATGTCAATTCTCTACAAACCCAGTAGGCAATAATTGGTAGAAACTGACAAATTGTTCTAAAATTCATAAGAAATGAAATGGATCTAGAATTGCCTGTATAACTTTGAAAAAGAATAAATTTGGTGTCTTTCATTACCTTATATTAAGACTTTGTAAATAAAGGGAAATCAAGATAATGTACAATTAGCCTAAAGTCTGACAGATAGATAAATGAAACAAACAAAGTAGTAACAAAGTATAGAATTTAGAAATTGATTTTACTCATATGGTCAATTGATTTTTGATAAATGTACAAGGACAATTAGAGAAGAAAGAATAGTCATGTCAATAAATGCTTCTGGAAAAGTTGGATATCCACATTTAGAAAACAGTAAAAGAATAAAAAGTGATTGAACCATAAAAAAAAAAGAATGATTTTGAAATAAGTTTTAAACTTGCCAAAATCTCCAACCAGCTTCCATAAATTAATGACCCTTTTAGTAATCAATAACAAGACATGATTTACCACTGAATTCCAGCACTCTTGATCAATCTTTGGTTGCCACTATCTCTACAACTTAGTGTTGCAAAGATGTACAGCAGTGGCAAAAATGCTTTATCGAAATACAACATGAACTTAATTGAGTACAATCCTGTGCAAATTACAAAGGTACGTAATGCTATAATTAATGTAATTAGAGGGAAAAATTGATTGTCATTATAAATACAATCAGAGACACTTACATTATTATATTCACCACATTGATGGGTTTGTTGTTTATCAAATAAATGCCCATTTTAACAGCAAAATTGGCCAAAAATAACAATAAAGCAAAACAAACAATAAACAGGGTGTTGTTTGAATTATTACGACAAACTCTAGGTAGCAACAAACATATTATATCACTGTCAATCCATTAATTTCAGCCATTTTCCTGATTAATTCTGATCACCACAACTGGATCAATCAAGTAGTGATCATCATTGATTACTGAGGCAATATAAAATGAATGAATTTTTATTTCCATAGACCATTTATTTTGTGCATATTGACAGAATAATACTCCCTCCAATCCTCTGGATACGCAAGGCTAGCAAACAAATGGTTTGTCACTCAAAATGCCATTTTCCTTTGTCAAAGCCAGACAGATCAGTTGCCATATTACTATAACCATATTAAAAAATCTAAAGACTATTTCTATAAAATAGCAACCCTGGCTGTGAAAAAAAAATTGAAAATTTTACTCACGATTCTAGTCTGACATCATGTAGAAAAATCCAAAGCATTTTTCTTAATTCAGGCAAAAGTAGTGGTTGGTTTAGGAGTTGTCTGTATCTGCAAACCAGGAAATATATATACTTGAATGGAAGGTTAGAAAAGACAGTTCACAGATAAATGGACTCTAGCACACATGGTGCAGATGAGACAAACCTGAATGATTTCAAGGCATGGATATTGAAAATGAATAAATCATCAAATAGTCTACTAAATTTTCTCATTAAAATGAAGGTAATTGAAGACCAAAGTAGCTTGAAGTATGCTATGTGTGTCTGCACCAACATCATGTTGAAGAGGACTCAAAGGAGTAAAGAAATACCACAGGATCCTTAGGAGGGTCACAAATTCTACTGGAACTGTGGATTTGGACTGGAAACTTCAGAGTAACCCCAGCCACCTAGTTTGTGTGTGTGTGTGTGTGTGTGTCTGTGTGTGTGTGTGTGTGTGTATGTGTGTGTGTGTTGGGGGAGGAAGGCAGGATCTATTTCTGCTTCAGGTATGCTACTAAAATTGGAAAATACCAGATGTCCTAAAGTACTCCTAGAGATTCAAATTTAACTAGATCCTTGTTTATTTGTTTCCAAAATAAACAGCTTTTCTAGAAAGATTATTTGAAACTCATCAATATACTCAGATGTATAACTCTTATGTATGAATTAATTAAAAGATAATAAATTTAGAGCAATCTTAAAAAAAAAAGAAAACAGTAAAAGATCCTTATACCATATAAAAATTAACTGTAAATAGATTATAGACTTCACTGTAAAACACCTAAAACTATAAAATTGCTAGGTGAAGACATAGGAACAAAGCTTTATATCAGGCAAAGATTTCCTAGATATAGCAACAGTAGTAAAATCTATAAAAAGAAAAAAATTGATAAATAGTATTTCAAAAGACACAGTTAAGAAAAAGAATGTACAAGCCCTCTGGGATAAAGTATTTACAAATGATACGTTTGACAAAATGGCTTGTATCCAGAATATATAAATAAGTTTTCATTTTTAAAACAGATATATCACATTTGTACATCTTTACGGGATACATTTGAAATTTTGTCACATGTATAGATTGTTTAATGGTCAAGTCAGCGTATTTGGGTGTCCACCACTGCAAGCATTTATCATTTTCATTTTATTGATCCTTTGTATTCTCTTTAATCCCTATTTTGTTTAATTTTTCTATGATCTTTATAACTTCTTTCCTTCTATTAATCTTGAGTTTTGTTTGTTCTGCTTCTCTAATTCCTTGAAGTTCATCATTAGATTGTTCATTTAAATTTTTCTATTTTTACATAGGTATTTACTGTTAAGACTTCCCTTTTAGCACTGCTGTTGCTGTATCCTATGGCTTTTGATACATTGTTTTGATTTTCATTTGTTTTAAGAAATTTTTGGTTACTGCCTTAATTTCTTCCTTGACCCAGTGTTCATTCAGGAGTATTTTGTTTAATTTCCATGTATTTTTACAGTTTCCAAATTTCCTCCAATTTCTCCCAGTTACTAATTTCTAGAATTACTCATTTGTGGTTTGAGAAGATACTTGATAAAACCTGAATTTATAAATTTGTTGAGACTTGTTTTGTGTCCTAATATATGGTCTATCCTGGAGAAAGTTCCATGTGCCGAGGACCATGTATATTCTGTATTTCTACCACTGCAACCCCAGTGCCCAAGCATGCTGTCCAGAGGCCTAGGGATTATTCAGCCCACTCCATCACCATTTGCATGTAAGCTTTCCTTCTTGGACTTGAAGATGGATCCACCCAACCTGCCACTACCACAACAGCTTACACCCACCTACACATACCACCTGTGGACCTAGGGACTGCCTCACCCAGCCTGTCACAGCCACCACCAACAACTACATGAACTGCTTGGGAGTGAAAGGTTTGTTCTACCACTGCTATTGCCATTGCCAATGCAACATCCACTGCCTACAGGCCCAAGAATGCACTGACCTACCTGGCCCACTGCTGCCACTACTAGCATTCCAGCTATGTGCCTGGAGGCCAAGAATAAGCCTACTGGGACACACTAACACTGGCACCAGTGCACACGACCCTAGGACTTAAAACAGGCACAGTCAGCCCACCACTACCACCACTGGGGCCTGAGAACCGGCCCACCTGGCATCCCTGTTCCCATTAAAACATCACCAAAGTCTCCACTAAAAGCTGAAACCTAGGTCACACCACCACTGGGGCCTGAGAACCGCCCACCTGGCATCCCTGTCCCCATTAAAACTTCACCAAAGCGTTCACTAACAACTGAACGCTAGGCCAAATAGGAAAGCACAGCAACCACTGACATTGTCACAGCTAAAGAAATCATATGTAAACTGTAAACGTCTTTTAGGCTCATTTTATCTAATATACAGTTTAATCCAATATTTCCTTGTTAATTTTTGTTCTAGGTCATCTATTTCTAAAAGTAAGGTGTTAAACCCTCAACAATTATTGTATTGGAGTCTCTCCTTTTAGATCCAGTAATATTTGCCTTATGAATTTGATTGCTCCAATGTTGTGTGCATATATGTTCAGAATTGTTATATCCTCCTGCTAAATTGATCCCTTTATCATTATATTTCTTTTTACTCTTGATTTAAAATCTGTTTTATATGATATATGCATAACTAGTTCTGCTTACTTTTTGCTTCCATTTGCAAGAAATGTCTTTTTTTCTCATTCCTTTACTTTCAGTCTATTGTAAGTCTTTGAAAGTATCGTGTAGGCAACATACTTTTTTTTTTTGAGATGGAGTCTCGCTCAGTCACCCAGGCTGGAGTGCAGTGGCACGATCTCGGCTCACTGCAACCTCCGTCTCCCAGGTTCAAGCAATTCTCCTGCCTCAGCCTCCTGAGTACCTGGGATTACAGGCGCCCACCACCACATCCAGCTAATTTTTGCATTTTTAGTAGAGACGGGGTTTCGCCATGTTGGTCAGGCTGGTCTCGAACCCCTGACCTCATGATCCACCCACCTCAGCCTCCAAAGTGCTGGGATTACAGGCGTGAGCCACCGTGCCCGGCCCACAACATACTTTTTAAAAGAGTTCCTCCAGTCTGTGTCTTATAATTGGAAAGTTTAGTCTGTTTATTTTCAAAGTTATTATTGATATATGAAGGCTCATTTTATTCATTGATGTCTGGCTATTTTGTATAGCTTTTGTTCTTTGCTTTCTGTCTTATTGTTTATCATTGCAGTTTGATGACTTTCTATAGTAGTAATATTTGAATATTACTTCTTCTTTAATTGTTCATTTGCTCTCCCAGTGTGTTTTACACTTTCACACATTTTCCTGCTGGTAGATATCATCTCTTCCAGGTATCGGACTCCCTTAAAAATTTTTTTAGGGTCAGCCTATTTGTAATGAATTCCCTCAGCTTTTGCTTGTTAAGAAAGGATTAATTTTTCCTACATTTATGAAGGATAACCTTGCTGGGTGTAGTTTCCTTGACTGTCAGATTTTTTTTTTTTTTTCCTAGCACTTTGAATACATCATTCCATTCTCCCCGGCCTGTAACATTTATTCTGAGAAATCTGCTGTTTGTCTGAAGGGGGTTCCCATATAAGTGACTAGAAGGGTTTTCTCTTGCCGTTTTTAGAATTCTATCTTTGTGTTTGACTTCTGACAGTTTGACTATAATGTGCCATAAAGAAGACCTTTTAGATTTATATCTATTTGAGAATCTCTTATCTTCCTGTATCTGGACATCTAAATCTTTTACTAGACTTGGAACGTTTTCAGCTATAATTTTGTTAAATAGATTTTCTATCCCTTTCCTTTACTCTTTGCCATCTAGGTCACCAAATATTCAAATATTGGGTCACTTTAATGATGTCTCATATGTCATGTAGGCTTTGTTCATTCTTTTTAATTCTTTTTTTATTTTTGTGTGACTGGGTTATTTCAAAAGATCTGTCTTCAAGTTCTGAGATTCTTTCTTCTACTTGATGTAGTCCATTGTTAAAGCCTTTTAAAGTATTTTGTATTTCATTCAGTGAATTCATTGATACATGAAGGATCATTTTATTAATTAATTACTGGTTGTTTTGTATATCCTTTGTTCCTTTCTTTCTCTTTTACTGTTTATCATGGTGGTTTGGTGGTTTTCTGTTCTGGTAACATTTGAGTACTAACTCTTCCTTAATTCTCCTCCTAGAATTTCTCTTTAGTTCTTTTGTACAGTATTTTTCTCCTTGGTACATTTTTCATTTACATTATAATTTATTTATTTATTTGTATAGTTGTTCTTTATTCTCTTACATTCACTGAACTTCTTTAATATCTTTATTTAGAATTCTTTTTCCAGAATGTCATCAATTTATTTTTCATTGGAATATGTTGCTAGATAATTATTGTATTCCTTTGGAGGTATTATATTTGTTTTTTTTCATGTTTTTTGTGTCTTTATGCTGATATCTGCACATCTGGTATACAGTTGCTTCTTTCAATTTTTTCAATTTGCTTTTTGTAGGAGAATATTTTTTTCTTAACATGAATCTATGGTTTTGGTTGGTTAGGGTCCTTTGGCATTGATTTTAGGTGCATGTGATACTACAATTTACCTATGATTTCTTTAGCTGTAACAATGTCAGTGGTTGCTACACTTTCCTACGTGGCCTAGGGTTCAGTTTTTAGTGAACTCTTTGGTGAAGTTTTAAGGGGACAGGGATGCCAGGTGGGTGGTTCTCAGGCCCCAGTGGTGGTAGTGGTGGGCTGACTGTGCCTGTTTTAAGTCCTAGGGTCGTGTGCACTGGTGCCAGTGTTAGTGTGTCCCAGTAGGCTTATTCTTGGCCTCCAGGCACATTGCTGGAACGCTAGTAGTGGCAGCAGTGGGTCAGGTAGGTCAGCGCATTCAGGGAGTGTAGGCAGTGGATGTGGCATTGGCAATGGCAATAGCAGTGGTGGGACAAACCTTTCACTTCCAAGCAGTTCATGTAGTTGTTGGTGATGACTGTGATGGGCTGGGTGAGGCAGTCCCTAGGTCCACAGGTGGTATGTGTAGGTGGGTGTAAGCTGTTGTGGTAGTGGCAGGTTGGGTGGATCCATCTTCAAGCCCAAGGAGGAAAGTTTACATGTAAATGGTGATGGAGTGGGCTGGATAATCCCTAGGCCTCTGGACAGCATGCTTGGACACTGGGGTTGCAGAGTTGGTGCAGGCAGCCCTGTTCCCAGGGACCTTGGTGGTACATGCAGGCACTGGCTGTGGTAGGCATGGGTGGGGTGATGCACAGGCCCCCAGCAGACTTGTGTGGGAGCAGGGGCAGCAGCAGCTGTGCTGAAATCCCACTACTGGGGAGGACAAGGTTGCTTTTGGTGGCAGCAACTGTAGGAAGATGCCTGGTGAGCACATGCTTTGCTCATACTTTGGCCCCAACAGTGGCCTGTAGCAGTAGTGGCTGTGGGTAGAGGAGTCTGCTCTTGGGTTATGTAAAAGTGTGTGTTTGCTCTGCTGCTGCAGGCAATGAGGTTGCTGCCAATGGCTTGTGTTTTGGCCCTGACAGCAGCAGCCAGCCATGGCATAGCTACAGGTGGGGGATATCAATGGGGCTCCATGAATATGGAAATGCCGGGGCTTCTGAGCCCCAGGGCAGGATGCAGCTGCTAGGCCCTCAGAATGGCTTGTTTCTGTGGATTCCGTGGATGCAGTGTGAGCTCCCTCTCTAGGGCAATGCCATTGCACATTTTCTAGTCAGCAACCTATGTTCATCTCAGAGTCCATGAGGGTGTAAAGTCTCTCTATGAGCTGACATTGCAGGAGTTCTGCTATGGGAATGTGGACTGCTGCAGGCCTCTCACTGACTCTTTCCCCATAATGGGGAGCCTATGCAGGCTTCTAGAAAATCCCAGCAAAACAGTTTGCCTTGCTTCCCTCTTCTTCCTTACTTTAGGTGTTTCCTGTCACTTCTGTTGAATTCCGTTGTTCTATCTTAGATGATCTATTCAAACTGTGATTATGTACTCACTATTTGAGCTCTCTCTCTGTACAGAAGGTGATAATGGTTTGGTTCTGTGTCCTCACTCAAATATCATCTCAAATTGTAATCCCTATGTGTTGAGGGAGAGACCTAGTAGGAGGTGATTGGATCATGGAGATGGTTTTTCCCATGCTGTTCTCATGACAGTGAGTGAGTTTTCACAAAAGCTGATAGCTGATGGTTTTAAAAGGGTTTGGTGGTTCCCCTTTATCGTTCTCCTGCTGCCATGTAAGGAGGCTCCTGCTTCCTATTTGCCTTCTGCCATGATTGTAAGTTTCCTGACATTTCCCCAGCCATGTAGAACTGTGAGTCAATTAAACCTCTTTTGTTATAAATTACCCAGTCTCAGATACTTATAGCAGTGTGAAAATGTGCTAATACAGAAGGCAAGTACCAGATACCTCTAGTCAGCCATCTTGAAGACCCCAAAAGACAAACTTTAAATGTTAAATATTATTGCCATTGTCTAAAGAAGAAAAACACCCACTATCTCCCTGTAGAAAAATAAACATATCTCACTGGAAATGCAAAGCAAACAAATAATCCAAACTAAGATACTTTTGTTTATTTGAATCAAAAACTGACATAATATTCAATGAATTTTCTTTCACCATTCATTTGCTTTTTGGTGTATTAATTTATTTAGATTTTGTTTACTTGCTTCTTTTAGACATTTAGGGTTCCCCCATGAGAAATAACAAAATGGCATGTTATGCAGGCATAATTTTCCCATCCTTTATTTCCCCCAATGTTTTAATGCTTCCTTTATGTATTAGTCTATTTTCACACTGCTGATAAAAACATACCTGGGCAATTTACAAAAACAAAAACAAAAACAACAAAAAAAGAGATTTAATGGACTTACAGTCCCACATGGCTGAGAGGTCCTCACAATCATGGTGGAAGGTGAAAGGCACATCTCACATAGGGACAGACAAGAGAAGGGAGCTTGTGCAGGGGAACTCCCATGTATAAAACCATCAGATCTCGTGAGACTTATTCACTATCCCAAGAATAGCACAGGAAAGATTCGCCCCCATGAATCATTATCTCCAACCAGGTTCCTCCCATGACACATGGGAATTATGAGAGTTACAAGTCAAGATGAGATTTGGGTGACACAGCCAAACCACATCACTTTATGAATATGATTTTCCATTTCTGTCCCATTAGCAAAGATAATTTCAGAGGAGTAACTTTAATGCCATATAGATTTTGGAGTAGTAGCTCAAATTCCACATGGAATTCAGAAACCCAGTTGTCATATCCAGGTGATGAATCACAGCAACTTTCAAGAAAATTTTTCTTGAAAACTTTTTCTTATGTCGTTATACTTGGATCTGGCATTGTTTGTCTAATAGAGGATTTAAGGAGAAATTAAATCTTGTGACATATATAGGAGAGCACTGACTCTTCTCAGGCTTATTCATCCAATTGGTTACAAAGGAAAAAAAAATCTCTGGAATTTTAATTTCAACAATAAAAAAATAGTTAGATGCTTTGTCCAACATATTTTTCCAACTAAAACATGTTTTAAAATTATATTGACAAGAAAACAATTACAATAGTTTTTAAACTAATGACACAATCCCATGGATAATTTCCTCTACATAGCTCAGAGAGGTAAATGAATGAATCATATACCATATCTGGAAGCAATTTCCCTCAATGAGTTCTACCTGCTGGAATCTCAATTCATTACAGATTGAGTAAGAACTTTTATTTAAAATAAGACTCTTAAACTGGATCTGGAGCAAAACCCAAACCTGAGGGGGTCGGTTATGAATATATTTAGAACTTTCCACTTTCGGGAAGCACTTGTGATCCAAATGTCTCTCTTCTGTGCATAGTAACTCGGTAAAGTATTCCAATGACACAAGTGACTTCCAACAAGTCTGTTCATGTTCATGTCTCTTTAAGGTGGTTTAGCGTTTTTCTGATGGGTTGCCATCATGCAGATGTCTTAACAATATTCTCCTCTCATTTTATCTCTGTCTTTTCTTCAGTGCAGCACAAATATATGAATGTGTGTCAGTTAAACAAGGAGCCTTAACAAACCAAATGTCAGTCCCTGGAAATTTGAAATGGAAAAGTTAAATGCAGCCCAAATCCAGAGAGCCTTTTGTATTTTTGGATTGTTTAAAAATTATTTTATAAGAATTCATACAGAAGAAGTTGCTTTTATACCATCATTCAGAAGTAATAATGTAAATCTCTCCCCTCAGGTTAAAACAGAAATTAAGCATGTAATACTGCTCGTCTTTCTTTTCCTAACAGCTCTTTTGGCTTGGCGTGGTATTCCTTCTAAGGAATGAACAAAATAGCTTCTATGAAGGACTTAAGATTCAGAAAGGATGAATGATTTACAAAAAGTTAAAAACTGGACCTCACAGAATCAAGATTCTAAAATGATTCTTCTAATGTTCCTTTTTTTACACTGGGCTCAAATGTATAATTAGCTCTATGTTGAATCTTGTCATGTGTGTTATTCTTGACTACATAAAACATGTGTTAGGTTTCCAGTGCTGCCATAACAAAATGCCTCAAACTGGGAAGCTTAAAACAACAGACATTTATCCTCTCACACTTTTGGAGGCTAGAAGTCTGAAATTAAGTTGTTGGCAGGGCCATGATTCGTTTGAAAGCCTATAGGGAAGAATCCTCTTTACCTCTTCTTAGCACTAGCTGAGGCCATCAATCCTCGCGTTCATTGACATGCAGTGAAATCTCTGTATTTGTCATCACATGGAATTCTCCCTGTGTTACTATCTTTCCACAGCTGTCTTCTTAAAGCAACACCAATCATACTGGATTAAGGTCTACCCTGGTAATCTCATCTCAACTTGACTAAATTTGCAAAGACTCTATTTCCGATTAAAGTCACATTCACAGGTATTAGTGATTAGGATTTCAACATATATTTTTCTGAGGACACAATTCAATCCATAACAGACAACAAGTCCTTTATAGCAAAAGAAGGTGTTCTTGGTCCTCTTCAGGATCACCTGGGTCTTCCAGCATAGTGTTGATCACATTAATATTTGATGTTTGGTACAGAATATTGATTTTGTAGAATATTGAACATAAAAAGACTCATAGATGGGAAAACATCTTTAGACAGATGAATAACAAATTTGGGAGATGCTCAAGTATATTAAGACCCATACATTAATAGGAGAACAAGACTCTTATACAAAGAGTTAGGCAATCTGGGCTTTGGCCCTATCTGTGGGATAACTTATTTGAAGACCTTATAACAACGTTTCTTCATCAATCATACAAGATATCTCTTCTGCCTATTCTAATTGAATATTGTGATTACAAAAATATTATAGACATGAAAAATGTTTAATGCCATGCAAATTCCTAGGTATCAGTATTAATCCCATCGTATGTTGCCATAGTGCTCTCTGGTGTCTTGGAAAAATGATGAAGGCATAGCAGATGGTTAGTGTTCTTTCTAGGTTCACTTGGATCTTTTTTTTTTCTGGGCCTCTAAACCATTTTAGCTTCAGAGAGCTTTGCACTTAAGGGTTTCCACCCACGACTTTCTTCAGAATATGCCCCTTGGGTACTAGAGGCACTTTACTTTTGTGAACATCCAGAAAGTCCTGGGGGTTATAGCATGCCCTCTGTTCTACAGAAGCTCACAGCCAATAAATACTTGGTTAGGGAATACAAAGTCCCAGCTTTCTTTTATCAATGTGGGATGAACTGAAAAATTTAAACCCTAGAGCTTCTCATGTGATCAGATTGAGGATGGAGCTTCAGTTGAAATTAGTCTTAGTTTGATTTCTTCCTTTTCATTAATGTACTTTTCACCATTTACTTACTAGTTTAATCTTGTGGTATTCCCTTAACAAACTATTTGAATATGTACTCTAACTCTCTAACTCTGATGGCTTTTAGACAATACGACCTAAGACACTTTTTTTTTTTTTTTTTTTTTTTTTTGTGGCACAGTCTCACTCTGTCACCCAAGCTGGATGGAGTACAGTGGTATGATTATGGCTCACTGTAGCCTCGAATTCCCAGGCTCAAGCAATCCTCCCACCTCAGCCTACTGAGTAGCTGGGACTACAGGCATGCATCACCACGCCTGGCTAATTTTTCTTGTATTTATTTACGTATTTTTTTAGTAGTGATGGGTTCTCACTATGTTGCCTAGGCTTGTCTCAAACTCCTGGCCTCAAGTGATCCTCCTGCTTCAGCCTCCCAAAGTGCTGGGTGGGATTACAGGCATGAGCCACTATTCCTGGTCAGCCAACAGTTGATACTTCTAAAAATAGGATTCTGGAGTTGGTGTACTCGTTGACTAATTGGCAATGAAAAATTCATCATGGGTGGAGAGTGGAGTGGTGATAGCCACTGGCATACTGCAGCATTACAATTGCTAAGGCTTTTTTCGCTGTTTAACTGGGATGGGATACTGATGGAAGAGGTAGTGCAGTGTCTCTGGGACTTGTGAGATGTGAGGAAAATAGAAATTATAAGGACACTGGGGTTGAGTGGCCGCTGCTAAGCACCACTGAAGCTCTGAGAGAGAAAATGGCAAATGTGACCAGTTAACAACACGAGGCAATATATTAAATCCTGGTTTACATGGCAGCATTTAAAGTGTCCTTTACCAGTAACCAGAGAGAAAAATGTAGTGACCACCAAAGATGGAACTTAATTGTAGAAATAGCAGAACCTGAGAAAAGGCTGAATTTGCAGGCTTGGTAGCTCTGCCAAATCAGGCCCCTGAAAGGAAACAAGTGGAACCTTTAGATGTAGGATGAGAATATTTGGTTGGGCTTGTGTACGTTGACCCTCCAGATTCCCCAGAAGCCTTTGGACCTGGAGCAGCAGTTTGCTTCCCCTGTTTGAGACTGTAGTCCATATTTTAGCTAAAGAGTATTCAGCAACCTCAAACGAGGCAGATACCTACAAGGTCCATCCTCTGGATATCAGAACAACAAGCAAGGTCAAGTCTTAACATGGCCTTATTGGGGAAGTACTGCGCCCGCTAAGGAGAGAGGGGTTTATATTCAGAGATTATACACTGAAGACCTGCATAATATATCCAGGTGGGAGCTGAAAAATAACACCTTGATAGTAGATCTTGTCTATATAGGGACCCTCTCCTAAAACTTGACACCCAAGCCAGCTCTCCTGGAACTGGTTCTAACGTGCATCTAGGATGGCTACTAGAAGGCTGGAAAAACTAGTAGCTCACAATAAATGAAATAGATATGCCAGAATTACTTTGGCAGAATATCTAGGTAGAGATCAAGGATTTAGGTGAGTTGAAATGCTGAAATAAATCTATTCATATTACATAAGACTTAAACTGTCATCATCAAGCCATGTTACTGAAGAGGGCACAAAAGATATTCCCCACTAAAATGGTAAGAAGCATGCTGGAGAAGAATGCATTGACATTGCTGAGCAGTGTGGCTATGGATACCCTTTTTAAGCCAGAGATGATAGTAGGAGATACTGTTAAGAAAATGGGCTCCCTAGTTTTGCTGGGGTAGATAGGATTCTAGAATGGCAGAAGCCAGGGTTAGAACATAAATATCAGAGAAATGGTGGGAATAATTATCATAGACATTCAGCGGGCCTTGATTTGTAGAGATGGCTGACAAATCATGTATTCAGTTCAAAAAAGATGAATATCTGACAAGAAATTGCTATGTATATATAAAATAAAATATTTTAAAATTATATATAATAAAATATTCTTATATATAAAATAAATTATATATATAATAAAAGGAAATAAATAATAGGTTAACAGAAGGTTTGTGTCAGATGTGCCAATGAAACGCATTATACCTTGCCTGGTTTCGAGATCTGAGCTAATTCTCAGACACAAAACAAAACACTTGAAAGAGAGTTGAATACATCTTGAGAAACAAACAAACAAGTAAAACCTGTAGTAGCTTAGCAAGTGCAACGGCAGTGATTCTTTCTAAAAGTCGATATTCCTTGAATTACCAAATTAACTGTACATAAGAGGAAGCAGGAAAGCAGGATACTTAGATCTCTACAGAGCCAGTTAGATGCAAGGGCTAGCCTGAAACAAGGAGAAATAAAATTTTATGAGACTCAGTAGTGGTGCCAACTTTGCAGGAAAATGATGCCCAAATATGTGATCAAACATTATTCTCGATATTTCTGCCAGGATGATTTTGAATGAGATTAATATTTAAACTGGTAGACATTGAGTAAAGCACATTGCTTTTCATGATGTGGGTAAGTTTCATCCAATCAGTTTAGGCCTGAATAGAAAAAAAGACTGACTTCCCTGGAGCAAGAAGAAATGTGGCTGGCAGAGGCTTTCACAGTGAAACTACAACACTGTCTCTTCTGGGGTCTCCAGCCTGCTGGCTCACCTTGCAGATTTTGGACTTTCTATTCCTATCCTATTTCTTCTCTTTCTTTGG